>NC_136062.1:441340316-441940316 GCF_964261635.1 Lissotriton helveticus | reverse complement strand
GGACGGCCTCTGGGAAAAGGCATTGTCTTGCCTGGGTCAGAAGGAATGAGTGCTGGGCACATACTTGGGCTCAAGTTAGTTGAAGATCGGGACAGATTTGGTTCGGAGATGGACAGAACTATGGTCTAGACATCCTTCTCTGACAGACACAGTAGGAACTGTTTTGGATCTTGGCGCTGCATGCAGAATCTGCTTCCGGATGTGGAGCTGAAACCCAAGTGGGGAAGCGGACCCGGCGTAGTGGGCAGACCCACCCGCGTTAACCCAGCTGGAGGCCTTCGCAGACTCAGAAAGGTGCCAAAGATACGAAGAATGGTTTCCTTAAACGTTTCAGTAATGCTGACAGACCCAGAACCTTGGAGGTGCATTGGAACCATTTGTGGAATCCCCTCCTTGACAGGGAACTAGAGCTAAACTGCAGGGAACCTTGAAGTCCCCGCCTATTGTCAGAAGAAGAGTGATGAGGCTGAAAAAAAGGCCAGCTTGGACTTGGGTTTCTTTTTTGATTTGAACTTACCAGAAGACTGAGTCCAACAAAAATAAATTGCAGGGCCGGCTCAAGGAACAGGAACATGTATGAGTCCTTGTCTACAAGCAGTAGCAGCCTCTATGCCACATCCAGAGAAGCTAGGCGGCATATTGCTAGGACTCATACCGCAGAAAACTGATTTATCAGGGCACACACCTCACACGACTGAGTACTAGCCAGACCCTAGACACCAGAGGTATACCTTGTGGGGATCAGTCACAGACATTTGTTTGAGAACCACAGCCAAGCTACAGAAAAGACTCCAGCGCATCCAGAACGCCTCCGCCCGACTCATCCTGGATGTCCCCCGACGCAGCCACATCTCCGGCCACCTGAGGAACCTGCACTGGCTCCCCGTCGACAAGAGGATCACGTTCGGGCTCCTCACCCACGCACACAAGTCTCTCCACGACCTGGGCCCCAAGTACCTCAACGACCGCCTGACCTTCTACACGCCCACCCGCCAGCTACGGTCCACCAGCCTCGCCCTCGCAGCCGTACCACGCATCCGAAGAGCCACCGCCGGAGGAAGATCCTTCTCTTACCTGGCTGCCAAGACTTGGCACTCCCTCCCCATCCACCTTCGGCTGACCCAGGACCATCTCGCCTTCAGGAAACAACTCAAGACCTGGCTGTTCGAGCAGTAGCATACCCCTCCCCCCAAGCGCCTTGAGACCCTCCCGGGTGAGTAGTGCGCTATACAAATGGCATGATTGATTGATTGATTGATAATCTCTATAAGGGTTAATGTCAGGTTTTAGCTGGTGACATTTCCCTTACACACTAAAAGAAGCTTCTTGAGAGAAAAAAAACTTCTCAAGTGATGAGAAGAAAAAAAAAAGCTAGCACTGGGCCAGCAAAAGAGGCACAGAAAAAGGAACGGACGTCAGCAAGCCTCGATGGCACCTATATACGGCTTCCATCATCACTTCCTGGGAGGAGTGGCATCGGCAAAGAGCCACATGATGCCACCTAGCACCGCACAGGGGCTATGCTGAAAAAGCTTCCAGCTCTAGGCTTTTTCCTGGGGATATTCTCACGGGTACCTACTTTAAAATCTATATGAATGGGACAGAACTGCATTGTAATTTGCAAGTCTTGGCAAGACTTGAGGGAAGAGAGCGGTTGGGATATCAAGTTTAGTACTTTACAGAACAGCCCTTCAGGAGCTCAAAGGAATGTGGAGATCAGCTGCACAGAAGCTAGGACAAACAGAAAACGTACAATCTTGATTATCAAAGTGACTGGATATAAAGAATTGTCCAGAGTAATGTCCTGAGCACTTGTTTAAGGAGAGATGAGTCCAACAAGAAGCACAGATGCTTAACGTCGGTACAGGACAGTGAGTAGCATGAATGACAGACAAGCAGTTCACTTCTCCTAGGTGGGGGCTAGATGGGAGTCTATGGAGCTTTTCTCCATGTCGATATGTCTGTTAAGAACACAGCATTTAGGATACCAAGGTTCATTTCCATTACCCTGGTCTGTAGACAATCACTCCATGTTAGAACTAGGCAAAGCACCAGGGCAACCGGCACCGCAAACAGCGAAGCTTCCTCTTGTACGAACCACTGAGCGGAAAATTACATCACAATCACCCGTTACTAGAACTTGTAGAGGGCAGCACAGTAGTCATAGTGCTCCAACGCCACCATACCACGGATGTCCTGAAGCCATAGAAGTAACACATTCTAGCTATGATTGGGTGAATAATGCCTAAGGGAGGGAAATCATGCAGTGATATCTAACGCAGCCAGTTTGCATTGTGATTTGAGTTGACCGTAAGATGGTGTCGGTTTGATAGAATGCGCCAACTCCGGTGACAGTAACAGACCAAGCCTGTACGATAGGTCAGTGATGGACACATTATGACCACAGTTGCCTCTTGATGGCCTCACTGATCGAGGACAATGATTCCTCTCAGTTGTTCCTTGTAAGATCTACTTGCTCTCAAGTTTCCACAAGCACCCAAGAAAAGTAAAAAAAACAACATTATTTAGAGATTATGTAAGGAGGTGGATGGCCTACAATTGTCTTGAATTTGTAGCAGAACCTCAAGCAATTACTCATACTTGGTTTTGGTGGTGAATGTCTTGGCAGCTGAAGACCTGGCAGTACGTGACTGACGCGGAGCTTCGCAGGAGCGTTTTTGGAAGAACTGGAACATCCATTGAAGACATCTAGATGAGCACGCCTGGATATATTGTGGGAATATTCTTCCTTGTTGCGGCTCAGATTGTATCACACTCTGCATCGATACAGTAATAACATGTGACTCAACATACATATGGGCACACACTTTTATATACATCAGTGCTGGGGCTCCATAATAAACTGGATAAGGCACATCGAAGGCAACTCCTATATTGACCCATAAGAAAATGTAGTGGACTGACAGCCACCGGTGGGTGACAGACTTCGCTGTCCCGTTCTCACATACCTGCATATTGTTGGAGAGTTGGGTTTATTCCTAATTGAAACTAGTACCCCCGTTTCTATTTGCCTGAGCAACACTATATTCTATTTGGGCAAGGTCCTGATGAAGGTGGTTCACGGTGTGTGTTACCCCACCGAAACGCGCATCAACCTTGTGTGTCCAGACCTTTTGGTTTTGTTTTTGGTCATCAAATTTGTTCATTGGAAACGTTTTACACTGTGTGTTCTTCATACCCAAATGTGTATATGTGTCTTGTATTATTGTGAACGATTGTGAAGAATGAATGAGTTTTGATATATGATATTTGATTATATTTATTGGGGGTTGATACAGTGGTACTACATTTTGTATAATAATTTAGAATAATTCTTGTTTAAAAAAATTAAATGTTTTAAAAAAAAATTAGAATATGTATGTGCGCACTTGAATGCTGTAATTATGTAACTTTGCATATATACTTAAACCTATACTAGATTCAATCTCTTGCAAAGAAATATAGGTCATAGTGGAGAACTCTTGTTCTGGGTGTTTGTATTTTTTTCCCCTCTTACTCCCTGACCTTATACGCCTCTTAGAGGGAGTCCCTTAATTGATGAGTGAATGTCTTGGCAGCTGCCAGGACCCTTTGTAGTACGACAGGCCTTGATTTTGAAATTTCAGCTGCTTCAGAACCGGACACTTGGCCTGAGGACCAATGGAACTGTACTTTCTCTTCCTCCACTGACACAAGGTCTGTCCTCTTGTGCAACTCTCATACTATGAGAAGTCAGTGATGATCATGGATAGCCAACTGGTCTATGAGACCTTTCACAAAGAGGCTGGGAGTATTTGCCTACCATTTCAAAGTTGAAACCAAAGATGGGTGGGCTGGGATGGTTTTGACCTGCTGTCCAGCAGCTAGTATCATTGTCCCACAAAGTTGAACTGAAGGGAACACATGAGGCGTGGTTGTTCGGGTCCAGTGGTGGTCACTGAGGGAAATCTTGCAGCACCCTACCTAATATGGTGCTGTGGGGAGCAGCTGGTCACCGGGGTGTCACTTGGACATCTTGAACTTCACCAAGGCCAGTAGGAAGGCCTTGTCTGTCTGTAGCACCTCCTCTACGACTTCCTCTATTCTGAAGAATCTCCAGCCGGGGGTTGGGAGAAGGGGTGCTCTAGACTTTTAAAGACTAGAAGCCATGTGTCTGACTATAGAGAACAGAAGGTCCAGGCCAGTAGGGATTAGACTGTGCCAGACATAGAAAGGAAGTATAGTGGCCGAACCTGTGCCAGAGATGGAGCTTGTAGTTGGCCATAATGAAGCCATTGAGCTCTCTCAAAGGAAGATGCCCGGATTGGTTCATTCCCTTGTATGGCACAGGTAACAGGTGCCACTTTACCCTTCAGGGAAGCTTCCATCACCAACATAGACTGAAATGGGGTAGTAAAGGACATTAAGGGCCCTAATTTAGAGTTTGGTGGGAGGAGTCAACTCCATCGGGATGGCAGAGGACAATTCCTCCGCTATCCTGAGTTACCTCCACCTGCCAAATCCACAGTTAGAGCTGTCCACCAGCCCTGTGGACAACTCTCTATAGTGACAGGAGCCACCATCATGTCAGCTGCTTTCAATGTAGGAAACGTTTGACAGATGGTACAGTCAACTATGATGGCTGGCGGTCAAACTTTTAAACATTTTTGTTTGTCAAAAACAAACTCCCAAAATGGGACTTTATTTTTGGGGAGGGGGGGTGGGGAGATGAATGGCCACCAGACCCTGGGTAGGTTTTCCAAGGGTGTGCAGATTATTTTATTTTGTGCCCCTTATGGTCTGGTTTTTCCTGGCTGTAACTGACAGGGTGATAAAAGTCTTTGCTTCGTTGACCCTATATAGTGTGCACAATGTTAAGTACTTCCTCCGATGGCCCGTACTCCGTCAGGCTATCAGGTGAAGTATTTAGTTGACAGCTATTGGGGGTACAGTCGATGGAACACTTATGGTACAGCCTGATATTTAGTGAGGCATGCAGACCGTCAGTATGGTGAATAGAGTACTCTGTTGCGTTTCCAATGGAGTAGCCTGCCACCGAAATTCAAAATCGGGCCCAAAGGTTGGATTGTCCGTTGGAGCCGAGTATTTTTTGTAAAATAACTAGTAGTAGCTTTGAAGAAAGGCTTCCTTCAACTTTCCCTACCCAGTCTTGAGTACCTGAGGTTTTCACCAGGACTGTCTTTAGAGAGAGCACTGCTGCATCCAGAAAGGCATGGATACCCTATATTTGAAGTTGGAACATGTACTTTTTCATGTTCCAATATTAAAAATCCAGACTGTAATTTTTTTTAATTATCTTTATTGGCATTTAGTTATAGCATATATTACACTGCATAATTGTTATGTTACATTTGTTATTACATCTCAGATTGTAATTTTTACTATGGAAAATTGGCAGGTACAGAGTTTCAGGCGGCCATGTCAGCCTGCTAACTTCTGAATGGGTTTACAAAAGTCGGTACTATGAGGTACAAAAGAATCGATGTATTAAATCCGATTTTATGGTGAAACTGAATTTAATGTCACTGGTGGGCAAAGTGCAACTTTTGTAGTTGCCACTTTAGTTGCCCAAAGCTTCAAGTGCCAATTTACTGTTGTACACTAGGTCTGTCCCGCAGACAGCTTTCTGCCCTCCTGAGGAGCAGTCTGGATTTTTAACTATTGGAACATGAAAAAGTTCATGCTCCAACTTCAAATATACAGCACTCTGCACTTTGGATCCATAGGTCTACTTTAGGGGTGACTTACATACATTAAAAAAGGCGGTTAGGGCATTACTTTAAACGCAAAGTTCAGTTTTAAGTCTTAAACTGTCCTTCCAGTCTATAGTGGCAGCTTGAGAGTCATGTTTTACATCAACGTACTCGTGGTGGCACAATTAGTGTTGCAGTTCATGAGAGATACCTTAACGTACAGGCCCTAGGAACACCTGGTACATACACAAGAGACTTAATTAGTTGGGCTCTGCCAACTAGGGGGAAGCCAGTCAAACACACTATTTGTAGCACAAGGCCATAAAGAAGCATAAAAGGAGATCAGAGTGCTCAGAACTGAAAACTAAATTCCTAATTCAGCAGAAGCGCTATCACATTTTAGACCTTGGTCGAACACCTTACACTTCCCACACAACAGGAACTACCAAAAATAAGGCCAGCAACCCAACTCCAATAACTCAAGCTAAGTATTAATAGGGAACAAGAGACTGCAATGTTCAAGTCACAATACCCAGGCTACCAACTCTATTAGCAATCACAACAGTATGAGTATATGCCTTGATCTCCCATCACCAGTGCCTGAGCAAGAAGATAGTAGAACAATAATTAGTCTAGAGCCTCATGACTCAGTAAGAAGAAATCAAGAAGCCAACGTGACTACAACCCAACACTTCATCTCAAGGTAGCGAGGAGCAAAAATATCCCTCAGTTCTAGGACCTCAAGCAAAGGCACAAGAGAACCAAGCTGGTACAGAATTTAAAGACATCAGGGAGCACATCAAGAGTCCAAAATAAACACCATGTAACACCTTCTGAGTATAGCAGGAAATACCAGTGGAAGACAAGGCAATCCGGTTATAAACTTCATATCCAGAACCCAGCAAAGAGTAAAAAAAGAGAACCCAATACACCAATTGTTAATTTTCAAACTCCTAAAGTAAGAGAACACACTGGAAGAAGCCAGAGAGTGCAAGTCATGTAAGAGAAGCTGAAATATATCTGGTTCCAATCCCAAGCCAAGCCTGGCATATGAGCGAACTTGCTAAAACTAAGATTTATCCAAAAACTGCAGCAACTAAAAGTAATTTATTCCACTCTCAAGCCCAGCAGGGGCATGAGTGTCCCTAGACGAAGGATTAATCAACAAACTCAAGAAGCTAATAGAAAGCTAGTTCGAACCTAAATCTTAAGCTCAGTGAATAAGAGGAAACTCTATAAACCAAGAAAGCAACACTACAAATTCATCAGGAAGCACTCGCGGGAGATAGAGTGATTGTAGCCACACATGACTAACATAGAATACTGCCAAGAACACTTGACTATGAAATAGACAACTGCCAAGAACACATGGCTATCACATGGAACACTGCCAAGATCACACGACTATGAGACATGGCCTACTGCCAAGAGCACACGACTATGACATGGACTACTGCCAAGAGCACACGACTATGACATGGCCTACTGCCAAGAGCACACGACTATGACATGGACTACTGCCAAGAACACACATCTATGCAGGAATAAAAAGAGGAAGTTAAGTAAACAAGATACTACCACCTTGAGCTCCAACCCCAGGGGAGCACAGGACAAAACCTGATTTTGCCATGGGTTTATCCAATATTCAATACTTAACATATAAAACTCACAGAGACTAGAGAGACCACTTACTGACAATCTTAAAACAAGACCCAATAGCTCTGACTACAGGACATCAAGGACCATACAAGGAGACCAGCGTGCTTATGACTGCAATTCCAACAAGATTCTCAATACCAGCAAGAAGCACAAAAGGCAACCACCCCAATCAAATTCTAATATACAAGCTCTCAGATCGCCATTGAGTATTCACAGCGGCAAGTATGGTGAGGATTGATTGCTATATATTCAATAACATTAAGAAAAGAGGTGAAAAAGTCCAGTGCTCAGACTGGAAGCCCGACAGTAAGCACAAAAGGAGAGCATGCTGACCATGGATTATTTCACAGGCTACTGCATTGATGAAGAAACTTAATAGAAATAGAATAACTAAAAACCTAACTTACAAGTTACTTAGCTTTGGTGCTGCTCCTTCGGTTAGAAACTTTATCTAGCCACAGATTTTTCATATTTTGAATATTTCCCAGGCATCAGAATGGAACTGGAAACTTCAAAGCAGTACCTCTGCTGGCCAAAAGGTGGCACCTTGCAGTCCCATACAGACATGGTTCTGCTCCAGAAATGACGTGCAGGCCTACAAAGGAGCCACTCACGTGGGATGACATCAATTGCTTTCGAGACTCAGCTGCAAAGCCCTAAAAGCAAATTGGTGTGACTAGTGTGCAGATTCCTTGACTTTAGGATCTTATTAATGGGTAGGGTTCAATCACGGAACGAAGAGTATGAGAGGGTCGGTTAGGAATCTGCTACGAGATAAGAGTCTTTCTTATAAAGAATGTTACCAAAGATAAGTAACATTTCTGAAATAGACTCCTTGCTACAGATTCTGTTTTGAAGAAATACCTATTCGGAGGCAGATTTGTGAATGGGCACAAACCAGAAAGTCCAGTAGGACTGAGCAGGAAAAAAATCCCCCCACCTCCCTTACGTACCAGACTGTCTAGATAATAAGGCTGCGTGAACGTAATGAGGGATGCCCACATAGCCGCTTGGCAAATGTCTAGGACAAGGACACTGCTTGCCAACACAGTGGTAGCAGCTTTGGCCCTGGTAGAATGACCACGCATTTAATTAATGACTCCAAGGCAGCAACTACATTGCTTACCATACAAGTATCACTAGAACGGTTTGGCATACAATGAACTATATAAAAGAGCGTCTCAGATCGACTGTAAATTGAGACAGTCCTCAGAGCTTATGGCTGTAACTGTGCTCCTGGCCGCATTGTTTAATTAAACTTACTGTTCCCGTTTCGCCAAATGCCTGGTCTCTTATTTTTTTCAAGGTATTTCATGTTCAAGCAACATTTTAGCGAGCCACCATTGGATTGGATTAGTACCTCGAACCCGACTGCAGCCAAGGAAGGAGAACCCTCCCGGACGGATTCATATTTGTGCAGCAAGGAAGGTGAGCAGACACCGCAACTGGTTGGAAGTTCTGCTGAATCTGCGGGGCGGGGGTACGTCCTGAAGTAGCCGTTACAGCGGATAAGAGACATCAGAACTTTAGCAAAGCATGTGGCATATGGCAAACTAGGGAGAAGCGTATAAAAGATAACCGAAGCGTACTGCCATTGACAGAATCTGGCATATTACCTATTTTTTCTGTCCTACCTGTGTAGTCGTAAGGCAGCCTCGGAGGAAATCCAGCGGAAGTCACCTTTTTCAATAGTCACCACGCTAGGAAAGGTGAATATTTATTGTATAACCCTTTATGGCTCTCAGGATGCTATTTTTGTGATTAAGCTATCCTTATTGGGAGGAGTTGGTACCTAAATATTATATTTTTTAGTCGAAAAAGGTTCCTCAGTGCCACCGGTTTTTTAACACTGTTGTGATCTGAAAGAGGAGTTGGTCGCTTGGACCACTGGGCGTGACACAGCTGGTATGCTTGGCTTCTGGGTGTTGTATAGGGTGCGGTTAGGATATTTAGGGGAAAAAGATTTGAACCTGGGAAATTAGGATGTAACTTGGTTGTGCACTAATGTATGGGAGTTTTGTACTGAGAGCAGAGTTTGGGTAGGTATCTAGCACTCTCAGTCTCAGGGTTGGACGATCTTGTTATGTAGGTATTTTCCGATAGGGGGGGTCGAGGGGAGTACCTGGCACTAAACATCACCTCTTAGATGTGGGGTAGGGTTCTTTTCTAGATACGGAGGAAGGGCTAAGGTTCCGGCTGGACCAATAGGCACGAAACGGGTATACCTGACCGTATCCACTCATTCAGGCTACCTTGGTCCAGTAAGCCTCCCTTTATTAATTGTATCCCTCCAAGGGAACCACCACATTAAACATAATCTGGTATCCCTTAGACAGTTTTAGTTCTAAGTTACCTCACTTCATATTCTCACTCTACCCTATACGTTTCACGCCCCTACACGTACATACTTCATTACGGCTAAAAATAAAAAGAACTCTGCCACAGACCCTTGTGGGGCTCGTAGGCCATTACAGCGCCGGCTCCAAGAGGAGCACGACCTATGATGTAGCATGACATCCATTTGGATGTGTGAGGGTACCAAGAAATAATCATCAGCACCACTGTGGAGTCGTCCACCTTTCCCTTTCATCCTACTACAGGAACAAAACCTCCATACATACGTGTTAAAGTGTTTCAGGCGTGGGTACCTGACCTTTATTTGCTCGCAGCCCCCCCCATGTTTTGTATATAGTAACTTGTGTGCAGCCAAGAGGGGCCTGTGGCTTTTCCGCAAACTATTGCTATTACCTTTGTCCCCGAGCCTATACTGCCAGACTAAAAGGTTCACTTAATACTGTACTTCCCCTAAATGCAGGAATGCCTAAAAAAGATAGGAATGTCAGACAGAAACCCGAAAAGCCACCTGTAGTAAGAATGTACCCATTACTACAGAAGGGAAAGTCAGGGACCATATAAGTGCCATGGGCTCAGATGGATTAGGAAAATGCTACTTACCAGTATGCATCTGTTCTTGGCATGTGGAGCTGCAGATTCTGTGAATAAATTGCCATCTGGTGTTGGGCCCGGATGTTTGCACTTTGTTGTTGTCTTGGAGGAAGTCTTTGGTAGTCATGTCACGAGATAGGTGACTCCTCCTGTGGACAACAGTGATCATGAGCATCGACTCCATCTACAGATAGTTTTTTTACCAAGAAAGAAAATGATGGAGTTTTGTAAGAAACAGAAAAAGATGCCTATGTGATGTATCTAAATAAGATAATACTGGTACAGCTAAAGGTAGCCGAGGAGGCAGGTGGGCATGCATGAATCTGCAGCTCTACATGCCAAGAACAGATGCTTACTGATAAGTAGCATTTTCCGTTCGAGACATTTGAGCTGCAGATCACACACTGTGCATAGATTGCAAAGCAGTACTTTTCCTTAGCGGCGACCACCAGTATATGTTGCAGTAGTTTGAAATAGTGTTGTGAGTACAGCCTGGCCCACACTAGCTGCTTGTTTTGCCTGCACATCTACACAATAGTGTTTTGTGAATGTGTGCAGTGTAGACCATGTAGCAGTTTTGCAGATATCATCTAAGGGAATGTTCCCTAAAAATGCCATGGAAGCCCGTATTTTGCGGGCAGAGTGGGTTTTAGGGGGAATAGATAGTGTACATTTTGCTTTGTGATAGCAAATTTGTATACATTTGACAATCCACCTTGCAATTCCAGACTTTGATATGGGATTACCTTTATGTGGTGGTGAGAAGGATACAAAAAGTTGTTTTGTTTTGCGAAAAGGTTTTGTTCTATCAATATAGTAAAGAAGTGCTCTTTTTACGTCCAGTGTATGAAGAGCTCTTTCTGCTACTGTCTGTGGTTGCGAGAAGTACACTAGCAACTCAACAGATTGGTTGAGATGAAAGGGAGAAATAACTTTAGGAAGGGATTTGTCCTAAGCACCACGTTATTATGATGGAGTTGTAAAAATAGTTCTTGAATAGTTAGTGCCTATAACTCACTGACTCTTCTGAGAGATGTGATGGCCACAGGGAAAGCGACTTTCCATGTAAGAAATTGTAGCTCACATTTATGTAGAGGTTCGAATGGAGGACCCATTAATCTAGTGAGAACGATTTTTAGATTCCACACTGTAGAGGGTAGTACCCTGGGAGGAATTATTCTTTTAAGGCCTTCCATTAATGCTTTGATGGCAGGTACCTTGAACAATGACAAATGTAGTCTATTTTGCAGGTAAGCTGCTATGGCAAGATGTAATCTAACTGATGTGTATGCTAGATTACATCTTTGAAGATGCAGTAGGTAACGTATGATGTGTTGAATGGACGCATCTAGAGGATGATTGTGTGACTGGTACAGTATATAACAAATCTTTTTCTCTTGGCTGCAAAGTGTGGCTCACTGATTAGAGCGGCAGACCCTGATGCAGAGGTCTGGCCCGGGACCAGGGTTCAATTCCCGACGCGGCAGGGTCCTTAGCCCAAAATGTCCACGGACTCGATAATTCTCGCCTCGGTGCCTATTCTAATCATGGGGTCCCACGCTGCAACTCTGGGCAATAGTTGCTTAATCTCCACTACGGCGGCCCACCCACTGCAGGATGCCTGGCTTTCACCCTGGGGATACCCAGTAGGGGTTATCTCACAGGGAAAAGCCAGGACGGGTTCCCAAGGCAAGCGCCTTGATGCCTTCGGGTGATACGTGCGCTATATAAGTCGCAATACATTTACATTTACAAGCAGGCTCTAGTGGTGCGGCGCCTAGCCTCTCTGAAAACGGTTAAACAATCAGGTGGAAGATTGAGGTAACCAAAGTCTAGGACTTCAGGAGCCAGATTGCTAGGTTGAGCTGTGCTGATCTGGAAGTATGATTTCTCCATGGTTCTGCGTTGAGTTGTGGGAGAGATGTAGTTTTTAGTGCTGGACTACTGATAGTTCCAGTAATGTTGTGTACCATGGTTACGTGGCCCATGTTGGAGCAACTAGGATCAGTGTTAGTGACTGTTGTTGCAGTTTACGCACCACTAATGGAATGAGTGGGCGAGGCGGAAGGGCGTACGCAAATCTGCCTGAGCAGTTCATCCATATGGCATTGCCTTTGGACAATGGGTGTGGATATCTGGCGGCGAAGCTTGGGGATTTTGTGTTTGAATGTGTGGCGAAGAGATCTATCTCTGGATGCCCCCGCACTTGGTAATACGGTTCAAGAACTTGTGGCTGAAGTTCCCACTGGTGAATCTGTTGGCTTTGATGACTTAACAGATCTGCCATCTGATTCTGTATTCCTGGAAGATGTTGGGCTAAAAGGAATATGTTTTGAGGAATAGCCTGCCTCCATATGCTCTATGCTAGTTGAGAGAGCTGCTGAGAGTGCATCTGCCCTTGTTTTTGTAAGTAATACATTGCTGTTATATTGTCCGTCCGGACTAAGACAGCTTTGCCTGATATGTGCTTCTGGAAGGATTTTAATGCCAGAGAGATTGCCAGTAAGTCCAAATGATTGATGTGGAGTAGGTTTTGTCGAGGAGTCCATGTGCCTTGTGTGGTGTGATGTAGTAGATGAGCTCCCAGACGGTGAGCGATGCATCTGCTGTTAGTACGATCTGTGGAACCGTCTCTAGGAACGGTAGCCCTTTGGAAAGGTTTTGGGTGTTCCAACACTGCAGAGAGTGATGTGTGCGGCCGTCCACCAACACCAGATCCGTTAGCTGACATTGAGCTTGGTTCCACTGCCGTGCTAAGCATTCCTGTAAGGGGCGCATCTGGAGTCTTGCATATTCATTATGCAAGAGGCCATCATCCCTATTAGTTGCATGAACACCCGAGCTGGCAGTGAGTGTTGGGGCTGGAATTTGTATATAAGGGCTTGAATGCTTGCTATCCTGTTGGATTGGGATATGCAAGGCCTTTTGAGGTGTTTATTGTGGCACCTAGATATTGTTGGATGTGGGACGGTTGGAGGTGAGAGACTGTGAGGTTTATTATAAACCCTAATTCGAGGAGTAGTTGAATTGTGGTGCTTATGTGATTTACACACAAGGTATGTGACTTGGCTTTTATGAGCCAGTCGCCCAAGTATGGGAAGACATGAATTTGTTGTCTTCTTAAGTGGGCTGCTACCACTGCCAGACATTTTGTGAAGACTCTGGGTGCTGCGGTGACTCCAAATGGAAGAACACTGAACTGATAATGCTGACCGTCCACTATAAACCGAAGAGATTTCCTGTGAGCAGGGTGAATGGGAATATGGAAGTAGGTGTCCTTGAGATCTTAGGTGGCAAGAAAATCGCCTTGTTTGAGTAGAGGAAGGACCATAGTAGAGTGACCATATGAAAATGGTCTGACTATGTAGAGGTTTACGGGTCTGAGGTCCAAAATGGGCCTCAGGGTTCCGTCCTCGTTTGGGATGAGAACATATAGGGAGCAAACCCCTGTGTTTTGATAATGGAGGGGGACTGGTACTATTGCATATTTTTGTAGGAGGGAAAGCACCTCTTGTTTTAGAAGTGTTAAATGCTCTGTTGACATTGGACGCTGTTTGGGTGGTATGTTTGGGGGAGTTGAAGTGAGTTCCAGGCAATAACCGGATTTTATGATTTGTCTCACCCATCTGTCCGTGCTAATGGTGTTCCAGACAGGTAGGAACTTTACCAGTCTTCCTCCGACACGAGTTTAATGGTCTGGGGGGAGTGGAGTGAAATCATTGTTTGGAGGTAAAGGCAGTGAGAGTATTGATAGTTTTGCTTCTACCCTTGTTATTATTGCCCCTGTAGCCTCCTCTGTAATAACCTCTGGTAGAGGAGGGCTGGGTGGGACTTTTATAGGGGGAGGAGGAATTGTGAGTGGTAAAACCTCTAGAGGCGCCCCTATAAGAGGAGCGATGAAAAGAACTTCTGGGAGTTTGCGATTGCAAAGCTCCCATTGATTTAGCAGAATCAGTATCTTTTTTAAAGATAAACACTAGGTCCAAATAAATGTTCCTGATCAATGGGTTGGTTCAATATAGTGGTTTGAGCTTCGGGTTTGAACCCTGAAATACGTAGACATGTATGTCTGCGTAAAAGAATACTGGTATTGATAGCTCGGGAGCCTGTGTCTGCAGCATCCAGAGCACATTGAATAGATGTATTAGTTATACGTTTCCCTTCCTGGATGAGATCATTGGCCCTTGTTTTATATTGATCTGGAAGGTGTTGTAGTAGGGTCTCTAGTTCGTCATAGTGTGCCCTATCATACCTAGCCAGCAAAGCCTCTGTGTTGGCAATTCTCCATATGTTGGCTGCCTGGGACGCTGTTCTTTTACCAGATGTGTCCAACAGTTTCGATTCCTTATCAGGAGGTGGAGCATCGCCTGAGATCTGAGAGTTAGCCCATTTCCTGGCATTGGAGACTACTAAGGAATCTAAGGAAAGCTACCCTTTAATATAGACAGGGTCAGCTGGGGCAGACTTGTTTTACTTTTCCACTCTTGGATTAGTGACTCTAGCCCTTACAGGATCCTTAAAAATGTTATTAGCGTGTTTGATTACCCCTTTTAACATTGGGAGAATGGAAGTGGACCTTTGAGATGGTGCAAAAGTGTCCATGAGGAAATCTTCTATAGGGTTTGTGTGCAAATTCACACTGTGGTATTCTGCAGCTCTGTGTATGAGCTGAGTGAATCCTATAGTGTCCTCTGGAGGGGATGGTCTAGATGGGTAGATATCATCTTGTGGTGTGTCAGGAACATCTGGTGTGCCATAATTGTGCCATAATTCATTTGGGATATTAGGATGAATAGGTTCCCCTAAAGGTTCATCATCCCCTCCGTCCCCAAAGTGGTGCTCATCATCCTGAGGTGAAGGAGATTATGAGGGTTCTGAAGAAGGGATAGGAGAGATGTGGTGTGGAGGAGGAGGTGGAGAAGGAATTCTTAAAGGAGAAGTAGCAATGCCTTTTCTTTATGGGAGAGGAGCTGGTACAGGTTTGTTCATTTTCCTTTTGTTGGAAGGACTAACTATAAGGTGACCTGTCTTTGGATCTATTTTAAGAGTTTTTTGGGTTGGATCAGGGCGAAAAAGCTCCTCCTCTGGAGTGTGTTGCTTCAGCGCCGATTTGTTCGGGTCCGACTGTCTGTGTGGCACAAGTTTTGGAGTTGTTTTATGCTCCTTAGGTTTGGAATCAGGAGTTTTCTTGGGTTCTGAAGGTTTAGTTGGGGTCTTTGGAACCAGTTGTTTGTTTGGTTCCAAGGATTTTTGTCGGATCTGAAGGTTCAGTGCCAGTAGATTTCAGTGCCGAATGCGCTGATTTGAAACCAGGCATCGGTGCGGACAAAGGCAGTGGTTTTTTTGGGTTTGTCTTTTTTTGGTGCTGGGGATGGGGTTTCGGTACCAACGGTAGGCTGGCTTGTCAGTGGTTTCTCTTTCGGTTTGTCTTTTTTCGGTGCTGGGGATGGGGTTTTGGCACCGACGGTAGGCTGGCTCGATCCAGAGTCGCCCATAGTCTAATGTGTTGACTTCTATGCCGGGCCCGAAGGCGGGGCGTGGGAAGTTTTGTCCCGGTGTGCACCTAGGCCTGAGGGTGAAGGTGTTACCGAAGCCTTTTTATGAATGGGTGGGGGGGGGGGGGGAAGGGGTCGACGTCAGTACTTACGACCCACTGCCCTGGAGTGATGTCTTCGATGTCGGAGTCGCCTGCTTCGGAGGAGCTAAAGTTGCCCTCTACGATCTGCTCCTGCACATTGATGCCTTGTTGGAAGATATCGTCCGGTATCGATGTCTATGATCGAGCCATAGTTCTTCGAGCTCGACGATCCGGAATTGTTTTCTTCGAGCAGAAAGAGGCACAAGCAGGACAGTGTCGGGCCTCGTGCTCGGGCGAAAGGCAAAGGTTACTCACCTCGTGAAGATCAGCTTGTGGAAACTTGGATCCACATTGAGGACACTTTTTGAAAGGAGTCCTTTCTATGAGCCAAAAGACCCGATGGCGCAGATAGGGCTGAAGGCCTACGTCGATGATCGGAATCGAAGAAATTCAAGTTTGTAGAGTAGGCGTCGAATGGGAAACACGATCAAAAACGATACCGAAGAATGAGTGAAGGATTGCATGTCGAAAGGTAGATCAGTAACGACACCGAACTGTAGCGCGTCAAACATCTGAGCCCGATGGCAGAAAAAAACAATCGGAGTCGATGCCCATGCGCACTATTCTCCACAGGAGGAGTCACCTATCTCGTGACTTCTAAAGCCTTCTTCAAAGACAACAACAAAGTGCAAACTTTCGGGCCCAACACCAGATGGTGATCTATGCACAGTGTGTGATCTGCAGCTCATATTCCTCGAACAGAGAGATTAAGAACTAAGTTTCCGCCATTGCTGAATGGAGTGGGGAAATGGATCTCTCGCTTTAAGAACACTGCAAGAATAAACCTAGTGAAAGGATTTATTAAAAGCCTGCTAGGTAGTCAAAATGGAGAGCAGACTAAGGCAGTGTTCGCCCAAGCTCGTATCCCAGCAATTACATGGACAGACACCGAGCATGCTGGGGCTTCATTTAATTCATACAGACACCAAATACGGATGGCCATGAGAGAGATGTGCCCTGACTTAGGATGGTTAATAGCAGCGGCTATGAAACCAGGGGAGAGCATAACAGATTTCTGGAATAGAATGAGAGTGCGTTGGGGACAAGAGACAGGCCAGCCGTGGACTGATACAGTCCCATGAGTTGCATTCTTTTACAATATACTCAAAAAGGGCTACCCACTAAGATACAGAGCGGACTGAAGAGTGTGGTTGGGTTAGACACCATGCTCTGGCAGGTGTTAAAATCCGCTCAACAGGGGAGATGTTGGTGGAGTAGATGGTGTCTGGGCCCTATAGTTATCCCAATCAGCAAGGACGTCAACATCGTCGTCCTGGTCAGTATCTTGGCGGACATCATCATCATTGTCTGTGTCTGGTTGTGTGCCTACTGGACACCTTGGTGAGCAGCGGTAGGTCTTGGCGTTGGTGCGGGAGGTTAAGGAGCGGAAGAAGCTGGTGCAGAAGGTGGAAATCTGCGATTATAGTCATCCAACATGTGTTGAAGGTTCGAAACTAGAGACAGTGGAATGTGTGTCATAGGGACCCCATGGTCAACATCCGAGTAATCATCATGTACAGGGAAGAGTGTTTCCTCGACCTCATTGTCGTCATCTTCATATTCCTGGCACTTAATGTGCAACTCCGAAGTACTTGACGCAGGACGAAAAGTTTCATCCACATAGGAACCATCGGAAGAGTTCTCTTCTGCAGACTCAAATAACTTAGCCAGAGGCTGAGAATCACCCTTGAGAGGACTCAAATCCAGCGGAGCGGGACGTTTGACAACCGAAGCCGTCACCATTGTAAATGTAGTTGCAGTTGCCAAGGAATATTTCGACGGTTCCATCGACAAACTCTTAGAGGTTTTTGACTTTTCAAGACCAAGAGTCGACGAGGAAGCAGAAGTAGTCGACGGAGGCTGGACCGTCACCTTAGATGCAGATGTCGACGCTGATGAGTGTTTCACCGTCGACGGTGCAGTCGACGAAGAGGTAGCCATCGATGTAGATCTTGTGGTCGACGAGGCAGTTGTCAACGATGAAGGTACCTTCGACGATGAAGATACCATCGACGACGATGATGTCGACGAGAGTGGAGCCGTCGACGAAGGTGCTGTCGTCGACGGTAGGGATGCCATCGACGAAGGAGGTGCCGTCGACAGGAGGCGCGTCGACGAGGTCTTCATCGACGAGAGTCGTTTAGCCTGGGTCGTCGACGAGACAGCCTTCTTCGCCGTCGACAAGATCTTAATAATAGAGGAGATGGGTCTCACCTCTGGGATCGTAGTCGACGAGGTCGTCGTAGTAGTCGTCGTTCTCGTCGACAAAGAACATGTCGTCGTCATAGTGAGTACAGCGTTGACGGATCTTGTAGTCGTCGATGGGCGCGTCGACGATCTCGTGACAAGCTGGCGCTCGTTTTAGATGACGAGGGCAGAGCCTGGGATTGCGACGCCAGAGTACAAGGTCCCGCAGGCATAGAGGCCGGCAAATCCCGTGGAGAGACAAACTTTACCAGAAACTTCTTCTTCTTCAAGAAAGGAGAAGGCAACTCAGTGTCTGACCCACGCTTAAAGGAGATCTTAGAGTGGTAAAAAGACACACTATCCACATCAGTAGCTGGATTATCTGAAGTCTTCAACTTCTGAAGCCACAGAAGGAGACGGGCCTCTCTATCCCTTAGGGTTTTTGAAGAAAATGTCCAGCAAAACTTGCAGTCCTTTACCTCGTGGTCCGGGTATAAACAGTAAATACACTTACTGTGAGGGTCCTCATGGAACAGGCGTAGCTTCCCACAGGAAATGCAGGGTCTGAATAAAGACTTCTGTGTAGACATTCTTGCGAAAATTGACAAATTGTGGAAGTTGTGAGAAAAAACTGAGCAGAGCTCAGGGAGACTCCCTTCACACGACGTGCGGTAGAAATTCTGAGGGCTTGAGCTTCTGAGGAGAAGGTTCTAGAGGGTGCTGTAGCCTGATTGGCTGGAATGCGGACTATTATAATGACTTAGATATGTTACTAAAGTGAGATCTCCTACAATGCTTTCTATGGGCCTAATTGTGTTCTATGCTACTTTAAAACGTTTGGCTCATTTTGTTCTATGGTAGTTCAAGACTTATTTTAAATTATACATACTGTGAAATATCATTATGAATATTTTTTAAATATTTATATATGTATATATGTATATTTTTTATATATATCATGTATATATGTTTTCTTTCTACTATGATATGTACCGTGGGACTCCCACTTCGACGACGGGGAATAATTCAAGCATGTGAATTTATGAAAGACACCCCTAATACTGGAGAATTTTAAGATGTCCTTATTTAGTCATCTTCATATTCTACCATTCCTTCTGTATCTTAAAGACAAGTGACGCAACGACTGAGATGCAGCAACAATGTGCTTCGCGCCCTTCCTCACATCCTGCCACAAGATATGGGGCAGATCATATTTCTATACTACCCCAATGGCAGGAATCAGTTTCAAGCCACCTTTGCTGCTGCTCGGACTTTGCACAATTCAAAACATTTGATAAAAACCTGGCTTATGTCGAGGCTGAGGTACACCATTGGTATCTGTCGCGGTTGAGGGATTTCGGCATTCAGGGCACAGCTCTTGCCTGGTTCGCCTCTTTCCAACAAGGGAGGACGCAAAGAGTACAGCTGGGAGAATTGCTCTCCACTGCAACACCAATTTCATGTGGAGTGCCGCAGGGGTCTGCTCTGTCGCCCCTTTTATTTAATATATACCTACAACCGTTGATTTCACTCCTCAATCAAATGGATTGTCAGGTGTATAATTACGCTGACGACACCCAAATCATCATCCAAATGGATGATGCTCCTGGGGCGTTAGCAAGGCTGCAAAATATCCTTAAGCATACAGCCAATTGGATGTCTCTGAACTCCTTAAAAATCAACCCTGACCAGACGGAGGTTTTACCAATCACCATTGCTGGTAACCCATGGCACGATGGGTTTTGGCCAAGAGAACTTGGGCCACCCCCAGAACCTGCAGCGGTGGTAAAAAGCCTAGGCATCCATGTGGATGATAAACTATCCATGCGGAAGCAAGTCACCACGGTGGTAGGAACCTGTGTCGGTCTTCTCCGACAACTTAGGAAAATTGCGCCATTATTATCATTCTCCACCTTGAGACGGGCGGTATCCGCAATGATATTATCAAGGTTGGACTATGGCAATTCGCTTTATTTAGGACTGCCCCAAAAACTTCTGGACAAACTTCAAGTGGTGATGAATGATGCCGCCAGGCTCATTTTTAAGAAACCAAGGAGCTCGCATGCGTCCCCACTTTTGCGCGAGCTACACTGGCTGCCAGTAAGGCAGAGGGTGCTCTTTAAAGGGCTCTGCATTGCACACAAATCGCTCTATGGAAAGGCGCCAAGATATATCAAGACCCGTTTGACTCCATACATACCGGGTAGGGCGTTAAGATCTGTTGAAGCAACCCTTCTTACCCAATCACGCTTCAGATTGGCCACAGTGGGTGGCCGCGCCATTTCCAATACCCTCCCAGTAGTCTGGAATAATCTGTTGGCAGATTTGCGGAAGGAATCCAATTTGATGTCCTTCCGGAAGAAGTTGAAAACTGTTCTTTTTCAGATGGCCTGGGTTGGGCTATAACTCCTGGCAGGGTTTTTTAGGAAATTGTTGTGCTACCTGACAAAGCGCTTAGAGACCCCTGGGTTATAACGCGCTATATAAATCGAATAAAATAAATAAATAAATAAATGAGAATTTCTCTGCTCTTTATTGCACAAACATAACATAACAAACACATGTCTATCAACAATTAAGGCTTCTGCCTAGTCAGAGCAGCCTTACCTTGGTAGCAGAGTACACCGTCAAGAGTGGCACTGGGTACAGGGCGCTGCCTGATGAGATATTCAGGATCACACCTTTAGACCTGCGGGGAAAGGTGAACGACACGTCAGCGCAGGGTCTTCAAAGCGCGACAATCCCACATGAATCAGGGGGGGGGGGGGCGTGTTTTATCTCACCCGCCTCTCCTACAAATTCATTTTTATTACTTCTGTTCCAACAAGCCACCATTGCCTACTTCAGAGCACTTTCGGCACCATGTGAGCAGCGACAAGTGGTGAATGGACGTGTAGGCTTAGGGGGTCAGGTGCATGAAGGGGGCACAGAGGGAGGGATGAGGCCACTTTTTGTTGTTTTTTTGTACTGCACAGCTTTGGTGGTCTAACAAGAATACAATCAACAAACAGTCTATCAGGCAGAGCACAATGGAATGGTACTAAGCACCAAAAAACAACACACAAATTCAACGTATATAGTACACCTTGTTACACCCATCACTGACTCAGAATGACCCACGCCTCACAACACTGAAAACAACAAGACACGTCCCACGCAGGAGTAAGAACACGTCACCAAGACCCAACACACCACAGATATACCACTTGGTTATCACTGTGCACATAACAGTGTCTCCTACTAGGGGGTATCTCACAACAACAGAACCACTGGACAGACCTGCTGAAATACGTCCAACACAATCTGCTAACAAGGCCCTCAACAGCGCCTGAACTCACAGAGAGGCACACAACACAAGGCCCTCAACAGCGCCTAAACTCACACACAGAGGCATGCACACAACACAAGGCCCTCAACAGTGCCTGCACTCACACACAGAGGCATGAACACAACACAAGGCCCTCAACAGCGCCTGAACTCTCACACAAAGGCAAGCACACAACACAAGGCCATCAACAGAGCCTGAACTCACACACAGAGGCATGCACACAACACAAGGCCTTCAAAAGCCTGAACTCACACACAGAGGCATGCACACAACACAAGGCCCTCAACAGCGCCTGAACTCACACACAGAGGCATGCACACAACACAAGACCCTCAACAGCTCCTGAACTCACACACAGAGGCATGCACACAACACAAGGCCCTCAACAGCGCTTGAACACACACACACACACACAGAGGCATGCACACAACACAAGACCCTCAACAGCGCCTGAACTCACACACACAGAGGCATGCACACAACACAAGGCCCTCAACAGCACCTGAACTCACACACAGAGGCATGCACACAACACAAGGCCCTGAACAGCGCCTGAACTCACACACAGAGGCATGCACACAACGCAAGGTCCTCAACAGTGCCTGAATCTACACACACAGAGGCATGCACACACCACAAGGCCCTCAAAAGCGCCTGCACTCACACACAGAGGCATGCACACAACACAAGGCCCTCAACAGCGCCTGAACTCACACACACAGAGGCATGCACACAACACAAGGCCCTCAACAGCGCCTGAACTCACACACACACACAGAGGCATGCACACAACACAACGCCCAAAACAGCGCCTGAACTCACACACAGTGGCATCCACACAACACAAGGCCCTCAACAGCGCCTGAACTCGCACACACACAGGCATGCACACACCACAAGGCCCTCAACAGCGCCTGAACTCACACAGAGGCATGCACACTACACAAGGCCCTCAACAGCGCCTGAACTCTCACACAGAGGCATGCACACAACACAAGGCCCTCAACAGTGCCTGAACTCACACACACAGAGGCATGCACACAACACAAGGCCCTCCACAGCGCCTGAACTCACACACAGGCATGCACACACAGAGGCATGCACAAAACACAAGGCCCTCAACAGCGCCTGAACTCACACACAGAGGCATGCACACAACACAAGGCCCTCAACAGGGCCTGCACTCACAAACAGAGGCATGCACACAACACAAGGCCCTCAACAGCGCCTGAACTCTCACACAGAGGCATGCACACAGCACAAGGCCATCAACAGAGCCTGAACTCACACACAGAGGCATGCACACAACACAAGGCCCTCAAGAGCGCCTGAACTCACACACAGAGGCATGCACACAACACAAGGCCCTCAACAGCGCCTGAACTCACACACAGAGGCATGCACACAACACAAGGACCTCAACAGCGCCTGAACTCACACACAGAGGCATGCACACAACACAAGGCCCTCAACAGCGCCTGAACACACACACAGGCATGCACACAACACAAGGCCCTCAACAGCGCCTGAACTCACACACAGAGGCATGCACACATCACAAGGCCCTCAACTGCGCCTGAACTCACACACAGTGGCATGCACACAACACAAGGCCCTCAACAGCACCTGAACTCACACACAGAGGCATGCACACAACACAAGGCCCTCAACAGTGCCTGAATCTACACACACAGAGGCATGCACACAACACAAGGCCCTCAAAAGCGCCTGAACTCACACACAGAGGCATGCACACACCACAAGGCCCTCAACAGCGCCTGAACTCACACACACAGAGGCATGCACACAACACAAGGACCTCAACAGCGCCTGAACTCACACACAGAGGCATGTACACAACACAAGGCCCTCAACAGCGCCTGAACTCACACACAGAGGCATGCACACAACACAAGGCCCTCAGCAGCGCCTGAACTCACACACAGAGGCATGCACACAACACAAGGCCCCCAACAGCGCCTGAACTCTCACACAGAGGCATGCACACAACACAACGCCCTCAACAGCGCCTGAACTCACACACACAGAGGCATGCACACAACACAAGGCCCTCAAAAGCGCCTGACCTCACACACAGAGGCATGCACACACCACAAGGCCCTCAACAGCGCCTGAACTCACACACACAGAGGCATGCACACAACACAAGGACCTCAACAGCGCCTGAACTCACACACAGAGGCATGTACACAACACAAGGCCCTCAACAGCGCCTGAACTCACACACAGAGGCATGCACACTACACAAGGCCCTCAACAGCGCCTGAACTCTCACACAGAGGCATGCACACAACACAAGGCCCTCAACAGCGCCTGAACTCACACACAGAGGCATGCACACAACACAAGGCCCTCAACAGCGCCTGAACTCACACACAGAGGCATGCACACAACACAAGGCCCTCAACAGAGCCCGAACTCACACACAGAGGCATGCACACAACACAAGGCTCTCAACAGCGCCTGAACTCACACACAGAGGCATGCACACAACACAAGGCCCTCAACAGCCTCTGAACTCACACAGAGGCATGCACACAACACAAGGCCCTCAACAGCACCTGAACTCACACACAGTGGCATGCACACAACACAAGGCCCTCAACAGTGCCTGAATCTACACACACAGAGGCATGCACACAACACAACGCCCTCAACAGCGCCTAAATTTACACACAGAGGCATGCACACAACACAAGGCACTCAACAGCGCCTGAACTCACACACACACACACACAGGCATGCACACATCACAAGGCCCTCAACAGCGCCTGAAATCACACACACAGAGGCATGCACACAACACAAGGCCCTCAACAGTGCCTGAATCTACACACACAGAGGCATGCACACAACACAAGGCCCTCAACAGTGCCTGAACTCACACACACAGAGGCATGCACACAACACAAGGACCTCAACAGCGCCTGAACTCACACACAGAGGCATGCACACAACACAAGGCCTTCAAGAGCGCCTGAACTCACACACAGAGGCATGCACACAACACAAGGCCCTCAACAGCGCCTGAACTCACACACAGAGGCATGCACACAACACAAGGCCCTCAACAGCGCCTGAACTCTCACACAGAGGCATGCACACAACACAAGGCCCTCAACAGGGCCTGAACTCACACACACACACACAGAGGCATGCACACAACACAAGGCCCTCAACAGTGCCTGCACTCACACACAGAGGCATGCACACAATATAACGCCCAAAACAGCGCCTGAACTCACACACACAGAGGCATGCACACAACACAAGGCCCTCAACAGCGCCTGAACTCACACACAGAGGCATGCACACAACACAAGGCCCTCAACAGCGCCTGAACTCACACACAGAGGCATGCACACAACACAAGGCCCTCAGCAGCGCCTGAACTCACACACAGAGGCATGCACACAACAAAAGGCCCTCAACAGCGCCTGAACTCTCACACAGAGGCATGCACACAACACAACGCCCTCAACAGCGCCTGAACTCACACACACAGAGGCATGCACACAACACAAGGCCCTTAACAGCGCCTGAACTCACACACACAGAGGCATGCACACAACACAAATACCTCAACAGCGCCTGAACTCACACACAGAGGCATGCACACAACACAACGCCCTCAACAGCCCCTGAACTCACACACACAGAGGCATGCACACAACACACGGCCCTCAACAGCGCCTGAACTCACACACACACAGAGGCATGCACACAACACAACGCCCTCAACAGCGCCTGAACTCACACACAGAGGCATACACACAACACAAGGCCCTCAACAGCGCCTGAACTCGCACACACACAGGCATGCACACACCACAAGGACCTCAACAGCACCTGAACTCACA
The DNA here is from genome assembly GCF_964261635.1 of Lissotriton helveticus. Lineage (NCBI taxonomy): Eukaryota > Metazoa > Chordata > Amphibia > Caudata > Salamandridae > Lissotriton > Lissotriton helveticus. Next base: position 441,914,984 of record NC_136062.1, on the reverse strand, counting down.
CACAGAGGCATGCACACAACACAAGGCCCTCAACAGCGTCTGAACTCACACACACAGAGGCATGCACACAACACAAGGACCTCAACAGCGCCTGAACTCACACACAGAGGCATGCACACAACACAAGGCTCTCAACAGCGCCTGAACTCACACACAGAGGCATGCACACAACACAAGGCCCTCAACAGCGCCTGAACTCTCACACAGAGGCATGCACACAACACAAGGCCCTCAACAGCGCCTGTACTCACACACAGAGGCATGCACACAACACAAGGCCCTCAACAGCGCCTGAACTCACACACATAGGCATGCACACAACACAAGGCCCTCAACAGAGCCCGAACTCACACACAGAGGCATGCACACAACACAAGGCCCTCAACAGCCTCTGAACTCACACACAGAGGCATGCACACAACACAAGGCCCTCAACAGCACCTGAACTCACACACAGTGGCATGCACACAACACAAGGCCCTCAACAGTGCCTGAATCTACACACACAGGCATACACACAACACAAGGCCCTCAACAGCGCCTGAACTCGCACATACACAGGCATGCACACACCACAAGGACCTCAACAGCACCTGAACTCACACACAGAGGCATGCACACAACACAAGGCCCTCAACAGCGTCTGAACTCACACACACACACAGAGGCATGCACACAACACAAGGACCTCAACAGCGCCTGAACTCACACACAGAGGCATGCACACAACACAAGGCCCTCAACAGCGCCTGAACTCACACACAGAGGCATGCACACAACACAAGGCCCTCAACAGCGCCTGAACTCTCACACAGAGGCATGCACACAACACAAGGCCCTCAACAGCGCCTGTACTCACACACAGAGGCATGCACACAACACAAGGCCCTCAACAGCGCCTGAACTCGCACACATAGGCATGCACACAACACAAGGCCCTCAACAGAGCCCGAACTCACACACAGAGGCATTCACACAACACAAGGCCCTCAACAGCACCTGAACTCACACACAGTGGCATGCACACAACACAAGGCCCTCAACAGTGCCTGAATCTACACACACAGAGGCATGCACACAACGCCCTCAACAGCGCCTGAACACTCACACAGAGGCATGCACACAACACAAGGCCCTCAACAGCGCCTGAACTCACACACAGGCATGCACACATCACAAGGCCCTCAACAGCGCCTGAAATCACACACAGAGGCATGCACACAACACAAGGCCCTCAACAGCGCCTGAACTCTCACACAGAGGCATGCACACAACACAAGGCCCTCAACAGGGCCTGAACTCACACACACAGAGGCATGCACACAACACAAGGCCCTCAACAGTGCCTGCACTCACACACAGAGGCATGCACACAACCCAAGGCCCTCAACAGTGCCTGAATCTACACACAGAGGCATGCACACAACACAAGGCCCTCAACAGCGCCTGAAATCACACACAGAGGCATGCACACAACACAAGGCCCTCAACAGCGCCTGAACTCACACACAGGCATGCACACATCACAAGGCCCTCAACAGCGCCTGAAATCACACACAGAGGCATGCACACAACACAAGGCCCTCAACAGCGCCTGAACTCTCACACAGAGGCATGCACACAACACAAGGCCCTCAACAGGGCCTGAACTCACACACACACAGAGGCATGCACACAACACACGGCCCTCAACAGTGCCTGCACTCACACACAGAGGCATGCACACAACACAAGGCCCTCAACAGTGCCTGCACTCACACACAGAGGCATGCACACAACACAAGGCCCTCAAAAGCGCCTGAACTCACACACAGAGGCATGCACACAACACAAGGCCCTCAACAGCGCCTGAACTCACACACAGAGGCATGCACACAACACAAGGCCCTCAACAGAGCCCGAACTCACACACAGAGGCATGTACACAACACAAGGCCCTCAACAGCGCCTGAACTCTCACACAGAGGCATGCACACAACACAAGGCCCTCAACAGCGCCTGAACTCACACACACAGAGGCATGCACACAACACAACGCCCAAAACAGCGCCTGAACTCACACACAGTGGCATTCACACAACACAAGGCCCTCAACAGCGCCTGAACTCACACACACAGAGGCATGCACACAACACAACGCCCTCAATAGCGCCTGAACTCACACACAGAGGCATACACACAACACAAGGCCCTCAACAGCGCCTGAACTCGCACACACACAGGCATGCACACACCATAAGGCGCTCAACAGCGCCTGAACACACACAGAGGCATGCACACAACACAAGGCCCTCAACAGCATCTGAACTCACACACAGAGGCATGCACACAACATAAGGCCCTCAACAGAGCCCGAACTCACACACAGAGGCATGCACACAACACAAGGCTCTCAACAGCGCCTGAACTCACACACAGACGCTTGCACACAACACAAGGCCCTCAACAGCCTCTGAACTCACACACAGAGGCATGCACACAACACAAGGCCCTCAACAGCGCCTGAACTCTCACACAGAGGCATGCACACAACACAAGGCCCTCAACAGCGTCTGAACTCACACACAGAGGCATGCACACAACACAAGGCCCTCAACAGCGCCTGAACTCACACACAGAGGCATGCACACAACACAAGGCTCTCAACAGCGCCTGAACTCACACACAGACGCATGCACACACCACAAGGCCCTCAACAGTGCCTGAACTCACACACACAGAGGCATGCACACACCACAAGGCCCTCAACAGTGCCTGAACTCACACACACAGAGGCGTGCACACAACACAAGGCCCTCGACAGTGCATGAACTCACACACACAGGCATGCACACAACACAACGCCCAAAACAGCGCCTGAACTCACACACAGTGGAATGCACACAACACAAGGCCCTCAACAGCGCCTGAACTCACACACACAGAGGCATGCACACATCACAAGGCCCTCAACAGCGCCTGAACTCACACACACAGAGGCATGCACACAACACAACGCCCTCAACAGCGCCTGAACTCACACACAGAGGCATGCACACAACACAAGGCCCTCGACAGCGCATGAACTCACACACACAGGCATGCACACAACACAACGCCCAAAACAGCGCCTGAACTCACACACAGTGGCATGCACACAACACAAGGCTCTCAACAGCGCCTGAACTCACACACACAGAGGCATGCACACATCACAAGGCCCTCAACAGCGCCTGAACTCACACACACAGAGGCATGCACACAACACAACGCCCTCAACAGCGCCTGAACTCACACACAGAGGCATACACACAACACAAGGCCCTCAACAGCGCCTGAACTCACACACAGAGGCATGCACACAACACAACGCCCTCAACAGCGCCTGAACTCACACACAGAGGCATACACACAACACAAGGCCCTCAACAGCGCCTGAACTCACACACAGAGGCATACACACAACACAAGGCCCTCAACAGCGCCTGAACTCACACACAGAGGCATACACACAACACAACGCCCAAAACAGCGCCTGAACTCACACACAGTGGCATGCACACAACACAAGGCTCTCAACAGCGCCTGAACTCACACACACAGAGGCATGCACACATCACAAGGCCCTCAACAGCGCCTGAACTCACACACACAGAGGCATGCACACACCACAAGGCCCTCAACAGCGCCTGAACTCACATACAGAGGCATGCACACAACACAAGGCCCTCAACAGCGCCTGAACTGGCACACACACAGGCATGCACACAACACAAGGCCCTCAACAGCGCCTGAACTCACACACAGTGGCATGCACACAACACAAGGCCCTCAACAGCGCCTGAACTGGCACACACACAGGCATGCACACAACACAAGGCCCTCAACAGCGCCTGAACTCACACACAGTGGCATGCACACAACACAAGGCCCTCAACAGCGCCTGAACTCACACACAGAGGCATGCACACAACACAACGCCCTTAACAGCGCCTGAACTCACACACAGAGGCATGCACACAACACAAGGCCCTCAACAGCGCCTGAACACACACACAGGCATGCACACAACACAAGGCCCTCAACAGCGCCTGAACTCACACACAGAGGCATGCACACATCACAAGGCCCTCAACAGCGCCTGAACTCACACACAGAGGCATGCACACAACACAAGGCCCTCAACAGCGCCTGAACTGGCACACACACAGGCATGCACACAACACACTTAAAAGCCAACGGCTCAATTTGACAATCATGCACAGGACCCCAGTCTTACACACTCACAATTCAATGAATAAGACCGTTGCTCCCAGTATGACCAGAACACACTAACACATCAACACCAACTGGATCAGACACAGAAACCAGAGAACCACGTGGAGTCTCGCCAGGCTGTTGAGAGCGCCAGGAGGCCCTACCAATGACTGAACAAGCGCTCTACTAATGGCCATAACATGTCAAGTGTGGCCACCATGCTATTCTCCTGCCAGCAGTCTGCTCTGACTCATTGCACACTTGCACAAACACACAAGTCGTGGTGTATTCACACCTATAATGGCAGCACTCGGCGGCACTTCTGGTTTTCACCGAGTCACAGACAAGGGTGATTTGGCGCGCTTTATATATTCTGATTGATTGATTGTATGTTGGTTCAATAGTTGCTCCCTCCGTTTTGTTAGCTCGCTGTGGTCACCTTGTATGACGCAGACACGTCTGCTGGCCAACTGCGTACGTTGAGTTACAAACTACGAAAGTAGGCTTTTTACCCAAAGAAGCTCTGCATGGCGCAGAGACGCGATGACGTGTGAAAATGAGGAAAAGCAACTGAATTAGAATCGAAGACATCGCTGCTTTCTGTTCAGTCTCTCAGCCCTCGACTCCCTAATTCACAATTTCATTTCATGCTCAGCAGGACATGAAAAGGCTGGGGCAGAGACCCGACGCCCCCACCCACCCACCCCCCAGGACCGGGGCCCACGCACACCCAGGTACGCACTGGCCCACCTCAAGCAGTACAGTACATCAGATGCTAAATTTAGCCTTCTCACAGTTGCCATGGCAACCTCCTCCCATCCCAGCTGTACACAATGTTTATAGTTCCAGGGAGGGTGGGGGGGGGGGGGGGGGGCGAGGGGCGATGCGTGTTTCTTCTGTAATGTAATTATGCACTTGCTGCGTTTTCATTGCAATAAATACAAGCGCCGGATGGCAGAGGCAGTCAATGGCTCGGGAGCGGGGATGCGCGTTCACGGGCAGGCACGACGCAGGGTGACGGGGGTCGTGTGCGCGCACAGACGCTCGGCGGGCTGCAGCGCGCTCGTGACGGCATTTGTTTTGTGCAGGTTTTGTACAGAGCAAACTCGACCCCAAGCTATTGAAGCACTTTACATGAGCACGAGCTGTATGGCACAAGGTGACATTCATGTTTGAGGCACCGGGAAATGAACGCGATGTGCTCAGAATACATGGTGCTCATTCAGGCGATGCTGAGATCCCCCCCAGTGCCAATGTACAAACCTCAACACTGCACAGCACACTTGAACTTCCGAAACAATATGTATAACAAGATAACAGGCTCTATTATAGGACTCTTTCGAATAAAAACTGCTGTAAAGCGCTCCGATACCCTTGGGTCCGGCCAGCGCTATATAAAACTCCTCAAATAAAAAAAGATTAAAACCATGTCGGCAGCTCTGAAGTTGAGGCAGAAAGCAGCGAATGTTTCTTCAATTGCCTATGAATGGCCCGAGAGGTGTGCGGATTACATGCCCTTCCAATCATTGGCCTCTCTACAGAGTGCACAGAGAGAGTTGGAGATATGGCCATTACAAATTGTGGAAACGTGTGCAGATGGAGAATTTCAGGAAGATGCAGGGTAAAAAAATAAAGCATAAGTAGCAAACAGAGTGAGACTACATAAGAAAGTGAGTAGGGGGAAACAGGAGTGTCTCAGATGCTCCGAAAGCATTTTCAATTCATACTATTCCCAGCAATTAGTTATCAATTTTTCTGATACAGCGAAGAATCATCACCAAAGGCAATAATGGCTTCCTATTTGGAAATAACGCCCTACTGTGGACAGCTTCTCTGCGGCTCCTGGGCGGAGCACCCGAAGCATACACCACGGCTGGAAGTTCAACGCCCTCCTATGGGCGGCTCTTCTGCGGCTCCTGAGCGGAGCATTTGTAGCATACACCACGGCTGGAAGTTCGACGCCCTCCTATGGGCGGCTCCTCTGCAGCTCCTGGGCGGAGCACCCGAAGCATATACCACGGCTAGAAGTTTGACGCCCACCTATGGGCTGCTCCTCTGCGGCTCCTGGGCGGAGCACCTGTAGCGTACAACCATGGTTGGCAGTTCAACGCCCTCCTATGGGTGGCTACTGGGCGGAGAACCTGTAGCACACACCATGGTGGAAAGTTCAACCCCCTTCTATGGGCGGCTCCTGGGCGGAGCACCTGTAGCATACACCATGGCTGGAAGTTCAACGCCCTCCTATGGGCGGCTCCTGGGCGGGGCACCCGAAGCATACACCACAGCTGGAAGTTCAACGCCCTCCTATGGGCGGCTCCTCTGCAGCTCCTGGGCGGAGCATCTGTAGCATATGCCACGGCTGGAAGTTTAACGCCCTCCTATGGGCGGCTCCTGGGCGGAGCATCTGTAGCATATGCCACGGCTGGAAGTTCAACGCCCTCCTATGGGCGGCTCCTGGGCGGAGCACCTGTAGCATACACCATGGCTGGAAGTTCGACGCCCTCCTATGGGCGGCTCCTCTGCGGCTCCTGGGCGGAGCATCTGTAGCATATGCCACGGCTGGAAGTTCAACGCCCTCCTATGGGCGGCTCCTGGGCGGAGCACCTGTAGCATACACCACGGCTGGCAGTTCAACGCCCTCCTATGAGCGGCTCCTCTGCAGCTCCTGGGCGGAGCATCTGTAGCATATGCCACGGCTGGAAGTTTAACGCCCTCCTATGGGCGGCTCCTGGGCGGAGCATCTGTAGCATATGCCACGGCTGGTTGTGTAACGCCCTCCTATGGTTCGCTTCCCTGCAGCTCCTGGGTTAGCCACTTGCAGCATACACGTAGGCTGGTTGTAGAATGCCAACTTATACTTTGCTCGCCCCTTGTAATGTAATGTAAGCACACATTTATATAGCGCTACTATCGCTCTAAGGAGAATCTTGGCGCTCAACACCCAACCCGGCTGAAATAGGTTGGTGGACAGATGGCAATTTCACGCATTACAAGCTTTACACTAATGCTCTACAAGCCGCGTCGGAGAGTGAGAAGATTCACGTCTTCAGAGACTTCCTAAATTCGCTCTCCTTGACTATACGCCGAAGCTGAGCTGGCAATTTATTCCAAGCTCTTGAGCAGAGCACAAAAAGAGATTACCCCCCCTTTGGTGGCCAATCTAAATCTAGGAATCTCCAAAAGATTTTGATTGACGGACCTCAGGCAGCGTACTGGCACATAGCGTTTAAAGCCATTCAACAGATATCTCGGACCTTGTGACTGGAAGGCTCTAAAGGTGATAACAAGGACCTTAAATAAAACACGCTTGTGGATGGGCAGCCAGTGTAAGATCTTAAGCACCGCCGAGGCAGATGACCTTCTCGGCCAGCGAAGTACCAGGCGAGCAGCAGCATGCTGGACCATCTGCAGCCTATGCAGCACTGCTTTATTGGTGCCTGCATAAAGACTATTGCAGTAGTCCAATCTAGATGTTATCAGGGCTACTGCTACCGTCTTCCTGGCTGCCAGAGGAAGAAGATCAAAAAACTTCCTCAATGATTTGATGATCTGGAAACATGAGCCAGCTACGCCTACCGCTTGCTGTTTGAAGGAAAGTTGGTCATCAAATTTAATGCCCAGATTTCGCGCAGAAGAAATAGTATTGGGAGGAGCTTCTGCATCCTCAGACCACCATTGTTTAGGGGAAAACAAATTTTGGGGTCCAAAAGGCAATATTTCTGTCTTCCCTGAGTTACATTTGAGGTGATTGTTATTCATCCACTCAAATGTAGCCGTGAGACAGTTCATCAAATTTTTTTCAGCCCCAGGCAGCCTACTTGTATAGTCTTCTTGGCATGTACTGTAGTTTATGACGGCACATCATTAAGAGCTCTGAAATACGGGCAGAAGGTAGTCAGAGTTTCTTACACTGCCCATAAGTGGGTCATAGAGGTGTGCAGACTACGTGCACGCCCAATCATTGGCCTCTCTACAGAATGCACAGAGAGTTGTATATGTGCCAATTATAAATAGTAGGAAACTGCATAGATGGCGAATTTCAGGAAGATGCAGAGTGGAAAAAAGGCATAACTAGCAAACAAAGTGAGACTACAGTAGAAAGCAGTGTGTAGGGAAAAACAAGAGTGTCTCAGAAGCTCCGAAAGTCACTAGCTCGTATACAGACATAGTAATGTGTATTTACGGTCTCTTTTTCAGAAAGAAAATAATTCCAATTTAAATTATTCCCTGCAAAATAGGTATTCATTTATCTGATACAGCTAAGAATCATCACCAAATGCCTCCTTTTTGGAAATAATGCCCTTCTGTGCTTTGCTCCTCTGCTGCTACTGTGTGGACTTCTTGGCAAGTCCTACAGTTCATGATGGCACATGACGGATAGCTCTAAAGTAGAGGCAGAAGGCAGAGAAATTTTCTTTCATTGTCCATCAGTGGGCCATAGAGGTCTGCAGACTTCTCATTGTCCACCTTAGACAATCAGTAGAAATTCAGATGTACTTAATAAAGAAATCTTGAAGGCACTCTAATTTAGCTAATGCCCAAAGGCCTAAATCTATCCATGCCAATGAGCAATCCAGGGCAGGCCCGGTGTCTTGGCGGGGCGCTCCAAGCGGGCCCTCACGTGGACAGAGGGCTACTGTCCCTGCCCTTTGAGTAGCCCATTAAATGATAGTGGCAGTGCACTGCATTTATGAGTCTCTGCTATGACAAGATAGTTTCATCTGCGTCAATGATAGTGTGGTCTATTGACCATGGTTGTGAATTGTTTCCATGTTATGTGTGCTCCATAATATTGCACTGACATCGTGTGTGCAAGTCAAGGCATTGCGTGTGTACAGTATGGGTGCAGTACATGTACAGTGGGCAGGCGCTTCATGTGTAGGAGTACTGAAGCCCGTGAGCTCCATTTTGGATACCCCTGATTTAGCATGGTACGAGCAGGAAAGAGAGTGCAGCTCCATAGACTGTGGCCGTTTATTAATGGTGTGCCAGTGGCTGGAAGGTGGCAAGACCGACATTGAGGTTAGGACAGTGGCGACCGGTCAACACATAGACATTCTCAGAAGACTTTGCTACCAAGAGGCTGCTAATGAATTCTTCCTGTGCTCTGCCATTTGGTAGAGAGTTAGGGTGGAGGGTGGGACGGCAATTTGTTATTCAAGGTGAGGACGTATCTAGAGCAGACCAGGCCTTTTATCTATCTCTGATTACTGTTTTAGCAAGGCTGACAACAGCTAGGTGCAGAGAACTAACTTCATATGTCCATGAGGCCAGGGCCTGTTTGTAGACTGACACTTTTCACAGCAGGTAGCACTGTGGCACTTTACGCAAAGGCTGTGCGTGAGAAGGACACTTGAAAAGAGACCACCCCAAACGGGTCCAGAAGTTTGAGACCGTAGATCCACATCCCAGTCTGTAAAATAGGTCTAAAAGTGTGATCCAAACCACCCCCTGTGTTCCAGTACCAAGTTCTTCCTGACCAATAAAGGGAGTGCTCCACAGAGTACCACAGGAGCAGCCACGTAACCCGCCCTGGTGCCGGCCTGACTGTCAGGCTCTCAGAGGAAGAGACTGGAGAAGCTGAGGGTCTTCCTGGTGCCTAGAAGCCTGCCTGCCTCCTGAAAGAGGGTAGTAGTGCGACTGTACCTGCAGGAGAGCATCTAGTCAGGGAGGTTAGCATGCTCTCAGTGTGTGCGGCAACCAGAGGAAGCCCTCCATCAGAGTTGAGTAGTGCGTCCCACTGACCCCCTTCATTAGTCCTCCCAGAACTGCCCCGAAGACTGTGGCAATCAAGAGTGGTCGTCAGCCACGGAGAGTCGCGAGAGGCCACTACTGCACCTCCCCGCTGTGAGCCAGATAGGCATGGGAGATGCAGATGCACCTTGACAGACTGATCTGCCTGGAGACTGCAAATGTTGAAGGATCTAGGCGGAGGTCCCAGACCAGACATTCCGCCTTCAGCCAGCGATACTGGCACCACGGAGGGGCTTCCGTGAAGACCGAAGGCGCGGGCTGCTCCACCTCCCCAACCCCTCTGAGAGCACTGGTCCACAGGCAGCACAAGGCTTGGCTGTAACCAGAGGACAATGAGTGAGTCCTGCTCAGGCAGAGTGGAGTGTGGGGACTGGACTCTTTCTGCAGAGTAAATCAAGGGTAAGAAGAAGTGACTGGGCTGCTCTCTAAGCCCCATATGGATACAGTGATTAGCACCTCGGCCCAATTCATGCCTCTGCCATCAGTTACAGGGGACTGTAGTTTCTAGGGTTAACAGGGTGTGGCACCTTCCAGCAAACACAATTAGGGTTCTAACCCTGCATCTGCTTGCTATAAGCGGAATTGTATAAAATGTCATTCTATTGTGTGATTGAAGTACTTGCTTTTTATGCATAAAAAAGCACTGGACGTTAAACTATGCATCTCTTGCCTGACTTTGAGTTCAGGGCTCTTGCCCCCTCCACTTACTTCCTGAGAAGCCTGTGAATGTAAGCCCGCGCTACCCTGAGAGTATAGTGTGGAAAGGGTTGTACTTGGTGCTGTCTGCAGAGTTACAGTAGGAGAGACCCAGGACACCAGTGGCTAACAACCTCCACCCCCACATCTGGGGCTAGTATTTAGTCTCCCCTGAGGCTCCTGCCCATGAAGGGGATCTGAATGACGAGTATTTAATGATCCCAGAGAATATATGACTTGCAAAGGAAAGCAATGGTTTGCTAACATTATGGAAATTGGCAATTCTGCACCATGCAGTACTGCTCACTTACACAAGCCTCCATTTAATATTTACAGCCCCATGAAACACAGATGTATGTTTGTCCTGTAGTTTCCTTTTGCCAGCGTCACGCTTATGTGAATAATGCGAATATCTAACGAACTTGCAACTGTAGGAAATGCCATTGGTGCAAATGAAATCATACACATACCCATGATAAAAGTAACTTTTCATCAATAAAAAAGATTTTTTTAAAGTACGCAGTCCTTGGTGGAAAAGAGACTGTGGGGAGAATGCAAGCGCTCAGTACTGGGCGCACTGTTCCATGCAGCAGTGCTCTTGAAACTGCGAAGATAGCCACTTTTAGAGAGGGCGGTGCAAGGCACTGGCACTAAGGAGGCCCAGGCTCTGTAAGATAGTGGACCCGCATCTCCGAAGGTCAAGAAGGACAAGTTACTTTCCTTCGGTAACGCCTTATCTGGTAGAGACATGATCTAGCCGCAGATTCTTTACCTTTGTACTTCCAGGCGTCAGGCTAGATCCGGAAGATTTTCTTCTCGGCAGCACCCCTGTGACTCAGGTGGCATTGGTTGACTTCGCGTGACGGCATAGTTGTAACGTCCGCATCATCAATATTACCGCAACTCCGGCACACTCACGTCAGTATTTTTTATGACTTTCCACACCAGGGGTGAAAAGCCAGGAAGTGACTGACCATAGTGTGTTAAAAAATGAACAGCTACGGCCCAGAAGGGGAACATCTCTGACACTTAAAAATCAATTCCGCAGTGCGGGGAGGATGGTGGGTCGGTAAGAAATCTGCAGCTAGATCATGTCTCTACCAGATAAGGCGTTGCTGAAGATAAGTAACTTGTTCATCTAATAGGGATATCTAGCTGCAGATTCCTTACTTCTGTACAGATACCCACGCAATACCATCCCGGGCTTAGACCAGAAAATCCTGCAAAACAGAATGACCAATCAGGCCTACTCTGCAGACTCGAGTATCCAGGCAGCTGTGTATGGCGAACGTGGGCAGCGATGCCCACGTGGCAGCTTGGCATATATCCGAGATGGGAACACCACGCTGGAGAGCCGCAGTGGCCGCCTTCTCTCTGGTGGAATGTCCCCTAATCCATTTAGGAAGATCTTTCTTCACTAAGGCGGACAAAGTTAAAAACAGAGGATGACCCATCAGGATATAGTCCTCTTCAGGACAGCATGGCCTTTCTTTGCACCCACGTATCCAATAAAGAGTTGGTAGTCCACCCGGAACTCTTTTGTTCGATCAAGGTAGAACAATAACGCTCTTTTTGGTTCCAGACAATAGAGACGTGCCATTTCTTTGAAAGGATGTGGGGCTGCATAGAATGTGGGAAGGGTGACCGACTGTCCCAGATTGACGGGTGTTACCACCTTAGGAAGAAAGGATGCCCTAGTCCGGAGTACTACCCTGTCCTGAAAGATCGTCGAGTAAGGAGGCTGTAAGGATAGTGCCTGCAGTTCACTCACTCTCCTGTCAGAGGTTATTGCCACCATAAAAGTTGTCTTGGTGGTGAGCAACCACAGAGGGAAGTTATGCACCGGTTCAAATGGTGCATACATCAAGAAAGTGAGCACCAAATTAAGGTCGCACTGTGGCATGATGAAAGGTGAAAGGGGGTACAAATGAGTTTACCCCTTCAAAAACCTATGCATTAGAGGAGATTTGATAAGAAAGGGCTGATCTGGCAGCTGAAGAAAAGAAGAAAGGGTCAAAAGGTAGCCCTTCAAAGTGCCCAGAGCAGAGCCCTGCTGGGCCAAGAAAAGAATAAAACAGAAGGACTTGAGATGAAACAGGTAAGGGGTCAACAGACCTGTCTGTACAATATTTACAAAACTTGATCCATCAGCAGGCATATAGCGATTTTGTGGAGGGATGCCTGGCTGCCAAAATTACCCCAGACTTCGGGAGCGAGGTCAAAAGCTGTCAACTGTCGATACTCTATCTCCACGCAAGGAGGCAGAGAGTGGACAGGTCCAGGTGGAGAACCCTCCCCTGCTGCTGCGACAGAAGAACTGCCGATAGAGGCAGCCTGACCGGAGGATCGAGGCTCATGTCTAGAAGCTCAGGATACTACATTTTCATTGCCCAGTCAGGAGCCACAAAAATAACTTGTACCCGGTTGCTCCCGATCTTCTTGAGCACTCTGCGCAGGAGTGGGAGGGGCAGAAAGGCGTATAGGAAGCCTGAGCATAATTTGCAACAAAAAGTGTAGCAGAGCGAGTGCCTCCATGGAAACTCAAACGCGCAAAGCAGTAGACATTGCACGCTCTCTCCGGAGGCGAACAGATCTCCCCAGTACTGAAAGAGACATCATGCCACCTACGGATAGAAATGCCATTCATAAACCGCGTGGCACCTTCAGCCGAGCACATCTGCCCTAGCGTCAGAGAACCAGTCAGGTGTTGAACCACCAGGGAAATGCCCTGATGTTACAGCCAAGTCTAGAGACGCAGGGACTCTTGAGAGTCAATGACCCCACTCCGCCCTGTTTGTTGCAGTTCCACATGGTAGTAGTGTTGTCTGTGAACACCTGTACAAGCTTTCCTTTATTGAAGGCAAAAAGGCTCAAAGTGCCAGCCGGATCGCTCGACGCTCGAACAGATGGATATAGAATCTTGGCTTCCGCAGGAAACCAGAGTCTTCTGATCGCCACCTCACCCAGATGGCCATCCCAGCCAAGAGTGGACACATCAGTCACTACTGTGAATACTGAGTAGGGTAGGAAGGGAGGTCTGCCTTTGAACCAATCGTGGTTCATAAGGCACCACTGCAGGTTGGTCGCAGTACCCTCTGAAATCTGAAGCAGGTCGGGGAGATTTCCTCGATGCTGTTCCCATTGTAACTTCAGGTCCCACTGCAGAGCCTGCATGCGCCTCCTTGCATGGGTCACTAGCAGGATGCAGGAGGCCATGATGCCCACTAAGTTATTCTCACCGAAATCCAAGATAGAGGCTGAAACCTCGGTATCATAGCCTGAATGTCTAGGACTCGCAGTTCCGCAGGATAGGCCCGATACTGCACCATATCCAGAACCGCCCCAAGGAAAAGGAGCTTCTGAGAAGGAGTCAGGTGTGACTACCGCACGTTGAACCCCAGCGACTGCAGGTGGTGCGTCTTTGCCTGGAGGTGAGAGACAACTGCTCGGGGCGAGCTCGCCGTCAACAACCAGGCGTCGAGAAAGGGGAAGACTGGAACCCCCGATCTCCGCAGAAGGGCTGTGACCACCACCATCATTTTTGTTAACACCCAAGGGGCACTGGCAGGTGAGGCCAAAGGGGAGCACCGTAAATAGAAAGTGCTAGTGGCCCACTGTGTACTCGTGGAGGATCGCACTAAGAAGGTTTTACGGTCAAGGAGGGGATAGTGGCTTGGCTAGACTTCTGGTTTCCTGACTCAAGAGGCCGGGGTGAAACACGTCCACAGCCCTGCAGAGTTTGCTGAACTTGCGGCACCCTCTGGCCAGGGTAGGAATGGCAGGCTGGAACGCTCTTCCATAGCCACAAAAGGAGTGAAAATTGGATAAAGCCCTGGGGCGGTAGTGAGGCCAAAAGACTTGGCTGTGCTCTGCGAGTCTCTAAAGCGCTCAAGAGCAGCATCCGCCTGATCTCTGAAGACACAGGAGCCATCAAACAGCATGTTCATGAGGTTGGCCTGGACATCACCCGAAAACCCAGATGTTCTCAGCCAGGCATGGCGACATACCTCCACTGTCATAGAAATTGCTCTGCCTAGCAAGTCCGTCTTGTCCAAGCCACATCTGATTGCGAACTTAGTTGCGTCCCTCCCGTCTGATATAGCTTGGTAGAGTAGAACCCGGTCCTCCTCCAAGACTCTGGGCAGCACCTGCCCTACCGTATCCCACATGGAATGGGATTAATGGCCCAAGAGTCATGCGGTGTTCACTGACCTCAATGCTAGGCTGGTGGATGACAAAAGTTTCTTTCCGTAGTTCTTCAGCCTCTTGGATTCCCTGTCCGGGGGTGCGGAAGGGAATGCGCCACCAGAAGTGGAAACTTGGACCAGCAAGCTTCGGGGGAGGGGGCTTAGAGGGTGAGGAAAGTAGGGTCACCCGGTGCAGGGCGTTGGCGGGGGCGATTGTCCTATTCATAGTAGCCCCTGTGCTAGGTTTGGGCCATGTCACCAGAAGGATGTCTGCAAGGCCTCTTTGAAAGGCAGTAGGGGTTCCGAACTCGAGACCTCAGGCTGCGGGACCTCTGTCAAGACTTGCCACTGTAAGAAGCTGCAGGTCAAGGACCTCTGCAGCCCTACACACTACCATGGCAAAAGATGCTGTCTCCTTCGTAACCAGAGTAGGAGGGGAAAGCATACCAGTGTCTGGAGAGGTGTCCAGACCCCTGGCTTCACCTAATTCCTCATACCAGTCCAGATCTTTTTGTTACAGGATATCTAAGGAATCCTGCTCCCCCTCCAATCCTAACCCTTTCGAATAGGGCAGAAAAAACGGCATGGAGCCGTACGGCTCAGTCAGCGCCAGTCTCTGCGTCGGAGGTTGCCTGACCGGCTAAGTGTCTTTGGGAATGAGGATAGGGGAGCCGCCACCGCCGGAGGGTGCTGGTGACGCCAAAGACCTCGGCACCGGACGTAACGCCGGGAACCGCTGCTGTGGAGGTGCCACCTGTGTCGGTCTAGACCCAAAACTGTTACACTTAGGGCTGTGGCACCAGAGCTGCAGGCATAGGAACCACGGGGACCCCTCCATCTTCTGAGCCTGCAGGGCCCGAAAGGGCGCCGGCAGGGTCAGGCCGTCCAAATATGGCGCACATGGCATCATAAAGTTCTTTCAGTTGGGCGAGGCTCGTTCCCGCCCTGGAAAGGGAGGGAAATATGGAACCAACCTAGGAACCCACTCCGCAGAGCAGGGACTCGAACACCGTGGTTCCTCCACAGCCACGTGTGACTGGTGGGGCAAAGTCGACTTCTCGTGATGCCTCTTACCTGACCTATAAGACTTGGACAGAGGATTTCGATTCACCGGAGTGATGCTCGGACCTTCTTCTCATTCAAGAGCTCGACCGGGACCGAGACTACCTCTGTAATGCAGGACGCCAGGCCACGTGAACCTTTAGGAACCGCTCCTCAAAACCTTCAGCGCCATAGCCCGGCAGTCAGAGCACGACTTGGAGTTGTGGTCGCACTCCAGGCACCAATGACAGACCAAATGAGGGTCCCTGCCCAACATGGGGTGGTGACAGGCACTGCACGGCTTGACCCCCGAAGTCTTATTACATGACATGAAACACCTACACACCAACAAAGTCGACAAAAAGTCAAATAAAGTATTAAAAAAATTACAGGGTGTAGCTCTCTTCAACACATCGACGCTGATGGCACGGAAAGAAAAAACTGACATCAGCGTGCCGGAGTGGCGGTTATATTGGCGACGACGCCACGCGGAGTTGCTCGACACCACCTACCGGCGTGTAGGGGTACTGCTGAGAAAAAATCTTCCGGATCCAGCCCGATGCCTGGAAGTTCAAAGGTAAGGAATCTGCGGATAGATGTTTCTATCAGATATTTAACAATACACTTTCGCTGATAACAATTACGATTTTACATATCCAATAGGTGTAAAGTTTACCTACTGTAGAATTTAAGCATGGTAGGGGCCACCTAATGATACTATTCAAGTTGCTTTAACGTAACACCGTTTCAAGACCACAGGTTAAATAGTTTTAATTGAGCCGTTCTGGGTACCACCACAGGGTGGGTGATAGTTCCCAGCACTTGATAATGTGAACGCCTTCGCACTACGAATACAAAGTCACTACTGTTTAATATCAGGACTCTTCTAGGTTGAATGCTGATGGTTTTGGAAGAGGAGTTTTTATTTTTTTACTTTTAATCTAGCATGTTTGAATCCATTACTTACTTCTACATTAGGGCCATGTGTTTCTACATAAGGATGCGTTATGTTCACAGATACAACAGTTGGTTCTAAACATGTGGCTTCCTGAAGAAGGCAATGAGCCGAAACAAGCTTAGACAATTTAAATGAAAAGCCACTGAGATACTCTTTGTACATTCTCTATATTGTATTTGTGATTTATTTATCATTGTTACCAAGTTTTCAATAGGAACATTATTAAGTACAATTGATGTATTCTGTTGATTCCCGAGAGGGTATGATAGATGAGATCAATGGAGTTGTTATGTGAATTGTGGAGCTTTATTTCAGATAATTGGATTATATAGTTTTCTTAGATTTTAAAACAATAAAAAGAATTGAATATCAAATAAACAGAATTTATAGTGTCATGCCTTCCCTGTCATTGTTTTGTGTGCCCTCTATGTTATAGTAATCAACTATAAATTTAGATTTGTTTTGTTAAATGCTAAGTTGGCTAATATTTTGAGACAATGATTATATTTACCCTGCCTTAGCAACTGTATTGATTAGCCTTTTTCTATTCACTAACACCCAAATATAGCAATAAGCAACAGAAAGGTAACCGGTCAACCTTTGCAAAGGGCGTTCCACTGCGCGGTAACAGGTGTTGCTGCATTTTTTATAACTTTTGAACTGTTAAGAGCTAGAAGATTGTTTTTTGTTCAAATCTGCAGACTATGGAGCAGATGTTGGATATGTGGCAAATCCATAATGATGGGGACAATGCGGTGGCCGCCCAGCTGTGTCATTTGAGTGGCCGGCACACACTCACACTAGGGTTTTTGAGGACGAGTGAGCACCAGTTTGGACTTTGTTGTAGCTGTTGCGGCGCAGCCACATTTCAGAGGGAGGTGGATGGGTGCTGGTGAGCAAGGGATTTTGTGCGCCCCTTAGTACTTTGAACTGCTTTTCTCAAGTGGGGCTGTCGCAGTCACGGGTGGGGTCCCGCTAAGGACGTCCCCACCCCTCTCCCCCAAGCCATGGCTGCAGCAGGGACCGGGCCCATGGCCGCCGCCAGCCCGGTGTTTACCCACACAGCTGAAGATGCTCAGAATGGCTCCGAGGCCCACAATAGCGCGGGAGAACGAGCCGGCTCCTCCCGGGGAAGCCCTCGTCCTCCGCTGCCTGCAGCCGCCCCCGCGCCCCGGCCGTGTGACTCAGGCCCGGGGTCCCCCGCCGCCCGCCGGTGAGTCATCCGCCGGGCCCGATGAGTCACCGCCGTGTGCGCTGCCGTGTGTGTGTGCCGTCGTGACTCACCTCTCCACCATCCCGGGCAGCAGCAGCCGCGTCATCTGCAGGGAGAGAAGGGCAGGTAAGTACAGGGCAGAGGAAGCGTGACTGAGAGAGGCGCCTGGGATACGAAACAGACAGACAGACAGGGCGTGACTGAGGCGCTGACAGACAGGGGTGACTTAGGGAGGTGCCTAGGATACTAGACAGACAGGGCGTGACAGAGAGGCGCTGAGGATACTAGACAGACAGACAGACAGGGCGTGACAGGGAGGCACTGAGGATACTAGACAGACAAACAGGCAGACAGACAGGGCGTGACAAAGAGGCACTGAGGATACTAGACAGACAGACAGGGCGTGACAGAGGCACCGAGGATACTAGACAGACAGACAGGGCGTGCTGAGAGAGGTGCTGAGGATACTAGACAGACAGACAGACAGACAGGGCGTGACAGAGAGGTGCTGAGGATACTAGACAGACAGACAGGGCGTGACAGAGAGGTGCTGAGGATACTAGACAGGCAGACAAAGCGTGACTACAGAGAGGCGCTTAGGACACTAGACAGACAGACAGTGCGTGTCTGGAGAGAGGCGCTGAGGATACTAGACAGACAGACAGGGCGTAACTGAGAAAGGCGCTAAGGATACTAGACAGACAGAGAGACAGGGCGTGACTGAAGCGCTGAGGATATTAGACAGAGTGGGTGTGACTAAGAGAGGTGCTGAGCAAACTAGACAGACAGACAGGGCGTGACAGAGGCGGTGAGGATATCAGACAGGGCGTAACGGAGAGAGGCGCTAAGGATACTAGACTGACAGACAGGGCGTAACAAAGAGGCGCTAAGGATACTAAACAGACAGACAGGGCGTAACTGAGAAAGGCGCTAAGGATACTAGACAGAGACAGACAGGGCGTCGCTGAGGATACTAGACAGACTGGGCGTGACTAAGAGAGAGGTGCTGAGGAAACTAGACAGACAGGGCGTGACAGAGAGGCGCGGAGGATACCAGACAGGGCGTGACAGAGGCGCTGAGGATACTAGACAGACAGACAGGGCGTGAGAGAGGCGCTGAGGATACTAGACAGACCGACAGGGCGTGAGAGAGGCGCTGAGGATACTAGACAGACCGACAGGGCGTGAGAGAGGCGCTGAGGATACTAGACAGACAGGGCTTAACGGAGAGAGGCACTTAGGATACTAGACAGACAGACAGACATTCAGTCCCCCCACCCAGCCATCCTCCCAACATGGTCAGCCCCCCCCCCTCCCCCACCCCGCCTCTGCAGCTCGTATCGAGAGCCTGGAGCCCCCACTGACCCACGGTGCACTCAAGCCCCCTCCGCAGAGCACCCCGGGCGCAGGCGGACTTCGAGGCGCTGGGCAGCATCGCACACAATACTTACTCTGCATCTATTTACATACACTGCTGCCTGCAGCGAAGACCGGCTCATTCACAGAATGCAGCACATGCCCCCGCAATCAACCTTTTAATATACACGTATACGTGTTGTTTTTAGAACTCCACGCCCTGTTTGAGAGTCTGCGCGCCTCCAGCATACATTAAAGTGTACACATAGATACTGAGTGCATTTTAGAGGCCCAGGGCACTAGTACGACACTTACTAGAGGCTTTCTATCAGTTAGGACATTGAAAAGCTTTTCTAAAGGGCGCCAGCACAGTGTGGACATCAACAAGAGACATCTAGTCTAGTCAAATCAAATCTAGTAATACAACTTCCCCGTCTCCACAGTACATCACATTTTGGAAAAACACTGCAGCTGCCAATTCTCCAGTGTGCTGGGTGGTCCCTCGTGTAGGATCCCTCCCCCCCCCCCCTCCCGGGACTACAGCATGCACATGAAATCCTCCACACGGGAGCTGCACTCAAATACTATTGTATTCCTCCGCAAACACTCACACACTGCACATTGTCTCGTAATCAGCCATACCACACCCTGACACCTCCCTGCATGTGACGCACTTCCTGTCCACCCTGAGGGTCCTAGCGCGTGGAGCATCAATATGCTACACCCGGATTAGAATAAGTGGCCATTCTTGCATTCTGTACTTTTTTCGGTGGTTCCAAGCATCGGATATAAAAGATGCTTCCAGGCAGCACAGACGAAATAGGACTCTGAGAACTGGAACCCAGACAAGAGGGCTTCAATGAATGATGAATGGCGGCCAAGACATAGAACTCCCTCCCCATCCACCTTCGGCTGACCCAGGACCATCTCGCCTTCAGGAGACAACTCAAGACCTGGCTGTTCGAGCAGTAGCGGACCCTTTCCCCCAAGCGCCTTGAGACCCTTCCGGGTGAGTAGTGCGCTATACAAATGGTGTGATTGATTGATTGATTGAACTTCAAGAACAACTCTTGCTCCACAAGCTTATGGATGACGAGAGAGCGAGCGACTGTGGGTCTGTGATGCCACAGGGAGGGCACTGTATCCGCCATTCCCACCGGGGCAGCTGACTGCATCCGTGAATTCAAAACATCCCCAGAGCTGCCACTGAGGTCTACATTTAAATAATGTATATTCTTTATCTAGACTATCTTCATGTCCCCCCACACTCGGCTCTCCTCTTGTGTCAATCAGTTCATCATTTAGCAACGAACGAGTTCCTACTTCGAGAAATGGTAGTGAGTCAGTGTGATATCTGGGAGAAAGGGAGATGCGGGATTTGTTTTGAATATTGCCCATGTATGGAGATCAGTGACAGACCGCTAGTTCCTTTGGCACACCTGATCCCAACAAAAGAATGATCATAAGTAAGCGCTAAGACAAGCTAGATCTTCCTCTTTGGCCAACCAGCCTGTCATTGGATCGCATGGCCACGCTCAGCGTTGGTTTGGACTGGTAGCCGCTCCCAGAAGACAAACGTGAACAAAGAGATTCATTTGTTTGCCAGATGAGGCTCTATTTGGAACTGTCTGGTGACATGCCTGTGATTGTAAAGAGAGTCCAGTCTCTGATCATACATGCGCTTGTAAAGAGAGTCCAGTGTCCGGTCACATGCATGATATGTGATTTATATAGCACACTGATTCCCGGTGCTGGATTCATGGCTACCTACATAACACAGATCGTTCTGTTAAGCTTTTTAAAAAAGCAAGGTCTATAATTTTTTCTTAAATGTGGATTGCTCAGTTGTGGCACATACCTCCAGAGGTAGGTTATTCCAAGCGACCGGTCCAAGACCGGAAAAGGACTTCCATCTAGTTCTAGCCTGGAAAACTTTTGGAACTTTGACCAACTGATCGAAGGGGGAACGTAGGTTTCTATAACGGACCTACTAGGGCCAGATGTAGGTGGCTCATTAACGGTCGGTAACGGCCGAAATTTACGAATTTCGGCCGTTACCGATCGGTAATGGGCTTTTCCTATGTAGGTGGCTGAAATTAAGGATTCAGTAATTTACCGAATCGGTAATTTAAAGAATCGGTAAATTACCGATTTCTTAAATACCGATTCGGTAAATTACCGAATTCCTAATGTAGGGAGCACTGAAATGAGTGCTTATCCCATGTTAGGATTCGTTATTTACCACCAACTACAAGTTGGTGGTAAATAACGAAAACCCACCAAAAAGCTATTTAATGCAAATTGCTACAGTGCCATGTTCCAGACATACATGCCCTTGGGGCATGTATGTCTGCAACATGTGCACCCATAAACAATGGAGGGGTGCAACAGGGTGTCAAAGTGACACCCTGCCACCCTTCAATGTTTTCCCCCTATTACCGAATCGGTATTTACCGATTCGGTAATTGCCATTCATTCCTATGGGCCTCCAGGCCCATAGGAATGAATGGCAATTACCGAATCAGTGAATACCGATTCGGTAAATACCGAATCTTGACGATTCGGTAATTTTTACCGTTTTTTTAGCTACATAGCATTTACCGATTCGTAAATACCGAATCGGTAAAATTCGATATTTACGAATCGGTAAATACTGTTTACCTACATGATGCCCTTAGTCACAAATCCTCTCTTTCAGATAGCCAGCTCCAGTATCGTGCAGGACTTTGTGAACAAGGACCAGGGATTTGAAAAGGATTGTTTTAATTTATATGAAGCCACGTAAGTGCCTTCAAATGCGAGGACATTCGGGTTCTCAGGGTAAGAGTGAAGTAGATTCAGCCTCCGAATCCTGCACCACTATTGGGGCCAGATGTAGGTAATTCGGTAAAATTCGGTATTTATGAATCGGTAAATATGAAGGAGGGAGATTTAGGTAAAATCGGTAATTGAATTACCGAATGTGTAAAAATCGGTATTTACGGAATCGGTAAATACCGATTCGGTATTGCCCATTGATTCCTATGGGCCCTGTAGCCAATAGGAATCAATGGGCAATACCGAATCGGTATTTACCGATTCCGTAAATACCGAATCCAGCAAGGGTGCAGGGGGTGTCACTTTGACACCCTCTAGCACCCCGAATACAGGCATGTGTGCCATGTGGCACACAGACATGCCCTAAGGGTATGTCTGTCTGTCACATGGCATAAGTGTGCATGCACACCTGGATTCGGTATTTTACCACCCAATTGGATTGGGTGGTAAAATACAGAATCTGAAAGGCCTTTGGGACTCAGGAGAGTCCCACCTACATCTGGAAGTTACCGAATCGGTAAAAATACCGATTCGGTATTTTACAGATTCGGTAAATTTACTGAATCGGTAAAATTGGCCCCCTACATGCCAATTCCTAAATACCTGTCGGTGACGGTCGAAATCGGCCGTTACCGACCGGTATTTGGGCTCCTACATAAGGCCCGAGGTCTGTTAAGAAAATGATCTGGAAGACCCAAGAATAGTGCAGTCCATAATACAATCCGGAAGTTATCAAGGCTTGGATCACCATTTACTAAGCTTCACAGACAGTAAAGGTAGAAATGTTTTCAAAGTACATAGCACCCCGAAACACGAACCTGCCAGTGCCTGAATTTGTGGTTGGAAGGTAAGGGCCCTGTCAAATTTGATTACTAAATTATTTTCAGTGTCGTGTTAAGGGCTAGGGATAGAGGGCGTCCTTCGGCCAGAAGGTCCTCTATAAGTCAGGTGATCTTGGGACAAAAAACACAATATCTGTTTTGTCAGGATTACATGAATTGGTTGATGGACAGCCAGTGAAACAGAGCGAGGCAGATTTTCTGGTTTAAATCTCTTTATTAATGTTCATTAGCAGGGTATTTAGCAATACAAGGCCCGATGTCCATTAGCTGTATTGGCGTTACAAAATTCCTGAATAATCCAAACATACTTCCCACCCAACCGCGGGACCAACGCAGAAAGAATGGTTTAAGTCTCCAGAACTCAACCAGAGAACTATCCAATGGGCACTCACAGTGAGCTGCGGGGAGTCTCAGTCAGACGAAGAAAGCGTAAGTATTTGGGGCAGGTAAGTTCTCGGAACTCCACTTAGATCCTACTTAATAAAGACAGCCTCCCCCCCTTTGTCTAGAGAGCTCTAAATATGTTCTGTAACCTCTAATAGGTCCGGTGGTTCAGTGATAAAGTGAGTTCTGAATCCAGACTCGGGTGCAGAAGATCAATAATATCTATATACTGTGAGAGTTGGTCATTTACAACATTTTCTAAAACTTTTGAAAAAGCAGGGAGAAGGGAATTGGGCCCATAATTTGCTGGAACTTTGGGATCAGTCGTAAGTTTTTAAACAAAGGCAGAATTCTGTCCGTTTTCCATTGCACCAGAACAGTTCCTGATGGCAATGAGGTATTCAAAACTTGGTTTACAATGGGATTGATGACTTGTGCATGCACTTGGAGAGAAAGTCCTGTGTTTGATCACAAGCATACATTTTTAAACCTTTGCATGCTGGTGACGGAACCACTCCGTCATTAGCACAGCGTGTGCGTGGCTGGTGACGGAGTGGTTCCGTCACAGCCCGGCACGGCTGCCACGCCTGCACGGCATCAATTCCACGCCTGCGCTGAGCGTTCTATTGAGCGGGCGGGGCCATGACAGAACCACTCAGTCACAAGTACAGGGCGCCCATGGCTCGGGACGGAGTCGTTCCATCACGAGCATGGCGGTGCCGCGCGGCCCCCTTTACCCCCCGGCGGAATTATCGCTGTGGCCAAGGGGTTAAAGCGGTTCCCGTGTCCGATTGTAAGCATATACTTGTAAAGGGGTTCCAGTACGACTGTTGCCGTGCCAACAGAACCGCAGCACAGGTAGCGCTGGGAGGGACTTGAATTAAAGGGAGAAACAGCAGTGTTTTATTAATATAGGTCTCCGATGCCCATCAATTAGGAACCTTGTATAGTGATGCAGAAAAAAAAGCATCACTGATGCTGGAAGTCTTGAGCTAGAAGAAATGCAGTCATTCTTCATGCAGCTCAGCTGAGGGTAGAGAGAAGGCGAGGGATAACCACAGTTTATGACCAGCCATCACATTTTGTGTTTCTGGTCTTCCGCCTGCAGACTGTCGACGCCAAGTCTGTGTTTCTTCCACTAAACTCAATCACTTTATGTCAAACTGGTTCTAGGGTTACAACCGTCGTCGAGTGATGGCAATGCAAACCCACTCTTGTTTTGCTATTTTTTAAACATATGCAAATTTAAAAAAATGTATCCAAAACAGGAAGTTGATAGCACAGAAACAGAGCGGAGCAGAAGTGCTTCCTCCATTAGCTGGAGTAGGCCAAGGGAGTGAAGAGATCGTCCAAAGGGTGCAATAAGTAGCTTCACAAAGTTGCTTAAGTGAAAAAAAGGCGTGCTGGGAAAGAACCTTTGAGACACATGGACAAGACAGTCTAGAAGTAGGACTGCAGAGCTAATGAGGATTGTTTGGGTGATGGGAATATCTAAATGACAGAAGACCAAATCACCTGTTAAAAAAGGTTGTCGGTTTCTGAAGCTTTACTACAAAGTGATCACCAATTCATCTGGTAATAAGTGGCGATAAGGAAAGGCATATCCCCCATCAAAATCAGAAACAAGCACAACCATCCCTTCCACCAGACTACAGCCGCTTTGGCATTATGTATAAAAATATTCACACAGCAATGCAATAATAAAACGCGAAGACCGCTTTACAAGTTCATGTCCATCAAATTACTTACCATGGCAGTAACTGAATGAATAAATCTGCCTCTAAGCTACTTGCTCACGTTCCGACCTTTGGTTTTACCTTTTTAAAGCTTTTGAAACTTAAAGACTAGAGTCTGATGGGCGGAGATAACGGAGCACTTGTTCTTCAAAAAGAATACTTTTCTTACCACTCTTTCTGGTGGATACTCTAAGCTAACCACAGATTTCTAACCTTTAGAGTATGCCACGGTACTGGGATGTTTCTAGTGCCATATCGCCCTACAGGGACTTTACAACGCCAAAGAAGTGACGGAGCACAGCCGCAAAAAAGCACCACCCTTGAAAGCGTACGTCTGTTCCTTTTTCTTCCTTGTCTACAATGAGGACCTGAAGCTCCACTCCCAACTTTGTCAGTTTTATGGAGACTCCAATATTTGTCTCAATGACAGTGTGCAAGGGAAGAGGTCTTCCTCAAAAACAATCGGATAAAAGCCGTGCAGCGACTGCAGGAAGGCAATGTCGGCCATAAACCTGCACAAGGTATACCTGTGCTCTGGTCACAACTCAATATCGTATGATAAGTGCACCAAAAGGCAATGAGGGAGCATCAGAAGAGGTCATGCTCCAAAGAGAGTCCCCGCTCCAACCTATGGAGGCGTTCTTGATCTAGTCAAAAGGTTGATCCCGCAAATTCAAAAATGCACCATACACTCATGAAAGCCAGTGGTAAGAAGTCACACAGGTGTCACTTGGAAGGTCCGGAGTCTTCTGGCTCAGAGCCGGTACCTTATTTGGTCCCAGTGCGCCTCAAATTCCTCAGACTGCTGTTGACCCAGCTGCAGATCTGAGTCTTCAGGGAGACCATGCAGCAAACATTTCAGATGCTACCAACCCCCTCTAGTGTGCCATAGAGCCCCATAGAGCTGCATGGGACAGCCTGTTGGACGTCTACCAGAGGGCCATCCCCTGGTGCCGACTGCTCCTTCACGACCCGTTCCTGTGCCCATACTGAAGGAGGTATAGACTTCCACACTAGCCCTGTTCTTTCTGTGCTGCTTCCAATGCCGACCATGCCCGTACCAGATCCAACTGAAATACAGGTTTTTTTGTCCTCAAAGCGACATCTGCCTGCACCAAACCTACGTCACACTATGAAATAACTAAGCTGCAACCCATGGTCATACAGCCAGACCTTCCGTCTCAGGCATGTTCTTGGTGCTAGGCTACAGGCAATCAGCTTCTCAAACTCTGATGTGGTCCAGGGCATACCCAATGTCCCTCATGACACTGATGACAAGTAGTCAGTCAATCGCTCCACCCTCATTACACAGACTGTATGAAGACTTAATAAAGCTGGTGTGCTACAGACCTCACAATAAAGTAAGCTGAACTAATTCGCTGTCCACCAACAAAAATAGAGCCTCTTTTACAGCTGTGGTTCATCAAATAACACTGGAATGCAATTCACTACCAAGGAAACCAGGGCAAATCTACTAACTGAACGTCTTATAAAAGGTCAAACTTCATCTCGCCACTGTTACCATTCAACAAGGCCCTTGTCGAGCCTCCGGACCACTTGGGCTCAGTCATGCTCAGCCTCTCTACATCGACCATCCTGCTCCGGGGTCACACGCTGATGGGACGAGCGGTGTGCGACCTCATTCGGACATACTATTTATACAGGCTCCCTTGAGCCGGTGGAGGTGACGACCTCGAGATAACGCATCCGCGCGCCTTAAGAGGTTTCTGGACCTACGAATATTTTCGCCAGCCCACGCAGCAACCCCGTGCACACGCCTAATCCCTGCTGATGAGCGTTAATGAACGCGAAACACGTGTCCAGGGATGGCAAGCACACCAAGTGAATACCTTGAAGACTCAAGACCCGGGTAGAAGCGCACCCGCTGATACAGACTACATCGACCATCCTGCTCCGGGGTCACACGCTGATGGGACGAGCGGTGTGCAACCTCATTCGGACATACTATTTATACAGGCTCCCTTGAGCCGGTGCAGGTGACGACCTCGAGATAACGCATCCGCGCGCCTTAAGAGGTTTCTGGACCTACGAATATTTTCGGCAGCCCACGCAGCAACCCCGTGCACACGCCTAATCCCTGCTGATGAGCGTTAATGAACGCGAAACACGTGTCCAGGGATGGCAAGCACACCAAGTGAATACCTTGAAGACTCAAGACCCGGGTAGAAGCGCACCCGCTGATACCGACTACATCGACCATCCTGCTCCGGGGTCACACGCTGATGGGACGAGCGGTGTGCAACCTCATTCGGACATGCTCAGCCTCTCCAGTCTGCTGATCCAAGGCCCGACAAACAAGACCCATATGGAGACCCCGATTTCTTTTTTTAAAGACACCCACTGCCTTAAAGTCTTATGGTGCAACAATGCTCAAGTCAATCTGAATTCTTACCTTCAAACTGCCCCATAGCTAGCCAGGTTTTACACTTTTTGAATGCGGTGCGCCTTCTGGGTGGGCACACCCACGTTTTACAAGATGCAGCTCGTGAGACCATGCTCAGGCCTACCAGGGAGCACCAGGAACTTACTGGTGCAAGAGATCCAAGATGGAGGAGCACCAGGGACTTACTGGTGCAAGAGATCCAAGATGGGCAGGATGAGGCTAAATGTGTGGCATGCAGTCACTGACACCTCTAACTGCATAGACTGTGCTATTGGCTCAGTGTAGTGCTTAGACGGCTTGGCTGGATGCCAACATCTGGTTTTCAGGGGATGTCCAAGCATCCCTAATAGACATGCCCTTCGATGTATCTAGATTGTTCAAAGAGACGGCAGACTGTGCTGGAGCGATTAATAGATAGTCGCGCTGCAGCTTGGACCTTGGAGGTATTCTTACCTGCCTGACAATTCCACCAGTAGTACAGAATATTTAGGGGCTATTCTAGCGGCCCACCTAACTGGCAGTGCCAACTCTCAGCCGGTGCAGCAGCAAACGCTACCCCGCTTTTGAGCACAGGGCTAGGTGGCGGCCGTGGCAGTTTACACCTGCATGGGCAGTTATCCTTCCACTCTTCCTCCCTTGTTGCACCAGCTCTCAGGCTGCTTTCATTTGCCCTCCTAGGCCCACGACCTGCGGGTAGGGGCAGGATACGAGTCTCTCTAATCGGCAACACATACAGATTTGAATGGAAGAAACTAGGCTGGCGACATAAAAGTCTGGACTTGCGGCACGTGGCTACAAACCGGTCACAACTTTGGACACAGCTTCTTCTTGTTAGAAGTTTAAGGGCAGTAAGTTAAGTTCTTCTTTCCTAGACTAAGTGTTATCTGGGAATGTCATGAGTGCAAATTAAATGAGGGTGTACTAGGCGGCACCAAGCATGGCCCTGGAGTCCCAGAGACCAAGGGAGCAGCAGGGACTCTACAGGCAGGTCCAGGGGGAATGCACAGTGCACAATACACAGAGGAGGGCCAAGGGCTCATTTTCACCACACAAGCAGAATTTTGTTGAGACCCTGATTAACGGGCGACTTGTTTCTGACGCA
Source organism: Lissotriton helveticus (assembly GCF_964261635.1). Taxonomy (NCBI): domain Eukaryota; kingdom Metazoa; phylum Chordata; class Amphibia; order Caudata; family Salamandridae; genus Lissotriton; species Lissotriton helveticus. The sequence goes on along the minus strand of NC_136062.1, from coordinate 441,886,258 downwards.
ATTTCTGACACGGACAGTATAGCATTATTTATCCAGTTTAAGAGAAATGTTTTCAAGAAATGTGAAGCCGCATGTGATGGTCACACTGCACTGTCACTGGCCAGAGCATGGCCTACAGAAACTGGGCAGCTGTGAGGGAAAGGTACGCGGATCAGCTATACAAGCAAACAAGGGCTGAAAGTAGGGATCTTGCGATGAAAATCCTTGTAAAAGCCCCGATTTTCACTCACAAGTAAAAAGCAAAATTCTGCCAAAATGTGGGGGAAAACTGCTCAACTTTGTCCAACCCATATATTTAGTTTTGTGCAAGACTGTACCTGGAACCTACGGAGACCACTCTGTGCTGTTAAGGAAGACCCCGAGGGTGCAGCTACAGCACTGAGAAGCCAAAGTCCTCAACTGGGGGCCATCCTGTTCTAGATTTTGCACCGAAATAACTCCATATTTAATTGCAAAGCTTCCTGTCACCGCCCACTTCTAATATCTTCCTGCTTCTGTCTTAGGCAGGGTGGACCTCGAAGGACCCAGCTTTCCTTCCTGCCCTTAATGTACTGAGCAGTGTATAGATCTCCACATTTAGGTGACCATGTAGGTCAAGAGTGTGGCTTGTTGCAAGCCATCAGGCTACAGCCCGCCGACCTCCTACTCCTTAGCGAGTACTGGCACAACAATCTATGCTCCCCAGAGGGGATGGTGAAGGGAAAGGTCTGGTTATCTGTGGCCTTCTCTGTACGTTCATCTAGTACCAGAGGGTAAGGCGTGGCTCAGTAAGTCATCCTACAAATGTATGGAGCTAGGTCCAGGGAAAGCACAGGGAAAACTGGTCTCCACGCCCCAAAAATATCCAGCATGGACGGAACATTAGAAGTGCCAGGCGAGCACCATGGCGAGGTTCCGCCCATCTGACACCTGGATCCGCATTCCCGGATTCAGAAAGGTGCAACGACAGCTTGTGGAATAGAGAAGGCAAAAGAGTTTCTCATGAGGTTTGTAACCCCATCAATGCAACAAAAACGGGGCTCCTCCTGGTGTCCACAGATCCATTCATGAAAAAAGAACAGCTTTTAGTTCCTGTTACCTGTTCATCAATGACAGCTGCCAAGCCCAGTTTTACAGGCCACTGGCAGCAAGGAAACAACCAATGGCAATCCCAATTTGCCTCGCTGCTACTGCTGAACTTACAACGAAATTGTCTTTGCCAATGAAGTACTGCCTTTCAAATGCTTCACTGTTGCCCTTTTGGCCCAGAATTAAAATACAAAGAATGTTTGCTAAAACCCCATGGTTGTTGAAGGCATCATACACAAGGGGTCAAGTGGCAAATAGGATCCTTCACCTGGCTCCATTTTCTGAGCATTCTGTTTTTATTGCCATCTGTCCCCCAAGGGTGTGATGTTTAATTTTCAGTGCGTAGGTTAGTTTTGCACTACCTGGCTGTCAATAGTCCCATGACTATTAGCTTTATTTTTAACAGGCTCCATGTTATGCATAAAACCATAAAACGTTAGCCAAAATTCAAATTTCAGGCAATAGAAAGTTACATTCGGAGGATTATAGTTTACCTTTAACTTTGTTAATATTAGGGGTGGAGTTCTGCCCATTCCTATATGGGCTCCGGTGAAACTCCAGCAACCACTGCATGGCGTAGTTTTTTCTGGCACGTCGCTCATTACCGTTAGGTTGGCGAATGAAAATTTGCATCCCTTCGCGCGATTTTCGGGAGCTAGAACGCCTCCCGGTAAGATTTGTCAATGCGGGCAGTTGCAGCCGCTCGCGTTGAGAAAGCTGCCGCCCGAGAAGAAAATCTACTCGAGCAGCAGAAAGAAGCATCGCCCTCTGACACGCTGCGTGGCACTGATTTTACAGTGCAGAACAAGCTCCTAGTGCTAAAAATCAGCACGAGCAGTGCAACATGTCAATTTATACCTGCCTGCGGAATCCCGTGGTGTTTTTATGTAATTCCACAGAATTCCGCAGAGTGAAACTGCGCGTGTTCCACTGCTCCTAATTATAACTAGGGGATTAAAACAAACCTGCACAGTGCTGATTTTAGCCAATTCAGTAGACAAGTAAGATGCACAGGATTACAGAGACCATATAACACCCTGAATAATTGTAAAGTGATAGTCAAACGAAAGGCAAGCTCTATCAGTATTATCCTTAAATTAAAAATCGAATAGAAGATATGGGAGTAATCTGGGGAGAGAGATTCAGATATGTATTAAAAAGTATGAGCATGGATAGTCAGTGGTCCAACCTCAGGAGGACATCAAGTCAAAGACCAACGCCAAATGTCACTGCCTGAGTAACTATCTCAGGTATTTTCCATACTGAATTTTCAAGCATTCCTGTACATCCTGGTGCCCAAGCAGACAGTATGCTTTGGGAGTTCACTTATGCAGACTGATGGTCCTCGTTCATCTTCAGAATGATCTGAATCTAGTCTGCGATGGCCAGTGGGGAGAAATATAGAATAGTGTTGGGTCTGAAGGAGGGTTGAAATAGGGCATTTTTGGTTTGCTAAGGAAACTACAAGCCTCTCTAATGTAAGTAGTGGTGGCCAAATGTTCAATGGGCCTGGTTGGTCTCAGTAGAGAAGCTCAATCCAACGGATTACAAACGAACGCAAGTAGGTAGTACATAAGCCATTGAGCGCTACTCAAGGGAGTGACTCGAAGCACCCAAGTGTGCAGCTTGTTATGTTAGGTTATTGAGATTTATACAGTGCACGAATAAAAAGCGGTGTTTCAGCAATGAGTAGAATGATTAGATGCAAGGATCTGCTCCTTACTAGGCGTTTAACGAGTCAGGCAGTGGCTTGCTATACAAGCCTGTGCCATTTGATACAATTGTAAATGTGTGGGAGCAGAAACCAAGTACGGTGTGTTGTCTTTTGCTTGAATTTAAGCGATGGTTGGTAATCTCATGTACAGAAGCAGTAATTCCACTCAATCATTGTTAGATACAACTCTGCATTTACAGCCAGAAACCAACAATAAACATATTGGCCTTGGTCCATTCTTAAAGCCAAACTTCACCGCTGGCCACACCCCTTCGGTAACAGAACGCAACCCCAGACCTGGTTCTGGCCAGTGGGCTGCATCTGAAATTAGCTGCATGAGTTATTAGGTCACATTGTAAAAGATGCAGCAATGGGCAATATGACGCAAGATTCTGATACTGACAGACGCCGATCGTGATGCTTGTAGATAAAGTAAGTAGTTACACTGTGGAGTTAGACCAGAGAAGATTAAGCAGCCATCATCTCCTCTCTCACCGGAATGCAGGTAAGGAGGGGAAAGGTGCAGACTTTTGAAGGAAGGAATTGTGCAGGAAGGGTGCACAACCAGAGAAAGGCTGGTTCGAGCATGCTTGCAATGAATGGACCCCCTAGGATACCAATTCATTACATTGCCAGTTCATGTTGTATTTTTAAATCTGTTCATGGTTTTTTAATTATGATAAAGTCCATGTAACAGTACAGTGTCCAAAAGCATGCATATGCAAGTCAGACTTTTGTGTGTGACATAACTGTGCATGACCTAGAACAAAGTATCCCCATAACTCCTCCTCTCCCGGTGGGCATCTGTAAAATTTAAGTCTCTCCAAAATTACATTATTATGAGGTTTAAACCTTGCATCTAACATTTTAAGTGCAGATACCTCCTCTTCTTCAGCATCACTCTCACCAATCCCTAATTGACAATGTAAGTGCTTTCATATTTTTCTACCTTCCGGACCTAAACAATGCAAATAAAGCAGATTTCTTTTTATGAGTAAAGTAACCTCTATCAATGGCATCAAGATATGCTTCAAAAGGAGTAGTTTCTTACCTGTAACTCCAGTTCTGTAGGAGGGGTATCTCTGTTATAGTCATAATCTAGTGAATAGTCCCGCCCATGTGCGGGGACCCCGGAGCAATCAAAAATAATCTCTTAAGCTGTCTTCTGTGCAGTCCTGCATAGACACTTAAGAGAAAATCAAAGACAAATAATTCAGCCTATAATTACACGGCTACACTGGCCAGTATTTCAACTTAATGTGAAAAGGATAGCCAAATAAAATCAAATTTTACACATATTGTCAAGTTCCACCCATAGAGAAACTTCCCTTCACCAAAATCCTTGAAATGATAGAGAGGAAGGGTTGGACAGACAAGCCCCCATAGGCTGCCTTTATGTGTCTGGTAAAGGGATATCGTGCCTTTAAGGAACTCTCCAGAGACCCTCGGTATCCCAGGTTGCACAGCCAAAGTCCTTTTACTTTCAGTTCTTTTTTCTAGCTCCTGCTAGCAGGACCCTGGAGCATTGAGATCTCCCTTTTTTGGTATTTCTTCAATTGTTGGCACTTTTCCAGTGTTTTGAGTGTTTCACTCGACGTCTGGGTTCTTCCTCTTCCATTTGCTGTGTTTTTTAACCAGTTTTACCACCTCTTTCTGTCGAAAATGCCAGCTTTATTCAACAAGTGCCTTGAGTGTGGTAGGAAGAAGGCTAAATATGACCCCCCACAGAGTATGCATACTCTGTCTCCCTTCCACCCATGTCCCTGACTCCGGTGATATATGTCACTCTTTTTCCAGGAGGACCCTGTGTGACAGGGAGAAGATTGGTCTCCAAGGCCTGGAGCAGAGGAGACCTGAAGAAACAGGTGGGACTTCTGGGCATGGAGGGACTCAGTCATCATCCTCTGCCCGTGCTTCGGCCTCTGGGGGGCTCCCCAGTCAAGAAAAGGCCCAGAAAAGACACAGATCCTGGTTGACGTCAATAGCTTCGACATCGGCGTCGAGAGGTATGACCACCATCTGCTCTCCGTCGACCCAGTGCTCTGGGTCCAAGTGGCGTCCAGGGGCAGGACGTCGAGACGGCGGTCGACGTCGAGGACTTCACCGGCCTTGACACACCATCGACGTCGAGATGAGTACAGGAGGCGACGGCGTTCGCCGTCGAGGCTGTATCGCCGTTCGCCGTCAACATCGACACGACCTGTCGACATCAAGAAGAGGCAAGTCGACGTCGTGGAGTGCGTCGACGTCTAGAAGAACGACGTCGCGAAGTAGAAAGTCGAAGAGGTCGACGTCGAGGAGACGTTCAAGGACCAGGACAGTGTCCCCGGCCTCAGTGGTCAGTCTGTCGTCTTCATCGGCGAGCTCCCGGTCGCGGCGGCGCCGGCGCTCGGGCAAAAAGAGGGCTGCCTCCAGAACATCTTCTTTGAGGCCTGCTGAGAAGAAGAGGAGAGTAGTGAGGTCACCTTCTAGGCCTAGGACACCTCCACCTCCACCGCTGCCTCCGAGGATGCCTCCTCCGCAGCTTCCTCCTCCTCCAGCAACGATTCCTACTCCTCCTCCTCCACTTCCACCGCCTCCTACACCGCCTCTTCCTCCTCTTCCACTGCTTCCCCGACCTCCACAACCTTGGCCTGAGGTTCTGGCTCTGATTCCTCCGCTTCCGCCTCCTCTAAGACCGGCGGCTCCGGCGAAGCCCAGGAGATCTAGATCAAGATCTAGAGGAAGGGATAGCACTCGCAGTAGACACCGCTCCTCCACAAGGTCTCGTCACTGCCATCGGAGAGACAGGTTGCGGTCCCGGTACATGAGCTCTTCGAGTGACCGGAGGTATTCTCCAATATTATCGGATTCCCCTCCTACGAGGGTGTCACCTGTGGACGACATTGTGACGTTTTAGGAGGTGCTGCTGAGGGGGGCAGCGAAGTTAGGGATCACATTGACGGTACCTCGCCATCTACCTCTGTGATCTTTGAGACTTTGCACAAACGGCATCTCTCTCGCCCGTTATTGCTCTTGGTGCCAGGACAGGAGGAACCGGCCATGGAGCTGTTTCTAACTTCGGCGAAGTCGGCTCCATCTCGGCTGCAAAAGAAGTACAGGCCCCCGGATTCTGATCCGGCATTCTTGAGGTCAGATCCTGTACCGGATTCTGTCATCGTGACAGCAGCCAAGAAACAGCATGCTACTGCTCCGTCTTCTACGGTGCCTCCGGACAAGGAGAGCCGTCAGATGGATTCAGCCGAACGGAAGGTTTGAGGTACGGCTGCCACATCAATGAAAGCGGCGAGTGCCTCGGCGCTCTTGGGTCATTATGACCGGGCTTTGTGGGAGTCTCTGCAACAGTTTATCGAGCTCCTCCCGAGGGATAGGAGGGAAGACTTCCAGGAGAAATTGAACGAGGGCATGATGGTCTCCAATCAAGTCATCAGATCTGCGGCGGACGCCTCTCTCCTGGCGGCTCATGGTTATTGCCATGGGATTAATTTAAGACGCCATTCATGGCTGCGCCTTACCTCTCTCAAACCGGAGGTTCAGCAGAGAGTCGCAAATTTGCCGTTCTCTGGATCTACGCACTTCGGGACGCATGCGGATGAGGAGATGGCCCACATGAAGGCAGAAGTAGAGACGTTGAAGGCCGTTGGTTTGGAGAAACCAAAGGAACAACGGAAGTCCTTCCATCCGTTCTAGAGGAGATATGGCTACCAGAAGCGAGGACAATGTCGTCAAGCTGGCCAGCAGCAACAACGGCAGCAGCAGTACCAGCGGCAGCCTTTCCAGAAGCGTCAGAGGGGCAGAGGCGGCCAGCAGTCCTCCTCGGCGAACAAGGGCCCGGCTGGGTCTAAGCCCTAAGGTGCTACTTCCCCCTCGTCCGTTACCCGCTCCGGTGGGGGGAAGCATACAAAATTACCTGGCAGAGTGGAGAAAAATTACTCCGGACAAGTGGGTGCTGAATATTCTTTGCAATGGATACAGTCTTCGTTTCGTCAGCCCTCCTCCAGCTATTCCACCGGTTCACTCGCAGTTCCAGCTGCACGAGCTCCAAGCGGAGGCCGATACCCTGTTAAGAAAAAGGGCGATAGAAGATGTCCCTTTGTCTCAAAGGAGAAAGGGTATTTACTCACGGTTCTTCCTGGTGCGCAAGAAGGACAAGAACGAGTTCAGGCCCATTCTGGATTTGCAACAAGCAAACAAATGGATTCGTAAGGAGAAATATCGCATGCTGTCTTTGCACCAGATTTATCCTCAGCTACGAAGAGGAGACTGGCTTTGCGCAATAGATCTACAGGATGCATACTACCATGTGCCCATGGCACGGAAACACCGGAAGTTCTTGCGCCTTCTAGTCGGCACCAATCACTATCAGTACACCGTACTACCGTTTGGACTGAAGTCTGCACACAGGACTTTTTCAAAGTGCATGGCGGTGGTGGCAGCGCACCTGAGAAAGAACAAGGTGTTTGTCTACCCGTACCTGGACGACTGGTTGATCAAAGCCTCCACCTTCCAGGAAGCGCAATTGCACTTCAACAGGATGGCCATTCTGTTGAACATAAACATGTCCAAGTCTGTTCCGACTCCTGTCCAGTGCCTACAGTACTTGGGAGCTTTCATCGATACTCTTTCAGCAAGCGTGTCTCCTTCGGAGGAGCGACGCTTATCGAAGGGTTCGACAGACAAGCCTATGGGGGCTTGTCTGTCGAACCCTTCCTCTCTATCATTTCAAGGATTTTGGTGAAGGGAAGTTTCTCTATGGGTGAAACTTGGCAATATGTGTAAAATTCAATTTTATTTGGCTATCCTTTTCACTTTAAGTTGAAGTACTGGCCAGTGTAGCCTTGTAATTATAGGCTGCATTATTTGTCTTTGATTTTCTCTTAAGTGTCTATGCAGGACTGCAAAGAAGACAGCTTAAGAGATTATTTTTGATTGCTCCGGGGTCCCCGCACATGGGCGGGACGATTCACTAGAATATGACTATACACAGAGATCCCTATTACAGACCCTTTCTTCCACTGTTCCCAATCTTTGGAAAGGTGGCCAGGCTTCTGAAGAATAGAAAGAGGAGGAATTATGTTCTGCTGCATTCTTCACAATGTGCTGTTAACCTGTTAGAGTAATATGTGCAATTTCTACAAACCCTTCGCATATAACCATAAGTAAATGCAACTTTCACAATATCCAGAACTAATAGGTCTAATGTTCCGGTGTGCAAAACACAAAAAGTGCATGCATCTAATGCCACATGTGCACATAACTGTTACAGGGAACAAGCGTTATGATGTGTATTTGTAGACACACAATTTATAAATAGTTCACTGCAACAGCTCACTCCCACACAGCTTACGCCAATTCAGTCACCAGTGTTGGTGTATATATCACGCAATAAGGTATGCATACAGATCAAGTGTGCATATAGCTCCAGTTTTAATACTTACTTAATAACACAGCCTACCATTAAGGTGTGCGCAACACCGATGCGCAACTGCAAAAATACCTGGTCCCTCCTACTGATGAGCTTAGTGAGCCCTGTCCTCTACGATTGCTGCTCAATGCAATTACGCACCTGTAACAAACAGGGCAGGGAATGCTTCTTATAATTTCCCGCCAATTGCCTGCTTAAAAAAAGACAGCTCCACAGAGACACAACCACAGTGCCTCAAGGAGACCAAATTGGCCGCTTCACACAGGTGCACTTGCATCACGTGAAAAGTGCCGCAACTGGAACGTCACTTAATCTCTCTGCAAATACATCCAAAATGGCCACCAAACTGACACAACAGCCAACCTCACTGACTGCAGGACTACAGTGAGAGAACAGTGAACTCCGCTTACTTGGAAACTGACCAAGATGGCGCACGCGGTAACGCGACATGTTGACTGGAATGCTTGGCTAGTTTGCTCGGCAAATACAACCAAGATGGTCGCCAAGCAGCTACGTGACACGTACATCACTTACTGCCAGGCTGCAGTGTTAAGAAACGTTTAAGAGGATCGCTGGCTCGTCATTTTCTTCCCAAAGGAGAAACACAATGATTGGGGAGTTGAGAAGACACTACACGCAGGAGGAACATCTACTGGCACCAGTAACACCAAAGCCAAACCTGAGACCACAAAGGAAGGCGAGAGCAGCAAAAAGGTCTTTCCATGACATTTTTCCTGAAGAAACGACTGCATACAAAAACCCTGCAGGGGCTTTAGCACCCAGTTTCTTTCCACCTTTGGAAGTACAGCTGCATCCTAGTACTGCCGTACTGGTGTCGACTCCACAGACCTGGTCTTGTGGCTTGAACTCAGGTTGACCTATGTTTTGTAGCAAAGGCAGCTGCACTGTTTCATTATTGTGGGAGCCAGGGATGGGGGCTGGGCCGAGTTCCTGCTGACAGTTTTATGGTGTAGACGATTGACATGTCGATCTTGACACCTGGGTAGTGCTTGCACTGAGGATTTATAGATATTGTTATTGGAGCTCCATAGGCGGAGGTTCTGCACATGTGCTGCGGTAGTCAAAGGAAGATGGGATCAAGTTAGGCAGACGCTCTGTGATTGGGCTCGAGCACCGGCTGAGGTCCTGATAGAAGTGGTGGAGAGGCGGAGGCCGCAACAATCTGTTGCAGTGTGGATGTGGCATTGGTGGGCTGAGGGACTGAAGGCATTCTTTTCTGGTCGCTGTGGACGACTCATTGTCCAGGATCCTGCAGACATCGTTTTGTGGCAGCGTTAGTGAGGACTATTGGTCTAATAGTGGACAATCTGCATAGTCTGGGAATCCTACAGTCGTCTGTATTGTAGACGGTGCATGGGTTGAAATTCTGCACAAACTGTTTTCTGGGGAGGACAAGGCAAAAATGTTTGTGGTGTGGATTGTCAGCCGTCCTGAAGACGCAGTCGGATGTGGGTAGGCCTTACTTTGACTCCGCATTACTCAGACAGTTATACAGACTGATAATGTAAATTTATTTTTATGTTTATCCTAAAAACAGTTTGGAAAAAAAATTATTGGGTTGCATTTGGAAATTTTGATTTCTTATAATGAGGCGTGACGCACACTTTAGCTGTGCGTCAGAGGAGTACTAAAGCTAGCTTCAGAAAGATGGAGCTTGAAAAGGTTGCTTGAGCCAGCAACGGTGAGGGGGCTGCAAGAGAAGCGCGTGTCTGCCTCTGCGTGGGCGGGGAGCTGCGTGGGAGAGCAGCCTGCGTGGGTGTTGGTTCGTGTTGTTCAGGGGGAATGTCTGAGACTAACGCATTGGTCTATAGCAAGAGTAGAGGGGGCGGAAGATGCACCAACGGGGGTGGGGGGTGGGAAGAGAAAGGGTCATTGGGAAATGTTCTGCAATGAGAAGAATAATACAAAAATTGGACACCAAAGCTGAAATAGAGATTTGTGTTTGTTAATGTGTTTTGGAAGTGTTCTAATAGGAGGAAAATGGTCGCAACAAGTGGCGTTTAAAAGGATTAGCCTTCAAACTCCCCAAATTAACATTTGAAGATCCACTTGAATGGAAGCAAGCCACTCGGGATATCACGACAAAGTACGTACAACAAGCTGCCACCTAACCTTCATGAAGGCACGACACTGCCATCAAGGATAAGCCTCTAAATTACTCGCAAAGCTTGCTATGCACACTGTTCATCGTAGAATTTAATACACCACCCAAACTATAGGTAGATGTACCAATCTGGCAAGATAAGATGGTGCATCATTGTCAGATGCTCCCAAAGCTGGGGCTTCTTTTAGTAATCAGTCCTTTTCGATTCAAGGCCATTCCTTTGTTGGCATGCAAGCAACCGGTTACACTCTGACAGATTTCAGCCATTTTGTCAGTCCCTCCTTTAATTTGTATTTGCCTGCCACCCAAAACAGCACAACTACATTTTATAGTCAGGACATCAAATTTCCAAGTCTGCCTTAAAATATTCCCCTAAAATGATTTAAAAGTGCAGTTCAGTAGCACTTCAGCCGAGACACTCTGAACTCCTACTGTTTCATGAGTACACTAACATTCAACTGTTCTTCTGAAAATATGCCTCATATTTTAGAACTTTCATATCAAAAGGAGTCTTTTGTAGGGGATTCTAAGAATGAAAATAACTTATTGTGTTTGTTTTGGTGCTCTTTTCCCATACTTTACACAATCACAATTAGTGCTTAACAGGCACCTTTGTTGACAATTGTCAAGGATTAAACTAGCATGGTTACTGAGGTCAACTATAGCAATATTTTAAACATATACTCTTTTTTTTGATAACCAAGTTTATTGATTTTGTAGAAAACCAACAAAAACCAACAGCACCAGCTTTTTGGACACTTCACCATTAAATACAAATACAAAGAGACATCACAATAATAAAGAAACAATAATAAGGAGAACAAAAATAATGACAATACTGCACCCGACTCCAACCCCAGGTGGAGCCAAAGGGTATTAGTCTTCCACTACACCGACCTATTTGCCTCACATTCTACGGAATGTTTTCGGACAACCTCTTGCCTCGTACAAGAGTTGCTCCGGAAGAGCACACCAGTCCACCCCTCTGCGCCAGAGCGTCATGGTGGGAGCAGTCATACCCAGCCAGTTGGCCGCAATGGCTCTTTTAGCCACCATCAATGCCGTGTTAAGGAAGAGCTTCTCAGCCCTGGATCCATCCAGACCCTCGGTGACTCCTAGGAGAACAGTAATAGGATTAAGAGGAACCTCCCAGCCAGAACCTCAGTAAGTACCCCCGTTACGGACTCCCAGTAAAATGTAATTACAGGGCAACGCCACACCATATGATAAAAATTAGCCTGTGGATGGGCACAACGGGGACAGGAAGCATCAGATCGGAGTCCAGTGTGGAGGAGACGCTGTGGCGTAAGATAAACTGTATGAAGATAATTTACCTGGACCAAGCGAAGCCTTGCTGAGGCTATGACTTTCTTGGGCACCATCAGCGCGTCTCTCCATTCAGAGTCGTCAAAAGACCCAAGCCAACCCCCCCCAACTGTCTCTAAGGTGTGAGTGTGTGCTCTGGGTATTATTGATAAGAGAACGATAAACATGAGTGATTCTCCGGTTTCCCAAGACACTAGTCATGGTCTGAACTTCGGGCGGACTATACTCAGGCAGGGAGATGCTGTCTGAAATATGGGAGTGGACGGCATGGCGTAGCTGGAGGTATCGGTAGAACTGGGAAGCGTGAATGAAATAGCGTGTTTGTAGTTTTTGGATGGTGCGGATGTGGCTGCCACCCCGGATGTCACCCAGCAGGGAGATACCAATTAGGGCCCCCGCTCTAAAGCCAGAGAGGTTGACAACCTCGCGGAGCTATGTGCCGCACCACAGTGGGGTATGTTGGGTCAGTTTATCCGACCATTAGGTGGTGCACAGAGACGCTCGCCAGGCCAATAGCACCCTGCGAGTGACCTAAGGCAGGGTTTGGGGGATAGGGCTCCCGTAGAGCATACCTTGAAGACTGGAAAGGCCCAAGGTGTGTAATTCCAGGTGGTATGCCGGATCAGACCAGCCACTAATACACCAGTCGTGCACGATAAGGAACCGGGTTGCTAGATAATAAAGGTAAAGGTTAGTCATTCCCAGACCTCCGTCAAACGGCGGTATCCGGCACTGGGCAGGAGCCGATCGTGGCCTCCGACCCCCCCCCCCCCCATAGGAACTTGACGGCCATGCTGTCAAGCTCTCAAAACCACGACAGCGGGAAGGAAAGGTGTGTATTCTGGATCACGCAAAGGAACCTAGGCAGGATCATCATTTTAAATAAGTCTATCCTACCCCTAGGGTTCACTGGCAAGGGTTGCCACCTAAGGAGGTCAGCCCGGGCCTTCTTCACTAAAGGGGTGACGTAAAGTGCCCACGCAAGGTCAGGGAGGAGGGCAATCCAAATCCCCAGATACTTGAAGGACTGTCGCCGAAGAGGTATTGTCGACTGCCAGCCAAAGCATTCCCTCGATAGGTGAGGGGGTACCACACCGGATGTGTCCGAATTTCAAGCGGAGGCCGGAAGTTCGCTCTAACAGATACAGGGCCATTCGGCATCGGGGCCCTGATCGCGCCGGGTCTGCTAGGAATATTAGGGCGTCGTCCGCTTAGAGAGCGAACTTGTCTTCCTATAAGCCAGGCCATCTCCAACCCGTGAGGAGCCGGGCAGACCGTATAAGACAGGCAAAGGGCTACATCGCCAGCGCAAATAAAAGGGGTGTGAGGGGGCACCCCTGTCTCGTACCTCTGCCAATGGGGGAAGGGATCTGACAGGGCTCCATTGACTAGCACCTGGTCCCTAGGTTTACGATCAAGGGTCTTGACCAGGCCACGGTAGGGGGCCCAAAACCAAAGGCCCTCAAGCCCTCCTCCAAGTAACGCCAGTCCACAGAGTACAACACTTTCTCAAAATCTATGAGAAGGTTGGATAGGTACGGGGATAACTGTTGACGATTCACTAAAGCAAGGTGGAGTCGTCGAAGACCATGCCGGGTTTCCCAGGAGGGTATAAACCCGCACTGGTCGGGATGAGCCAGTTTTCCCAAGTACGGTTGGATGCGGTTAGCTAGGACCGAAGCAAAGATTTTGAGTTCCGAGCTGATGAGGGAAATAGGACGGCAGTCGGGGCAGTGTCTCGAGGGGGGATGGGACTTCGGGATCACCACGATAGTGGCAGTGTTGGTCTCAAGACGGAAGGAGCCCCGGTCAGACGCCTCCCGGTACACCTCTAAGAGGTGGTGAATCAACACCTCCAGGTAGGATGCATAAAAGTCCTACGGGAACCCGTCCGGCCCCGGCGTCTTGCACGCAGCTAGGCACATAATGGCATCACCAATCTCCTCCGGGGGAAAGCAGGAGATTGAGATCCTCCGCCTCAGACTCACTAAGAGACGGGAGGGAAAGGTGTTCGTGTTGGAGAAGCTCCGGGAGAGAAAGAGTGGAAAGCTATTCAGAATACAGAGCAGCATAGTAAGTGGCACAGCACTGGGCCACAGCAACAGGGGCTCACTCCAGTCGAGCACTTCAGGGACAATACGATTGGCCATGGGGTAGATGGCCAGTCGGTGCAGGAGTTTCCCGTTTTTGTCTCCCCACCCGTATACCCGTGCCATGTAAGACCTCCACAGCAGTTTGGCCGCCTCTAGGGAGGTCTGCCTGATCTCATCCCTGAGGAACGCAAGTTTCCTTTCCTGGGCCTCTGAGTTTCTCTCCGGAGGCTAAGCCTCGAGCAGAGCAGCCTGGGGGAGGGAACCGAGCCGTAGTTGTCAGCAAAATAATGGCGGAGCGCAACCCCCACTTGGCCCCTGAAATCATTATCCTGAAGGAACCAGGCGTTCAGCCGCCAGATAGGAGGGCGCAAGGATGCAGGAAGACTGCCCAACCGTATTACTACCGGGGAGTAATCCAATCGACCCCTAGGAAGGATGTCAACCTCCTGAATCGTTCTACAGTCCGAGGCCGGCATGAGAAAGTAGTCTAGCCGTGCATGCGTGTGGCGGGAAGCCGACGTGTGGGTGTAGAGTCGAGAGGTTGGGTGCCAGAGTCGCCAAGTGTCTCCCAAACCCAGGGTGGCAGCCCAATTCGACAAGAGGGTAGATTGAGCAACTCTGGAGACGGAAGGTGCTGTGGCAGTGTCAAGGTCAGGGTCCATTACTGCGTTAAAGTCTCCCCGAGCGATAATCAATCCTAGAGACAGGGCGGTAACTAGAGTGGCAAGACGTTGAAGCGTGGAGTACAGTAGGGAGCAAATTCAAAGGCCAATCCCGAAGACTCCCTTCCAAAAGAACAAAGCAGCCTGTCGGATAATGGGTTGCCCTACTCACCGAGAGTGGAAGGCAACAGCGCACTAAGACAGCCACCCCTCGTGAGCCCCTGCTGAAGCTGGAGTGCCCGACCCCGCCATAGCCATAGCATGTCAGGAAGGGGCAATGATTGTCCACCAGACGAGTCTCTTGAGCATCAGTAGGTCAATCCTGTGTCGCTGGGCATATCGCAGGACCGCTGTGCGCTTGACCTTATCCAGCAGTCCGTTAACATTCCAGGACATTACATGGAGTGACGATCCGTCAGAACGAGTGTCAGGCATAGCGGAGACAGGCACATGATACTACACCTGGCGGGGGGGCCAGCGAAGGCAGAATGAGGTCGGTGCCAGGGATATGGAATGCCAGTCCACAGAAATGTGCCTTATGCATTTGTCGTACAGTTGGGAATGTGTGCTGGTGCAATAAACAGACGAAACAACAAAAACAAATTGGGACAACACCCCCTCCCTCCCAAACCCAACCCCCTCCCTATACTACGGCAACGGAAGCATCTGTCGCCCTAACAGTATAAACTAAAGGACCAAACTAAAACGTCTGGGAATGGGGAAGCGTGGAGGACCCCTCCTCACAATAGGATGTGCGTGACAGTGTCCAACAGGGGAGAACGTTATTAGGTGGGGAAGGTGCAGCTCCACACGCCGAGGCAGCTGCGTCTGGAGTCCAAAGGCGGAATCAAGCAGGACCTGTGAGAAGCGTTGGGCTGCGAGATAGATCAGTATACACATATACTCTTGTGGCTTAGAAACATTTACCCGTGCTTGAAACCAAAAGAGGGCAAAAACATTGGTAATGTCATGATTACGTCAGCCCTTAAGTGGTGGCTAGATTTCACTTAGGATTTTAGTATTACTTACCCTTGCTTTAATGTTCTGCACGAATAGCACCACTGCTACTCTACCCATATGCATGTGAGTGGGAGTGGTTGCTCGAAAAGGGTTATTTGCATTGGTTTCTCTCCTCAACTGGACAACAAAATGTCCGTCTCAAAAGCTTTAGCCCAGGTAGGAACACCGACTCTGGAATAAGATACTTTTAACAGTACAAGCGACCGTCAAGAAAGCACACTGTATGGTCGATAAGGTCAGGGTGTTATAATATCCTACAAATCTGTGACATACTCAGACTTCTCAGGTGTAGTTGATAGAGTGCAACGGGGACTGCTGTGAATGACAATCATGTATGTTAACATCCTTTGAGACTATTAGGCTTGCTGTTGTCTAAACCACAAATGTCAAGAATACTCTTTTCTGCTGGCCCTACCTGCCAATTTCACTGACTTGTTACAGCCAGATATGGGATACTGGAGCACTTTCAAAAAGAGAGTAATCTCTTCTGAAAATATATATTTTAACACAGGCTGCATTATCTCAACTAACAGTTCTAGAAATGGGAGTAATTAGACTGAGTATTCTCAAAACAGTAATGCTTTTTAATAGGACAATCTAACGGGAATGAGGGCAAACTGCACAACAGGTAATCCAACATCTGCCACAACACCCAGTAATGAAAGGTGGTCTCAGGACATATTTAAGGGGGTGCAGGATCCTGAATCCAAACTAATAGGGCCCTCCTGTTACTGCCGGGGGAGGGCCAGGAGCTTGGGGTGTGAATAATGATTCCCATGATGCAGAACTAGGATTACAAGGAATATATGATAATACAACGCTAACGTTTTCCACGCATGGCATTACCACGCGACTTTTACCTCGCATGTGTCTTTACCACGCAGCATTTGAGCACGCACGGTTATACACCGCCATATTTACGTTACGATGCTTCTAACGTAACCAGCATCAAAACACGTCTTTCAAAATAGAGATAGGACTTCTATGTTGACGTACACGCCACGTCGTTGTTGAGGCTCTTTCCTTTCTTTCCTTTGGCACTGAATAGCGTTTTTAAAAAAAGTTTTCTTCTTTTTTTTTATTCCGCTTGTTTTTTAGGGGGGGGAAACCCACCCAGCCCCCCCTAGCCCCCTTTTCTTATTGTCCCTTTCTCCTAATGATACACACGCAGGACGAAGGAACGAAGACTGGAAGGAATGAAGCTTGCGTTGCGTGGTAAAGACGTTCGTGGAATGCACCCGCGGTGAAAAGATGTTTGCGTGGTAAGTGACCCGTTGTAAACGTAACGCGTGGTAATGCATTCGTAGTAATTGATGTTTCCCGATTACAAGTACCTTCCTTCTCAGCGAAGTGATTCTCATTATGGGATAGATGTAGGTAATTCTAATTTACCGACTCAAATACCGAATTTTACCGATTCAGTATTTATGAATTGGTAAATTAGAAGGAGGGAGATGTAGGTAAATTCTTTTTTTGAATTACCGATTCTGTAAAAATCGGTATTGCCCATTGATTCCTATGGGCCTTGATCCCATAAGAATCAATGGGCAATACCGATTCGGTATTTACCGAATCGGTAAATACCGAATCCTGCAAGGGTGCAGGGGATGTCACTTTGACACCCTCTAGCACCCCAAATACAGGCACGTGTAACATGTGGCACACATGCATGCCCTAAGGGCATGTCTGTGTGTCACATGGCACAGGTGTGCATGCACAGATGTGCATGCACACTTGTATTCGGTATTTTACCACCCAATAGAATTGGGTGGTAAAATACCGACTCTTAAGGGTCTGTGGAACTCTGTGAAGTGCCACCTACATCTGGATTTACAGAATCGGTAAATTTACCGATTCTGTAAATGAGATGCCCCCTACGTGCCAAATCCTAAATACCGGTCGGTAACGGCCGAAATCGTTATCGACCGGTATTTGGGCTCCTACATCTGGCCCTATATGCCTAAACATACAGTATTGCAGATTAATACCGTACGAAAAGGGTCAATAGACAACAATAAAAACGGCTTGAAAACAATCAACCAAGGCATTTACAAAATATCATGCATTGGACGGCCCATGCATCGGATGATCCATATGGGTGTCTACATTTAGAACAACTGAAAGTACAGAAAAAGTCTCCACCCGTATTCAATCACAAAAGTGCTATAAAGTTGCCAATAAATGGACTCCCCCCCCCCCCCCCCCCCCCCCCCAAGCTGGCCTAGGAACAAAAGCAAGCAATAATCATGAAATCAAAAATTATCAAAAATGTATTTTAAAGTCAATCCATATATTTTCGTAAATAAATAATCAAAAAGCAGAAAAAGGTATATCCCTACAAACCATTCATTCAAACATGTCTAAATTTAGAAACCAGAGTCTAGAAAAGGGATGGACAGACTGCCTTATCACTGATTTGTGCAACGTCTAAATGGGGACATTTTCTAGCAGGCCAATAATGCCAGGTTAACCCTCGTGGTATTCGCAGAGGGGGTCTTGTAGGCCTTCCTTCAGCACAGTTATAAACATGACCCAATCCATCAAGTGATAGATGGTAACTAGACCCATTTAAAGAGCCATAATGGTCATTGTTTTGCTATTCAGATGTCTCTTTTCTAGAACGTAACACAACACCCCTTTAACACCCAACATTTGTAGTGATTTTTCAGCCTGAAGGGTTTGTTTTTTTAAACAAAATGAGAAGGGTTATTATATTGTATACCTGAAAATCGTGAACCACTTTTGGAATGAAAGACGTCGCGCTCATAACAATACCAGAAACAGTGGTCGCTTGTATTTTGCTTAACAGAATGGGGGTAAGAGTTTTTCCAGCAAATACTGCATGTGCCCAAAGGTAAAGAAAGACCTAAGGTGTGGAAATGTTTGTGCACCAGTGCCCGAGATTTTTTTCCAAAAACTATGCGCCTCTTTGGTCCACAAAACTATATATTTCTTTCAGCAAATTCAAGTCTAGCGTTGGTCAATCACACTTCCATCAGCGTTCTGACTTTGCTAACAATACCACGCCCTTTCTTCTTTGCTAATGTACGCGTTGTGGTACTCTCACTCTTTAAAACCTGGCTGTTTTCTTCTGCTAAGGATGTTCTGGTAATCTGGCACCTACACCTCCATTTGGCCGTATTATAATTAGGTATGTCGGCAAGCGCTGGGACGCCCTGTTGCTGGGGTAGCCATGCGCGATATAAATAAATATAACATAACATAACATAACTCTTCAGGTCTCACCAGGGAGGGGATAAAGATGCAGCTAGCCTTCTCTGAAAAGCCCAATCCTGTTCCATATACTCCCAGGTTTGCCTAATAACTGCTTCACATTTACTCCCACTCTTCACAGTAACATCAGCCTGTGTAATACAGAAAGTCATCACATAGAACATGGGCCACCATTCTTTACCTATTGTGCCAACATGGCGTTGATTAATGGGCAAGTCGAGTTGTCTTTGTATCTGGTTCTCTTGTGTAGTAGTAGCTGGATGTAGTGCTTTATCTGTAAATAATAATATAAGTATTTTCGGAACAGAACACTTTTTATGAATGTAATTCTCATGTTCTACCCTTCTCTGAACTATAAGACCTACACTAGGCTTCTCGCCTTCCAAACTTGGAAGGTGTTTGGCGGGACCCCTCCTTCTAGGTCCATAGTACCTTTTAGCGCCACACGTTTCACTTAAACCCCTAGGACTTGGGGGCTTCTTGATGACTGAATCAGTTGAGTTCTGCAGCTCACAGGACTTTCTATGGTCGGGGGAGAAGTGGCATGTCTAGTGAATTTATGTAAAATGGGGTACTTCTCTGTTTTCACTTGAGCAGGAAGCTATTTCTTAATGTAAAACACTGCCTCCTTGAGAATCTCAGGAGCTCACGATCACTTTCCTTCTTTTGCGTTGAGATTTTTAAAGCAACTTCATTTCAGTTTTAATGGGTACAGGTCATCAAAGCATTTTATACAGCCGCATTTTATACAGCAGCATTTTATACAGCATTTTATACAGCAGCAATTTATACAGCCGCATTTTATACAGCCGCATTTTATACAGCCGCATTTTATACAGCAGCATTTTATACAGCAGCAATTTATACAGCCGCATTTTATACAGCAGCAATTTATACAGTCGCATTTTATACAGCCGCATTTTATACAGCAGCATTTTATACAGCAGCAATTTATACAGCAGCAATTTATACAGCCGCATTTTATACAGCAGCAATTTATACAGCCGCATTTTATACAGCCGCATTTTATACAGCCGCATTTTATACAGCCGCAATTTATACAGCAGCAATTTATACAGCCGCAATTTATACAGCATTTTATACAGCAGCAATTTATACAGCCGCATTTTATACAGCCGCATTTTATACAGCCGCATTTTATACAGCCGCATTTTATACAGCCATGATGGAAAACAAAGAAACGAGGAAAGACGAAGGAGCTGGGCTGTGTGATCACAGACAGTAGAACATTTGACAACTTCATTATGCCACTGATTCAACACCTACTTTGTTGCGTAACACAGTCTTGGAGTCCATCTGAGAGAAGACGGTTAAAAACTGGAAGCCCTTCACTCCACACGCACTAACTCATGGCACGAGTCGGGGTGCACGAGTCAGGGGTGCACGCGGGTGGACGGCGTCCAACCACTATTTCCACAGGGTGAACGCCGTCCACCCTGCCAAGAATTTAGGCACCACTGAAAAATATGCTGAACTCCACCCGGTGTAATTTTCAAACACCGGGACACTTTCAGCAGCGCCTGCGCGTTGTCTGCTTTACATATACAACAAGCAACACCGTGCAGGCGGGACCGACTAGGGCTTTCTTATTTCAGACTCCTGCTGGGCCCATAACAAAGTCCGAATTTGAAGGGTCATCAGCCTCCTTTTGTTCGAGTCTCCTGGCTGGAATCAGTCAGGAGCCTCACACCTGATGCAAATGAAGCCGAGGGAAACAAAGGCTCACACCTTGTTAGCACTTCATACACAAGAGAGGCTGCTTTTCATTTTATTCAGTCCCTGTTTAGGAGATATGCATCCACTGTAAGAATGTCAGATGTGTTGGTCTTTCCCAGTATTTACACAAAGCAAATTGCATTTATATAGAGTTTACTTTCCCAGAGAAGGCGTTAAAATAATTTAAGTACCACTGTTTTTTCTTGTATAGCCCTACTTCTCTCAATGCAGAGTGTCAGAGCGCTTTACATCAACACGTGCATATTACATGTACAATAACTTATATAAGTTTGTCAATGAATGTACAGGATGTGTTAAATATAACTGGGGGATTGAAAGGTGTAGAAGTCACATATCATCTACCATTACTTACTGTGCTTTTATCCTTGCAATGCGCTCAAACATACACATAATAGACCTGCTAAACATATATGTGAGGGCTTTAGCTGATGTCACTTCTTGTGTTACCACTTTCTATGATGTTAATTCCTGTGATGCCATGTGTGATGTCATGTGCCGTGATGTTGCGAACCGTGATGTCACTTGCATACTGCCTAACAAGGTTAGTCCCCCCACTTCTATTTTTAGGACTTATGCCCTGCACTAACTTAATACCCTTCACTAGTTTAGCAAGATTCTCTGTGGTGCACTCATAAGAATATTGTCAACCCAACAGGATCAGATGGGGGTGGAGGGGCCTAAAACCCTACTCGAGCAGCAACCACCATTCTGGTCAGAGTGGCAAACAAGCAAACCCTAAATTAACCAGTGCTCGACCTCTCTGGTAGCTTGGCACAAAAGCAGGCTGGCTTTACAACGAGACGATGTTTAAAGTATCTATGCAGCACTTCAAACAGTAATGAACAGAAGGAAACTCTCACCAATCTAGTAAAGTAGAGTACATTTTAATAAATTATTTAACACCAAAACACCAAAAATCAAATCAGTTAAACTGAGATATGCAACTTAGAAAATGTAGGAAATAGATGTGCCTAATAGCACAACTGTGGATATCTGGTCGCACCAGACGGAGACAAAGTCACAAGCTCAGGGTGACCATGATGAAGGAGGGGCCAGATACAAGAACTAAGCTAGGCCTGCTGAACAAATTACTACAAATTGTAGTGGTCAAGGATTGAAGGATCTTGCGCCACGCAGCGGCAGTTCCACACAAGCAGCGGGCTATGATGCGAGGTCCTGCTTAGAAGATGCGCTGAACATAGACTTTCAATGTGAGGCACTTCGATGGAGATTCCTCACATAGCAGCGGTCCAGATGAAACTGGCCACAGAGCTGGCGATTGCAAGGTCATGCTTCAGGGATATTGTGCCCAGTGGCGGTGCCGAGGAGCTGTGGAGAGGTACTGCCTTGTAGAAGCGTCACACAGCGGCGGTTCCTATATGGAGATGTGTCGCACGTATTCAGTTCTACTTAAAAGCGCACAGCTGAGCACCTTTAGGACCATTTCAATGGTCCAGGACAGGGCTGGCACAATTAGGTGGGTGGCTGGCGAGGGTGGGGGGGCGCTGGGGAGGGGGGGTAAGACTCATAACAGAGTCTGGGTGCTTGGTTCAAGGTGGTTGGAGCTTTGCCTGTCCCTAAGGATCTGATCAGGAGACCATTCAATTAGCCTTTGGAGCTACTCTGGCTCAGCAGACCATTTTCCAGCAGAGCAGCACAGCAGTTTTGAGTCTTCCACAAGTCCAAAGGTGTACTGAAGAGTTGGGCGTAAGGTCCAATATTTGCACCTAGTGCCAACTCTGAAGGAAGAGAAAGTTCTGGAGGTTTCCGCTCCCAGAGGAAAGTTTGGAATTTCCTGCCTCCCTGCCCTGGCTTGTTAGGGGGCACAAATGACTGGTGTAAAACCCTTTGTTAATGTGCTGAGGCAGAACTTCTGTGATGTGTTTGCATGGTAGGTGACAACTCCTCCCGCCTATCAAGTCAGAGATGGCCCATCCTGCCAACACCAATGGGGAAGCAATACACAAACTGCCAGCTACACCTACTTATGTGACCCAGGATGCTGGCAACAAGTGGTTGGGGCAAGAAAATGATAGCTTTCTAAAAGTGAATCAGCAACAAATGATGGACGGAATGCTGAGTAAATCGAACATTCACCCCCAGTCAAGAGAGCTGCATCAAATCCATCATTCTTTTGCTCAATACGCCACCCAAGTTTGAACCCATCCATATGGAAATCAATCTGGACCCTGCACCTCATGGGAACAGTCCAGCCCAAACTGCCAAATCGGGTCCTCATTGGACCAGAAATAAGCATCCCGGGACCGGTTTAGGGGTTTTACCCTCATCAGTGGAGTGGTGTGGCTCACTGGTTAAAGGCGGCAGACCCGGGAGCAGAGGACGGCCCGGGACCAGGGTTCAATTTCCGACGCGGCAGGGTCTTGTAGCAGGGTCAACAGACTCGATAATTCTCGCCCCGGTGCCTACTCTAACCAGGGATCACACTCGGCAACTCTGGGCATTAGCTTGCCTCATCTCCACAACGGCCCCCCACATACGCCTGGGATGCCTGGTTTCACCTTGGAGATACCCAGTAGGGACCATCTCACAGGAAAAGCCAGGACGGGTTCCCCAGCGGTCTACAGCGCAGAGATACTCCTTCGGGAGTCGATTCTGGCGCTTTAGAAACCCACAATCAATCAATCAATCAGCACAGGCTAGCGTAAATCCATTGGCGCAGTGAGCAAGGGACCCACGTCTGGGCATACCCATCCCTCTTAGGGCGAAAAGTGCCACAGCAACAAATGATGGAAATCAAACATTCAACCCAGTCAAGAGACTGGGTTGAATGTTTGATTAAATCCATTATTCTTTTCTTCACTACATCATCCTAGTATGGAGCCAGCCATATGCAAATCAGTCTTGACCCGGCTCCTCCTGTTGCCACTACACTTTATACCCTATGTGGGATGGGTATGCCCATAAGTGGGTCCTTTGATCGCTGTGCCACTGGATTCAAGCTGATTAGGAGTGTTACCCCCAAAACCAGTCAGAGGATGTTTGTTTCCAGTCCAGGAAGGACCTGGCTTGGCAGTCTGGGCTGGACTGTTCCCATGAGCAGGGTCAAAACTGATTTACATAAGGCGGGGGTGGGACGTGGACCTTCCCCCGGAGACCACCACCTACCCGGGACAAAACTACTTTTAAAACAAAAGAGATAGGGAACCGTGCAGCCCACCCCTCCCAGGCCATATGAAGCCCTGGGGAACACTGCCTCCCCGGAACAACTACTTAATTTTAAAAAAGAGGGAGGGGGGTCGTGCTGCCCCCTTCCCGGGCCATATACGGCACTGGGGACCACCATCTCCACAGGGCCATCCTATGTAGAACAAAGGAAGGAGGCCACACTGCCCCCCTTCTGGAGCAATATATAGTGCCAATGGCCCAGGGTCGGCTCCTGCTATTTCGGGAGCTAGCAGTTTGCTTTTGCTTGGCAGGAGCTGTGACTGCTCCCACCAAGCAAAAGCAAAAACACTGCTTCCAGAGACCTGGGAGAGGGAAAGAAATGAAACTATTGGTCCTGCATGCAGGAAACTCCATTTCCAGCAGGTCCCTGTGTGCCAGAGCAATGCCAGCTCCCACAGGAGGCAGGGGAGCCAGCTGGGGCTGCGGGGGCCTTGAGGATACCCCAGCAGTCGCCAACATGCACACAGGGCGCCCTGGGTGGGCTCCAGAGCACCATGGGAGACATGGCTGGGACCTGGGGGTATTAGGTCCTCGGGCCGAAATCAGTCATGGAGCTATGCTCCCCTATTATGGCCTCCCTCCCCTATTAAGTTTTGTCCGGACCCTTGAGGATGGGGTCCCTGGGGCCGCTCTGGCCCAGATGCTCATTTTGCAGAAATTAAACCTCATCAGGAAGCATATACAAATATAAACATAGCAGGTGCCACAGCTGAAGCTTCACTTCTGTAACAGGACAAACGTTCCGAACTCCTGGGCTTGGCAAAGACTTGGCAAAGGGAAAGGGTGTGCCTTCTCAGCAATTCCATATTGAAAGACGATTTGAAATACACTGGTAAGGAAACAGACAGAATAATGCAGAAATAAGAGACGTCTGTACCTAAAGAAGGGTGCTGTTTCCTAAGAATCACCTTGTCCTGATGAATTGCAGGTTAGGGAGTCAGACAGGGTGGGGGGTATAACTTTTTATAAAGAAATGATTATAAAAGCACCTCAGGATTAAGTGAAAGTTTCACAGGGCACTCCTCAGTTAATACAAAGGAGAGACAGCTGCCATTCTGATCCCAAAGACTAGATTTAGTCACAGGACGGGGCTTCCTCACTAGGATCATTGAGTTGAAGTACAAACTGTGCGATCATCTACATCAGAATGGCATCTGTGCCCTGACCAAGCATGCACTGCGTGGGCGAGGGGTGGGAAGAGTTCAGGGACAGAAGGGAAAATATCTGGTCCTGCTGCGTCCGGTCAGGTTCACCAGGATGCTACTCCCTCCTACTTACAAGCAAGCCCTTCTATCAACTCTACTACCCCTCACTGACCTGAAAGACCTGGCAGGGGTCGCTGCCCTTCCATGCTACACTTGAGCCGGCAGTGAGGCGAACATTGCTTGGGTACAAACTACAAATAAAACAAATACGCCAAATACATTTGGGATGGTAACTGGAGGTCTTGAGGCCGGTTAATTTCCTGCCTCTTTCTGAAGCTTTCACATGGGGGGATTTTGCATCTTGCATCAGGGTGGAAAGAGTAAGGGATCAGACTTGAGTAATTCTCAGCACTTCAGCATCTTGACTATAGATAGCCCTGACTGGGGGGATGGAAGGGTGGCCAGTCAGTGACTTCACTTGGGGACCGGGTTGGGGACATTCGAAAGCTACTGAAACATCTTAAAACTTATGGAACGAGTACATTATACAAAGCCAGAACTATGCCTCTCTAACTCCGCATCTTACATCTGATTGGTGACCCTTTCAGAATCAGGCCTCTTACGTCTGGATGTACCAAGTGGAGTATTCACTAGCCACTGAACCGACAGGGGCACCAGGTACAGAAATGATATGTGCTGTTGAGGTATTACTTCAGGATGAATTGACCAGGAGTCTTTCTGTGTTGAGGACAGGGACTCAGGGTTGAGCAATCCCGATATAACCGAACGCTAGCCTGGGAGGCATTACCATCTCTCCTAAGACTCCGTAGAGAGATGCCACTCAGTCCTCAACACTAAATCCACCAGAGAGAAGGGAAGTCTTCCAGCTCATAGGTGGCCTAAGATGACACGATGAGGGGGTTGATGAAAACCATACCGAATATATTTACTGCACTTTCGTGCCCCGCCTCCTTGCTTGGTTTCAACAACAAATCCACTGCTGCATGACTAGACCACGCCTTTAGCCACACCCAACTCTTCCCACACAGGAGACCCTTCGTACAGACACCTATGAAACTACACAAGCAGGGTATGGCCTACAACTACCCCCAACTACGCAATCACACAACAATTCTAAATCAGAGGCAGAACAGTGTTAATTAACAATTATTACTAATGTAACCAATAGAAATACTCTAATCCAATGGAAGAGGTTGCTACTCCCAATTACGGTAAAAACTAACAGTCTCTGGAAGGACCACCCGAAGCTACCCACCCACTGCATCAGAGACAGTCTGCATTTCAAAAACCACAAAAGAGTCAGGGGAAGAGAAGGCAACACTACTGTCCCCACGACGAAACAGTAAAGACCAAAGAAGTAGGTTGCCAATGTTTATGGAGTAAGCAACAAAAGCGTGGTTGATCGTGCAGATCTAAATGTTGCAAGTCCTGTGAGACCTAAGGAGTTCTAGCAGGCCATCCTTGGTGGAAGAGGATGCCTCACACACAATATTGTGTCATGCTTCATCATAGGAATCCTCTCCCCACCCTTGTAAGATGGTACTACCTGGGCGGACTTAACCTCCGCGAAGACTTTTATCGAAAGGAGGGAGTTCTTACATAAAACATACAGGACAAAAGCAGGATCCAGTTCAATTAAAAATACCTTCAGGTGCCTCGGTTATCACCTTTATTAGTGAGGACCCGAGGTACGTTAAAATCAAATAAGTCGATGGACCATCTAGAGAACAATATATGTAATCCATCTCAAAATAGTCCAACATATTTCTGCCCATACAAAGAGCCAAATAGGTCTGGGGCATTCATCAGGGTTGTCGGACCACTACAAGAACAAAACAAGGTGTCCCCTATATCCCTACTAACTAAAGAAGAAGGAGTACACCTAAAGTGTGCCCAAGTGAATCTTACCTAGGATACTCTCATGCATAGTTCATCATGTACTATAGATTTTAGGGTATACCATAGACTCGGTCAGAAGGAGGGGTGGTGGCCTTCGTAGTCACAAATTCATCAGAAGGACCGCCACGTGGGAGCACCTACTCCGTCCGCCCCCTGCAGGTTGACTTACAACATTTAGATTTCCACGATCAACCGCAGTCTGTATTTCTACACAATCCTAAGTGTACCTCTCTCCTATTAACCCCTAACCAGTAAAGCATGTAACTCCACCAAGTGCATGTTTCATGAAATGTACAATAATCATTACACAGTGTTTAATTTGACACTTTTGCAATATCTAAGAGCTGTAAGTAACCACCCAATTTAATAATTCACTTATATACTGTAAGCATGCCTATTGCTAAGAAACTATAGCAAACTAGCTTGCATTTATGTTCAGATGCAGGCAATGGCACCGCCACTGGTTGGCAAAAGGCAATAAAACAAATATATTTTCCAAGGAAAAAAAATTGAAATAGAAGGGAAAAAAACAAGTTTTATTACAGTGTGGGGCAGGCCACATGCCACATACGGAAGCATAACCCACAGGATACATACCTTCATCACGGAGGTAATGTTAACGTTAATCATTCTGTTCAGGGTCTGGAATGAAAATCAAAATTGTAGATAAACAATATTTTACCATGGAGCTTGATAACAAATGTTAACGTCTGCTTGAAGATGCATGCAGTGGGTGCGATCCTCTGTCGCTAAGATATCAAGGGCTGGATGAAACATTTTATTAAAAGATTCCTCAGGGAAGTAGCATTTAATGCTGTATTTTTAGATACACAGTAGATTAACAGAACTGGATGTAACCTCCAAACTTATTTCTTTTCAAAAAGCAAATATTTAGGGGGTAGATTATATTTTGAAAACAAACCGCTGGAAATATTTCTAAACTGTTTGCTCCCTTGATCTGTTTGCTACACAAATATTTTCGAGTACATCAATTGCTTTCAAAGTAAGATCCCCAATCTTGCTTCCATTTTCTGTATTTATATTTGCATTTAGTTAAAAAGAATTCTGCGACATTTATAAATAGCCACAAATTATTACATTTTACACATGTACATACATTTGTATACAGGAAACAGTCAGTAATATGTGCTGAAGTTACAGCTTCCTGAAATTCCTTAGAGTGCTCACCACACCAATACATGTTTTGCATTAATAAATCACTTACAAAATTCTCAACATCTTGTACCCATGGACGAATCTCTTAGCCTAACAGCAAAGAAAGCTCTTTCCCACTACCATATTGTGCCACTGCAAACTGGTTAGTGCTGCTGGGGGATAAGACTAATTTTCCAGGGGACGTTAAAAACATGAATATTTGTTGTCCTTGACCCCAAACGCTATATCCTGGGTGTCGGGCGATAGGAATTCCAAACCCCTGGACATATCTATTTGTGTGTCCTTCACTCCCAAACTCTGCTATGCGGAAGTGGCCATGAGATTTGAAATTTTGCTAGTAAAGTACCACTGGCAGGCTAGGTACTACTGACATGCATTGCACTGCTCCCCATAACTTCCACCTTAAACTGGAGGTGTGCGAGCGACTGATGCTGAGCCAGAGGCCTGACTTGAATTCAGATCAAGGTCCTCCTAGACCCTTGAATACAAAGTGAGCAGTGAGGCTTCTGCATTCTGCTGCCACACTACTCACTGTGCAATCCTCCACTTCTCTCCCCAGCCCCTCCTGCAGGTGAGGTGCAGCTCAGTGCGGCCATGAGACAGAGAGGAGGCAGTAAAGATCAGTAGAGCCTATCTGCACAGCCTCGGCCCACAAGGGTGTAAAAACAAATTAATTTATTTTTTATTGATTTGTATAGTGCTTGAATCACCCCCGAAGGGTTCTCTCAGCGCTCATGCACCCCCAAAAGAAAGCTGTCATAAGGAACAAGAGCTAGAACAGAAATGCACAAGAGTAATAAGGTACCTTTCTTGAGATAACACTGGATTTAATTTCTCAGAGTTAAACATAAAACACTAACATTTGAATTAAGACAGAAAACAGATACCCATCTGGAAGATGCAATGCACAATTGAGGACAAGGAAAAGTGTGATCAATCGGAGATTCTTGATCAATCTGTGTGATGTACGAGTTACTCACCTTCAGTAACGGTGTATCTGGTAGAGATGTTGTTTAGCCGCAGATTCCTTAACTTAGAATATACCCAGTCTGACGCCTCGCCTGGGTATATTCTAAGTTGAGGAATCTGCTGCTAGATGTCTCGAACAGATCCTAAGTATGCCTAAAATACATCAGCGCAGTGTGTGCGCCATGCAAAATGCTTTCTTGCCCGTGAGTCCAAATATAGGGGCCACGTGACAGCCGACTTGCCTCCCAAGGTTCACTAATGGCATTGGCGTCAGGGCAGAAACAAGTCACTCCCAAGTTAATCTTTAGAAACTCATGTCTAATAATTGCCACTCGAATATACTAAAGCATACATGCATGAGGCTCTATACAGGTTGGAAACTCTGATTTGTAAAGTCGAAAATATCCTTAATTTAGCTTCCTACTGCCTGAAATAGTGAGCGAAATATACATACATACATACACACACATATATATATATATATATATATATATATATATATATATATATATATATACACACACACATTTACACACATATATATATATATATATATATATATATATATATATATATATATATATATATATATATATATATATATATATATATATTACCTGCTGGCGGTCGCCAGTAGGTATATATAGTTAGGATTTTTTCTCTATGGGATTTTTGAAAATTCTATGTCTAATAACTTTGGCGTTTGTGGACGGAATTGGCTGAAATTTTCAGGAAAATGGCAGTTTTTGTTTCTGAGCAGCCCTTGAAAATTTGGGGGGGGTTCGTCAAGGGGGGGCCGAGAAAAAAGGGGGGTCCCAAAACGTGTTTTTAACATTGAGTTTTCCATAGGGCGGTTGGCCTCACTTTTAGCCCGAACGGCTGAATGGATTTGCACGAAACTTGGCAAAATTGTAGGGACTGGTAGCCCGATGTGCCTTTTGTAGGTCTCAATATATGTGCTACAGTGGATTTTGAGAAATTAACGTTTAAAAAAAGATATATATCTGTAACAGCGGACCGGGCAGCGCTCCAGTACGCGTACTTTTCGCGCAACGGAGCTTTGTGAAGCGAAGCTGATTGGTTCTCCGGCGTCTGTAAACATTCCAAACAGTCCGTAGCGGCCGCCATCTTGTCTCTCGGTAGGATCGAGAGACAAGAGGAGGCCAAAGCGAAGGGGCAAATGACCATAAGGGGGCATAGTAGATCCTCGCTGACCCCCTAGGTTTGATGTGGAGGTTTTAAAAGGGCCCCGCGGGGCAAAAAAAAAAAAATAATAATAATAATAAAACGGCTGAATGGATTTGCACGAAACTTGGTAAAATATTAGGGACTGGTAGCCCGATGTGCCTTTGCTAGGTCTCAATATATGTGCTCCAGTGGATTTTGAGAAATTAACGTTCAAAAAAAGATATATATCTGTAACAGCGCTCCGCTTCGCGTAACGGAGGTTTGCGAAGCTGATTGGTCATTCTGTCACTGGGCTATAGTTGGGCTACATCTGGCTGATATTTGGGCTACATTTGTTTTTTTTGTCTCTGGCGGCCATCTTTGGGCTACATTGGGCTACATTGGGCTTCATTGGGCTACATTGGGCTACATTTGGGCTACATTTGGGCTCCAACATATATATAGGCCAATGTAGCCCAATATATATTTTTCAAAGTTAATTTTCGTAAAAACCACTGGAGCATATATCTTGAGACATAGCAAAGGCACATCGGGCTACCAGTCCCTACAATTTTGCCAAGTTTCGTGGAAATCCATTCAGCCGTTCGAGCTAAAAGTGAGTCCAACCGCCCTATGGAAATGAAGGAAATGAATGGGTAATTTGTAATTAGCAAATAGCTCATCGCAAACTAGGAATGGTAAAGAATCGCTATTTATTCCTTAAAGTTCGCTATTTAGGAAATGCAAAAAACTTTGATGATACATATGGCGGTTCATCTCTAACAAGATAAGAAGCATAGGGATAGATTTATGATGACTGGCGCATCACCAGGGATGTGTTAGTCATTCTGTGCCGCTGTTCCGTCACCTATGGTGTGCTGCATTTACAATGCGGCGCATCATGGGGCAAAAACAGCACAGATGCGTGATGTATCTGTGCCGTAAAGGTGGCGCATTGCTGGAGTTGTATCGCAAGTGTGATGAAGCTCCAGCAAGGGTCGGGGGTGCCCCTGTCGCAGGGTTTCTGTTCTCACACAGAACTGTGGACAGAGGATTGGAACCTCGGCGAATTAGGGTGTCCCAAAACTCACCTTAGTAATCAAAAACCCCTTAGCAAGCTAGGTACAGTGTCATATTGGATATAACAAACTCTCAATGTTTAGACAATCCAGAATATGAACTTATAGTACCTCAGGATACGTGGAACTCATGAACAGTCGGTCGTTATATATTTTTAGAAACCAGAACATGGAGTTAAGAAGAACACATGTGTATTTGAAATGTTTATTTACTAATGCCGTCTTCTCAGGCGTAGTATCTTAGATAATACAAGTACACATATTATCAGTAGCAAAATTACCAGCATAGTTACTAGTACATAAAAAGCGAATGGTGACAGTATGTTAACATGCTGTAAATGAATAAGAGTTAGCAACACTTATAAGCAGCCACGGGCCGTGGAGGGAGTTACGGTGGGGCAGGGAGGCGGGGAGGGGGAGGGGCAGGGTGGAGAGGGCTCCACCCTGCCCCTCCCCCTCCCCGCCTCCCTGCCCCACCGTAACTCCCTCCACGGCCCGCGGCTGCTTATATCTCACCCTCCCTAATACACATATTATATTATTTGCTAAGAAGGTCTGTTTGTGTTGGTTTAGGGCGTGCCCATACTTTAGTGTCTTAGATTTGAAGGAATCACATCAGCATACACCAGCTCTCTCTTCATGTGAACCGCATCAACTGTTGTGTATGTGTGTTCGGCAAAGCAATATAAAACCCGCCTCATGCCCAGAATTGGCAGAAGCTGCACTTATGTTATGAGTATGAAGTCGTGGAGATCAGACCTCATAACAATTCTTGAAACTTCAGCACTCGCTGTACAGATATAGTTTAACAAGCAAAGCAGATAGTAGAGCAATAACATATTATTCTCATGTAAACCACGATGAACTACTAGGTTGAAAGCTAAAGCAACAACTAAGTGTCGTGTGCAGAAGTTGCAAAAAAGGAAAAATGGCGTTTAAACCGGTAATGAGCCCATGCTAACTTAACACGGTGTAAGGATATCCAGGACCTAGATGACACCTCCCCATGATCCGGAAACGAACTGAATAAGATAATAGAAGTGCCATCTCATGAGAGCAGATTGCAACTTTATATGTGGACGGTCCGCAAGGTAAAACATTAAAAACTAGGAAAATTTAATGCTAAAGAAAAATAAAACAGCCAAGTACTTTATCGAGTGTTAAGCCAATAGGCAAGCTAAATAATAAAAACTTGACAAATAAGTCAATGAATTGTCAATGAAATGCTAGTACTCAGCATATCAAACATGAAAAAGGTCTATGACATAACTGTGTATGCAAAATAAGCTGCAACAGCCTCCAATAGGAAGTCACCGTCTTCATCCGAAAAGAGTTCAGCCATCCAATTTAAAAGCGGAAAAGAACATACGTGCTCTCCCAGCACCGGATCCTCTATCACCATCAGAGGACAGCTCGGTGGGTTTTCAAGAAAGCTCTGTTCCAAGAAAGACTGTGTTGCCGCCAGTAAATTCCAGGGACCAATTAGTCCATGCATCAATGCCACAGCCATAATCCTTTCGCCAGGACAAACCAACTCGTGAGTAATGATAGGACTCATCAGCTGATTAAAGTCGACGTCAGGAGAAACCGGTCCGCAGAGACACAAATCAATGGCCCAATCGAAATCACAGGTCAGGCAGTGAAATACAGGCTGGACACAGGTGAAGTAGGAGAATCGAAAAGATAATCCATATGCCGTGCTTAATATCGCCAACGGCATTGTGCCATAATATTCTAGCATGCGATTGCGGAACAGTGTCAGCAGCTGCAGGGCGGGAGCTTGCACAGGAGGGACATCCATATTTAAAAATGTAAAAAAGCACAAGAGCGTCCGCTGGTAATGCAAGTAAAAATGGGAATCCACGAAGCAGAGTGGAAAAAATAGAATGAAAGAAAGCAGGGATGACTCCAAAGATTTTCTCAAATGAAGTCACGAGACCACTGGTAACAACTTTAAAAAAGTGCGCCAGGGCCTTTGTGGAGGACGCGTTAAAGATAGTCCGAACCATCTTGCTGAAATGGAAAGGCAAATCTGTATTGAAAAGGGTCTGCACCTCTGTACGGGTGTTCGCTATGTGAAGCACGAAAGTTTCACGGGCCGAACTCAAGGCCACCTCTCTCTGAGACAAAAGAGCTCTTATTCTTGCCATGCCGTTGAAATGTGCTCCCAAGGTTGGTATTTGTGGCGAGATTGAAAACTCCCTATGTTCATGTGTGGGAGGAAATAGAACATTTCTGCAGCAAATAACCCGTTCACTTACTGTTACGATAAAAGGAATACTTTTAATTAACCCAGAACAATCTTCATTATTGAGCATCAAATAACTACCATTTTCCAACAACTTGAACGTGGGGATGATAGCAGGAACTGGCGTGCCTTGCAACACGCAAGCCATATTTGGTCGGTGTTTGTTGCATGAACCGTGTAACTGTATGTGCCTACACATTAGTGAATGATCTGGCGTCTCAGTGCATTCCTCTCCATTCAGATAAACTTCTTGATCATCTTTGAAACATCTGTATGTGTATGGAAGCGACCAGACCTCATGAAGAAAAGCACTACCTAAAGGTTCATAACAACCTATTGGTATATATTTCATACAATTTGAAAACTTATATAAAGCAAAAGGCAGCGTTATTAAACCGTGGATAAGGCACGTTGCCAAAAAACCCGCAATCCTCTGCTGATGTCACTGAGCATGTCATGAATGATGTAATATGTGACATCATCAGCAGTGGATTACGGGTAATAGTATCTCTAGTTTACTCCCCTATAGCTGTCTTTCTTTTAACATAAGTGTCTGTTTCCTTCCCTTATACTTACTGTTCTTTTTTTAAAAAAAAATTTTTGGTTCACTCCCGGTTCGCGTACCGGCGAGCGAACTGGGAAGCGAACTACGAGAAATAGAGGTTGGCACAGTTCCAAATATTGTACCAATTTTTTAATAACTGGGAGGTAGTTCTGAAAAGAACTTTTTTTAAAATTGTTTTTGTTGTTTTATATTTTTTTTATTATTTTTCTGAACATTTTTTTACTTTTTTTGAATTTTTCTGAACAGTTTTATATTTTTTTGGGTTTTTCTTGGAGGGGGCAATGAAAACGATTCATTGTAAAGGGCTCAACAGGAGCAACAAAATAAAAAAAAAGTATTTATTATTTGGGGCGTTTCGTACAAACTTGCATATGATTGTCAATAGCTCTGTTGATCAGAGTGATGCTACTTTCTCTGTAGCAAATGAATCCATTGCAATGTACGCAGACTTGTTTTACTTCACCAAATCTCATTTGTATATTTGGCACCATCTCCCTGCCCTCTGGTCCCGTTACTTCCGGTACAACAGATCTTCTGGCCATAATAGGGAGATTATCTAGGTCGTTCCGAAACTGTGCAGCACTGTAGTTGTTAGGATGCCACCTAGTCATATGGCGATGCATTGTGTAGTTTCCGAAACTGTATTTTTTGTCGGTCCCTCTGGACAGTCTATCTTGACATATAAGGCAAGTTACGTATCTTGCATTTACTTTTTTCTGACCTTTGGGAATTTTAAAAAATTGCCAAATGAAGTTTTCTTTCCGGTGAGACGTCCTGGGCTCCTCAGGCAAAAACTGCCTCTCTTCGTGCTCGTCGTCCTGTTCCTCTTCTTCCTCTTCTTGTTGAATTATAACTTGAGCAGGTGGTCCACTCTTCCTTGGATGTGGTGGAGGTGGTGGGGAAGCACCAGCTGAAGCTACTAAAGAAGCCATTGCTCACTGGTAACAAAGGGTCTTTCTCTCACAATGATGAAAGTCAGAGTGAGGAAAGAAGGAGGGATTTTCATCATTTGGGAAAAACAAGAGTTCTCAACCAATGAAAAGTGTTCATTTTAGATTATATGACCTAGTCTTACATCATTAGGAAACCAAAAGTGAAATGAACCAATGAAAAGTGTTATTACCAAGTCACATGACCTGCTGTGTTTACGTTAAGCGCTTTGCAGGGCCTCCCGGTTTGCTTCCAGAAACCTGCGCTTTGCGACTCGCTTCGCGTACCAGTTCGCTAACGTAGCACGTCATATGACGTATCACGCGACAACGTGAAACGTCATGCGGACGGGAGGCGTCACGATGTTGTCTAACGCGGCAGTTGCGGTAAAGAAACGTTTACCGGCTCGCGGTCTATTTCGCGGCATCAAGGTCAGCTAACGGGAAGCTTCCCGATTCGCGAAGCGGGAACGAAGAAAAAAAAATATTTTAAAAAAAAATTATTCATAAACATATAAAATATATTTTTGGATTTAAAGAAGAATACATTTTACAGCTACAGATATTAGCTGTTAAAAAACCAATGAAATTCACTGAAAAAACCATAGGTTATAGACCATATATAGTTAGGAATTAGCATTTAGAAAACCTTATTTTACTCACACAAAACCATTGAAATTCCATATATAGTTAGTTGCACTAACTATATATCGCGCACCCGCAATCCACTGCTGATGATGTCACATATTACATCATTCATGACATGGTCAGTGACATCACTGATGACATCACTGATGACATCACTGATGACATCACTGATGACAACATCCAGTGACTGTATGTTTCTGTAAAGTTAAAATGTGTCTTACATATTGAAGAATGAGTGGAAGTATAAGTGTCTGGACAAAGGATTTAGTAGGTGCATGACTGAATGTATGAGGGAGTGATTAAATGTGTCTCACTGAGTGCATGGGTTAGTGACTAAACTGTCTTAATTTGTGCATCATTATGTCTGTTGTTCTGTAAACTGCTGCATGTGTTGATCAGTAGCTATATGATTAACTATATGGGTTACTGATTGATTGTCCAAGTATTTGTATGGGAGACTGAGTGTGTGTGTGGCTGGCTGGGAGGTGTGTGACTCTGTGCAGATCAATGTGTACTTGTATCAATGATTGTATAAGAAGGTAAGTATGTGTTAGTATATGTTTGAAAATGTAAGGTGCTCTATGTTTAACTGTATAGACAAGAAAATGGAAGTGTCATTGATTCTTTACAGGACTGACTAGGTGTGTGAGTAACTCCATGGATGAGTGGCAGACTGTGAGTGTCTGTATAGGTGTATGAGTGCATATGATAGTGTTGTAAAGATGAGTGATTGTATGTATGAATGATTGTATGGGTGAATGAGTGAATGTGTGTGTAGACATAGGAATCAGTGAGTGCGTATGTAGTAACTAGTATTGGTGTGTCAATGGTTTCAAAAATTATACTCTGTATTTAACACTGGGTGAAACAGAGGTTATATTAAAATGTGAGGAGATGCATTGTATTGTCACATGAATGATATCCTCAGTGATGTGGTCATTGATGTCAAATGAGATGTCATCAGTGATGTCATCAGTGATGTCACTGACCATGTCATGAATGATGTAATATGTGACATCATCAGCAGTGGATTGCGGGTGCGCGATATATAGTTAGTGCAACTAACTATATATGGAATTTCAATGGTTTTGTGTGAGTAAAATAAGGTTTTTTAAATGCTAATTCCTAACTATATATGGTCTATAACCTATGGTTTTTTCAGTGAATATATATATATCCTGTCCTGAGGTTTTATTTTGATTTTTTTTAATCTTTCTGCTTTGCAGATGTTTGCCCGTAGGCTAAAGTGACATTCTTTCACAGTTCTTATCCTATGTTTATACGATATTTGCTGCATGATTTGTATGCCAGACATTTTCATTGATCAGGCTCTTACAGCCAAGCCAAACCATTGGCTCGACTATCCCTATTAGTTTTTAGGTTCGCACCCTCCACCTTAAAAGCCACTTTGCATGCTATACTCACATTGTCCAGGTCAGGAATGTCCAGGAAATATTCTGGGCAGGAGTAAGAAACACCCACATTATTCACTGTAAAAGATGGGAAAAAAAGCCACATTAAACCTCAAGCTAATGTCAAAAATAGTGTTAGAAGAGCGATGGATAACTATCCTACCTTCAGAAGACTACTCAAGAGTTGGCTCTTTCCTACATGACTACCACACTGAAAGATAACTGTACAGCATATGCCTGCACATATGAACATGTATAATTGGAATATATATATTTTTTTAGAAATGTGTTTTTCGTGTGTATATATATATATAAATATATATACATATACATATATATATATATATATATACACACACACACACACACACACACACAAAAATGGTTTAAAAATGTGTAGATATTATTTAGTACAACTTAACAAATGTATATATTCCTTATGGTTAAAAATATACATATATAAATATATAGTTCTACTTTATTTGATTAGATGCTCACGGGTCTCAGGCTAATTGTATTTACCTATCACAATAAGTAAATATGATCATAACTGCATCAATAAGTGTTTCACTATTGAAATATTGAGAAAAACAAAACTAAAATATATTAAAAGTAAAAAAAATACTTAAATAAATTACCTTTTACAAATAGAAACACCTGAAAGTCTGAATTTCTAACTTCCTAGCCATACTTGCACATATGGAACTTTATACAATACAATTTTATATCTCAGTTATTTTCCTTATTTATATATACCCTTTCTATGTAGTACTGCATCTACATAGTTATTAATGTAGGCCTACTGCAAAAGAAAAAAAAAAACTTAAACTCCCTCCTACTCTAGGTCTCATCCTATGCTTCTCTCAATATCTCTTAGCTCCACTCTGACTCATCCCAAATCTTATTCTACTACAAAATTCTACCCAAGACCCTTTGACTCCTCCCTCCTCTAGCCCTCCTCGACTCTCCCCAAACTTCCCTCTACTAGATTGATCTCATATATAACCCTTTCTGGACTCTTCCCTCCTCCGTCCCTCCTCTATCCAATCAATCAAAATAACAGTCACATGTCCAGTGCTCAAAATAGTTTAAAATCCCTATTCTAATCCACCACTAGTACTTTGGGTTCGGGAGTAGTGTGCTACTCGCCGAAAAGCGCTTTGACGCCTCACCAGGGGTACTAAGCGCTTTACAATTACAAAACACGTTGTTTCACATGCAGTCACACGTATGGCCAGCAGGTGGCGGCCATAACCAACAAGTATCCTAACGGATTCACTCAGAATGGGAAGCCGCGTTTTCAGTAAGAGGTTTAATCTACCAATAGGATTTAATTCCCGCATGTCGGGGAGGGGTGGGGGCGGGGGTCAATCACATCTGTAGTAAACAGTAAGAGATAACAAAATAGTGTCATGTGTGGTCGGAAATCATGTCTAAACTGACTGCCAGCTTTACAGGTCACAACGTGACGAGGACTCTGCACCAAAATAAATCATAATACATCCGACTACACCCAATCTAGTGTGCCCGTGGCAGAGCCAAGCAAGTCAGGAGTTTCAGAACCCTCACCTACCTACTGGATGAAAAAGTATATATATTTATATGCATACTATTTACATGCATAGTTTTTCACATCTTATATGCATGAAGTCAAATTTTTGGTGCCCAATACAACCCAGATGACTTGAGTACGCATGCAGATACTACTAGCAGCATGCACAAATACACATCTGTCTCTACATGCACAGGCGGGGCCGGTCTGTAACGAGCAGTGGCTGGTGCCGGCTCCCAGTGCTGGCGTCGGGTCCATGTAGAGGGAGGGGCCGAACAGAGGAAGAGGAGGACTCAGTCACAATCAATAAGACAACCTAAACAGCGACTAAAAAATTCAAAATGAATGTGGAGTAATGAGGCTACTGCCTCGGTGTTCAAAAACTCACCACTGTCAGAAGGAATCTGACAGACGAAAACAAGACGGTAGACCACTCAGACGCTGGCATGCTGCCATGAGGTGGAGCTGCCAATCATCGATTAATAAATGGGCTGGAGAGGAGGGGACGAGCCACCTGGGAGGAGGGTGGGACAGCCACCAAGAGAAAAGGGGAGGGGTGTAAGAGCGGCCCATTGTAGGGGCACGAGGGTTACGGGGAGGGCCAAGAGACGCCATGGGAGGTGGGGGAGGCGGAGGGGGTGATAGCTACCCACAGGTGCGGGAGGGCAAGAGGGTCAGTGAATTGGCACATGCAAGAACTGCCATGGAAGGGCTGGTAGTAGAGCTGCCACTGGAGGGGGTACAAGTAAGAGTAGAGGGGAAAGGCACAGTGTGACTGGGTCAAGGGAGGAGAGACAAGCCAACCTTGGAGAGGAAGGGGACAGTTTCGCCAATTGACGGCAAAAGAGCTCTTCCCCCATTCTTGGGGAGGGGGCAACACCAGCACTGGATGGCAAGCAGACCGAGGAGAAAGTGAGGCAAGAACAGATGTGGGCTACCAGACAAGACAATCTAGTCAAACAGAGGAAAGTGCAAGGTGGAGTGTGATCTTCATCACCCTACTAAGTGGATATTCTCTCACCATAGCTTGGTTAGAGCGTAGCCCGTTTTCGTTTTTTTTGTTTAACACGGTCCTGATGAATGCCACAGACCCAACTGGGCCTTCAGGCAGAAACATGTTGACCTCATTGATAGTGGTGGGGGGGACAATAATATCCCCATTACAACGATCACTTTGTTTTTAATACCATATAGATGCCAGCACTATTAAACTTAAGCTGATACCTTTAATGGCCTTTTAACTCACTACCTATTCCCATGGGCCCCCACTTAGTTTAGAAGTGCATCAATGTCGTCAGGTGTATGCCCGCCCTCTACCAAACCAAGTTTTTAGAGGGCGAGGACTGGTCAATGATGAAGCATGACACCAGGTGGTGGGTCAGACCAGTCCTTCACTTTTTGTGAGATGCCTACACTCACAGACTATACTGCACTTGCACTAGCGACACCTCACTATGAGCGGCTCTATTGTGGTGCATAGTTTAAGTTGGAGGCTGCCGACTCCCAGCAACCCGTGCCTCTTGTTCCCTCACCCCAGATTTGTCTGGATGTTGTGGTTACACGCTTTATTAGATGAGCCAGGTCGTCAGCGGAATTCCAACTAGTTGGGGGGAACCGACCTTCGCTGCGAGGTAGGAAAAGGACCGGCCTCTGTTCCTTCTACGGTGTATCCGGGGGTGTCGGCCTGAAAGAGTCAGGCAGAACAAAGGTTCCTGGAGGGTTGGTGAAAGTGGAGTTGGTGGCTTATGTATGCCAGGCCAAAGGTGGGCAGTGCCTTGAACGAATGGGTGAGTATCTTGAATTGCATCTCTTCTGGACCAGCAGCCAGTGGAGATTGGTTAGGTGAGGGGTTATGTATGTTTGGCATGGGAGGTCAAACACTGGTCTGGTAGTAGATTTCTGGATGGTTTGGAGTCTGTGGAGGAGATGCCTGGAGATCCCGATTTTCTTGTTCTTTAAACCAAACAGCCCTGAGGAGTCGCGGAATTGACATTCCTTTGCGACGAAACACGTGTCGACTGGCTTTCCAAGAGAATTAAATGAAGGCTTTACACTTCTAAGACATTGTGGTTCTTGTCCGACATCTATCGTCTGAAAGCTGACGTGTCCACCAGGACACAGATTTGTTTAATTTTGTGTTGTGTGCAGTGGGCATTTCGTTGTTTCAATTACTTGTGTGTTGTATGTCAGCATACAAATTTTGAGGGGTTATAGGGCTTATCCCCTCGTCCAATTGCACCACTGTTTAACAACTGTTCACCAATACTTTTGCGCTAAATATAAAGTAGAGCGTCCAGTTTCCCCTTGAATCTAAAAACCCTTATACTAGTGTTGGAGTCCGGATGTCGTAAGTAGCTACCATCAGGGCTACTTCTGTGCTATGGTTGCTGCGGAAGCCAGACTGGGAATGGTCCAGGAGGTAGTGCTGTTCCGAGGAGCTGCTGGTTGGTCGCTTTCTCCATCACTTTAGCCGGAAAGAGGAGCAGAGATATGGATCTGTAGTTTCTTTGTTCGTGGGGATCAGCTGAAGGTTTTTTTGAGTCGGGCGCGGACCTCTGTGCATTTCCACTTGTTCAGGTAGGTTTTTGTTTCGATGGATTGTAGGTGTACACAGTTGGTGTGGTCAGAGATCAGTGGGGGGTCCTTAAGTGGATAGATTGCATGGTGGTGGCGGTGTCCTGGTCGGTGATGTGCTTCCAGGCCATCAGTTGGGGGCCCATGTCGGTTGGCTGATGTTTGGTTAATGAAGTCCGATGGTTTGAGTTCCGGGGTTAAGAATCTAATTTCTGAAGATTCTGCTAATCTGGAGGTGAAAAAAATCTGCTAGTCGGTCACAGAGGTCTTGGGACGGGGTGATGGTTTTCTCCACAGCAGCGGAGTTGATAAACTCCCTGACAATGGTAAAGGTCCTGTGCTACTGTTGGAGTTGGTTTCATACATGCCGCTAGGACTCTTCACTTCATCTTGCGTAGTTTATGGTTATGTGTTGAATGCCGTTTTGTAGGAGGATCCTTGCTTGGGAGTCATATCCTTTCGAGATGTTTCTATTAGTGCTTTGTGGTTCTCAGGTCTTCTGTGCACCAGCTGGCTAGCTTGGATCTTCTTCTGTCCTTTGGGTTCGTGAGTGGTGCTGTGGTGTTGGGGCAGTGTGTGATCAAAGCAACACCCTATGTGCTTCTATGTGGGGTTCCCCAAGGCTCCTCGTTGAGCCCTTCCCTATTCAATATTTATGTATCGGAACTGGCTCCGTTTGTCCGAAACATTGATTTCAATCTAACATCATACGCGGACGATACACAGATTGTGATCGCGGCGTACAAAAATTACCCTTCCCCAGCAATTCAGTTTAAAAAATGCATGAGAGAAATCAGCGGATGGATGGGATGGAAGTAGTAACCTTCGGCAAACCTCCAGCCGGGCTGGGACGCTCACTGATGGCCGGCAGAAATTGGAGAAACACCAAAACTAGTAGAAGAAGTCAAAAACCTAGGGGTTCTGATAGACGGTAAACTCACCTTCACCCAACAAACGAATGCAACAGTTGCAGCATCTTTCTACTTGATTAAAAAAAGTAAAGAAGGTTCTCCCCTTTATTCACCCTGAATCCAGGAGAACAGTGGTCACCGTCATGGTGCTATGGAAGCTGGACTACTGTAATAGTCTTTATCTTGAATTACAAAAACAACATTTACAAACGCTTCAGATGGTGCAAAATGCGGCAGCTAGGCTCCTACTAAACCTACCAAAATATGCATCAGTTAAGGAAGAAATCAGAAGACTCCATTGGTAGCCAGTGATAAAACGAATTAGGTTCAAAGCTCTTTGATTAGCCTATAAAGCCCAGAATAACACAGGACCGGCTTAATTAAAAAGCCTATATTCATGTTATAACCCGGGCAGACAACTGAGGTCTTCCAATACCGGGTTGATGGTAGTTCCCAAGATTCAAACAGCAAGCTGGGGCGGCCGAAGCATAGCCTATGGTATGGCTAAAATCTGGCACACGCTACCAAAGGAAATAAGAGCCGCCAACTCCCGGGGCACTTTTAGGAAAAAGCTAAAGACGTGGCTATTCCAGAATTAAGATACGCAGGAGCGGCAGGGTCGGTTCAGTTCAGCGCCAAGACACCTCTTCCCTATATAAGTTATAATAACAGAACATCAAGTTGCTGAAGCTTCTTTCATTGTGGTCCATGTTGCAGGATGGGAGCAGCTGGTTGTGGTCAGGGAGTTGTTCCATTCAGTTTGTGACCCTGTTCCAGCTGCGGCCTGGGGAGCTGGGCATTATAGATGTGGGTGACTGGTGAGGAGACACTGAAGTGGACGATGTGGTAGTCGGACCAGGTGATTTGTGTGGTCTGGCTGAACTTGATATTGTTGCTGGATATGAAAATGGGGTCGTGCATGTGTCCTGCGGTGTGAGTAGGGCTTCAGACAAGTTGGTTGAGGCTGATGCCTTCCATGCCTTCAAGGTGATTGGTAGATTTCTGTTCGGTGGGGTCGTCCTGGTGGAAGCGGAGGTCACCAAGGAGTAGAAGGTCCAAAGGGTCGATGGCGGCTATGAAATCGTTGAGGAATTTGCTGACGCTCGTTCTTGGTCCCGGTAGACAAAGTTTCCCTTGATGGTGGTTCTTTTGTTCGGTCGCAGCTGGAGGTTCTGGTGTCCCACGGTCGGCTGTCGCCGTCCGTCATGGTGGTACAGCGGATGGATTCTTTGTAAATGATCGCTACCCTTCCCGCCTGGTCTGTTGGTGCGATCTCAGTGGGAGATCCTGTAGCCTTCGGGACAGTGGTGGCAATGTTAGGGGCCGAGGCGCAGCTGAGCCAGGTTTCTATGAGGAAAAGGACATTGGGCATGAGGGTAGTGCT
The DNA here is from genome assembly GCF_964261635.1 of Lissotriton helveticus. Taxonomy (NCBI): domain Eukaryota; kingdom Metazoa; phylum Chordata; class Amphibia; order Caudata; family Salamandridae; genus Lissotriton; species Lissotriton helveticus. The sequence continues at coordinate 441,842,968 of NC_136062.1, read as the reverse complement.
GAGGTGCGCAAACCTCGGTGACGTATTTGCACAGCAAGCACGAGTTGATGACAATACATGCTAGTTGATCGGGCAGTGTCTGCGGGGTGATGTGGACTGCGGGCAGTGTTGGGTCTGGTGGTGGGGGTGTTAGTGACTGTGCGCTGGTGCAGGTGTAGGAGCAGTGGGTGCAGATGGGCTACCCTGGTGCGTGGTGTGGTTCAGTAGCAGTGTTTATGGTGGCAGCCAGTGTTCAGGGTGCAGAGCGCCACAGAGGTGTACCTGCTGGGCCAGGATTCCTGTCACTGGGAGTTGTCCGGGTTCAGATGAGCTTCCCTTTGACAAGCCTGCGGTGTGTGGCCACAGTGCGGCCTCCATTATGTAGTTCCTGGGAGGTGGGAGGGTCCGAGCGTGGGGCAACCAAGAGCAGGTAGGGAGAGGGGGCATAGGAGTGGAGGAGGGTGGCAGGGGCCGAAAAGAGGTGGGAGCGGACCCTTGGGCAGGTGGCCCAGGGCAGAAGCTGAGGGAGGCTAGAGGGGCAAGCAGGAGCAAAGAGTGGGGCAGAAAGAGGCCATGGAGGAGGCAGAGAAAGCTAAGAAAGGCAGAAATAGCACAACTACACAAAACGAGCAGAAAGGTCAAAAATAGCATGAAAGCAGCAGTGGCCGAATGGAGCAGATTGAGCAGAAAGGTGAGAAATGGGCAAGAAAGCAGAAATGAAGAGAGAAGACATCGCGCGATGAGGGAGAGAGCGGAGTAGTGCAGCACCGGCATTGACCGGTCGGAGGACCAATCCAGGTAAGTGGGAGCTGGGGCCTCGACATCTCAATGAAGATGTGCATAATTTAGTTGAACATTAGAAACAGGGGTTCCAGCTTAACTATCTCTTGAAAGACAAAGCCCATCAACTGGACTTGTCAGAAGCCTTCATTTGTGACAGTCAGCAACTCAACAGGAGCGGCTAATATGGAGGAATACTGTAAACAAAAACAATTTAAACAATGAGGACATTCCTCAAAACAAATCAATATCTCAGTATGTGCTGCCACTTTCACAAATATAGGGAGTACAGTACTGTAATATGACTTGGTGTAGTTCTCTACTGGCACACTCCAATTTCCTCAAACTTCCTGTCACTTACCCAGAACACCTACATCCAGCCCGTCCAGCCCAGACTTGATCCGCCCATAGATGGCCTCGCTCTCTGCGAAGTCAGCAGCAATCGTCGTGATGCCCACCTTGAATTTCTCCTCTGAAAGACAATAAAAAGAGAGGGGAGAAAGTGCATTAGTAGGGTATGTATGAGGCTTGTACTAGAAATAAATACAAAGTCACTACTTATTTTAAAGTGCTGACAAGCCCCTACTTCCAAAAGGAGAGCAGGTATGGTAGCTTAGTTTCAGGGTCTGATTTAGAGCTGGGTGGGCAGCATGCCGTCCCATCAGGCCAGGGGAGCTCATGGCCTCTGCTCCCCTGATGCAGGCTATGGGCTGCACTCCCCTGGCAGAAGATGGTCCGCCATATTCAGAGATCCTTGCCAGGAATTGTGGGGATCGCTCTGCCTTCAGTGATGCCACCACCCAGAGCACTGAGGCTTGCCAAGCAGGAACCATGGCTAATGTGCCTGCAGGCAACACGTTTTGTTTTCTGGAAACAACCTTTCAGAGGGAGAATTTGTTTTCAGAAATCCAAAACATGAAGGGATGAATCACAGGGAGTTTTCTCCCTGTGCCTATTGCTCTTTTTTACTTACCCAGGAACATCATGCCTTGCCTTACAGTCCAGGGGAGGCAAAATGAGGGATGCTTGCCCAACTCTAAAGAGGACAGCACCAGCATCAACACCCACCCACCACCACCCTGACCCCTTCCCCCACGAACTCACAGTGGAACTTACATCAAAGGCTGACAGAAAAACTGAGTACAATGTCTGCGGAAAGGCCACACACAATGAGCAATCAGGATCAGAGGAACAGGAGGGAGGTTGGTCCATGCACCAGCTGGACAGAGCATCGGCAAAAACATGCATCTGTCAGGGTCTCAAGGGCAGGAGGGAGGGTGGTCCATGCACCGGCAGAGCATCGGCAAACACAGAAGCTGAAAGGGTCTCAAGAACATTACCAGTGTGAGAAATTAGGTTGTTGGTTGGAGGAGAAGAAACCCTACTGAAGCAATAGCCCTAATCCTGGTAAACCGCAAAAAATACAACGACAAAACAAATCACTCTGGTAGCTTGGCACAAAACCAGTCTGGCATAACTTAGAGACAATGTGCAAAGTATTGACGCAGCACGTAAACAGTAATAGAGTGCATACACAGCACAAGAAAAATCCCACACCAATTTAGCAAAAAAATTTAAAGTTTCATAAAGTTACACAAAGTGGATTGGGCCCAGTCTCTGCTTACCATCGGACTTAAAAGAACTTTTGAAGATAATGCTTGAGAAAGTAACGTACAGTGGGGCAAAGACTCAGGCTATGTCTGCCAAGCAGTCGTCATAGCCGAGGGGCTGCTGGACAAAGTCCCAGTGAAAATGTCTAAAGTCCAAAATCTCCAGTGGTACGAAATTGCAGATTTTAGCAGTCGTCTATTCCACGCAGCTGGATGCCTCTTCGGCGAGGAGCTGCTAAACAGGATTTACTGCTACGGAGAAGACCAAAGGCCTACCACTGCTGAATCTTTGGTAGATCGGCAAGCAGGTAGTACCCAGTCTTCTCTTTTCACAGAACATTTTTTGGCGGAAAAATTACCATGTCTCAAGTTTTGGATTTGGGATATCTGGGCACAGTTAGAACCACTTCCAAGGGTCCAGGACTAAAGACTCACCAAGGCGGAGTACAGATGCAGGTTCAAGATAATTTGAGCCTTTTCTGTCCCTGAGGCTCTGATTAGGGGGGGAGCTAACCAGCCCTTGGAGTCACTATGACTTTGGTACAAGCAGGAAAGCAGGTCTCAAGACGGTAAAGTTGTCCTCTGAGGGCCCAGGGAAGCTACAGGCAGCAGGGCAGTCCTTGGAGGTAGACAGCATGCCACAGGCATCAAGGAGGTCCTACGAGAGTCCTTCCGCAGGTCCAGTAGTGAACTGAAGTGGGTCTGAGGGTCCTAGTTTTATAACTGGTGCCAGCTTTGTAGTGGGAGAAACTTCTGGCATTCTCCCACCCAAGAAGTGTCTGGAATTTCCTGCCTCCCTGCCCTGGTCCCAGGCTATGTACAGTCACAATGGGCAAGTGTGTAGTTCTTTGTGTGTGTGAGCTGAGGCAGGGTCTTTGCAGTGCAAGTGGGGCTGTGAACAGCTCTGTTTCCCCCATTCTGCCAACACATAGTCCCCCTATTGTGTGGCTGTCTGGGATGAATACATAAAAGCCAGCTGCCAACTACACCTTGTCATGTGACCCAGGGAACATGCACCAAAAGGTTAGGACAAGACAAAGGCAACTTTCTAAAAGTGGCATTTTCAGAATTGTGAATTAAAATCAGACTTTCCCCTTGAAGAGGATTTTACATTGCAACTCCTTAGACATGAACCATGACATTCCTACTTATTCTCACAAATGTATTAGACAGAACTCACAGTCGAGAAAAAAAAAAAAAAAAAAAAAAAAGGAAGAACGTGGGTTTTTCACTACCAGGACACATAAAACAAAGTACATGCCCAACTTTTTAAATACAATGCCCTATGGGATATTTATGGCCTAAATTAGTAGTGACATTTATGTAATAAAAAAGGAGTTTTAGGCCTGGCAAAGAGTTTATTTCACAAAGTCGAACAGGCAGTTTAAAAATGCTCACAGGCTGCAATGGCAGGCATGGGTTAAGGGCTACTTTAGTTAATCTCATACTAAGTGCTGTAGGTCCACTAGTAGCATTTAATTTACCATCCCTGGGTGTATGGTATAATTAACAGCAGACTAAAAACAAGCTCATTTGGGTGGTCAGGCGATAGAGAAATAAAGAAAAAGTGAAAACTATTCACTTTGCTTAATTTTTTAGGTACAGTAAAGTATAAAGGCGCAGAAAAACGATTCTTGTTCAAGAACAATAACTTCTTCCTCATCAAGATACAATTAATTGGGGAGGTACTGGGGTGTGCGCAACGTCAACGAAAACATCCTTCGAGAAAAAAGGGAAAAAATGCCACCACGTACACCCACATTTACCTTTTCCTCTTCGGTAGCCAATATGTTTAATTGCACTTCCTCCAAAGAAAAAAAAATATTTGTGTTGAAAATGTACTGTGCTGTTTTGTCATTCATATAAAAAGAAAAAAAAACAGGCGTCCCTTGCGAATGAGCTGGAAATCCCATTCAGAGACGCGCGCGCGCGCCCTGGACTCCCAGGCTGGCTCAGCACCATTCAGGTGGATGGAGGCCCGGCCTCCCAGCATGCCCCGCGCCAGTCACCAGCTGGCACCGAGGGTCACTGCATCTCCCCTCAGTGGCAGCTGCGGCCTCCACGCGTCCCCTCCCCGCCGGGAGGGAGCGCAGAAATGAGCTTGTTGCAAACTAGCACTTTGTAGCGTCACGGTCCTAGGCTGGGACACTGGGCTACAAATACAGCTGCTGTGGACACCTACCACTGACTATAGTCAGTGCTTGAAATACAAAAATAGAAGTGCAGGTACTCTGTATTAGAGTACCTGCTTGTTTCAGAGAAGTGCTGGTATTCTTTTATTCAAAGTATTGCATTTCTCTTGAGAAGTGCCGGCACTCTCCCTCCCAAAATAAAAAGGGCCGGTACTCCGTACCGGTAAGTACCGGCCCATTTAAAGCACTGATTATACTGCTTTAGAATGGCAGGTGCTGTCCGCTACTGAGTACCTGCACTTCTTTAGTTGTACCGGCACTTCTTAGTACTGCTGTAATACATCGAATGGGAGAGTCCTGGCCCTTGTCAGGAGCAAGCAGTTTCTCAAAATATGGCATACCTGCACTATTACATTTCCAGTAAAAGCACCAGTGGTCGAAGTGCACGGGATCAGAGGGGCACAACGTGCCATACTTTTTTGATTCATAAAAAAAGGGGTCCCCTACTTTTTGTGAAAAACCAACCAACCGTCCCAGGAATTTTAACTCATAGAACAGAAATGCCTTAGCTGACAGGTAAGGCAGGTGGACTCCGGTGCTGTGAAACCAAGGGAGGGGCAGACAACTTAACACGCCTTCTTGCCATGGTGTCTGCTTGCCTCGAACAAATGTAAATGAGACAGCTGGTTAATTTGCTAATGTAAAGAAAGCTTGAAGCGGGTATTGGCTTTAATGGAAGGAACTCCTTTAAGCTTCCTGAACACACAGATTTATTCTTTTTGAGTGGTACTGCAATGGGGGTTACCTGCTGAGCTGGGGTGTGTGCATTTAAAGTACAGTTGTAAAAAAAAAAAAAAGCTCGATGTACAATCAGTATTACTAAAATCTATATTTTGGAACATCTTAAACCTTTTTGCCCATTTTGTAACAGTGTGTAATAAAAGTTTAAAATACGGAATTGCATATTCATGGTGCTTTCTGTCACAGGCTGGAATCTCGTAGTTCTTAACATTCACTGAACTAATCAGGATTTAATTCTATGGCTCGCTGTTTACACACACAGACCTCTGCAGTGCATTAACTTACAGTGGGGTTTTAATGTATGGCAGTGCATTTCCCATTGATTAACAAGTTCCATTTAAGATATGCGTTATTTCATATCTAGATGCCTGAAGGTGAAAGACCGAAAAAAGTAACAGTATACTTTTGTTTTTTAAGCCACGCATTTGACCCCGCGGCTGAGCTCACTCACTCTACACCCTTTGCGCGCATCACAATCCAGATACTTTTTTTAATACACTTCAACCACTAGACAGCGTTGACTTTAGGTACTCAGTTTGATAGTTTGCATGCAGTAGCACATGGCAATTTGCACGCTAGGACATGAACCCCTTGGCTGCGGGGCACATTCCCCTGCTGTGCTTGGGGGAGGGAGGCGCGCACAGCGCCCCGGTACTCATGACTAGCTCAGCTAGCCACGGTTCTCTGGTGCTCATGACGAGCTGAGCTCGTCACGACTACGCCCGTTTAATGGAACGCTCAGCACAGCAGGGGAATTAGTCCCGCTTGCGAGCGTTCCATCAGTCATGACGAGCTCAGCTCGCCATGAGCATGGGAGGGGTGAAGTGATCACATTACAATAAGAAGTGAACAAGTCGCAGCATTCAAACACTAGACCTGAGCAGAACGGGCTGAATGCCATGGTGTTGCAAGTCAAGAAGTTAGGCTTTTGCTAGCCTAAGATGTAAATTATTTCTAATTAACAAAAGAAAATAGACACCACTGCTTACGGTAATAGAACACTCTGTGCCACCAAACCACAACCCTGGGCTTTTATTTCACATAATGCATTGTGTCAGTTGTTGCCTTCTTTGCTGTGAATGACAACAATTGGACTATACCATTGAATTACATGCGTTTGTAAGAGGAAAGCAGAGGACTGGCTCATTGGCTTTCGCGGCATGGGGTCATCTAGTAAGCGTATAATGGAATTGCAAAATTTTCTGTTGGGAGAAATTATATTGTAGGAAGTACTAGAATGATTGAAGTCAAACATGAAAACTTTACAAACCTCATTACACAAAACTACAAAGCGAATTTGCTGTACAATGCTGTAAAAACATTGTTTTTAGCTTCTCCACTCAGCAAACCCAGCACCACTTCTCTACTTTGCCATACCGTCACCTGTGTCTCTGTTGACTGATTCAACAGTCTAATCTACTGGTTCTTAACCTGGAGTCTATGGACCCCAGGAGGGTCCATGACAACTATTCTAGGGGTCCGCAATGGTTTAGAAAAATGTAATAATTAGTAGATTCATTTATCTACATAAAAAATATAAAGGCAAAATAAAAATGGTTAAAACGTTCATAAACATGAAGGAATTTGAAACTTGAAGCTAAAAATTAAGTTGGTTCCCTTAGCTTGATTCGTGGGAACAGTTCATCTACAGCTAAATATAGACAATTGGTGACCTCCGTTATACACCAACAAAATGCCTACATTAGGAGCAAAAATACTTAACAATATGCTAGAGTCTATTAGATCGCTTTGGCTTTTATGTTATGTTATGTAGTTTTGTAAAGCGCACAGCTGCCCCAGCAAAGTGGCGTCCCGGCGCTAATCCTGAAGAAAAAACAGAACTGAGTTCAGGGAGAAAGAGAAACAAAAAAGGTTATTTCAAGGGAATACATGAGTTTTGATGGCTTTCCTAAATTGGGGCAGCTCCTCCATTTCCTGAATATGGACTGGTAGAGTGTTCCATAATTTTGCTGCTAGGAAGCGGAAAGAACGTCCACCCGCTCTGCTTCGATTGAACCGGGGTACCTCAACCAGGTTCTGGCTAGCTGAACGTAGAGCCCGCGTGGGGACATACATGTTCAGCAGTGGCCCCAGCATTTTGGGGGTAGACAGTTTTAAGATTTTAAATGAGATACATAAGGTCTTGAACTGTATCCGCTTAGCTACAGGAAGCCAGTGAAGTTTCCGGATAGTAGCAGAGGTAGAGCTAAAACGTGGCAGACCTACTAAGGCCCTAGCAGCCGCATTTTGAATGCGTTGCAAACGGGCAATTTCCGCCTTATAAGCACCTAAGAGCAGTGTACAAGCATAGTCCAATCTGGACAGCACCGTAGATTGGACAATCAGCTGCCTGGTAGCAGGATCAAAGAATTTTAGGACCGCTTTCAGACTGCGTAGTATGCAGAAACAGGTGGCGGAAACTTTTTTCACTTGGGTACAGAAGCTTAGTGCTGAGTCTAACCAGACTCCCAGATTTTTCACTTCTGTCTTCGGTGTAGGAACTTTCCCCAAAGTAGATGGTCACCAGTGGTCTCCCCATAACTCAGTATTTCTGCCAACCAATAGCACCTCTGTCTTAGCGGCGTTTAGTGGTAAGCAATTAGCTGTCATCCACTCTGCTACCGCGGCCAGACCTGCTTTGAACCTTACATGATCCATGGTGGTACCTTCCGAGAGGGCGACCACTAGCTGCGTATCGTCAGCGTACGACACGATGTTAAGGTCCCACGCTTTGGCGACTGCAGCCAGCGGCTGAACGTAAAGATTGAACAGGGTGGGGCTCAAAGCAGAGCCCCGAGGGACACCCTGCCCAATAGAGTGCGCCCTGGAAAGGAAGGGAGCAGTGGAAACACGAAATGATCTGTCGGTCAGGAAAGACCTAAACCAGGCGAGAGAGCCATATCCGAAATAAATAAATCCACATTTTGACTCACGCCAACCTTTCCATTAAAATAACAGCTTTTTAACAAGTTTTGCCTGTGCATTAAACAAAATATTTCATATTGTATGTATTTGTTTAATGTACACTTGTTTCTATAATGTGTGTATTGTATTGAGGTTCCAATCGCTAAGTTGCTCAGGTGTGTTTTCGATTGTCATTCAATGGGGTTACCCAGAAGTCAAAGATTAAGAACCACTGATGTAAGCCATTTGAAACAGGCTTGATGGAATAAACAAAGGCATACTCGCAGTAAAGTACCCCAGCAGCGTTTTTATTAACAGCGTGAGGGATTTTTAACCCCTTGGGCGCGGCCGCGATTGTGCGCCTGTGCGGCCGTTTTAATGAGTGGGCGGGCTCATGACAGCCCCCAGCCGTCATCAGCACACGCCCACCGTGATGCATGACGGCTGGGGTCCGTCATCAGCATGTAAGGGGTTAAAGGCAGGTGGTGCTATCTGCAGCGTTCCTGATTGTGCCTTTTGCAGAACCCTTCTGTGCTCCTCCCATCTCTAAACAGGCACCTCTTTTACAGCTCCTAAAGAGCTGAGAAAGTGAGAATTGGCACACCCCCAGTGCCTCCATGAGGCTACAGGACAGGAGCATGCTTATAGGACAAACCTGCAAAATGGAGGATGACTGGCCGCTCTAGGGCCACTGCATACCTTTTAGGGTATGAGGGGATGAAGACTACGGGGGGGGGGGGTAAAGGAACTTCCTTCCCCTGCTAAAGATGCCGTGAAACACTCTACCGCATGTTCACTGCCTTTCAGCGCTGGTGGCAACAGGTTTATTGGTACCCAATTATAGGCACTACACTTACCAACCTCAGGGGCAAGAAAGACTGAGTTAGCCTACCTTTGTAGTATGCGCATTCTAGTTTATGCACGTCACGTAGACGTGACGTGCGGCGGCCATGTTGGCGCGCTGCGCGCGCATTGTCATTGCGCGCCGGAGGAAGGAAACTATCGGCAGCGCCGGCCGGCGCTCCTCAGAAGTGCTTGAAATAATATAATAAATTAACCATACCCAAACCACCCAGCGGTCTGCAAATCATTTATACCTACTACTTTACAGTGGCGACGAGGACGGGAGGCTCCAGCCAGCATATCCGAAAAAAACGGACCCCCCCCACCCCCCACGTGGGCAGCAGCAGGATAGGCAACCCTACATCTACCTCAGCACGACGCAGTGCTGCTCCACACAGCAGGGGGCAGAAGGGGGCAAGGCTGAGCTACCAAAGCACGACGAGTAGAGGAGCGTGGCAGAGCCATAGCCACCTGAGAGGTGGCGAAGGGGCCGGAGAGGCAGCAGCACGCCCCACAGCTGATAAACCACTGCGCAACCCTTCCCACGACACCGTGCCAGGGAGGAATTGCACTGGCTACCAAAGAGGAGGAGGCGGGGACTAGCACCAAGAGTCCCCAGGAAGACACCGACACAGAGGTAAAGGACAGCACCCCAGGGAGTCCCACCAGCAAGGACGTCAAAGCGAGGAGGACGAAAATGAAGAGTCATTCACCCCCCAAAGAAAGAAACGGATCCTGTTACTGAACCTGGGACCGGAGGGTCTCAGGATTTACAAGAGCCTGGTGCCCAAAAAGAGGGATGACGCCGACAAGGATGTATATGCACATGCATTGGAAGATCTGGATGAACGTTATCGCCCCACTATCTGCGTATCAGTGGACAGGTTTAACTTCCAGCAGAGAAGACAACGGGCTGGTGAAAACATTGAAGAATATGTGGCGGCCTTGAGGAAGCTGGCTGCCCCGTGTAAATACGCACTGTGGGAAGACGAATTCATAAAGGATCAGATCGTGATGCATACTACAAGCACAAACGTCCAAGACAAGTTATGGGCGAGCGGCGACACCACACTCAAAGATGTAATGGTCATCGTAAAAAGGGCGGAACTTGCAAGGAGGTGCGCTGACGCGACGAAGAAAGACGTAGCCCCCCCAATGATGGTGAACAGGATACAAGAGGGAGACCACCGCAAGGACCAGAGAGGCAAAGACTCAGCGGCCAAACGAACCAACAGATGGCAAGGAAAGCAAACAGGCAATGATGGCAAGAAATCATGCTACAGATGCGGCAGTTGGTCCCACGACGCACGCGATAGAAGATGTCCAGCGTTCCGAGCCAAGTACCTGCACTGTGGCATCCTAGGCCACTATGAAAAGGTGTGTAGGAAGAAACATCCCAAGGAACTGGTGAAAAGCATCGACCAAGGCGAAGAAGATCTGGAGGAGGTCGCAGAGGAAGAGGTGGTCACCGTCTTATGCATATACGACCAGGTACTAAGTGTAGAAGGGAAGAAATCCACAAAACCTATCCTGGACATGTCTATGGAAGGAATCACCATCACTGTGGTGGCAGACACTGGATCCCCATTCACCATCGTCCAGCGGGCAGTGTGGGAGGAAACGTTCAGACCCAAGTTGGGCCCAGAGTTGGAGAAACTAGACATTCGGCCGGTCACCTACAACGGCGACCGCATTCCAATGGTAGGGTTCCGACGCCTGTTGTTCGAATTTAGGGGCCGATCAGCATGGTGCAAGTTGTACATTGCGGAAAAAGGACCCTCCGTCCTAGGATGGCTAGACCAGGGCGACCTAGGGATAAAGCTGGATCCGGGAGGAAAGGAGCAAATATTACTCACAGAGCAAGAAGAATGGCCGGACCTGAATAAATGGAAGGAGAACTACCCAAAGGTGTTTGGAGGCACGGTGCGGCGGATGGAAAAATTCCAACACAAGATCGTGCTCAAGGAAGGGGCCATTCCGGTGGCTCACAAAGTGAGAAACGTACCGATTGCGGTAAGAGAGGCGATCCAGAAGGAACTTCAGGAGTTGGAAAAGAAGGGAATAATAGAACCGATAACCTGTGCAGAATGGTTGGCGCCCCTAGTGGTCGTGATGAAGCCCAATGGGAAGGTCCGGCTCTGTGTGGACCTGAGAGAACTGAATAAAAATATCGTGGTGGAGAAATTTCCCCTCCCCAGAATTGAAGAAATGTTGGCCAAGACCAGAGGAGTGAGGTGGTACTCCACTATCGACTTGACATCGGCCTATCACCAAATAGCACTTCACCCGGACAGCAAAAGTCTCACATCCTTCATCACCCCGTTTGGTTGTTACCAGTTTTGTCGCATGCCGTTTGGGCTGGCCTCGGCGGCTGCAGTTTTCCAGAAAATGATGCACCAGCTATTCAGAGACTGCAAGGACGTCCAGTATTTCCAGGACGACATCCTGGTGATGGGGCGAGACAGGCACGATCACGATCAGAAGCTGGGGAACGTGTTGCAGACGCTAGAAAACAAGTGTCTTACAGCAGAGTGGACGAAGTGCCGGTTGGGCCTACAATCGGTAACGTACCTAGGACACGAGATCGGACAACAGGGCGTTACGCCCAAGTCGGAAAACGTAAAGGCCATCGCTGAAGCTCCGCCACCCAGAAACAAGGAAGAGGTCAGGTCGTTCTTGGGGATGGCGGAGTACTACAGCAAGTTCGTGGTACACTTCGCCTCAAAGACCCACAACATGAGGTTGCTGACCAGGGAAAGCACAGTGTTCCAATGGACACCGGAGGCCCAAGCAGAGTTTGAAACTATCAAGAGAGATGTCGCAGGAGCTGTTCCCCTCAAGGGTTACGACCCACAAGGCACCACCGTACTGACGACTGATGCTAGCGACAAGGGCCTGGGCGCTGTACTCATGCAAGACAGAGGAAGAGGGGAAATGGAGACAATCAGTTTTGCATCCAGAGCATTGACGGATACAGAGAGCAAATACAGCGTGATTGAGAAGGAGATGCTGGCGGTCGTATGGGCCATGGCGAGATTCCGGCAATTCCTGTGGGGAACACGTTTCCTACTCAAAACAGATCACAAGCCATTGGTGAAGGTGTTAACATCAAGCGGACACGCCAGCGCCACTCCCAGAATATCCAAAATGTCCCTAAAGTTACTCGAGTTCAGGTATGACGTGGAGTACATTCCTGGGAACCGGAACCGTGTAGCGGATTACCTAAGTAGGGCAGCTGCCATGGAGCCAGGAGAGGAAGACCCTGCAGGCAGTGAGGAGTTGGTAGCTCTCAGAGGACCAAGAGAAATTAATAATTCAACAAGAATGGGCAGAGTCATATGAGGAGGACACCGACATGAAGGAAGTTAAGGTGCACATCGTACAAGGATGGACAGATAAAAGAAACGTGAGGGGGAGCCTCAGGCCGTACTACGAAGTGCGGGAAGAACTGTCGGTAGGAGACAAGGGGGTATACATTTACAGAGGAGATAAGGTGATCCCCCCAAGGAACCTCACCTCAAAACTGTTGGACCTACTACATGAGGGACACCTTGGCATAGGAAAACTCAAGGCAAGAACAAAACAGAACTACTGGTGGCCAGGCATGGACATAAGGGCTGAAAGGCACGTCAGGGAATGTCCACAATGTCAACGGGCAGACAAGACCTTAAAACCATTGAGGCCAGCGATAGGGAAGTTTGACCTTCCTTCCAATCCGTGGGAAGAACTATCGATAGACATTTTGGGACCTGTCCTAGACGACCAAGGCACACAGAAATATGTGTGCGTACTCATGGATCGATATTCAAAGTGGCCGGAGTTAAGAGTAGACGAGTCTATGGACACTGAGAACATTATAAAGTTTCTGTCAGAAACCTTCACTAGGGAAGGAATACCCAAATCGATCTTGAGTGACAATGGGCCCCAGTTCACGTCAGAAAGGTGGAACAAGTTCATGCAAAGAAATGGCATCACTGTCAAACACACGGCAATCTACCACCCGGCCGGTAACGGCCTAGTGGAGAGATTTAACAGGGTAGTGATGGGAGCCATACAAGCCGCCATATCAAGTGCACAGAATTGGGAGAAGGCGCTGGAGAACATGGTGTGGGCCTACAGAATAACCCCCACTGGCACGGGGTACAGCCCATTCCAAATATTGAGGGGACGTGAGCCGTTCACGCATGACAATAGGACTTGGAAGGAAAAGGTGGTCACCAGCGAATGGTCCCCTGCAGTGGTGCGGGCCAACCTGGAAAGAGCACAGACTATTTACAGCAATCACTACAACAAACGAAGGAATGTTAAAGGTACAGGCCTGGAGAAAGGAGAGTGGGTGAGAGTGAAGTTGGCCACTCTACAGAAGAAAGGAGACAGCAAGTATAGCAAGCCGATGCAAGTCGTGGAAGTGTATGATCGAGCTGCCTTGCTGAGTGACGGGAACGTGTGGTCCCAGGACCGCATGGCCAGGTGCAACAAGGTTCTGGGCTGGGAGCAACATGGAACCGAATGGGAAGACACGGAAGGTTTGGACGTGGAGAGGAGACAAGATGCCAGTGAGCAGCAAGGCAGAGTAAGAGCCGGGACGGAGAGTGAAGAGGAAGAAGAGAACGGAAATCAAGGAACAGAAATGGATAAGTCGGAGAGAAGCATGAGTGAAGATGGAGCTGTGAGTGAAGGAGCAGAAGGACATGAGATGCAGAGCCAAGAGACTATGGAGAACCCTGTCAGGGTCACAAGAAGTGGAAGGCAGGTGGTAAGGCCCTCCAGATTCCGAGATTTCGAATTGGACACTGAACTGTAAGTGACCCAGCAAAGTTTGGTAAAAAGGGGAGATATGTAGTATGCGCATTCTAGTTTATGCACGTCACGTAGACGTGACGTGCGGCGGCCATGTTGGCGCGCTGCGCGCGCATTGTCATTGCGCGCCGGAGGAAGGAAACTATCGGCAGCGCCGGCCGGCGCTCCTCAGAAGTGCTTGAAATAATATAATAAATTAACCATACCCAAACCACCCAGCGGTCTGCAAATCATTTATACCTACTACTTTACAACCTTCAACTCAAACTTGTGACCAGAAGGTCCCAATCCCACCTACGTTATAAACAGGTTTTAGTATAGCGCCGGCGACTCACTTCATAAGGAATATCTCGGCGCTCTGAGAGGTTCTAGGCAGGAGACATGGTCAAAATAGCCAGATCTTTAGTGTTTTTAAAGCTATTGAAGTTTGAGAAGGAATATTTATGAAATAGTAGTTTGTTCCAGTGATGAGGAGCAAGATGGGGAAAATTACCTTCCGCCACATCTCGCAGCACGGTTACGGTGGAGACACAGCAGCAGTTAATCGTTAGATCTGAGATACCTACTAGGTAAGTAAGGAAAACGTTTCTCTTCTAGTTAAAGTGGACCCTTGCCAGCTAAAGATTGATTATTAAAAGACAAAGAAGATTAAACAAGGAGCGTTGTTTTCAGGGGAAGCCAGTGAAGAAGTTTGTGTGAGCTCCGAAGGAACCCAGAAGGGAGTTAACAGACCAAACGTGCAGCAGTATTTTGAACCACTTGCAGTTTAGGAAGCAACGACTCACTGGCAGCTACTAAGAGGGCACAATGAGTGCTTCAAGAAGAGTTCTACTAGAGCTTAGCAGTAGCCAATGTACACTTTTTTTGTGCATGCGCATAATATCAAAGCATGCACCCCATGTAGACGTACTCTTTTCTCTCAGAGACATTTTTGTCCCCCAGGATGGTGAGATTTTGAACTATCTTCTTTGGGTGAGGAGTACTGCCTAACTCCGCCCACCAGTCATCTGACTAGTAGGCCTGGGCCTTGTCAAATAGAAAAATCTCAGTCTTGTGTAAATTAGACTGTAAACAGTTTAAAGTCATCTTAGAAAAGCACAACCTTTTGTTGACTCCAAATGAAAGAAAAGTCGCATTTATAGTATTTTCTACGTTATCTCGGACAAAAAATCCACGTTAACTTTAAAATGGCCAAGATGGGTAATAAAGGACACTAAAAAAAAGATGATATAAAGCATAAGGCACGGGTGGCACAAATTATAAAGGAATGCGCTGAACACTGGGGGAACACACCAGCACTTAAGGGAGGGGGGGGGGTTGAACCCTTAAATAAGTACTTAAACTATAAAGGCGTGTTTAGTTTGTTTCCTCTGTTTTCCCTGATATTTTCTTTAATTGGCCAGGGCTGAACTGGAATAGGAGCTAAGAGCTGAATTGTTCGAACCCTGCTTTTAATCCCAGTTTAGGACCTTCAGAAACGAAACGTGTGCAAAATCACTTTATATCTAGTTTCCTCAAAATGGAAACCAGTTTCATGTAAAAAGGTGTACATCTATCTGGAATTTTCACATTTGGGAACAGCTAGGAGAGAAATAACTGTAAACTAGAGTAGCACCCATTTCTATTGTACATAAATTGGGCCAAAATCAAGATTATGGGAAGACGGGAGTTTTGAGAGATAAATGGCCCCGCGGGAAGATGCAGATTTCTACATTCAGGAGCGTCACAAAGGAAGCCATGGGACACCTCGGAACATGTATGACTCCGCTATATGTCCGTGCACAGGTGTGCAGTCCGCGGGTCACTGAAGAAAATGAAATAGTGTGCCCGCGGAAACGCCTTCCCTATGAGTGTGATTGCGCTTTTTTTCCTTCGGTGTTTTCCCCACGAGAGAAACATTTCCTGTGAATAAACAGTTTCTCCTGCACCCCCATCAACTTTGGAGCTGTTCTGTTGCCATGCCGCCCAGAATGGAGTCCGTCACAGACCGGTTCAGGGGATCAGAGACTTCGGAAAGTTATTTCTGGCGTAGGGAGCAAGGCCACACTGACATAAAACAGGATGCTCCCCCCACCCCCTCCACCCAGACACCCTCAAAACGCTATACCGGTTTTTAAAAATCATATCAAATCAAAATTCTGATTAACTACAGTGGAGTAACAAATACAAGTAATTCGTAAGTAAATGAAAATGCACTACTTGAAAGGCAGTCATTTGCTGCCACATTAGGTCATGCTCCCAGAAACAGAGTCCTCCTGCCGGAAAAGCACGACAATGGGTAGGCACTTCAACGGGGGCATGGTGCGAGGATCCGCCCACGCGTCACGGTGCCAGGCCACCGTGCCCTCCGCCGCAGACAGGGCACCGAGTTTAAACTCTGCACGCAACACATTGTGCGCGGGAGCCTCTTCTTTTCAGCTGTTATTTGTCCAAGTAAACATCATGGTTCCATAGCTGCCAAGCTTTCAGATTGCACGTGTGTGACATTTTCATAATTTATGTTTAATTATGAGTGACATTCGACCACTATGAGTGACACTTTCTAGTGATAAATGAATTGCGAAATTGCTGGAAAGATTTGACCCTCTTGTCTCTAAAATGTAAAGCGCTCTGATACCCCTGGGTCCAGCTAGCGCTATATAAAACCTCTAACATAAAATAAATAAAATAAATAAGAGCTTGCGAGGAAGACCACAGCTCTCTGACCCTGCAGAGAGAGCCCTGCAGCCGAGCTGTGACTCTCACGCTACAGCTCTCGGCTCCTCTCAGGCCAGCTGTGTTCTCTGCAGTTCTTGCGGGGCTGTTTGATGGCGCTGGCACCATCGCGTAGCAGGCAACCTTTCTGCTGTGGTGGCGCGATCTCTCTACGGGTCACGTCAGGGGTGCAGTCACAGCCCCCGCCTCGCCAGACGGGGACCACCGACATGCATTTTATTAAAATGTATCTATTTATTTTATGCGTTTTTATATAGCGCAGACTTTACCCGACGTTGTCAGAGCGCTTTATAATAGGAACAGTAACGTTACAGGAGTAGAAAATTACAAGTGGGCATGTCAAAAGCAAACGTTACGTTACATGAGGAAAAAGTGACAAGTGTGCATGGTACCTAGGCATACAAGATACAAGTAGAGGTATAATACTGCAATAAGTTGCAGTCACTCAAAACACAAGAACACACTAGGTAGGCACTTCTATAGGCATGGAGTACAGAATATCCTATAGTGAAAGAACTTCCTTGAGGGAATATAGAGGGCGTGAATTAGATTTGGAAGTGTCTTTGAAGGAGGAGAAATTTGAGGTCAGTTTTGAAGGCCTGGGGGGAGGTGGTGGTCCACAGCTGAGGCGGAAGTGAGTTCCAGATTCTCACTGCTCTGCCTTGAAAGGATTGGGCCATCGATCTTTCCTTTTTGAAAGTGGGAGGTTCAAGCAATATATTTTCCGCATAACGTGATGGTCTAGAGCCTCCAGAGAGTTTCAGTTTATTCGCTAAGTAGCGAGGAGAGCAAGGCTTCGTGGGTGATACAGGCAGTCTTGTAGATAGATCTTGCCTCGATGAGAAGCCAACGGAGACACTATAAAATGGGTGTGATGTGCTCGCTTCCTTTGGCCCCATATATGAAACAAGCTGCTGAATGGAGAACAGATTAGAGGGGACAGGTGGGATTTGGGGAGGCCAGTAAGAAGAGAACTGCAGTAATCCAATCTAGAGAGAACCAGCGATTCGACCAGGGATTTTAGGTCTTGCTCCGGGAAGAAGCATTGAATTCCCCAAAGAAGGCGCAGTTGGTATTGAGCAGACTTTGCAATGGAATTGATGTGGGAGAGTAGATTGAGTCTTTTGTCGAGTATGACACCAAGGGATTTTGCGCTGTCAACAATGATGGGTTTATTGTTAAGTAGATTCATCTGATCCACCCATGATTGAACCGGAGGAGGAGAGAGTGAGGAGGAGAGGGGGAGGAATTCAGTTTTGGAGGGATTCAGGATGAGTTGATGAGTTAACATCTAGTTTTGAATGGAGTTGAGAGTAGACTTTATGATGGAGTTTATTATTATTATTATTATTATTATGCGTTCTTATATAGCGCTCGATTACCCGTAGGCATCTCGGCGCTTGCCTTGGGAACCCGTCCTGGCTTTTTCCCTGTGAGATTCCCATACTGGGCATCCCCAAGGTGAAAGCCAGGCATCCCGCCGCGGGGGGGCCGTAGTGGAGATTAAGCAGGCTAATGCCCAGAGCTGCAGAGTGTGAACCCGTGATTCGAGTAGGCATTCGATTTAGGATGGAGAGATTGTGTGTGGAGGACACCTTAAGGTAGATTTGAGTGTTGTCCGCATAAAGATGATAGGATTACTTAGGAGATTTCCCAATGGCTCCAAATAGAGGTTGAATAAAGTGGGTGCAAGTATAGAGCCTTGAGGAACACCTTGACCTACCGCCAATGGAGAGGAAAGACTGTTCGCTATTTTGAACATTTGGGATCTATCAGAGAGGAAGGAAGCAAAACATTTAAGCACTGTGCCATACATGCCCATTCTCTGTTGAAGAGTGTTAAGGAGAGTGTTGTGATTGACAGTGTCAAAGGCTGCAGGAAGGTCAAGGAGAATTAGAAGACAACACTCCCCTGAATCGAGTATTCGAAGCGCGTCATCGATCACTTGCAGCAGGACTGTTTCAGTGCTGCAGATTTGAATGAAGCCTGGAAATTGACAAGAAGATCATTGTCCTCGATATGACAGGAGAGTTGTTTAGCTACACATCTTTCTGTCTGGAGGGCTACACTGGTCCAATGCCTCCGGCCTGCCGATTATGTCTAGATGGGCTGAAAGGGGGCAGCAGCTCTTACTGAAAACATCCTGCCTCAACCCGCCAACATAAACTCGCAGCACACACCAACTCAAGTGTTGTACATGACAGACATAGAGGTAGGTGACAAAGGCATCCACCCCCCCCCCGCCTGGGTCGACTCCTGGAGGCCTACCACACTTGGTACTTCCCCCACAGATCACGCGCAGAACCTCTGCATCATCCTAAACTCCTCGCTGACCATGAGCCGCCAGCATCAACGCCGTTTCAACATCGTGCATCCACACACTGTGACTACTCTGAAAGATCTTCAAATGGATCCCCACCAAGTACAGAAAGACAGTCACCCAAGCTCTAGTCAACAGCAGAATGAACTCCGGCACTGCACTATATGCCAGCATCACCCAGAAACCCGAGAAACTGCAGAACATCCAGAGCACCTCCGCCAGACTCCTCCTCAACATCCCCCACCGCAGCCACATCACCTGCCACCTAAGAGACCTCCACTGGCTCCCAGTCAACAAAAGAATCACCTTCAAGCTCCTCGCACACGCCTACAAAGCCCTACACAAAATAGGACCTGCGTACCTCAACCGCCATCTCGCATTCCATGTACCCACCAGAGACCTCTGCTCTGCCCAACCAGCCCTGGCTACCGTCCCACATATCTGCAAGACCACAGCCAGAGGTAAATCCTTCTCCTACCTCGCAGCAAATACATGGAACACCTGGCCTCTCCTCCTACCTCGCAGAAAAGACATGGAACATCTGGCCTCTCAACCTCAGGCAATCACCGTCATGGCCTCAATTCAGGAAGGACCTCAAGACTTGACTCTGACTGACTCACAGCGGCTCTGATGTACCAGCAGCTAACCCATCTACAGTGCCTTTAGACTCTTACAGGCGAGTAGATGTGCTTGACAAGCTATTGATTGAATGCTGTTTGCGTAAAGCGTTCTATTATTAAGAACTCAATCTTCAAAGATCACCTTGCCACATACATGCCCCCATACACTTAAAGATCTGGTATTCAGAGCCGCTAGCTAAAATCCTTCCACGAGTAAGAGCTCAATCTTCAAAGACTACCTCTTCCTATAAACTGTAAGGTCTAGTATTCAACGCTGCTAGCGTAGAGCCTTCTACAAGTAACAGTTCACTCTTCAAAAACTCCCTCACCCCATACACTGTATGGGGTGAGGGAGCTGCTAGCATAGACCCTTCTACGAGTAACAGTTCAATCTTCAAAGACTCCCTCACCCCATACACTGTAAGGTCTAGTATTCAACGCTGCTAGCGTGGAGCCTTCTACGAGTAACAGTTCAATCTTCAAATACTCCCTCACCCCATACACTGTAAGTTCTAGTATTCAACGCTGCTAGCGTCGAGCCTTCTAAGAGTAACAGTTCAATCTTCAAAGACTCCCTCATCCCATACACTGTAAGGTCTAGTATTCAACGCTGCTAGCGTAGAGCCTCCTACGAGTAACAGTTCAATCTTCAAAGACTCCCTCACCCCATACACTGTAAGATCTGGTATTCAACGCTGCTAGCGTTGAGCCTTCTACGAGTAACAGATCAATCTTCAGAGACTCCCTCATCCCATACACTGTAAGTTCTAGTATTCAACACTGCTAGCGTCGAGTCTTCTACGAGTAACAGTTCAATCTTCAAATACTCCCTCACCCCATACACTGTAAGGTCTAGTATTCAACGCTGCTAGCGTGGAGCATTCTACGAGTAAAAGTTCAATCTTCAAATACTCCCTCACCCCATACACTGTAAGGTCTAGTATTTAATGCTGCTAGCGTGGAGCCTTCTACGAGTAACAGATTAATCTTCAAAGACTCCCTCCTAAGGTCTGGTATTCAACGCTGCTAGCGTGGAGCCTTCTAAGAGTAACAGTTCAATCTACAAAGACTCCCTCATCCCATACACTGTAAGATCTGGTATTCAACGCTGCAAGCGTGGAGCCTTCTATGAGTAACAGTACAATCTTCAAAGACTCCCTCACCCCATACACTGTAAGATCTGGTATTCAACGCTGCTAGCGTTGAGCCTTCTACGAGTAACAGTTCAATCTACAAAGACTCCCTCACCCAATACACTGTACCGTCTAGTATTCAACGCTGCTAGCGTAGAGCCTTCTAAGAGTAACAGTTCAATCTTCAAAGACTCCCTCATCCCATACACTGTAAGGTCTAGTATTCAACGCTGCTAGCGTGGAGCCTTCTACGAGTAACAGTACAATCTTCAAAGACTCCCTCACCCCATACACTGTAAGGTCTAGTATTCAACGCTGCTAGCGTGGAGCCTTCTACAAGTAAAAGTTCAATCTTCAAATACTCCCTCACCCCATACACTAGTAAGGTGTAAGGTCTAGTATTCAACGCTGCTAGCGTGGAGCCTTCTATGAGTAACAGATTAATCTTCAAAGACTCCCTCATCCCATACACTGTAAGTTCTAGTATTCAACGCTGCTAGCGTCGAGACTTCTACGAGTAACAGTTCAATCTTCAAAGATTCCCTCACCCCATACACTGTAAGGTCTAGTATTCAACGCTGCTAGCGTGGAACCTTCTACGAGTAACAGTTCAATCTTCAAATATTCCCACACCCCATACAATGTAAGGTCTAGTATTTAACGCTGCTAGCGTGGAGCCTTCTACGAGTAACAGTACAATCTTCAAAGACTCCCTCACCCCATACACTGTAAGGTCTAGTATTTAACGCTGCTAGCGTGGAGCCTTCTACGAGTAACAGTACAATCTTCAAAGACTCCCTCATCCCATACACTGTAAGGTCTAGTATTCAACGCTGCTAGCGTAGAGCCTTCTACGAGTAACAGTACAATCTTCAAAGACTCCCTCACCCCATACACTGTAAGGTCTAGTATTCAACGCTGCTAGCGTGGAGCCTTCTACGAGTAACAGTTCAATCTTCAAAGACTCCCTCACCCAATACACTGTACCGTCTAGTATTCAACGCTGCTAGCGTAGAGCCTTCTACGAGTAACAGTTCAATCTTCAAAGACTCCCTCATCCCATACACTGTAAGGTCTAGTATTCAACGCTGCTAGCGTGGAGCCTTCTACGAGTAACAGTACAATCTTCAAAGACTCCCCACCCCATACACTGTAAGGTCTAGTATTCAACGCTGCTAGCGTGGAGCCTTCTACGAGTAACAGTACAATCTTCAAAGACTCCCTCATCCCATACACTGTAAGGTCTAGTATTCAACGCTGCTAGTGTAGAGCCTTCTACGAGTAACAGTTAAATCTTCAAAGACTCCCTCACCCCATACACTGTAAGGTCTAGTATCCAACGCTGCTAGCGTAGAGCCTTTTACGAGTAACAGTTCAATCTTCAAAGACTCCCTCACCCCATACACTGTAAGGTCTAGTATTCAACGCTGCTAGCGAGGAGCCTTCTACGAGTAACAGTTCAATCTTCAAAGACTCCCTCACCCCATACACTGTAAGGTCTAGTATTCAACGCTGCTAGCGTGGAGCCTTCTACGAGTAACAGTTCAATCTTCAAAGACTCCCGCACCCCATACACTGTAAGGTCTAGTATTCAACCGCTGCTAGCGTGGAACCTTCTACGAGTAACAGTACAATCTTCAAAGACTCCCTCATCCCATATACTGTAAGTTCTAGTATTCAACGCTGCTAGCGTCGAGCCTTCTACGAGTAACAGTTCAATCTTCAAAGACTCCCTCATCCCATACACTGTAAGGTCTAGTATTCAACGCTGCTAGCGTGGAACCTTCTACGAGTAACAGTTCAATCTTCAAATACTCCCTCACCCCATACACTGTAAGGTCTAGTATTCAACGCGGCTAGCGTGGAGCCTTCTACGAGTACAAGTTCAATCTTCAAATACTCCCTCACCCCATACACGGTAAGATCTGGTATTCAACGCTGCTAGCGTCGAGCCTTCTACGAGTAACAGATCAATCTTCAAAGACTCCCTCATCCCATACACAGTAAGGTCTAGTATTCAACACTGCTAGCGTGAAGCCTTCTACAAGTAACAGATCAATCTTCAAAGACTTCCTCATCCCATACACTGTAAGGTCTAGTATTCAACGCTGCTAGCGTGGAGCCTTCTACGAGTAACAGTACAATCTTCAAAGACTCCCTCATCCCATACACTGTAAGGTCTAGTATTCAACGCTGCTAGCGTAGAGCCTTCTACGAGTAACAGTTCAATCTTCAAAGACTCCCTCATCCCATACACTGTAAGGTCTAGGATTCAACGCTGCTAGCGTAGAGCCTTCTACGAGTAACAGTTCAATCTTCAAAGACTCCCTCACCCCATACACGGTAAGATCTGGTATTCAACGCTGCTAGCGTCGAGCCTTCTACGAGTAACAGATCAATCTTCAAAGACTCCCTCATCCCATACACTGTAAGGTCTAGTATTCAACACTGCTAGCGTGAAGCCTTCTACAAGTAACAGATCAATCTTCAAAGACTTCCTCATCCCATACACTGTAAGGTCTAGTATTCAACGCTGCTAGCGTGGAGCCTTCTACGAGTAACAGTACAATCTTCAAAGACTCCCTCATCCCATACACTGTAAGGTCTAGTATTCAACGCTGCTAGCATAGAGTCTTCTACGAGTAACAGTATAATCTTCAAAGACTCCCTCACCCCATACACTGTAAGGTCTAGTATTTAACGCTGCTAGCCTAGAGCCTTTTACGAGTAACAGTTCAATCTTCAAAGACTCCCTCACCCCATACACTGTAAGGCCTAGTATTCAACGCTGCTAGCGTGGAGCCTTCTACGAGTAACAGTTCAATCTTCAAAGACTCCCTCATCCCATACACTGAAAGGTCTAGTATTAAACGCTGCTAGTGTAGAGCCTTCTACGAGTAACAGTACAATCTTCAAAGACTCCCTCACCCCATACACTGTAAGGTCTAGTATTCAATGCTGCTAGCGTAGAGCCTTCTACGAGTAACAGTTCAATCTACAAAGACTCCCTCATCCCATACACTGTCAGGTCTAGGATTCAACGCTGCTAGCGTAGAGCCTTCTACGAGTAACAGTTCAATCTTCAAAGACTCCCTCATCCCATACACTGTAAGGTCTAGTATTCAACGCTGCTAGCGTGGAACCTTCTACGAGTAACAGTTCAATCTTCAAATACTCCCTCACCCCATACACTGTAAGGTCTAGTATTCAACTCGGCTAGCGTGGAGCCTTCTACGAGTATAAGTTCAATCTTCAAAGACTTCCTAATCCCATACACTGTAAGGTCTAGTATTCAACGCTGCTAGCGTGGAGCCTCATACGAGTAACAGTACAATCTTCAAAGACTCCCTCACCCCATACACTGTAAGGTCTAGTATTCAACGCTGCTAGCGTGGAGCCTTCTACGAGTAACAGTTCAATCTTCAAATACTCCCGCACCTCATACACTGTAAGGTCTAGTATTCAACCGCTGCTAGCGTGGAACCTTCTACGAGTAACAGTTCAATCTTCAAAGACTCCCTCATCCCATATACTGTAAGTTCTAGTATTCAACGCTGCTAGCGTTGAGCCTTCTACGAGTAACAGTTCAATCTTCAAAGACTCCCTCATCCCATACACTGTAAGGTCTAGTATTCAACGCTGCTAGCGTGGAACCTTCTACGAGTAACAGTTCAATCTTCAAATACTCCCTCACCCCATACACTGTAAGGTCTAGTATTCAACTCGGCTAGCGTGGAGCCTTCTACGAGTATAAGTTCAATCTTCAAATACTCCCTCACCCCATACACTGTAAGGTCTAGTATTCAACGCTGCTAGCGTGGAGCCTTCTACGAGTAACAGTTCAATCTTCAAAGACTCCCTCACCCAATACACTGTACCGTCTAGTATTCAACGCTGCTAGCGTAGAGCCTTCTACGTGTAACAGTTCAATCTTCAAAGACTCCCTCATCCCATACACTGTAAGGTCTAGTATTCAACGCTGCTAGCGTAGAGCCTTCTACGAGTAACAGTTCAATCTTCAAAGACTCCCTCACCCCATACACTGTAAGGTCTAGTATTCAACACTGCTAGCGTAGAGCCTTCTACGAGTAACAGTTCAATCTTCAAAGACTCCCTCACCCCATACATTGTAAGGTCTAGTATTCAACGCTGCTAGCGTGGGACCTTCTACGAGTAACAGATCAATCTTCAAAGACTCCCTCATCCCATACACTGTAAGGTCTAGTATTCAACGCTGCTAGCGTGGAACCTTCTACGAGTAACAGATCAATCTTCACAGACTCCCTCATCCCATACACTGTAAGGTCTAGTATTCAACGCTGCTAGCGTGGAACCTTCTATGAGTAACAGTTCATTCTTCAAATACTTCCTCACCCCATACACTGTAAGGTCTAGTATTAAACGCTGCTAGCGTGTAGCCTTCTACGAGTAAAAGTACAATCTTCAAATACTCCCTCACCCCATACACTGTAAGATCTGGTATTCAACGCTGCTAGCGTCGAGCCTTCTACGAGTAACAGTTCAATCTTCAAAGACTCCCTCATCTCATACACTGTAAGGTCTAGTATTCAACACTGCTAGCGTGGAACCTTCTACGAGTAACAGTTCATTCTTCAAATACTTCCTCACCCCATACACTGTAAGATCTGGTATTCAACGCTGCTAGCGTAGAGCCTTCTACGAGTAACAGATCAATCTTCAAAGACTCCCTCACCCAATACACTGTACCGTCTAGTATTCAACGCTGCTAGCGTAGAGCCTTCTACGAGTAACAGTTCAATCTTCAAAGACTCCCTCACCCCATACACTGTAAGGTCTAGTATTCAACGCTGCTAGCGTAAAGCCTTCTACGAGTACTAGTTCAATCTTCAAAGACTCCCTCATCCCATACACTGTAAGGTCTAGTATTCAACGCTGCTAGCGTAAAGCCTTCTACGAGTAATAGTTCAATCTTCAAATACTACCTCACCCCATACACTGTAAGATCTGGTATTCAACGCTGCTAGCGTGGAGCCTTCTACGAGTAACAGTTCAATCTTCAAAGACTCCCTCACCCAATACACTGTAAGGTCTAGTATTCAACGCTGCTAGCGTAAAGCCTTCTACGAGTAATAGTTCAATCTTCAAATACTGCCTCATCCCATACATTGTAAGATCTGGTATTCAACGCTGCTAGCGTAGAACCTTCTATGAGTAACAGTTCAATCTTCAAAGACTCCCTCACCCCATACACTGTAAGGTCTAATATTCAACGCTGCTAGCGTAGAGCCTTCTACGAGTAATAGTTCAATCTTCAAATACTGCCTCACCCCATACACTAAGATCTGGTATTCAACGCTGCTAGCGTGGAGCCTTCTACGAGTAACGGTTCAATCTTCAAAGACTCCCTCACCCAATACACTGTAAGGTCTAGTATTCAACGCTGCTAGCGTAAAGCCTTCTACGAGTAATAGTTCAATCTTCAAATACTGCCTCATACCATACACTGTAAGGTCTAGTATTCAACACTGCTAGCGTGGAACCTTCTACGAGTAACAGTTCAATCTTCAAAGACTCCCTCACCCCATACACTGTAAGGTCTAATATTCAACGCTGCTAGCGTAGAGCCTTCTACGAAGAACAGTTCAATCTTCAAAGACTCCCTTACCCCCATACACTGTAAGGTCTGGTATTCTAAGCCGCTAGCATAGACCCTTCTACGAGTAACAGTTCAATCTTCAAAGACTCCCTCACCCCATACACTGGTATTCAAAGCCGCTAGCGTAGAGCCGTCTACGAGTAACAGTTCAATCTTCAAAGACCATTTTTCCACATACACACCCTCATGCACTCTAAGGTCTGATGGTAAACCACTTTTGTAGGTGCCAAAAACTAAACTAACGTGTGCAGGGGGACTTATGGTCTGTTATTCGGGGCCCTTACTCTGGAATTCTATTCTACTGGCTCTTGGACAAAATTAAATCCATCCACTGTCTACTAAGGCTCTCCAATTGTTCCTCTATTGTTGGTTGCATTCAGTACGGCTGGTGTGTAGGGTTCCCACCGGCCGGTGGGCAGGGTTCCCACCGGCCGGTGGGCAGGGTTCCCACCGGCCGGTGGGCAGGGTTTCTCAGGTACGTGTTCTCAGCAACTGGATGGTGCCTGGCGCGACCTTGGATGGTGCCTGGCGCGACCTTGGATGGTGCCTGGCGCGACCTTGGATGGTGCCTGGCGCGACCGTGGATGGTGCCTGGCGCGACCGTGGATGGTGCCTGGCGCGACCGTGGATGGTGCCTGGCGCGACCGTGGATGGTGCCTGGCGCGACCGTGGATGGTGCCTGGCGCGACCGTGGATGGTGCCTGGCGCGACCGTGGATGGTGCCTGGCGCGACCGTGGATGGTGCCTGGCGCGACCGTGGATGGTGCCTGGCGCGACCGTGGATGGTGCCTGGCGCGACCGTGGATGGTGCCTGGCGCGGCCGTGGATGGTGCCTGGCGCGGCCGTGGATGGTGCCTGGCGCGGCCGTGGATGGTGCCTGGCGCGGCCGTGGATGGTGCCTGGCGCGGCCGTGGATGGTGCCTGGCGCGGCCGTGGATGGTGCCTGGCGCGGCCGTGGATGGTGCCTGGCGCGGCCGTGGATGGTGCCTGGCGTGACCGTGACTGTGTGCTTTATTAAATATAAAACATTAAATTACAAAAAAACACAAATAGTAACTAATGTGAAAACACATGTGGTAATTATGAACAACGAACCCTCGATGAATTGTCAAAGAGGGATTTTAAAAATGACTGTTGGCCAAAAGCCGGAACAGACCCTCTTTTAGGGTGGGTGCTGTGGGCACGGACGGGTCTGCGATAGTCCTGCTCGCACCCCCTGCGCCGTGGGCCTGGCTCAGCTGGCAGGGAGGGAGGGTGGCAGAGAGTGATAGTAGCCGGCGGCCCTGGCGTAGCAGACCCCTCAGAGATGCTGGGACAGGGCGGAGGCAGCGAGGCCGAGGGCCGCTCCGAGGCGGGGTTTATCTTTTCTCTAGCAGACGGGCCTCCGTGCCAGCAGTGAACCGCACCCGGTGCGCTGTGCTCCTCTCAAACACAGGGTGTCGAGATCGTGCTGGAGGGCACACGCCCACACACAGGCTCGAGTGTACCTGTGCCACGCGCAGCACGATACCAACGTGTCGTGAGATGCGAGCAGCCTTAAAGGAGCCTTCGAGCACACGACGGGCACTGGCCGCAGATCCAGCCCCTGCTGCCCATCCCGGCTTGCAGCTGTGCCCACAACTCGGTGTAACTACCCGGGTCTGCAGCTGTGCCCACAGCTCGGGACACCAGCCCGGGCCTGCAGCTGTGCCCACAGTTCGGGGCACCAGCGCGGGCCTGCAGCGGTGCCCACAGCTCGTGCTTCACCCCGGGCCTGCAGCTGTGCCCAAGGCACGGTGGGCAGGAGCTGGCACCACCAGAGCAGGCATGCTGAAGGGGAGTGTGTGTTTCAATTCTGAACCTGTGACTGTTCCCATAACTCCCTCTGGGGTCCTCTGACCACAGGCTCCTTCCAGGTGAAGGCGGATCGAGCCGCGTACAGCTCCAGAAAGAGCTGCCACCCTGCACCTGGGTTCTCATCCCAAGAAAGAGGTGCCCGCATGCTTCGGGCACGGGCCCAGGTGACGTCCTATCCCTTCTTCACTACTAGTGAGCAGTTACACAGAGTGGGTGGGGCCTCATGGCTCTGGGTCACCAGATGACCCTACACCCTCCCCAAGGCGCCTGCCCGTCAGGCAACATCACTGAACTGTTTAAACAAAAACTTTACATCTTTCTGGTCCGGTGTGGGCCTCACACAGCCAAGATGCATTCATCACACTACTGACAAAAATGTCATTTGTGTTCATCTGATGTAAGAGAAGTTCTCTCCTGATACCACTACTACGAGGCTTAGGATATTTATTTTCAGAAATTATGGGAGTTAAACAACTGTACATGGACGACCTGTTGGATACCTGGCAGGTGCTGGCTGGGGAGGTGTCAGTTGGTTAGTTTCTATAAGACCTTTGTCATGGGTGGTAGGAGGGAGATTAGCTATGGTTGGAAGTATGGGTCAGTGGGTGGTTTCTTAAGCAGAGGTATGATGGTGGCTTGGTTCCTGGTGTCTGGAAATGTGGCGGAGTCGGTGGAGGCGTTGAGGATGGGTGCTGAGTCGGTGGAGGCGTTGAGGATGGGTGCGGAGTCGGTGGAGGCGTTGAGGATGGGTGCGGAGTCGGTGGAGGCGTTGAGGATGGGTGCGGAGTCGGTGGAGGCGTTGAGGATGGGTGCGGAGTCGGTGGAGGCGTTGAGGATGGGTGCGGAGTCGGTGGAGGCGTTGAGATGGGTGCTGAGTCGGTGGAGGCGTTGAGGATGGGTGCTGAGTCGGTGGAGGCGTTGAGGATGGGTGCTGAGTCGGTGGAGGCGTTGAGGATGGGTGCTGAGTCGGTGGAGGCGTTGAGGATGGGTGCTGAGTCGGTGGAGGCGTTGAGGATGGGTGCTGAGTCGGTGGAGGCGTTGAGGATGGGTGCTGAGTCGGTGGAGGCGTTGAGGATGGGTGCTGAGTCGGTGGAGGCGTTGAGGATGGGTGCTGAGTCGGTGGAGGCGTTAAGGATGGGTGCTGAGTCGGTGGAGGCGTTGAGGATGGGTGCTGAGTCGGTGGAGGCGTTGAGGATGGGTGCTGAGTCGGTGGAGGCGTTGAGGATGGGTGCTGAGTCGGTGGAGGCGTTGAGGATGGGTGCTGAGTCGGTGGAGGCGTTGAGGATGGGTGCTGAGTCGGTGGAGGCGTTGAGGATGGGTGCTGAGTCGGTGGAGGTGTTGAGGATGGGTGCTGAGTCGGTGGAGGCGTTGAGGATGGGTGCTGAGTCGGTGGAGGCGTTGAGGATGGGTGCTGGTGCTTCACTGATCAGTAGGAGTGCTTTGGTGAAGGCATGGTGGGGGGCACGGGTCAGAAGGAGGCCACAAGTGAATGGTCCTCATGGTGCCAGTGATTTTGATGGTGGCGATTGCAGGCCACGAGGTCAGGGTTCATTAATGAAACCGTGATGGGAAGTTGAGATGAGACTGTGCTGTGCTGTGGTCGAACCAGCGGTATATGGAGGTGATTTTGTTACTGAAGAAATCCAAGAGCTTGTTACAAATGTCTTGTGAGGAGGTGATGTTGGAGGCGGCAGGAGATGTGGGGAAATCTTTGAAATATTGCTCTGCAAGTATGATCTGCAATTGTTTTAGATCCTTACTGACGGGGCTCTCTCGAGTGTTGGGGTTGGTTACCTGTTGGTTGCCGCGTGTAGTGATTAACTGTGGTGTGCTTTTCCTTGATGCAATTTAATCTCTGTTTAACCTCTGCTGCATCTCAGCTACTCATGTGGATGCCAGGTATGTTTTAATATACAGAGGACACATACAGTCTGGTACAGCTGAACCAAAAGACCACAGATCTTTGACCCAACTTGAATTTTTTTGTCCAGTAATGGGTGAACCACAACTTCCTGAGCATTAACACCGACAAGCCAGAGCTTTTACTTTTCAGTAGAAAAGCTTCACCAGAGCAACTGCTTCCTGCCTTCTTCCATGGGTGAACCAAGAAATCCCCGTGGCAAAGGTCAAATCGATAAGTCTGTTCCTTCGCCCCTAATATTTTCTCAGTTGCCAACCCCTGCTGTGGGTTACCGAGGGCACGTAGGAAACTTCTACCATTCCTTGCAAGGAACTGTTGCGCTACAGGTACGCTCAGGCTTTACAGCGAGGTTGGCTACTTCTTTTATCTCCTGAATTAAGGGCTCCCTAATCTGCCCTAGAATAGCCAGAATTATGAGGTAAAACTGTTCTGTAAACTAAATCATGTGATGTTTTGAAAGTGTCGGCTTCACTGGCTGTCCTTGGCCCAAAGAATCAGGTTTATGACCCTCTGCCTCGCTCATAAAATCAACAACCTACAATAGAATGCCCTCATGGATCATCCCCTTCTCCGGGTTCCCAGATAAATACACCTTGCAGTGGGGGGTGGTCATGCCGCTTTGAGGACCCTGCATTTTGGAATGAGCCTCAGTTCTCATTCAGATGAGTCAAAGTTATCTGGTCTTTCAGAAATCAATCAAACCTTTCCTGTTTCAATAACGGAGGCACTGGCCATGTACCATACTCCCGGGAATGCTTGCTTTTGTACCAAAGGTTTAGGTTGTATGCAAACAAATTTAATCACAAGGATCTCAGCACACCCTGCTATCACCATACTCTCACCCCAATGACGACCCTGTGACACTCTCAAATGCTTCAGAATCCCTTAATGCCATTTAACTCTCTCCTCCTTTTGTTACATAGCAACTCCCCTTTTGTACAACGTTGCTTTTTAGCCCAGTTGTGCTCTTTAAATCAGACGAACACGTGACAGAGTATCCACATTTCGACAGAAAACCTATTATTCTATTTTTTTGCTGTGCATAGTAACCCCTCTGAGGAAATCCCTTGCATAAACCATTGGATTACCCACAAGTATTTACAAACATATGGTGCGGATTTTTTAACCCAATTTTAAACTGATATCGCCTACTACGCGTTCACACCCTTTTACAGGAAAAGTACCTGTATAATGTAATGACTGTATAAAATCTGTTGATTACGTATTTTAAAATATGCTGTAAAGTTACAAAGAACTTCAGTCCTTCCGGGCGGACTTGTTAAAGGGAAATCAAATGAAAATAAATCATCCTGTGTACACCATAAAAAGAGGCAATTGATGTGTGAGAGCTAGGCCCTTCCAAAACTATGCTGAGAGAGGCATCTTGTGGTAACTAAAGTCCACTCCAAATGGGATTACCTATAGATATCTGGAGTAAACATCACTTTTCTCAGTGAGATCAGATTGGTCTGGCGTTGCATTGGGAAATATACTTAGTAAGACAGCTATCCTGCTTGCACGAGGCAAGAAAAAGCTGCAGACTAACTTTAATGCTGGGTCCTGTCCTGGACATATTGTGAAACCGAGGCAGGAGTATATGTATTTATCCTGATTGTGTAAGGTGCTTTACAACAGGAGACGCTGAGCATCAAATATTAAATTCTCATAAGTAAATCACAAAAACATGACTGGGGTCACAACAATGGACAGACAGCTTGCCATAGAGAACTGTAAAAAGAGGAACAGATTGCTAAGCAACAAACCCTTGTCTTTAATAGGCCTGGGCGGAATGTCAATTATGCTGGAGTAATCGGGGTAATTTGGGTAAAGCTGTGTTACTCTTTTACGCAGAATAACCAATAATTACGCAGGTTTACCTGCTTGCGTATTTAGGAGTAATGAGAGTGCATTTTGGGCTAAATAAATAGCACTAAATGATGGGAGTACATTGGGAAAAACCCTACCAAGTGCATGTTTAGTGCCACTTCTTAGTTAAAAATGCATTCTCGCACCCATTTAGGATGCAAGGAGGAGTTTTGGAGCTAAGAAATAGCTCTAAACACAGACTTACTCTTCTCATGTAATTATGCAGTATCCAACAGAATTCTCAGGTAATTTCAAGTGGTAACGCTACACTCAATCAAGCGTGTTATGCCCTCCTTTAGTCTGAATTAATTCTCAATCCAGTGGTCACTCTGCGGCAGAGCCCCAATAACCAACTCCAACCCAATACTCTGCCAGGAAGAAGAACGGCTCTTCACAGTGCCACCTCTTCTCACTCAAGGTCAGTGTAAAAGGGCACTCACCAATCTCACGAGCGACCTGGTCCAGCTTCTCTTGGGATCTGCTGATGAGGACGATGCTCATCCCACGCCGAGCCAACTGCGGATAGAAACAGAGGGTGATCAGGGAAGAGAGGGTAGCAGGGTAGGACAGCACAAGACAAACGGGTATCCGCTCAAGACACAGTACACAACAGCACAAGAATAACAGGTGTGCACTCAGGAAAAAGAACAAGGTTGCACAGTTTAAGACAGTCCGGAGCACTACAAGAGGAAGGGCAGTGAGTGGGCTCAGCGGCAGTGGTAATAGGGGGGCCAACACTACCATGGTCCTCTCTAACTAGTTCTTTGTTTCAGAAGCTGGCAATTCACCCCTAGTGACTGGATTGGAGGGCTGCTGATGCTTACAATGGCATCCGCATGCATTAAAGAAAGACATGCAGTGTTTGTAAAAGTATGTCAAGCCCCTCTGGTTTTACAAGTGGAAATGTTTGCATTTGTAAATATAAATGAATTGCATTTTATTCTGTTTGAACGTTCTCTCCGCCGGTCAATGTTATTTTGGTGTCCCATCACCTCAGCGCTGGCATGTGGTGGGCAAAGGCAAGGACATGATCTGGGCAGTTGAGGGGCACCAAGGTCAAGGAGAAAAGTGCAGCCGGTGCAGTGTTCCAGATTCTGGAGTTACCAGTTACACTGCTCTAAGACGAAGTGAAGCACACCCCAGTAATCAGGCATCTAGCATTAGTTCAAGAAACAGTATATGAAGTGACATAGCTGAGGCTGGAAGGCTGACGAGTGGGCTTGGCTACTCTGCCAAGCCCTGAGGGTCTTGGGCTCAGGTCAGAGCCAGGTCGGGGCTTCTCTCCGGTCTGCATGAGAAAGGATTGGAAAGTGCTGAAATGTGGGGCGCTCAGGGCAAGGCCAATGAGGTTATTCTGGGGTAGAAGGAATACAGCCTGTTCCATTTCAAGAACAGGTAAACATGTTTGAAAGAGGTGGAAAAAACATAAAAGCCAGTATTTTTACCACCACTTCCTGTACAAACAAAAACTACTAACTGAAGTCACTAGCAATTCAAATGTATTATAAAAATATGTAAACCTCTGCCCTGAAGATACAAGCTTAGAAAGAAAAAAAACAGAATATCGACTTCAAAAACTAATAAAGGGGATTTTACAGACATCCTGGCCCATTCATAATCTCAAAACATAAATAGCCAATATTTTCTTTGATAAAAGGGGCCATCCTGCTACTGGTAGGTTTGTCAGCAACCAGATCTGCTAATGTCACTGTCCCCCATGTGGATAGGACGCGTGCCAGCAGAGTGGCAGTGCATGCGTGCCAGCAGAGAGGGGGGTGTAAGGAGGGTGAAGCACTGGCTGCTCAGACGTGTCTGCAACAAACACGTCACCAACCCATATCTCAGCAGGGAATCGAATTCTTCCGGGAACAGAACACTTCGAACCATTGCTTACAGTCATTTTTAGTTAGTGTCCAACTTGAGGCTTTCTATAGCGCCACGTCACTTCGCGGAAACTTCCCAGCCCTTGGATAGTGAAATCTGGTTACACTGAAAGGAAGCTGCATATCCGCGGAACTATATACAAAAATATCAACATGAGGGACGGGGATTAAAAGAGGAGGAGGAAGAGAAATAAAGCAAAATAGGGTGAACCTGGAAGGAGGCAGTGAATGGACGAAAAGAAATGAAGAGTGTTGTATATTTATACTTTCTTCAATATGGTTACTTGGTGTCTGTAGTCCTTTCTTAGTGTTTCTATATTCTCAACCTCCCATAGTGCCTGAGAGTGTTCTATCTGGTATGTGAAGATTCCAGCCTTGGCATTTGATGGTCTGGTCAGCTGTGAGGTTTACTGCTCTGCTGTGTATCTTCATAAATCTATCCTTGACCTGAAGACGTGTCCTGCTGCCTACCTAACCTACGTACAACAAAGAGCAGGAGGGTGAGAAAGGTGAGGACAGAAGAGGTGAGCATCGCCAGCAGTGGGGAGGAGGAAGGAGGACAGTGCTAAGGAAAGAGGCATCTGAGGGAGGGGAACAGGTGCATGGGAGGAGGGGGGAGGGAAGGAACAGTGAAGAGATGTGATCTCATACTTTCTATGGGGCACTCTTTAACATACTTTGTGAATGAGGTAACATTAGGGCAAAAACTGACAGACTTCATTAAGCAACTCATAGTGACATAAGCAAGAGTGAGCGTCCGGTGGAGTGTGGCAGTATCCTCTCTCTGTCCATGCGTCTCTTGTAGTCACTGTCACTAGCTCACGCTCATATTCCACATCACCATCCCAATACCAGTCACCCTCACTATTCCGCGCATGCTCCCAGACCCTCGCACTTCTCCGGTCCAGGATTCACTTCCAATGCCTGTCGCATTCCCCATCCTCATATCACTCCTACCATGCGACACCCTGGGACTAGCCAATCCCCGCTTCACCTCCCTCCCGTCACATTCCCAATCCTCATATCAATCCTAATGTGATGGACATTAGCAGTCAGATGACCCTTAGAATACAGGAATTTAGGAGGTCTCTTTCATACATGTGACTTCTAATATGTTTAATGCTACTTTCCTATTGGTTGTTTTTTCCCCCCTTTCTGTCATTTACCCCAGTACATGAGGAACTCCTCGTGTTTTTTACCTACCGCGGACTGTGAAGCCTGGTTAGTCCATAATTCTGGGTAAGTCCTTCTGCTCTCTGCTGCGTCTTAATGAGTGCCACAGGGGCTGAAGTTCACGCTAGTTCATCCTTTGTATCACCGTGTGGCACTTTGTTTTTAATAGTTTTTAGCTGTTTGAGGCTCACCACGATCTTTAATAGAGTCAGTTGCTTACAGGGAATATGAGAGCATTCACCCACTACAATGAAATTACATTTATCATTGTGATTTATTCTCTCACCACAGGTAGTTCCAGTACTACCAGGTATCCGACGAGTTAGTCTTATGGTTGATGTGAGTGTACAGCCACAACACGATCTTAGTTTTAGTTGAGTACACCCCTTGCTTTGATCCTGACGAATCGCCCGCAGACTATTCACTTGGCGAGAAACATGTTGACCTACCAAGTATGAGAGCACCACAACCGGAGACATAACCTCAGCTCAGCGCCTTACACCTTATGTTTTTACTTAGGGTAGGAGACCCCTTGATTAAAGTTGTATTCGTAGGTACTCCCAACCCTATTTTACAGTCACTTCTAATACACCAATACACACGCATCTACACACACCAGGCCCCTCACCCGCACTTCCTCATACGGCTGTAGGAAAAAGATCTCCCCTAAAGTTCCCCTACTACAGGGAGCCCGTCGGGTATTGCACCACTGACCCGACGAAGAACAGCCCGATGATGAAGCATGACATCCGACAGGGTGTGTGAGGGCATTATAATCCAATAAAATAGGTTCCCAACTTTGAACGCTCACTAACAGGTTGGTTTATATTCCCCGTTTATTGACTCTTCTCAGAGGTACCGCATATTTCTTTTGTTAAATACTTTCCAGGGGCCTTTATGCTGGACCTGCTCAAAAGCCCTTTGTCCCCTCTTTGGTACTGATCCGGACCCTGGTCCCTGCTTTACTTTCCATCCCTGCTGCATTCCTAAATCCATATATCAATCCTTCTTTGTGACACCCTGGGACTAGCAATCCCTGCTTCACTTCCCATCCCTGCCGCATTCCCAAATCCACATATCAATCCTAGTATGCAACACCCTGGGACTAGCCAATCCCTGCTTCACTTCCCATCCCTGCCGCATTCCCAAATCCACATATCAATCCTAGTATGCAACACCCTGGGACTAGCCAATCCCTGCTTCACTTCCCATCCCTGTCGCATTCCCAAATCCACATATCAATCCTAGTATGCAACACCCTGGGACTAGCCAATCCCTGCTTCACTTCCCATCCCTGCCGCATTCCCAAATCCACATATCAATCCTAGTATGCAACACCCTGGGACTAGCCAATCCCTGCTTCACTTCCCATCCCTGCGCATTCCCAATCCTCAATCTATCCTAGTATGCACCATCCTGGGACCTGCTTCACTTCCCATCCCGGTCACATTCCCTATTCTCGTTTCAATCTTAATGTGAGGCCCCCTGGGACTAGCCAATCCTGGCTTCACTTCCCATCCCGGTCACATTCCCTATTCTCGTTTCAATCTTAATGTGAGGCCCCCTGGGACTAGCCAATCCTGGCTTCACTTCCCATCCTGGGTGCATTTCCAATCCTCATATCAATCCTAGTATGCAACACCCTGGGAGGAGCCAATCCCTGCCTCACTTACCATCCCTATCGCATTCCCCATCCTGATATCACTCCTAATGTGACACACCCTGGGACTAGCCAATCTCTGCTTCACTTCACATCCCTGTCGCATTCCCAATCCTCATATCAATACTAGAATGCGACACCCTGGTACTAGCCTATCTTGGCTTCACGTTTCATCCCGGCTGCGTTCACAATCCTCATATCAATCCTACTACGCAACATCCTGAGACTAGCCAATCCCTGCTTCACTTCCCATTCTCTTCGAGTTCCCAATCCCCATATCAATCCTAATGTGAGGCACCCTGGGACTAGCCAATTCCTGCTACACTTCCCATCCCTGTTGCATTCCCAATCCTCATAATAATCCTAGCATGCGACACCCTGGGACTACAAGTCCCTGCTTCACTTATCTCTGTCGCATTCCCATTCCGCAAATCAATCCCGGTATGCTACAACCTGGGACTAGCCAATTCCTGCCTCACCTCCCATCCCTGTTGCATTCCCCATCCTGATATCAATCCTCATGTGAGACACACTGGGACTAGCCAATCCCAGCTTTACTTCCCATCCCAGCCACATTCTCAATCCTCATATCAATCCTTGTATGCGACAACCCGGGACTAGCCAATCCCTGCCTCACCTCCCATCCCTGGCGCAGTGCCCATCCTGATATCACTCCTAATGTGAGACAACCTGGGACTAGCCAATCCCTACTTCACTTCCCATCCCCGTTGCATTCCAAAACATATCAGTCCTAGTATGCGGCACCCTGGAACTAGCCAATCGCTGCTCACCTCCCATCACTGTCGCCTATTCCTGCTGCGTTCACAATCCTAATATCAATCCCACTATGCGACACCCTGAGACTAGCCAATCCCTGCGTCCCTTCCCATCCCCTTCGAGTTCACAATGCTCATATAAATCCTAATTTGAGGCACTCTGGGACTAGTCAATCCCTGCTTCACTTCCCATCCCGGTTTCGTTCACCATCCTCATAATAATCCTAGCATACGACACCCTGGAACTTGCCAGTCCCAGCTTCACTTACCTCTGTCGCATTCCCAAGCCGCAAATCA
Source organism: Lissotriton helveticus (assembly GCF_964261635.1). Classification (NCBI taxonomy): domain Eukaryota; kingdom Metazoa; phylum Chordata; class Amphibia; order Caudata; family Salamandridae; genus Lissotriton; species Lissotriton helveticus. The sequence continues at coordinate 441,805,281 of NC_136062.1, read as the reverse complement.
ATTGTTGTATGCGACACCGTGGGACTAGCCAATCCCTGCCTCACCTCCCATCCCTGTTGCATTCCTCATCCTGATATCAATCCTCATGTGAGACACCCTGGGACTAGCCAATCCGAGCTTCACTTCCCATCCCTGCCGCTTTACCAATCCTCATATCAATCCTAGTTCGCAATACCCTGAGACTAGCCAATCCCTGCTTCACTTCCAATCACTGTTGCATTCCCAATCCTAGTTTGAGACACCCTGGGATTAGCCAATCCCTGCTTCACTTCCCATCCCTGTCGCGTTCACAATCCTCATATCAATCCTAATGTTAGGCTCCTTGGGACTAGCCAATCCCTGCTTCACTTCCCATCCCTGCCACATTCCCAATCCTCATATCAATCGTAGTTTGAGTTTGAGTTTAAAATTACTTGTAGAGCGCGCGTCTACCAGCGGTTTCTTGGCGCTACAACTAACAGGATCCGGGGCTAAAAAAATGGGAGAACTGAAGGAATGTTATTCAAAGGACTTCGTAAACAGAAAGGTCTTGAGGTGTTTACGGAATTGAGGGTACAAGGTGATGGTACGAAGTTCAAGGGGAAGGGAGTTCCAGAGGGTCGGGGCAAGGGTGGCAAAATTAGAGCCTCCCCACTTCTTTCTCCGGAAGCGTGGGATGGTGAGGAGGGACTGGGAGGACGAGCGTAGTTCCCTGGTGGGAACGTATGGAACGATCTCAGAAGAGATGAACACTGGTGCCAGGTCAAGTCGGGCCAGAAAGGTAATGGAGGCGAGCTTGAATTGGACCCTGGCTCGCACGGGGAGCCAGTGTAAGGATTTCAGAAGAGGGGTAGAATGGTGGAATTTTGGAAGTTTAAAGGCCGCCTGGTTTTGTATCTGCTGCAGGCGCCGCAAGCTATAAGCAGGAATACCGGCATATAGGGCGTTGCCGTATGCGATACCCTGGGACTAGCCAATCTCTGCCTCACCTCCCATCCCGGTTGCATTCCCCATCCCGATATCAATCCTCATGTGAGACAACCTGGGAATAGCCAATCCCAGCTTCACTTCCCATCCTGCCCCATTCCCAATCCTAGTATGCGACACCCTGGGACTTGCCAATCCCTGCTTCACTTCTGCTTCACTTCTGCTTCACTTGCCATCCCGGTCACGTTCATAATCCTGATATCAATCCCAATGTGAGGCACCCTGTGACTAGACAATCCCCGCTACGCTTCCAGAACAATACCTGCAGCATTCCCAATACTCATATCAATCCTAGTATGCAATACCCTGGGACTAGCCAATCGCTGCTTCACTTTTCATCCCCGTCGCTTTCCCAATCCTCATATCAATACTAGTATGTGACACCCTGGGACTAGCCAATCTCGGCTTCACTTCCCATCCTGATAATCCTAATGTGAGGCACCCTGGGACTATCCAATCCCGGCTTCACTTCCCATTCCAGTCGCATCTCAGCTTCACTTCCCATCCTGATAACTATCCTAATGTGAGGCACCCTGGGACTATCCAATCCCGGCTTCACTTCCCATTCCAGTCGCATCTCAGCTTCACTTCCCATCCTGATAACTATCCTAATGTGAGGCACCCTGGGACTATCCAATCCCGGCTTCAGTTCCCATCCAGGTTGCATTTCCAATCCTCATATCAATCCTACTATGCGATACCCTGATACCAGCCAATCCCTGCCTCACTTTCCCATCCCCGTCGCATTCCCCATCCTGATAACAATCCTAATGTGAGGCACCCTGGGACTAGCCAATCCTTAGCAGACCTGCTTGGATCCACAGTACTGAGATAGCAGGGGTGCACTGGCAAAGCTTTGTGAGAGCAAGGGGGAGAGCACCCCAGGACGCTTCGCCACATGATGGAGTTGCTTTACAAGGGCTGCGTCTGCACGAGGTGACATGAGAGGTCACTGACCGCTATGTGTGTGGGACTCGGGCAGGATTTAGGTAAAGTGGCAGTGTCTTCAGTGGAATATGTTTTAGTGCTGCTGATCGGGGCTGAGGCACCCTGGCAACAATATGTGTGAGTAACCTTACTGGAAACGTGTGTTTTCTTTGCAAGCACTGCCACAAGATCCACTTGAAAACAGTTTCCTTCATGAGAACAACTCATTGTTGCCTCAGAATAAGGCCTACTTCATCACTATAGAATATACAGATGTTGATAACGTAACAAACTCTTTGACGCGTTCTGAATAGCAACGATACCAGTTTAATAAGCGTTGGTGAAAGCAATTAGTCTGGCATTGCCTGACAGTTTTGGATTTGTCAATGCTTGTTTACTGTTGTCTTTTGTTGATAAAATGGTGTAGGAGCTATTGGGCCCTGGGCCCAGATTGGAATCGGAATGTTCAAGTTTTGTTTACTTTTAAAAAATGGGCAATGTATTAAGTGGGTTGGATCTATTGTTTATAAATGCACGGTCACGGTTAGAAAAGGTAAACTGCTAGTAAGGTAATCAAGCGGAGACTAACCCTCCCACTGGATAAATCCAGGGCCACAAAGGCTATAGAATCCTTCCTTGGTGAATTGGTAGCTCCAAACGCTTAATCGTTACTGAAGTGCAGCCTGGGAGACAGTCCATAATGCTGGAAAGCTACACACGAGTCTGCTGTACCCGGGAGAGCCACAGGAGTGCCGCCCAAGACTGATATTAGCCTCCGTTAACCACGCTGGGGGCGAGGGGGGTCGGCACGGCGCCGCCATGCTCTTGACGGAACCAATCCGTCACGAGCCACGGGCACGCTGTGCTTGTGACGGAGTGGTTCCGTCACGGCCCCGCCCGCTCAATAAAACTCCCGCGAAGGCGCAGAATTCCTGCAGCATGGGCGGGGCGGCCGCGCCGTGACGGAACCACTCCGTCACCAGCACAGCGCGTCCGTGGCTTGTGACGGAGTGGTTCCGTCACGAGCACGGAAGAGGTTAAAGGGAACCGCTGGCTTTGCGGTAACAAGAGACAAGTGGTAACTGTTTTCTGGCTGGACTTCAACCCGAAGGCAGAGGGGTGGCTTACTTATTATCAGTAACACTCTTTCCGGTAGAGACTTACTGCAGACTCCCCACCTTTTAGATATTTGAAGAAGAATCAGACTGGAATTTAAACAAAAAATTGCAGTATCTCGGCGCGTCGTCGAGTGCTGTCATGTGGCTCCTCACTAACGCAGTTCTGCTACGAAAGGGACGTGCGGAGCCTATATATATGCAACACCTCTGCGAACATACATCAGTTGCTTTCAAGGCTGTCCACGCACCCAAACGCAGAACCCCAACTGCACATTGGTTGTGACCAGTGTGCAGGTTCCCACAATTGGGATCTTATTGATGGGTTGAGTCCAATCACAGAATGGGGAGAACGGGAGGGTCAGTAAGGATCCTACAGCTAGACAGAGTCTTTATTAGAAGAACAATTGTCTTACCTTTAGTAATTCTCCTTCTGGTATAGACTTGTACCTGCAGATTCCTTATCATCATTTGAATAGATAGCAAAGCAGTACCTATTTGGAGACGGATCGGTGAATAGACTCAAACCAGGAAGAGGGAAGGAGTGGGCGAAAACCCCTTCTCAACCAACCTGGCTGTCCGGACAATAGTGCTTTGTGAACATGTGGATCGGCACAACCTTAGCTGCTGGCGTATGTCCCGGTTTGTAACCTCACGTGCTAACACATTGGTATCAGCTGTGGCCCTGGTAGAATGAGCATGCAGTTCTTCCAGAGCCTGCTTTTTGGCCAGAGTGCAGCAGATCTTAATGCAGAATATGATCCGGCGGGAGAGGGTCCTTTCCTGCACTGCGCTGCCTTTTGTGCTCAGGTGAAGCCAACACGGAGCAGATCCCCCCCACTCAGTGTTCTTTGGTACGATCGCAGAAACGTATACAGGAGTCTAGAGTTCCACTTGAGGTGGAACGCATCTCCAAGCAAGTGATGCCTTGGAAATTCTAATGCCCGTAAGTGCTGACATTGTGCATTTTCGGCAGTGGCGAACAGATCAAGCCTAGGTTCTTCCCGTGAGCCAAAGCGGCCTTTTGCCCACTTTGTGTGTAATGGCCACTCTTAATTGGTTAGGTGCCGACAGCCGAGTTAGTCTACCCTGCCCTTCAAAGAGTCTGTCAAGTGGTTTGCCACTAGGAAAATCAGTTGGTGGGCCAGCCATTTCCAGAGGTGCAGAGCCTCTTGGCATGGGTACTGGGAACTCACCCCTACCTGTTTGTTACAATACCACATGGCAGTGGTGTTGTCTGTCAAAACCTAAATTAGCCTCCCCTTGAAGTATGGAAGGCAGGCTTACAACGCTACACGGATGGCCCTCCGTTCCAGAATGTTGATGTGCAGGCAGTAATTCCACCGGAGTACAGAGGCCTCTGATTTTCAACTCTCCTAGATGGCCACCCCAAACCAGAAGTGATGTTTCAATCACCACTGTCAGTTCTGGGTGGGGTAGAAAGAGGGGTCTTCCACAGAACCAATCATAGTCCAGCAACTACTATTGCAGATCTTTCACACTCTCCTATAAAATCTGAACGTGCATGCAGACGTCCCGTTAATGTTATACTCACTGGGACTTAAGATCCCACTGCAGGCCTCCATATGCCACCTGGCATGCCTGACCAAGAAGATGCAGAAGGCCTTCAGTCCCGGCAGCCTCAGAGTCAACCTCACTAAAATAGAAGAGCGATGCTGAAAGATCGGGCTTATAGCCTGAATGCCTCAGGGGAATAGGCACAAACGCGAGATATGTCCAGAATGGCTGAGACGAAAGGCTCCATGAACGAATGAATGGTATTTAAAAATCACGAACAATCTCCCCAAAGGGTATCTCGGCTCACCATCTGAGAACAGAGAATACTTGTCTACCCACCTCTAAAGGAAAAGAAGAGAAGGTAAAAAGACAAAGAGACGTTTTTAGAAACTTTGTAAAAACCTGAAGGTTGGGAGCTAATTTGACAGTAAGCAGGAGATTGTTACAAGTTCTCGCCCTCAGAACAAAGATAGATTATCTTCTCTGGTTTGTAACCTGAACTTTGTGATCCTTAGCAATCTATTCTTGGCGGCTCTTCACTCTCTAGGAGGGGTATATAACACAAAACGGGCCCCATTTGATCAACTGCGTTATAATGTAATGTAATGTAAAGTATAATTATAGAGCGCACTGAAACCCATCGGGCATACACAATAGTTAAGAGTCTAAGAAAAATCAGCTTTTCAACAAGAAGAAACCGAAGCTGCCGAAGACGGTCAGTGGTAGAGCTGGTGCGGAGGGGGAGGGGGAGGGGGAGGGGGGGTGGGGTTTAGAGTCAATCTGACTGACGCATTTTGAACTGCTGGCATCTTCTTTGTTAGATATTTGGGCAACCCCTAATATAGACTATTACAATAGTCCAGTCTTAAGGTGACCGAAGAGTGAGTAACAGTCTCTCTAGCTGAGAGGGGAAGAAAATCTTTAAACTTTTTGAGGGACTTGATGATAGAGAAGCAAGGCCCTGAGACGGAGTTGAAATAATGGCAAAAAGATCGATCATTGTAGAACTTAACACCCAAGTTCATTACAACCTCTATAGGTGAAGGAAGGCTGTCAGGCCTTTATGACTCCCTGGTACGAGGCGGAAAACTGGCTGCGAGATCCAAAACTATGAATTTCTGTTTTCTCTGCATTGCATTTTAAGAAATTAAGGTTCATTCACCTGATCACGTCAGTAGTAAGCCGGGATACCACTCATCAAAAAATCCTGGTCGCAAAAGTGACATGTCTGGTCGCAAAAGGCTGGTCGCAATTTTGACAGCTTTTGACATGTCTGGTCTTAAACTCCTGGTCGCATTTTTGACAGTTTAAGACCAGGACTGTTTAAGACCAGGGTTTGATCTGGCCTTAAACAGTCTGGTCTTAAACTTCTGGCCTTAAATTTAACAGCTAGGGCTGCAAAAATGGACATGCCCAGGAGTGCTCAGGCCTGGTCTTAAACAGTCCTGGCCTTAAACTGTTGGTCTCAAACAAGTGACAGGTGGCCCGAGTGTTGACAAGGGCCGGCAGGTGCCCCGGAAGGGGCGTATGAGTCACAGGGGGCGGGTTGTTTTTTTGGAGGTAGAGGCGTGGCAAAGCAGCCCTACGGCCATGTGTCCCTGTTGTGGTGTAGAGGTATACGCCTCTTTTAGGGGTGGTGATTTCTTTGAATACATATAAGCCTTTGTCAGGAGCCTGTTGTAGCAAGCAGCCGCTGGACAACGTGAAGGGTCACCATGGCAGAAAGGAAGAGCTACAAACCATTTGAGAGAAAACATTGGTTTGGTGGCTCAGAGATCCCCGTCAGTAGCTTTTACAGAACCAGACCTGCGGTAATGGAACATAATGCTCAACCAGGAGAACCTTCTGGCTGGGGGTTTGTTAAGCAATGGCCGAGCCGGGTGGACCCGATTAAGCGTTACAGCAGCTCTAGCGAGTGTTCGAGTGACGGTTTGGCGTCTGAGCAAAGCATGCTCTTGGAGTTGGAGGATGAGGAAGAATCCATAGTTCCTCCTAATACACCCGTCTATGAAACCATGGATGTTCACATGACGAGTCCTCAGGAAGTAGGTGTGCAACAGCCTGGTACAAGCGTGGAAGATGAGGGCTCACCAATGGATATTACCGACTCTCAAGATGTCAGAGTAGCCGACGCGGGGTTTGAAAATGTGGAGGTGAGTTAAAATGTTAGGAGCAACTATTTTGCATAAGGATGTATTTTATTTCTTCAACTACCAAACGTTAATCTTACTTATGGCCCCTCTAGAGAGCACCAGCTCCTAACACACCCATCTATGAAACCCCGGATGTTCACATGACGAGTCCTCAGGAAGTAGTTGTGCAACAGCCTGGTACAAGCGTGGAAGATGAAGGGTCCCCAATGGATATTACCGACTCTCAAGATTTCAGAGGCGCTGCAGAGGATGGTGAAAATGTGGTGGTAAGTCAAAAAAAAAAAAAAAAAAAAATGTTAGGAGTAGACCCCTTACATGAACGTTTGTTGTCTTTCTAACGCTAACGGGTTGTCAATATTTGTCTTTTGAACCTAGGATGAAACACCGAAAAGAACTGATGCCCAGGGGCAGACTGCAAAAGGTCGCAGCTTGAATCTGTCTTGTATATGCTGTGCAAACCAGACGGGGAGTTCCACAAATCTGGGGACACCTATGTCTAAGGAGTGTGAAGAGTGTTCTAAGAACGACGACTCTGAAAAACCAACGCCAGGGTTCACCAGAGTTGGGTTCACCACTGATGACATATCAAGTGTTAAAGGTTTCGCAGCTGTGGTTGTATACACATGCGTCAAAAGGGACTATTACAGCCTGTGTTTCGGCCATCGTATTAACGACCCTGAACAGGGGGCGCACGAGTGTCTATCCGGATCATACAGAGACCGTGTAATCCGGTACATATGTAGTATGCTAGACCCGTACAAGATGCATAAACTGCTAAGGGTGGTGCACGGCCTGAGCGCTGAAAATAGTTTTGTCCATCCGAACATGCTGAAGATCATGATAGCGGCAGTCAAGGAGATACGCTATGCCAACGACCCCTACGCAAAACTAAGAAGCATGCCAGGCACAGGTGTGTGCTGTGACAAAAAGATGGCACAGAGACTTATAGAAAGGCGCATGTGTAATCTGTATCTAAAAAACAGAAAAGTGGTATCCTTGGCACCACAAAGGCTGTTTTATAATAGATAAGGCCTGATGTATTGTGACCTTATAGCGTGCATTTAAAGTAATGTAGTAGAATGTTACACCCTCAAGATACCTTTATGTAAACCATACTTGCTATGTAATAATGTAAAATGTCTGTGATATGGTAATACTCATTCTTTTTTAATAAAATGTTCTTACACAAAACAAGCGTCTTTCATTTCCTGTACTGTAATGCCCGCTAACATGTCGGAGGGCCTGTTAAGAAAACTTTATTATGATACAAGAGGGGTTGGCAGCTTTGGAAGCGGCGCAGCTCTATATAGAAGGGCTGTGGCTGAAAAGGAGTCTGTAAGCAGAGAAGCTGTGAAGACATGGTTATCAGGAGAGGAGGCATATTCACTACATAAACCTGCCAGAAGACGTTTTAAGAGACGACCCACAATCGTTAATGCGTGTATAGATTATCAGTGGCAAGCGGACATAATCAGCCTTCAAGATATAGCAAAACATAACGACGGTGTGTGTTATATATTAACAGTCATAGATGTGTTGTCCAAGTATGCGTATGCAGAGGCGATGCGTGATAAAAGTGGAGCTAGCGTCACAGACGCTTTTAAAGCCATCTTCGATAAGGGGCGTATTCCTCAAAAACTACAAACAGACGCAGGAAAAGAATTCTTAAACAAGTCATTTCAGAAATTATTAAAGCAGCATAATGTTCAACATTTTGTAACACACACGGAGGTAAAAGCAGCGGTTGTAGAAAGGTTTAACAGAACTTTAAAGTCTAAGATGTGGCGGTATTTTACGGCCAACAATACATACAGATACGTGGATGTTCTACAGGCTTTTATAGCTGTATATAATGCCAGTTATCATAGGACCATCAAAATGGCACCTGAAGAGGTAACAACTGATAATTCGTTAACTGCCTGGAGAAACGTGTATGGGTCTAACTTTGGTACAAAGGTGAAGAAGTCTGTTTTTAAAAATGGTGATCACGTCAGGATTTCAAAACTGAAAGGAGTCTTCACGAAGGGTTACCAACAGACCTTTAGTGATGAAATATTTATAGTGGAAAGTGTGGAGCTTAAGGAAGGGGTGTATATTTACAGGCTAAAGGACTACGATGGGGAAACGGTGTCAGGATCCTTTTACAAGGAAGAGTTACAAAAGGTGCCCGATGATCCAAACCGCGTGTATAGGGTTGAAAAGGTTCTGAAAAGGAAAGGTACCGGTGCTAAGAGCCAGGCATATGTCAAATGGCGCGGATGGCCTGAGAAATTTAACAGTTGGGTGTTGGCCAGCTCCCTGAAGGGTGTGTGAACTAAAAGCCTCTGCGACGATGGAGACTACACCCTTTTATATAACCTTACCATCCAACGCTTCTAAGGACATGTTCCCCAACAATCAGATTTCTAATTACACCGTCAAATTGGCTAAGGCTGTGGACCTGAAGGGGGGCTGGGAGGTCGCCCTAACAGAAATACAATACCCTAGAACATGGAATACATTTACAGCGGCTGAAACCAAGTTTTACATCAAGAGGGACCAGGACCCCATGGGCATACACACATCCTTCCCACCAGGCTACTACCCACACGTAACAAGCATTATCGAAGCCATCAACAAATCCATAGCCAGTATAGAACCACATCCGAATATTCATCTGGCGCTAGATAATGTGAGAAGGAAGGTGTTTCTTAAATCCGTAAATCGAAACAACCTGTTTAACTGTTCAGGTAAATTAAGAAGGATTTTAGGGACAGTACAACATGTGAAAAGCCCCGTGGAACCAGATCACACGTGCCCCGATATTAATGGGGGGTTCTACACGCTCTATGTGTACAGCGATATTGTAGAGTCTCAGAGGATAGGTGATAGTTACTCGCCGTTGTTAAGGTGGGTGCATGTACAGGGTGATAATAATACCATGGTCAACATACAATTTAACAAACCCGACTACGTCGCAGTTTCTAAAAACCATTTTGACACTATTTCAATTATGATCTACGATGATCAGTCTGAGCCGGTGGCCTTTAAATACGGGAAAGTTATTGTCAAGCTTCATTTAAGGCCTAGACACGACAGAGGGTATTAAGCAGCCATCATGGTGGTTATGAAAACCTACGGAGATCCGTCTATGTACAGAGACTATTACAGAAGTCAAGCCGGTTATGGAGGACCACCGTACTTTCAAGGTTCACCTGTTATGTACGGGGCGGGATTAGGGGGATTCTTTAGGAGTCTGTTTAGAAGAGCTATGCCTTTCCTGAGAAGAGGCTATGAAATTGCAAAGCCTCATGTTAAGGCTGCTGCCACGAACATTGCCCAGGAGGTGGTGGGGTCTGTTACATCGGCGGTTGCAGAGCGCATGAACAAGCAACCTCAAGAAGGAGCTGGTTTGATGTATAAGCCACGCGCTAGTGTCAAAAGGAAACGGCGTGTTTCCAGACGCAGGGGTCCCCCAGCCCCCTATAAAAAAAGGAGGACCTCTTCAAAACGTCCTCAGAAAAGAAGAGCTCCAAGACGGAAGAGAGCTGCGAAGAAACGAACCGGCTCTAAAGTAAATATTTTTTAAAGACTTGTAAACACAGCCATGGCCTTCGTACATTGTGGATCTGGAGAGTGCGCCAAATCAGAGTTAGACTTGTTTAGTCTAAAACCTACGCAGACAAGCATCGAAAACAGCTTCTTCATGGAGGTGTCACCTTTAGCAGCATTGACACCTCTGGCACCTATAGAGTTTTATGTGTCAGGGGCCACGGATATGTATTTGGATCTCAACAACACTCTGCTGCATCTTATGTGTAAAATCGTAAAAGCGGATGGGTCCGACATTGCCGACGACGCTAAAGTGGCACCGATCGCTTACCCTCTAGCTACCATGTTTAATCAAGTGGACATCACCCTGGGCGACCGACTCATCACCCAGAACGATAACATGTACGCCTACAGAGCCTACATAGAAAGCATTCTAAATTACAGTAGCGAAGCCCTTGACACACAACTTTCAGCGGGTCTCTTTCACAGGGATACACACGGTCAGTTTGAAATCACAGCTCTGGATGGTGATAATAAGGGCTTTATAAAAAGAGCGGGGCATGCTGCAGCCAGCCGTACCTTTGACCTCCTGGGGCGCATACATTCGGACCTCTTCTTCCAAGATAAACTGCTCATCAACGGAATTGATCTTAAGATCAAGCTCAATCGCAACAAGGACTCATTCTGCCTCATCAACGGGGATGCTGAACAGTACAAGCTGAACATACTGTCTGCGAGTCTGTTTGTAAAGAGAGTGAAAGTGTCCCCGAGCGTCAGGTTAGCGCACGCCGAAGCTTTGCAAATATCCAACGCCAAGTACGCTGTGGAAAGAGTAGCTCTGAAGGTATTCAGCATCCCTGCAGGTACCCGCTTAACACAACAGCAGAATTTATTTCTGGGACAGCTACCAAAACTCATCATCATAGGGTTTGTGGACAATACAGCTTTTAGTGGCACCTATGGCTCAAACCCCTTCAATTTTAAACACTACAACATCAACTACGCAGCGTTGGTCCACGAGGGCAATGTGATTCCTGCAAAACCCTACACCCCCAGTTTTGAAGCAAGGCATTACATCAGGGAATATCAAGGACTGGTTTCGATAACAGGAAAGCATCAAAGGGACTGCGGTGTAGCCGTGTCAAGAGAAGGCTATGGCCGTGGATACACGCTGTTCGCATTCGACCTGACACCGGACATGGAAGATGGCGATCACTACAACCTGGTCAAAAATGGGAATCTAAAAGCTGAAATACGATTCGCTGCTCCACTACAGACTAATGTGAACATGGTCGTATTCTCTGTATTCGACAGCATCATTCAGATCAACCACGCAAGGCAGATTTTGTTTGACTATCTTTAAAAACATTGGTGAAATGGATACGGTGCAGATACGTGACTTCTTAAGCAGACATAAATACGCTAGGAAATACTTTTTGGGTGTTTTCCCTAGCGATGGGTTACCAGGCGAAATAGGGGCAGAAAGGCCCTGCACCCTAGTCTTTAACACAGACCCGCATGACCAGGCTGGGACACATTGGGCGGCCATGTTTATAGATGTTGATAAGGTTATAGTGTTTGACAGTACCGCAGAGTTCCCTGAGCACAGACTCTATACAACTCCTATATTCAAGTTTGTGAAAAAAGCTGCAGCTGTGGTGGAGTATAACAAACTAAGGGTGCAGGATTCCATGGCCATCACATGCGGGGAACATTGTATTTATTTTATCAGTAAAATGTCACAGGGTCTTTCGTTTAGAAATTTCTTAAATCTATATCCGGGGGATCTTGTTAACAATGACCGTATAGTTGCGAAATATGTAAAAGAAAACACCTGGGTGTCGGTCAGACCTGTGAAAACAGAATATGTACCTTGTCAAAACTGTAAGGGTTTATAACAGTTGTATGTCTAAAGTTGAACGTTTAAAATAAAAGACATTATATTTTTTTAAAAACATGCATTCAGACTCGTTATTTCAATATACATGCAACATGAAATGATTTTTTGAAAGACGACTGAGACGGTTTGTAAAGTTATAACAAGGTGTTTATTACAAATATTTAGTTGACAAAACTTTACTGCAGAAACCTAGGAATAAAAAATCACACACAATTAATCAAAAATCCAAGCGATGGGTGGCTGGGTCAATGTCTTTTTTTTTTTTCGAGATGTCGTCGGCTGGGTAGGGGTAGACCAAGTAGGAGATAGTCTAGGGCCTTCAGAACCTGTAGGCGATGGCAGTAGGGGACTCTTCAAATTGTCTAGCAGGCGCCGGTGTTCATTATTACCAACAAGCGTGGAGGGTATATTGAGTTCAGCAGCGGCCCTCAGAAACTGCTCCCAGCCTCTCGGTGCATTTTGAGGCGTTAGGATTTTGGGGTGGGTCAGACCTTTGACTAGATCGTACATATGCGACCCTGCAACAGGTTGGCCCTTGTAGAGAAACTCACCGCGTTCATTCCAAGAGGCTAGGTCTTTAGAAGCGGCTAGTTTACTCATCAGCATCTGCGCAGCCCCTCTGTGCCTTTGACCTATATTTTTTAGGAGGTCTCCAGCAAAGGTATCTGAAGCTGTCGCCCCATCGGGAGGCGGTTGTAGGGGCTGAGGGTCGGGGGCCTGAGCAGCTGGTTGTTCAGAGTCTGGGGTATATAGAGTCAACTTGTTCTTCTCAGTATTCCACTGGGTGTAGTAATTTAAGAATTTTTTTAGAGTGCTGTTGTAAAGGTTAGCCTTGTCGTAGGGGTTTAGATCAGTCCTGCTCAAAATGTCCTTAATTTCAGTATCCAGGCGTAGAGTCTCATTTCTACGAATATCCCAGGCATTGTCCGTGGTGGACCCCAGCTGCTCCATTTGCTGCCTAGGAACCAGATACATTTTGGTGGCATGATCCATCACTGACCCGAGAGGAGGCTTGTAATTACAGGTATAGCTATGCCCAGCAAGTTACCTATAAAACCTCCAGACTGTTTCACCAGTTTCTTCTTTGTTATGAGTGAGCCCCTTTTATTACTGAGCTTCTTGATGAGCCCCTTCTTCTTCTTCAGAACCTGTAACTGACGCTTTGATATAGGGACGTTGCCTTTTAGGGTGTTTAGGGCTATTTCTGAAATGGCGGCCACTAAATCGTCAGAAGCGGTGCCCAGGATGGCCTTTCGGTGTTGGGGGCTGGCTGTAACAAGCATTTTCAGGAGAGCTAAATTGCGGCGTAGGTGTGTAGACATGGTCACCACTGAGCGTTATAAGGGCTGGCCTGTAAATGGTTCTAAAAGACTTCACCGCTGCTTTTTATAGGGCCTGGTCTTGGGCTTTGGTGTGTAAACTACAGGTAGCTCTGGGGGAAAAATATCGGCCCTTAGTCTATAGTCTTCTAGAGTTTCGTTTTTTAAGTCTACCAACAGGTACCCGTGGGGTTTTGATGTAGCGTCGTTAAAGGCCTCCATGAAGAAGTGTGTGTTTCCGGGGTACATCTGTTTAGCTATGACAGCTATTTGTTGTTTGTCCCGAGGGTTTTTAAATAAAACAAGGTATGAAGCGTTGAGAGCTATAGACCTACTGTTCTTGCCTTTGTAAAACAAGTTCTGCACAATGTAGCAGATGCTTAGATTGCGATGATGTGAATATTGAGTAAAAGCTCTCTCTAACTCTGGATGATCACCACCTTCACGCATCAGATCATCAACAATTATCATATTTACAAGGGTTGGTGGTAGTAGTTCATCATCGTTGAGGTTATTCGGTATACCCTCTATAAATTTGATATGTGGGAACCGACTGCCCAAGTCTGTATAAAGAGGCTGCCAGCATGAATAAAGCCACACAATGTTGTTAGGGGTTTGTGATAAAGCAGAGTTGGCATTTTCTAAGAGCTTTTTTATAAAGTAGCTTTTACCACAGTTTGAGGGTCCTGCTAGCACGCAGGAGAATGGATGCTGTAACCTGGTGTCCATGCTGTGGCGGCTGTCTCTCTAATGGGCCTAATAACCATAAGGCAGTGTTTTATAGTCGGTGGTCAGGACCCTTTTATCAAAAACAACTCGCAATGTTTTATGTAGAGGCTCGGTTGTGATTTCCCACTTCTTTTTGGATCTGACTATGCAGGGCTGGTTCACGACTATGGTTTTAGCATTCTCAGAATCGTCTGCTGTAACGTATTCGTGCACCAGATTCTTCAAGCTATCAAAATTGATTTTTAGGGTGTTGCTGACATTTAATGTTATCCCTTTGACCTTCATACACACCTTGTTCTTGTTGGTACGGTAGCTGTATGTTTTAGGCCCTGAGGAAGTATATTCTTTTATATACTCGTCCTTATCTAGCTCACTGGTTAGGTTACCCAGATAATCTCCTAGAGGAGGGTCTTCATCCCCCGGTTTGCTCAGAAAAATCACAGAATCTGTATCGTGATACAAGCAGCGATCCTGGAGCTTATCCATAACCCCGTAAAGCTCTAGACGAGCGTGGGCTGTCGTGAAGCAGGCTATGAAAATGTTTATGTTGTTACTCGATGTGGGGTACTCTTGGGCATATTTCCAACACAAAGCCGCGGTATCGTCATCGATAAACTCGCAGCTGGACACCTCGTAGCATGGGGCAAACAGGTACTTGAACAGTTCATCAGGATCTGATATTAAGGTAGTATTTGAAAGGTTTGTGCGCTGTGCAAATTTTCCCCATAAGGAGTTGAGACAGAGTTTGGCTAACTGTCGGCGTGCAGGATTGACCTCTATCAGATGGGATCGTAAACGGATACCCTCGTGAGCGTAGTAGTCATCGATGTATTTCTGTTTTGCATCCTGACTAGTACACCAGTCAGGATACCCTGAGGCCTCCTGCTTGTCTCTGAGAAACAAATTAATGTAGGGGGCAAAGAGTTGTGTTGTAGTGTTCTTAAAGTGCCACACTTCGTGTACTCTACCTAGCCTGTACCCTTTCTCTAAGGCAGCTTGTACCTCGATGCTACACCAGGTCCCTGTGAGCATCCTTTGTTCCTCGGTGTGTGTGCAGCCGTCAACCTCTTTAAGCATCGCACAGGTTCGGCAGAGGGGGAACATTAGCTTGCCATCGACTCTGCATGGTAACACCGGGAAGTAAAGCTGCTTAGGAGGATATATTTCACATTTGATAAGCCCAAAGTATTCGTCTAGGGGCTTAAAATCTCTATAGATGATGGTGGGATGACCCACCGGGTACAACTTCATCTTGTTCACAAAAGGGTACAGACTGGTGAAATCATAGTAGTGTATTTTCTCACCCTCACCAACGGCCTTGTACAGTTGTATGGCATTTGTACGCCCCCCAAATAAGGCATCTCGGGGCTCCAAAGGTGTGGGTAAATCATGAGTCTTAAGAAAAGAGCAGAGGTCTGTGTCGGTTTTTAACATGTCTAACCACTCGTGCTCCCAAAGAACTCTCATAGCAAAGCCACTGTTTTCAACATACTGGGCCTTTGTCAGAGTACGTCTGTATAAGTGTTCAAATTTGGCACCCAGCATTTTGTTATATTCGTGGGGCTTGTAACACTTGGGGCAGCCGTGGTAAAAACAGCCGTTGAATTCAAAGGCTGTCGGCACACCCTTAATTACAGAGTACCCGTCCAGGTAATAGGGGCCCAGGCGGAATTCACCAGCCTGTAATGCATGTTGAATCTGGATGTCTTCCTTCTCAGAGACGTACATGAGCCACTGGATAGAGGGGGTTGAATAACGTTTCTGTTTACCGTTATAGAGGTCTGGCGGTACTAGAGCGATAGTTTCTGGCCTCAAAAACATGTGTTTGTAGATGGACATACACATGGATGCCAGAGTGACGTTTTGAAATGGGTCTATGTATTCGACCGCATGCTGTATTTCAGGGGTTTTGGATGTCGAGGCCTTGACTTTCTTAGTCAATGTCTTAGGTTTCAAGGCCTTGACTTCTTTAGTCATAGACACCACAACATCTCTGAAAAGGTTACAAGCTTGCCGGAGGATCATTACATCAGCCTGACAATAAGCTTTCAACTCTGTTTGAAAGTGAAACTCCTTTTCACGGTTTTCAGAGTACCACTCTAGAAAGCTCACTTTCTCATCAGGCATCATGTATTCAACCCCGTAGCTGTCAGGAGGCGGCATGGGTCCCACATAATTCTGGTTAGCCCAGGTGTTGAAAAAGTGTGGAAAATACCCTTTACAACCTTGGAACCCAAAGGCCTTTGGCAGCTTGCTCAATTTCATGGGTAGGAAATTCAGGGTGTCTATGAAGCGTATTTTTAAAGGACATACCGTCATCAGCATCAGTTTAGACCCCTGGGTTATGAGTTCCACCTGTATCTTTTCACGAATCATGTCTCGTAGAATAAAGAAGGAGTCATAGGCTTTCGAGTTGTGGGCTAGCATGGTATATCCTTGGAATTTGGCCTGAATGAAAGTGCTCAGGAAATCACCAACGCACGTTCGTCCCTCAAACTCCCAACTGTCGTCGGAAGTTAGATGGTGCGCGTAAATGTAGTTAGGCTGGTGTACCCCCGTCTCTTGTGTGCACTCTATATCAAACACTATATAGTCTTCGGTCTTGGTCTGAGATGGACCTTTAACCATATAACACTGATGGTTGGTACCGGCTTTGTAAGATACATGGCAACGGGGACATATCATACCTTTGCACTTGTGATTCACTGCCACATACCGCCCACACTCGCTACAGTCCTTTTTAGGGACGCAGCTGTAAGATTGCTCGTGTATGCTCAAACAGTTTTGCGAGCGACAAAACAACCTACAGATGCCGCACCTCACCTTTAGGGTAGCGTCTTCTATGCAGCCGTCCCTCTGACACATCTTACAACACATTTCACACTGGTGGTATGTTTTATTGTTGTATATATGATCGCAGTGGGCGCACACATATTTGGCCCCCAGAAAACCTTTAAGGTTCAAGATACCGTAAAAATGATTTTCCATGTGGAGGACATATACGGTCTTGTTTCTCACAGGTTCCCCGGTTGTAAAGTACTTCCAGGAACCGCTGTGATAGAGAACTTTCACCGTCACGGCGAAATAGTTCTCAAAAAGACCTATATCACCAAAGCCGACCATTCGGTCAGGAGGTATTTCAAGAACCTCATGGGCTTCAGCAGCTCTAGACATGATGACAGCGTCAGGGGTCTTGCGAGTCATCAACAGACCCACGATGCTGGCCGCCAGACATGTATTGGCAGTGGCGTTGCTAAAGTTGAGCAGCCACCTCTGTTTCTTGCCAATTATTTTACTGTATAGTACGCTCTTTAAGGGTCTGGAAACACCCCCCTCACGCCCCCGTACAATGAGGGCTATGACTCTAAACGTGCCATAGGCGACTAGTTCAGCCTTACTCTGTAAAAGCCTTGAGAGGTTTTCTAAAAATTGCACAGCATCAAAAACATCTCGGGTCTTCCGCCTGGTGAACAACGGTGTGTCAAAACCCTGCCCCTGGAAGCGGAGTTGGAAAAAGTCATTAGGCCCCACAGCGTGTAACAACCTTACTATGAGCTCCTGCACAGCCTGATGTATAGCCAGAACACCGTGAGTGGTTGATGTTATTTGATGTAGGTTAACAAATCTAAACTCCTCATAGTGTTCTACGGCCCTAAACCTCTCTACATTGCGAGTGTAACTCCTAACACTCTCTAAAAACAAGGGCTCTGGGCCCTCATCAGTAGGAGTGTGATTTGTGGAGGTGTTCTCTGATGTGTCACTTTGGGAGGTCAGGTTGGTCCCTGTCTCAGAGGTCCTTGTAAACCTGCGGGTAGCGCATATTCTAGCCTTCTTGAGCTTATTTATTAAAAGCCGGCGTTGCTTTGTACTATTAAGCCACTTTTGTTTTTTTTTACGGGCCCAGGCTTTTCTAGATACCAAGCCCCAGCCTATCTGAACAGGTAGGTCGCTGTCGTTGGATGTCTTGTTCATGGAGGCCCCCGCTACAGTTCCACCCCTGGGTCCTTCTGAATGTTGCGTTGTTTGGAGTTTTGCCATCCCCCCTACCCCCTTTAAATGGCCGACCCTGGGGATGTTAGACCCTGCCCCTATGTATTGTCGGTGGTGAAGTGCTGGCTTATATGCTTCAGGCGTTGATCTTGAAGCTGTGGTACCGTGGTTGAAAGGGTCTAGGGAAACAGGGGTGTCTTGTTTGAAGGGTTCTATGGAAACATTGGGGTCTTGTTTGAAGGTTTGTGGGGTACCAACTGGGCGTTGCTTGAGCAGTTTTAAGAAGCGTGCAGACTTTGTCACTAACCTCTGGACCGTACGGCTATATTTTGAGGGTCTCTTATGAGCACCAGTGGTTGTGGGGGTCTTTAGGGGTTGGTGCTTACATAGTCATGAATGTGTACCTTGTATGTCGGCCACAGCCGCCTGACACATCTGTATGATGTCTTTTTTACAAACCCCAACCCTGGCCACGACCAGATGTTGGGCCTCCCTCTTGTTGATGAGATTGGAATACCCCATATCCATTCTTATGAGTGCACGGTTCGCCTGCCGTTTTAATTTTCGAACCGCCATCTGTATCTCTCTTACGTGTGTCTTCAATACATCTTCTGTGTTTACAGACCCATCTTGTTCCTGCTTAGGGGGGCACACCTTGCGAGGTCTTATAAATGGAGGCACCCCCCCAGTCCCATCTATACTGCAACCCTCAAAGACGGGGTTGGACACGGGTCTGTACACGGGCATGTCCCATGGGATGGACACGGACCTGTACACGCGGCTGGCAGAGGTGCTGGCCTCGGGTTTGGACACGGTACTGTACACAGGATTGGCAGAGGTGCTGGCCACGGGGCTGGACACGGGACTGTACACAGGGTTGGCAGAGGTGCTGGCCATGGGACTGGACACAGGACTGTACACGGGATTGGCAGCTGGGCTGGACACAGGACTGTACACGGGGTTGGCAGAGGGGCTGGACACGGGGGTGTACATGTGAATGGCCGTGGGGCTGGTAGGGTCGTATGCTCCTGGAGGGGTACTCGGGGACAAAGGGTATGAGGATTGTGAGGAGGTGTCGTTGTAATCCTGGGGCCTAGTTGAAATGTCGGTGGTAGGGTGTGGTGCCTGGTTACCTGTGTTCTGTAAACCCTCTGTGCTCAAAGACCCTTGGTACACCGCTTCTGGGGTTCTACCTATGGTGTCTACCAACCCCCTCAACGCCTCAAGAGAGTTGCTAATCGTGGTAGAAGGACCTTCTAGGGGTTGCGCAGTATCACCTGTTGAGACCCTAGGCTGTGCCTGAACACTTACAACCGGTTTTGGGGGCTGTTCAGGGGCGTGCACCTCTACATGTACAGTTATTCTATTTGGCACTGTCTGGGGTTTCAGGACGCTTGGTGGATCCGGCGTTGCCTTAGGGTTGCTGAGGGTCTCTGCTAACTGTAGCTTAGGGACCCCCGGTTTCAGCTTCAGATGTTTCCTTGAGAGGCGCGATGTTTTAGGGGGTTGTGGTGGCGACGCCTCTTCTACACCCACAGGTGCAACTAACACCTCCTTGGGGCTCAAGGTTGTATAGGTCTCATTCAAGGGCTTAGCATCCTTTTTTATAGATAAATCTAGGGGGCTAGCTTGGGGCTCAGGGGTGCTAGGGCTTTTCTTCTCAGGACTTAAGAGCTTTGCCTGACCCTCTTGGAGCACCTCCGGTGTCTTCTTCTTCATGTTTAACTGTTCTGTTTGGGGATCTGTGAATACCTTACAGGCCTTCACACGTTTTAAAGGTTTGGGGAGGTTCTCTGAGTCCCGCTGTTTCTTCTTAAGGGAGGCCTGGTTTGTAGGCAGGCCTCCAGTGTTGACCCCACCCCTGTGCAGAATAGATTGCTGTAGTTGGTTGTTCAGCGTGTTGCTTGGTGTATAGTAGGTAGAGAGTTTTTCCTGGCGTACACGCCTACTCACGCCTTTCGCGCCGCTTCCGTTGTTCTGGACGGATGTTGTTATGTCCGTTAAGGGCGCCACCGACCTCTCTTCAGCAGCATGTTTCTGAGCCGCTTCTAAAATATAAACAGAAAATATATATATATTAGAGAAAGCATAAAAAAAACAACACATACAAGCACCAGCGGACTACGTCCTACACAACCACCTTTTTTGATATAGGCTTTGCTACAAGCAGCTGTAACACCTCTAGTACTTCTCACACCCTTTTGTAAAAAACACACCTGAAAGAGGTCTTTTTGCAGCTCCTTTCTTTGACAGTGGTCCCACTTTAGAAGTTGAAGCTTTCCTCTTCAAGGGGATTTCTTTTGAACCATGCGCCGCCTCTTGGACCTTGACGACGTCCTGGCATAGCGTAGGGACACCTGTAAAAAAAAAATAATACCCAACATTAGACATCTTTTCTGATGATTACCTCTATACATCCTCAGGGTCAGGACTCTGGCCTACCCCACCAACTACCCAGCGTCTTAGACAGTTTAAATAACAGCTGTCTTTTTATTTACCTGTAGGAACTGAAGTGTTTTGCACAGTGTTCAGAGCGTCTTGAGCCTCGATGTACTCCATAAAATCGTCAAAAGCTTGTTGTAGGTCGGGGTCATAAGCTGTAAAAGCATACACACATGAGAGCCCATTAGAAAAAAGAGAACTTCTGAGAGACTGGTGTACAAAACTACGTAGAACTACATAGCTTTAAATATATATATACCTGGCTGCGGGGCTGACAAGTGCCCAGCGTTGCTATTTATTACAGCTGGGGCCAGCGCAGGGGGCACATTGGTGACGGTTGCATTTGCAAGGTCTTGCACCTGTATTAAACATAAAAAAAAAAAAAAAAAAAAGCAGCGGTTTTAGTAAACGCCTTTCTTAAACAAAAGTATCACAACTTCAAACAATTCTTGTATACATTTAAAACCTGATAAGCGGGGTGCACCAACACACATTTTTAAAAAAGCGTTGCAAGTGCTGCGCTAAAACATATGTTAAAAAACAACCTGCGCCATATCCTTTGCTTATGGGGTAAACCACTTTAGGTACACATGGCCCTTCTGACATTTAACCACTACCCTATATACCGGTTACTCTTTTGTAACATGTACATGCCACTTTTCTCTTGTAACACATTGTTTAATAACTCTCACATTTTGAGTGCTTTAAATAGTTGCGCCATTGCCACAATTGCCTACATAACGCTTATTCTTGTGCTTGAGTGTCTGCCTTATATCACAGTATTATAGCTCTAACTGTACTTTGTTTTCTCTTGTAACCTGCACACTTGTCACTTTATTTATTACTCATGTAACTTAACGTTTGCTTTTGTAACCGGCACACATGTCACTCCCCTTATGTTTTGCAACTGTGTCTTATGTAAAGCGCTCTGACACCTTCGGGTAAAGTCTGCGCTAACAAGCAGTATTTTTTCTGTTTGTATCTTTTATGTAACACCTGTAATCCTGAGTCCCTATGTTTTGCAAACAGGTTCTTGTGTAAAGCGCTCTGACAACTTGGGATAAAGTCTGCGCTACATTTTTTTCTACTTGTATCTTTTTTATATAACTCATCCAATTCTTAGTGCTTATGTCTTACAAATGGGTCATATATAAAGCGCTCTGCCAGCCTTCGTGTACAGTTCGCGCTAGCTAATAAAACACAAAAAAAAAAAAAAAAACACCTCGGAGCTGCAGTGCAGGGTCCGCCCCCTCCAGTGATATCACCAACTCATCACTGGTGATATCAGTGGAGGGGCGGACCCTGCCCTGCAGCTCCGTGGTGTGTTTTCCTGTTTGTATCTTTTTATGTAGTGCATGTAATCCTTAGTCCTTATGTTTTTGCAGCAAGTTCTTATGTGAAGCGCTATGCCCCAGGCGTGTCCCGCTATTGTGAAGCGCCCTGACACATTCGGGGTAAAGCCCAGCGCTAGATAATTCTCAATAAAAAACCACACCGGGGCTGCAGGGTTAGGGCCGCCCCTTCAGTGATGTCACCAACTCATCACTGTTGGGGGCGGTCCTTACACAGCAGCCCCGGAGAAGCTCACGCCGCCATGCTGCCTGCTGCTGGATCCACGTGGAGCCCGGGGCTGGTATATACCCTCACAGCCCCCAAGGACACCGGAGCCCTACACCCCTCACCCTCGAGCAGCGCCAGCAGCAAGCGGGCTCGTGGGGGATTATTTTTTAAAAAGAACGGCCGCGGAGGCCCAGAGACACCGCGACCCCCACCCCCAGAGCAGCGCCCGAGGCAAGCGGGCTCTGGGGGCCTTTTATTTACACCAGGAGCGGCCGCGGAGGCCCAGAGACACCGCGACCCCCACCCCCAGAGCAGCGCCCGAGGCAAGCGGGCTCTGGGGGCCTTTTATTTACACCAGGAGCGGCCGCGGAGGCCCAGAGACACCGCGACCCCCACCCCCAGAGCAGCGCCCGAGGCAAGCGGGCTCTGGGGGCCTTTTATTTACACCATGAGCGGCCGCGGAGGCCCAGAGACACCGCGACCCCCACCCCCAGAGCAGCGCCCGAGGCAAGCGGGCTCTGGGGGCCTTTTATTTACACCAGGAACGGCCGCGGAGGCCCAGAGACACCGCGACCCCCACCCCCAGAGCAGCGCCCGAGGCAAGCGGGCTCTGGGGGCCTTTTATTTACACAAGGAACGGCCGCGGAGGCCCAGAGACACCGCGACCCCCACCCCCCAGAGCAGCGCCCGAGGCACGCGGGCTCTGGGGGCATATTTTTAAAAATAACGCTGCACTAGGGACCCAGAGACCCCCAGGACACCCCAAGGGACTATGGCGCCCCACCAGGAGCCCCCCTGGACAACTGGCCCCAGGGTTTATTTATTTTTTTAAATACAAGGCCCTCAGGACCCCCCAAGGAGCAGCAAGGACCCCGGAGCCCTCCATGGACCCCTCCAACTCTCTACAGCGGTTTGGTGAGTGCAACCAGGCATTATTAATTTTTTAATTATATGCCCTGTATATTATTTAAAGCCCCTATGGTACCGTTACAGTGTGGTTAAATGTTTCTATGAGCTGTAAAATACCCTGTTCCACTCTGCATGTACCCTCCTAAGGCCTACAACATTATGCCCCTTAAATACATAGCCTGCAAACTCTACCCTACGTCACCACCCCATTAACACTAAATACCTACACACATAGCTTTTTAAACTCAACAAAACCTTTATTCATTTTAAATACCTTTACATTACAATTCAGGTCTTTTTAAACTCCATCCTTCAACAAAACCTTTATTCACATTAAACACAGCACATCGCCTTAAAGATTAACAGTTTACAATCCACACTACATAGTACTATTTTTTAAAAGTGCAACTTTTTTCCAAACTACATGTACACCCTAATACACCATTGCGCCATCCATTATTTACCTTCTCTACATGTTGACAGGCGGTGTCAATCTGGGAAAAGTTGCTCCGGTCCATTCTTGCCTTAAGTTCCTTGGGTTGGCTCCAAAACAATCCAGGCCAGTCACTCCCCAAAGGTTTTGAAGGGCTTGATGGTGTAGAAATCCACAAAGGTTTTCTGACTGGGTTGTAGATGCAGGAGTCCTCCAGGTACAGCAGAACAATCCACGCCAGTCGCTCCTCAAAGGGGGTTTTTTGAATGGGTGTTTGGCAGTGTTCCATGAGGGGCCTTTTTATACCTGTCCTAGCATGCTAATTAGAAGCCCCCCACACCCCTTTATGACTTGAGGGGTGTTTAGAACAATGTCATGGTGGCCTTTGGATGGGAACCTTTTTTTCTATCCTTGTACAGTATAAACAGTACAACATTGTTTACTTTGACACCTGTTACTCAAACTCAAGGCCTATCCTGGGAAGAGTGGGGTTAGACAATGGGGGCCGGTGTAAAACTCTTCACCCCTACGTGACCCCTTCTCCTGGGAATTAGGGAGCCCGGGAACAGAATCTACCTTGGGACTCATATGTCAAATTTCCTGCCAGCCACGTCAAATTGGAACTAAACTGTCAAAATTGAGACCAGGAGTTTAAGACGTGAGGACCCTTTACAGCTTTGACACCTACATGACACATTCTTCTTCACAGGCCCTGGGCTGGGGAACTCAGGACTGCCCCAGCAGCTGTTCAAACATCAGCTGGCTGCAAACCCCCAGTTTTAAAAATGCACAGACATTTCCAGCCTACAACCATGCAGTTTTTTTCTATGCACTTTTAAACACATACACAATTACCACATGTTTTTGCTGCCCTAGCTGTTAAATTTAAGGCCATAAGTTTAAGGCCAGGACTGTTTAAGGTCAGATCAAACCCTGGTCTTAAACAGTCCTGGTCTTAAACTGTCAAAATTGCGACCAGGAGTTTAAGACTGTGAGGACCCTTTACAGCTTTGACACCTACATGACACATTCTTCTTCCCAGGCCCTGGGCTGGGGAACTCAGGCCTGCCCCAGCAGCTGTTCAAACAGCAGCAGGCTGCAAACCCCCAGTTTTAAAAGTGCCCAGACATTCCAGCCTGCAACCAGGCAGTTTTTCTATGCACTTTTAAACACATACACAATTACCACATGTTTTTGCTGCCCTAGCTGTTAAATTTAAGGCCAGAAGTTTAAGACCAGACTGTTTAAGGCCAGATCAAACCCTGGTCTTAAACAGTCCTGGTCTTAAACTGTCAAAAATGAGACCAGAAGTTTAAGACCAGACATGTCAAAAGCTGTCAAAATTGCGACCAGCCTTTTGCGACCAGACATGTCAAAATTGCGACCAGGATTTTTTGATGAGTGGTATCCCGGCTTACTACTCACGTCGGAGAGACAAGTTTTAAAATTAAGCTCTTAAGTGGAAAAGTTCTCATCCAGAGCCGAGATCAATTGGGTATCTTCCGCATAAAACATGACGAAGATCCCAAAAGATTTGATAGGAGTTATTAGTGGGGAGGGTCATATATACAATAAATAAGATTAGACTTAGGGACGGGCCCCGAGAAACCTCATATTTGAGCACCTATTCCTTTGATTTAAAAATGTCCAATGGTGATCACCTGCCTCTTATTTTCCAAGCAAGATTGAGCCGCCTCCACACAGACCACCAATACCAATGTCAAGCAGCCGTTGAAGAAGGATGTTGTGATAGTGTCAAACGTTTCTGACATATCCATCAGCACTGCACATTTACCGCTGTTCCCCAACCTCTGGAATTCTCTCCCCCCACCCTCCGAGGGGGACCTGACCAGCTGGCATTCGGTAAACGCCTCAAAACTCATCTTTTCACTACCCCTCACTAGCACCTCTTGCCTCTCGGTCTCTCCGCTAGGAGGCCTCAGGGTAGCTAGCGCTTTACAAATCCAAATGTATTCATTCATTCAACTTTCTCATAAAATAGCAGAAATAACAAGCACATCCTACTGCGAGCACATGCACCCTCTCGATAACCGTTTTGGCCAAAATATCTTGCACATCCTGCTGCAAAATCAAAAAATGGTCTCATCCAGTGGCTGGAGGTCGTGGAAGGTGCAGCGGAGGAGAGGGTGGGAAAGGTGTATCTACTGTGAGAAGCCACCTGTTTGATCTTAGTCCTGCCAACGTGGGACAAATCTGAAGCTTCTGCCTCCCACCGGGTGATGGTGCTCCTCCAAGGGCACACTAAAGAGGTTTGACAGGTGGTGCTGGCAGAGGGTGTGTGGGTGGGAGGACGGAGTGGGTTGATGACCTTGGTCACGGGGGCAGTGGGCACCATGGCCTGTATCACGCAATTGCTGGGTTCCTTGTTGAGGCTGGAGGTATGGTACAGCTCTACCAAACCCTCCAAAGGAGCAATAAGAGGTGAGGTGGACGGAAAGGCCTGGAGAGCACAGTAGCCCTTCACCCCAAATATGCCAATCAATTCGTAGGGCATGTCCATCAGGGAGGACTGGACTTCACCTGAGAACCCAGTCAATCGCCTAGTGATGAACGGCAACACTAGTGCTGATGGCATCACTACTATCGTGAATCGCCTGAGCAAGGACTGGTAGGAGATCTTCAGACACACCACAGAGGAATCGTGCCACGGTGTCCCAAAGGGCATGGGAACAGCATCCCACCAGGCAGCTGGTATTTAATGATCACAGTGTCAAACTGGGAGCAGAGCGTACCAGTTTCCGCCCGTTTAGACTCCCTTCAGGGAGAGTGGTAGGAAAGGAGTTGTGGTTAGGTTAGTCCTGCATGAGCTTGCACCACTAGCCTTTTGAGAGATGGGTTCTGCGAGAGAAATGTAGGGTCGTCTAGAGCAGGGTGTTTTCACCTGGAAATTTGTCGGTTGACTGAGGGGGACAGAGCAAGGTTTAGCCCAAGCCCCCAATAGGACATCAGTCAGTGCCTCATTAAATGGTAGATGTTTGTCCTAGTTGGAGGACTTCTGTCAATACACTGATCTTGACCTCCACTATGTGGAGCCAGAGGTCAAGTCCTTTGGCTGCCCCATGCATTATGGAGAGAAAGCAGATTCCTCTGTGGCTGGTCCAGGGTGTGAGAGTAAGCCCGTTTCTGGGGAGGTATCCAGACCTGTACTTGTAGCCTAAGACTGTGCCAAAAAGGGAATACAACGTGGAGGCAGCAATTCAAGTGGGGGATTCAGGTGGAATGGAGCGGGAATTCAGTAGAGGTCGGACTGACTCCGATTCAGAGTCGGAGCAAACTATAGGAACCACCTTCTCCTGCCACATGAATGTATGATGATACTACGCGATCATGTTGAATGGGGGTTTGAACGGGGGTTTTACAATGCAATTCGTTTAAACGACTTGCGCTAGAGGGCGCTGGACTTAGGGATAGTATGATTTACTTTGCCAACACCAGTCTATGTACAGTAGGGAAGGTGTTGGAATACGAAATCGTACTATTCCTTAGCTTCCAGTGCCCTCCAGCGCAAGCTGTTGATACGACTTGCATTGTAAAACGTGCGTTGTAAACCTACCGCGGTGAAACTCCCACTCAGTAAAGGTAGTCTCCCCTTCCACATAGATGGATACGGCATCGGTGTTGAAGTGCCCTGGGCCAGCATGGCTCCTGATCTCCGCAGCGGAGTGAGGACCGGAGGCAAGATGAGCTCAGATGGCCCAACTGGCATAAAGGGCGCACACTCCCTGGCAGCACTCCAGACGGAGTGTCTCTAGATACCTTGCGACCCAAAGGTATGCCAGAGTAAGCAGATAGGGATTTCAGAAGCATGGCTGCGTAGAACTCTACGATCTGATGTGGCATGGCTGCCGGCTCCAGTAACTGTTTGTGCCAGAACCAGGTGCGTGCATTGTTCAAAAGTCAGATAACTACAGAAGCGAACTGGAGTGTTGGAGCACCGCCCCCACACCTGTTGAGGTGAAAAAGAGTGACGTAAGAGGGCATAATCCTGCTACAATTTTTGGTCCATACTCTTTGACTTACCCGGGTATTTTGGCAGCAGCAACCCAGCCCCTAGACTCCGGCTGTCGACTCTGGCAATCAACTTTCAATGTGAACCATGACTAGGAGCCGTGCTATGGGGAGTTTTTATGCTTGGTGATATAAAGCTTCAGCTCTAGGCCCCTGATGACTTTTACGTTCACCGACGTGTAGTCGGAATGTATGACGTGACTACGACATGCATTACCACGCAGTAGGTTACAACGTGTACGTTACCACGCATGGTTTTACATCGCAAGTCGTTTCTACGACTTGTACTAGATGGCGCGCTAGATTTAGGAATATATAAATTACTATTCCTACTCCAGTTAGCGCAACAGTAGGGAATGTGTTGGATTTAAAATACAACACATTACTTGGTGTTGCGCGCCATCTAGCGCAAGTCGTAGATACTACTTGCAATGTAATGCCATGCGTGGTAACAACGCAGACGTTGTAAGGTCCGCGTTGATACCTACCCGCGTGGTATTGACAGCGTTATAAACACTGTTTCCCGTGCAGTCGCTGTAGGTCTCGGAGTCGTGGCTCGACACAAGACATCACAGACATACCTGGTGGGGATCCAGCAGAGACATTTCTTTTGACTGTCCCCATCTTTAAACCGGTCAGTTTTAGGGGTGACATCCTTTACAGACTGGAAAACTTTTTTGTTTTATAAATAAATGTCTCAGAGCGACATTAACGGTCCTTCAGATCTACAGGTGAGGAAAGAAGGTAACTGATGTCAGCATGCAGGGGTGGTGCCTATATAGGTTCTGCACATCATTTCTGGAGCAGAACCAAGTCAAGGCGGGGACGGAGAGTGCCACCTGACAGCACGACAAAGTACTGCGAAAATGTAAAGGATCCAGTCTGATGCCGAGGGAATATTCAAAAGGTGAGGAATCTGCGAATAGAAGTCTCTAAGAAAAATGGGGACAGTTAAAGTTTAATTAAATAATTACTTGGTGCTGTTTGACATATCTCTTGGAAGCTTGCAAATAAGCACACTGCCAGGAAAGCAGCACTCGCTGGGCACGGCCAAAAGAGTTTCGGTGCAGGGCCTGGAAGAAGCACACCACTAATAAAAGTTGTACACAAAGGATAGTGAGAGCAACACGTGACAAGTGGAAAAGTACCAACACCGATCACAGAGACTAGCAGGGCAGCACAGCACAAACATGACAGGCACATGCTCAGAGCACTTATTGCAGCACGGGTCAGAGGTACAGGAGCAGGACAGGGAGTGCAGTATAACCTCCGTAAAACAAGCGTGCACTCATGCATGCGCGGAGGACAGCGAGTGCAGTAGGGCGACAGCAAGTAAGACAGGGAGCAGCATTACACTATTGTGCAGTAAAGGCATGCACTCAGGGCAGTTAGTGGAGCACAGCATTACAACAATAGAACCGCACATTTCCAATGACTTTTCAAGCCCATGCACAGAGCTGCACAACACTATTATAGAGCCATCGCTAAAGCCTCCTCCGCCAACACACTTACCTCTTGTGCATAGGCCTTCCCTATCCCGTCTGTAGCTCCAGTGACAACTGCGGGGGAAGAAGAAAAAAAGGTTTCAGTTTAATTATTTCACCTTGTGATCCTCGAAAGCCCATCAGACAGACACTAAGCATCACACAACTGAACTGCTGTTTTCTTCAGATTGTGTTCTAATTTGCTGAGCTATGAGAGCACTACAACATGGGTTGCAGCACTGGTTAGGTCGCGCATGCGCTGCATAGGAAGGAGACCTTTAGCAATTGATTAGTCTTTTCAGCCAAAAACGAGCATGCGTTGCATTGCCTTCAAGGGCAACGCATGCACGTTTGGCGATTCCCTTGCGGGAGCGAGCCCTGACAATTGTTTCCTGCTCGCTCCCGCAAGGGAACCCGGCGCAGACCCCCTCCGCTCTCCCTGCTGCCGCGCGAGGCACGTGCTTGTTTCAACATAGCAACAGACCGTGCTTAATGTGTAATATTTGTTAAATATACACACAATAATAGCAACGGTTTTCTAAGGAGCCTGTTGATGCCCAGTGATGAATTTGCCGAATACTAAGGCCGCCCTATCTTGACTGCCCCTCTTGCCTCTTGTTCCACCAGTCTACACTGTCTCTTTTGCTGACCTCTGCAGATTCTTTCTCATTCCTTTTTTTCTCTCCCTTTGGCTCGACTTTCTAGAACTCTGCGCGGCCAGAGTAATAAGGACACGCTGCATGTACATAGGTCTTGAAAGTGGGGGAAACAAATGTAGCTGAAATCTGAGTTTGAACCTCTGACCAACGTAAAACCTGCTTGACCAAGGTGGGAACGGAGTCAAAGGTCTGACCTCTGACCTCCTCCCTCGCCCTCCCCGCACCACCCTCGTCTCCACTTCTGCCTGTGACTGCGGGAATTTCCACAACTCTTTGAGTCTAGAGTGACCACTGCACCTAGGCCTGCTCAGCTGTCAACAAGCCTTCAGCCATCTTGCATGTGTGTGTACATCATGGGTACTTACAAACTTTCTCTCGGGGGCCCCGACTGACCCCGCACCCCCACTGACCCTGCCCTCACCAGTGCGGCCCTCGGCCTCAAACCACACTGTTAATATGGCCCCCGGGAGAGATTTCTTTCACACCTAAATGGGTCAGATCTGCCGTAGACAATGCTGTCTCCACTTCCTGCCGGGCAGCTGCACCAGATAGGACAGTACTGGTTTTGGCTGAACAAAGAGCTTCCCTGCCAACAGAGAACAAATGATTTTGTGCTATAAAAAGTGGGGCCTGACCCCTGTACTTTAGACTAGTTCTGGAATCAAGGGGAACCTTTGCCAAGGAGAAGAGCTGGAGAAACTGAGGAGATGTACTGCCCCTTTGCTGTGTCTCAGGGGTTCAAGTTCAAGTTCAAAAATGTGTAGAGCGCACTACTCACCCAGAGGGTCTCAAGGCGCTTGAGGGGGGGGGGTAGGTAAATTACTTATCGAATAGCCAGGTTTTTAACTGCTTTCTGAAGGAGAGGTGGTTCTGTGTAAGGTGGAGGTGAGTGGGGAGAGAATTCCTGGTCTTGGTCGCTAAGAAGGAGAAGGAGAAGGATCTTCCTCCCATGGTGGACCTATGGATGCGCGGGATTGCGGCGAGGGCTTGATTGGATGATCGTAGTTGTCGGTTGGGTGTGTAGAAGGACAGTCGCGTGTTGAGGCATTCAGGTCCTAGGTCGTAGAGGGCCTTGTGTGCGTGGGTAAGGAGCCGGAAAGTTATTCTTTTGTTGACGGGAAGCCAATGGAGGTCTTTCAGGTGGCCGGAGATGTGAGCTTGACGGGGGATGTTCAGTATGAGTCTGGCGGAGGCGTTTTGGATGCGTTGGAGTTTTTTTTTGCAGTTTGGCTGTGGTTCTGGCATAGAGGGTATTTCCATAATCCAGTCGGCTAGTGATCAGTGCGTGGGTGACTGTCTTTCTTGTATCGGTGGGGATCCAGCGGAAGATTTTTTTGAGCATGCGTAGTATGTTGAAGCAAGAAGATGAGACGGCGTTGACTTGTTTGCTCATCGAGAGGGAGGAGTCTAGGATGAAGCCCAGGTTACGTGCGTGATCTGTGGGTATGGGTGCTGTACCCAGGGCCGGTGGCCACCATGAGTCGTCCCAGGCAGAGGGGGATGATCCTAGGATGAGGACTTCCGTTTTGTCCGAGTTTAGTTTTAGACGGCTGTTTTTCATCCACTCGGCTACTTCTTTCATTCCTTCGTGTAGATTGGTTTTGGCGATACTTGGGTCTTTGGTGAGGGAGAGGATCAGCTGGGTGTCGTCTGCGTAGGAGATGATGTTGAGATTGGGGTTACCCAGGTTTTATTCTGCTGTTAACACTCTGCGTTCTCTTCATTGGCTGCCGATCAAGCAGAGGATCCAATTTAAAGTACTTTGTGTGTCTCACAAGATCCTCAAGGGCTCTCCTGCTTTGATTCTCTTGAATCTCTTGTCTCCCTACGCTCCGGTCCGCTCTTTAAGAGCATCGGACCTTGAACTTGCAGTAGTCCCTCGTTTTAAGCGTAGTCGTGCTGGCGGCCGTTCATTTCAAGTACGTGCCGCGCCCTTGTGGAACTACCTTCCTCCAGAGATACGTGCCCTTGGTGATCGGCTCTCTTTCCGTAGAGCCGTCAAGACTTTTCTGTTCTCTTAAATTCGCTTCTTTTTTATACCTTCTTTAAGTTGTGTTGTGTTGGTACCTTGTCGGGCGCCAGGACGCTCCTTTGCTGGAGCATCTGTGCGCGTAATAAATGACCATAACATAACATAACATTGTGTTGTCGTGCGATGGATGTGAGGGGCCTCATGTAAACGTTGAAAAGGGTGGGACTGAGAGATGATCCTTGTGGTACGCCGCAGATGACTTCGGTGGCCTCTGATTTGAATGGGGGGAGGCGGACTCTCTGGGTTCTTCCGGTGAGGAACGAGATGATCCAGTCCAGAGCTTGTCCTTGTATTCCGACGTTGCTGAGGCGTTGAATGAGGGTGCTATGACAGACTGTGTCGAAGGCGGTGGCGAGGTCAAGTAGGATGAGGGCAACTGTTTCTCCGTTGTCCAGTAGCGTTCGGATGTCGTCTGTAGCAGCGATGAGGGACGTTTCGGTGCTGTGTTTGGCTCGGAATCCAGATTGTGAGGGGTCGAGGGAGTTGTTGGATTCCAGGAAGGCGGCGAGCTGTTTATTGACGGCTTTCTCAATTACTTTGGCTGGGAATGGGAGGAGTGAGATGGGGCGGTAGTTCTTAAGTTCAGATGGGGTCTGCTGTGGGTTTCTTCAGAAGGGCGCTGAGTTCGGCATGTTTCCAGCTTTCCAGGAAGGTAGCGGAGTTGAAGTAGCAGTTGATGACATCTCGGAGGTAGGGTGCGATGATGGAGTCTGCTTTGTTGAAGATGTGGTGGGGGCATGGGTCGGTTGGTGAACCTGAGTGGATGGAGTTCATCAGGCGGATGGTGTCTTCAGTAGTGATTGGGTTCCAGGCATGAAGGTTGTGAAAGTGCAGTTTTGGTTCGGGGGTGGGTGGAGTGGACTGATCTTCGGCCTGGTTTTCAAAGCTGTTATGTATGTCGGCGATTTTGTTGTGGAAGAAAGAGGATAAAGAGTCGCAGAGGTCTTGGGAGGGAGTGTTGTCGTTGGTGCCGGTGGAGGGGTTGGTAAATTCTTTGACGATGTTGAATAGTTCCTTGCTGTAGTGGGCGTTGTTGTCGAATCGATCCTTGAATGCTGATTTCTTGGTTGATCGGATCAGTTGGTGTGGTTTGCGGGTGGCGTCCTTGAAGGTGGTCAGGTTGTCAGTGGTTGGGTTTCTTAAGGTCATCGTTGAACCAGGGAGCCTTTTTGCTACCTAGTTTGATCTGGTGGTTTTTTAAGGGTGCTAATTTGTCAGCGCTGTGGGAGATCCAATGTGTGAGTTTGGTGGCAGCTTGGTTCGGGTCCGATGATATGGCAGGGGGGTTTTGATTAAGCGATGTGAAGAGTTGGTCGGTGTTGATTTTGCTCCAGTTTCTTCGAGGGATAGGATGTGGGGGGATGTGGGTCGTGGTTTTTTTGTAGTTGAAGTGAACGCAGCTGTGGTCTGTCCAGTGGAGAGCTGTGGTGTGATTGAAGGAGATGTGTTTGCTGGAGGTAAAGATAGGGTCGAGCGTGTGTCCGGCTAGGTGGGTGGGGGTGTCAACAATTTGTTTGAGTCAGAGATTGGCCAGGTTGTCCAGAAGGGTGGTGGTGTTGCTGTCGTTTTTCTTTTCCAGGTGGAAGTTGAGATCTCCCAGTAGAATGTAGTTCTCGGAGGTGAGGGCATGTGGGCTGATGTAGTCAGTGATGTCTTCGTTGAATTGTGTGCGGGTTCCTGGTGGTCTGTAGATGAGGGTGCCTCTAAGTGTGGTCCTGGGGTCGGTGTGGATCTGGAAGTGGAGGTGTTCGTCGGTCGTGAGGTTATCGTCGGAGCTGGTCGTGATTCGGATGGTGTTCTTATGGACAATGGCGATGCCTCCTCCTGTTTGGTTGGTGCGGTCCTTTCGGATGATCTTGTAATTGTCCGGGATGGCTATGGTGATGTCGGGCGCTGAGGAGGCGTTCATCCAGGTTTCTGTAAGGAAGGTGATGTAGTTTCGAGTAGGTCCCAGAGTTCAGTGGGGTGTCTGTGGAACGAGCGGGTGTTCAGTAGGATGCACTTCAGATGGTTAGACTCGGAGCTGTGTTTGGAGGGATTGGATTTGGTGTAGGACCTGATGCAGGTGAACTTGCAGGAGCGGCAGAGGAATGGTCCATGGGTGTGTCCTGGGGCGGCTTCGCAGCATTGAGGTGTGCGGCCGGGGTTAAGGGCTGAGAGGGTAGCGGCATCATACGATATGCGGGAGGAGTGGGTTTTGCGAGGACCAGGGGGTCTGGCGCTGGGCGCGGTCCAGGCGCGGACGGGCGTTGACGGGCTTACCTTCAGCGCGCATGGGGCGCGTTCGCTGCGCGTGAACGCTGCGCGTCAGCTGTTCTGATATATGTCGATAGTGGAGGGGGGCGGAGCGAGGGAGGGTCAGCTGGGAGGCGGGAGCGGGGGGGAGCTGCGGGCTGGGACGGCACAACAACAAGATGGCAGCAAAAACGAAAGTTAACAGGACGAGGTTGGGGTGGGCAGAGGCGCAGGCACAATCAGGCAGAAATTAATTTATAAACAAAGCGACCTGCAAGCTATACAAAGATAGCTTAACGCTAAGATCTGGCAAAGCTGCAATTATTGAAATCGGGGCACACTTAGTAATCGGAGCCAATTACAAAGCAGAAGCACAAGCAATAGCTGCGAGGCGCTACGATACCAGCTGGAGCCAGGGAGCGTGGGAGAGCGACCGCTTCAGACGGAGTCAGGACGGTCACAGCGCTGTGGTCAGAGGTGCGATCCTTAACTCTATTGTGGGAGGGAGGGTCAGCTGGGAGGCGGGAGCGGGGGGGAGCTGCGGGCTGGGACGGCACAACAACAAGATGGCAGCAAAAACGAAAGTTAACAGGACGAGGTTGGGGTGGGCAGAGGCGCAGGCACAATCAGGCAGAAATTAATTTATGAACAAAGCGACCTGCAAGCTATACAAATATAGCGTAACGCTAAGATCTGGCAAAGCTGCAATTATTGAAATCGGGGCACACTTAGTAATCGGAGCCAATTACAAAGCAGAAGCACAAGCAATAGCTGTGAGGCGCTACTATACCAGCTGGAGCCAGGGAGCGTGGGGTTGACCTGCAGTAGCCGATTCTGCCAAGGATAGGACAAGGACTTAGTTGTGTGTTGTGTCCCCCTGCTTGAGGAAGATCTC
Organism: Lissotriton helveticus; assembly: GCF_964261635.1. Classification (NCBI taxonomy): domain Eukaryota; kingdom Metazoa; phylum Chordata; class Amphibia; order Caudata; family Salamandridae; genus Lissotriton; species Lissotriton helveticus. The sequence continues at coordinate 441,770,455 of NC_136062.1, read as the reverse complement.
CAAGAGCTAGAGTTGAGCTTTCCTCCTGTTCTGAAGTCTCAGGGACACAAAGACTTCACCCCCAGTGCCCCTGAACTTCCTTGCTGGGAGTTCTGATCTGCCAAGAGGTGCCTGTGACTGTGTTGGGCCTCTGGAGGTTGCGCCAGCAGTTGGGAGCTTCAAAAGCAACGCAACTACTAAACAAAATTGACGCATTGCTCTTCTTGCAGCTGTTTTCTCGATGCAACACCACTGTGCGAGAAGAATCTCCATGCATTGCAGCGCCCGAAACCAATGCGCTTGTCACAGACGCATCGAAGGTTCACCGCTGAAGAAAGTGCCGCAGCGCCGCTCGATGCCACTGCATCGATCACCAAAGCATCCCGGATTTCCATGCATCGTACCTGTGCGGTAAATTTTCCCGATGCATCACCTCGGGACCAGAATCATCTTGGAGTGGACACATCACTTCCCCCCACAGACCGGACACAACGCATCACGACCGGACACAACGCATCACGTCTCCTGCGTGCAGCAGAACTGTTGCATCGCCTCCTCATGGTGTCAGGAGCTGATGCGTCTGTGTTTGGCGCTTCCCATCTCTGCGGCTGTTTGCCCTTGTGAATTTTGTCGCAACTATTGGTACTTTGAGAGAAATCACTCATCCACTTTTCTATGGACCCAGTTGCTTAAATCTTTTAAGTCCTATTCTTATTACATGTATGTTGGATTTTTGTAATTTTGGTCTTGTTGAGTTCAGATAAAGATACCTTTTTTCCTAAACTGGTGTGGTGTCCATTTGTGGTGTTATCACTGTAATACTGAGTATTTTGAGTACAAATACTTTACATTATCAGTGTTCCACCAGTGGATATGCTCAAAGATCTGCACATTTATAGGTCAGTAATTTTGTAATAGTGCAACACATTTCACAACTTGTCAATTTATAAGGGTTCTCCCATAGTGCTACCATACCCATCCACCTAGGGTATAAGTCCACTAGATCTACAGCCGCAGTCTAGACCAACATTTCCAACATATGCACCAAAGCACACCTGATAACTGTCACTTTTATCCTCATTTGGTAGAAAATTGAAAAATACACAGCCAATCACACAGGTCCCATTAGCGATTCTTCAATAAGTAATCCAAAGCAGTCGGCATATCAGGTCATTTTGATTTATTCCATTAAAGACAAAAAAAACGGCAGCCGACGAATGTTTCGTCCTCCTGGACTTTTTCCAAGGCTTCTCTCAAAGTTGTAAAAAATCGGTTTCAATTTCTAGAACGAGTGTTTTGAGTGTAAAGGTTTCACTCTAACTCATCTTGTTGTTTACTCATGTTCGATCGGCAGCATGTGAGCTTATTAAGCCGCAGTTGAGAACGTGGCAGTAGCTTTGTCAATAACTGTCCTTTAAATTCAAAACGCTCCCGTAAGCACCACCCAAACAGCTCAATCCGATTTGTACAACGCCAGACCCTTATAAGTCAGTGTAGGCAACAGATACTAGGTTCAGAGCTTCTATCAGTCTTACGTTTTTTTCGTATGCATAGTTTGGATTACTTATTGAAGAAGCGCCAATGGAACCTCTGTGATTGTCTGTGTCTTTTTCAATTTACTACCAAATGAGGATAAAAGTGACAGTTCTTTGGCGTGCTTTGGTGCATATGTTACAAATACTTTACACATTGCCTTGGGATGTCTGTCTGCTCGTGCCAAGCTACCCAGGGGTGAGCAGGTGTTATCTAAAGTGTGTATCCCCTTACCCGGGCTAGAAGGAAGGGTCCCTATTTGGACAAAGGCACCTACCTCTGCCAACTAGAGACCCCATTTTCTAACACCAACTAATACGTGTTACAGAAGGATAGACTGTTTGCAGAGTAAACAAGCATTACTTGGCAGCATCCTGGAATAGATTAGTCCATCAAAGGAGTGATAGCGAACCGGTAGTAACAACTAGTGAAACATAGGTATTGGGAGAGTTGATTAACGTAATATGGGTGGTTTAACATAGGTTCCCATGGATTAAGACCGAGAGCTCTGCTGGATGGAATACACTCTTTCAACCACATTATGTAAAGAAACCGATTTCTTGCCCTGATGAATGCACCTGACCGTCTTAGTTTCTTTGTAAGCTGAAACGTCACCTCTACACATGGAGTTCCTTCCAGTGACTTTGTAATGCTGTGTGAGGTGAACATCAGTTGCACTGAAAGATTGCACTGAACAGATTTAAAATAAGCGTTCTGTGCATGTGTGTCAGAAGGACTAACAGCGGTTTAGGGTTACTAACATGAGGGGGGTTCATAAAGTGGACAGCCGGCCCAATAGGAGACAGTGGAGGTAAGAGGACAATGGAAAGTATGTAGGAACGGCCTCCCATCTGGTCTTGAACTGTTCATGTGTGTGGGAAGCTCACCTATGGAAGGAGGTAGCTGTACAGACATACACCCCCTTCCAAAAAACCCAAGACAGGTCAGTACCTGGTGGTCGGGACTGAGAAGACAAAAGGACCTTCAGAGAAATATCTTCCGGGTGCAGAACTGCGAGGCGCATTCTTCGACCACCCGAATAGTAGCCATGTCAAGATTGAGAGAGACGTGGCGGCCAACTAATGGAGGACAAAGACTTCTGCAGCATCTTTCTCCTTTCCACCAGGTTGTTGGCCAATCAGAATTCACCAGTGTTTAGAGAAATATAATGTAAATATAAACTGTGAATATTCACGTGTCTGACGTTGCTGGATGAGGGTCCACCTACCTGGCCTCAACCGTCTCTAGCCGCCTGTTAGCGCAATAATATGGTTTTACACTAAGCTGAGGACACCGCTTGTGGGGCGCGGATAAATCCACAGATCCAACCGTTTCAAGAGTGGCCAACCAGGAGGATGGGGTACAACTAGTGAAACAACTGGAAAATGTATCAAAAAAGAAAAATACAAAGGTCCAGCGAAGGACTGGGGATGGGTGGGCAGCGCCCAGCTCCCAGGCCTAGGCCAAGACTTGGAGGGCGACAAGGTGAGAGCAGGACAGAGGAGAAAGGGATTCGAGAACGAGTGTTGGAGTATATAAATGACTATATGTTACCTTTGCCTCAAATTGTAAAGCGCTCTGATATCCTTCGGGATCAAATTCTCCCTATATAAAACTTTAGAAATACAAATAAATAAAGTACCAAGCAGAAGCAGGACAGGCCCCTGCAGGCAAGCCTTGCTGCAGGATGGATGGAGGCAGATGACCCCAGAGCAGCTCAGCCCCCCGCGGCCAGAGAAGCAGCTAAGAATACTCCTTCCCTTCGCCCTCGACTCGCAGGGAACAGCTATTTTTAGCCAGACCCAATCAACCTTATCACAAGGAGGCATCAAAGACGGGGCGAGTGAGAGCGGCAGCCGGCGCTATTTTTAGCCCCTCTTGTCTATTTCTTGCCGTCAGGGCTGCGGCTGTGCCCGGTGCCCCCGGGCGCTGGGCTATTCTGGGCCGCTCCTGCCAGTGACCCCCCCGCCGCACACCTGAGCGCCCCCGACGCCCGACGGATGAAAGATTCATGGTGCCAGGCGGCCGTGGCAGCTGCCTCTCGCGTGGGAGGCGGGGGCGAGGGTAACACGGAGTGACAGGGACCGACATCAGAGCCCCCCCCGGGACCCGGCGCACGGGAAGAAAGGGGCTATTTATGGCCTCTTTGTTGCTAAAAATAGGAGCCCCGATGGATTCAGCAAACAGGGATCGAAGCCGGATTTAGAGCCGCGGATGCCAGCTCGTGTCTGTGGGAGAACAAAGCGCCTGAGCGTGCGGGCGGCTTCAACCTGCTGCATGTATATGAAAGCAAAGCATCCTGCCCAGGACAGGGTCGCGACTGTCCCAATCAAGGGACAGAGAAGACTTCCCACTACTGAAAATGTCTACCTCCCATGACCATGGAAGTGCCTTCCCAGTGTGTTCCTGTGGTTGGAGTGTCTGCCTGTTTGTAGTATTTTCCATGTACTTGTGTTTGGTGCCCTTTTGTAACATGCACGCTCCACTTTGCCCTGGTAACACACGGTTTGCTACCGCTCACATGTTCTACCTTTGATACCTGCACAAGTGCCACCTTTGCCTACGTAACGCTTGTTTTTTTGTGTGCCTGAGTGTCTAGCACCTTTTGCAGTATTATACCTCAAATGATACTTTGTTTTCTCTTGTAACCGCACACTTGTCACTTTTTTCCTCTTGTGCACTTTTTACTACCTCATGTATTTTTGGTTGCTCACAATTGTCACTATTACCTAATGTAATGTAATGAATGCTTTTGTAATCTATTAGTGTGTAATGTTCCTCATTATGTTTCATTTCCGTTCCTATTGTGAAGCGCTCTGACGCCTTCGGGTAAAGTCCGCGCTATATAAAAATGCATAAATAAAAATAAATAAAATAAATAAATAATAACATTGGAGGCTGAAAGAGTGGGCGGCAGACCCCATACAAGGCCACGGGGCCTCGGTGCACCACCCCGCTCCGGCCAAGGCCCTCGCTTCCAGCAAACCCGGCGGGGCGACAGGCCTGCAGCGGGGGGACAGGCCTGCAGCGGGGGGACAGGCCTGCAGCGGGGGGACAGGCCTGCAGCGGGGGGGGAGGGCAGGCCTGCAGCGGGGGGGGGCTGCAGAAGCAGGGGGGACTGGCCTGCAGCAGCAGGGGGGGACAGGCCTGCAGCAGCGGGGGGGGGGGGGGGAGACAGGCCTGCAGCAGGGGGGGGGGGGAGACAGGCCTGCAGCGGGGGGGGCCAGGCCTGCAGCACCAGGGGGGCCAGGCCTGCAGCAGCGGGGGGGGGGACAGGCCTGCAGCAGCGGGGGGGAAAGGCCTGCAGCAGCGGGGTGGGACAGGCCTGCAGCAGCAGGGGGGACAGGCCTGCAGCAGGGGGGACAGGCCTGCAGCGGGGGGGACAGGCCTGCAGCGGGGGGGACAGGCCTGCAGCGGGGGGGACAGGCCTGCAGCAGCGGGGGAGGGGGACAGGCCTGCAGCAGCGGGGGAGGGGGACAGGCCTGCAGCAGCGGGGGAGGGGGACAGGCCTGCAGCAGCGGGGGAGGGGGACAGGCCTGCAGCAGCGGGGGGGACAGGCCTGCAGCAGCGGGGGGGACAGGCCTGCAGCAGCGGGGGGGACAGGCCTGCAGCAGCGGGGGGGACAGGCCTGCAGCATGGGGAGGACAGTCCTGCAGCAGCGAGGGGAAGGGCAGGCCTGCAGCAGCGAGGGGGAGGGCAGGCCTGCAGCAGCGGGGTGGGACAGGCCTGCAGCAGCGGGTTGGGACAGGCCTGCAGCAGCAGGGGGGCCAGGCCTGCAGCAGCAGGGGGGCCAGGCCTGCAGCAGCGGGGGGGGGGACAGGCCTGCAGCAGCGGGGTGGGACAGGCCTGCAGCAGCAGGGTGGGACAGGCCTGCAGCAGGGGGGTGGGACAGGCCTGCAGCAGGGGGGTGGGACAGGCCTGCAGCAGCGGGGGGGACAGGCCTGCAGCAGCGGGGGGGCAGGCCTGCAGCAGCGGGGGGGACAGGCCTGCAGCAGCGGGGGGGACAGGCCTGCAGCATGGGGAGGACAGTCCTGCAGCAGCGAGGGGGAGGGCAGGCCTGCAGCAGCGAGGGGGAGGGCAGGCCTGCAGCAGCGGGGTGGGACAGGCCTGCAGCAGCGGGTTGGGACAGGCCTGCAGCAGCAGGGGGGCCAGGCCTGCAGCAGCAGGGGGGCCAGGCCTGCAGCAGCGGGGGGGGGGGGGGGACAGGCCTGCAGCAGCGGGGTGGGACAGGCCTGCAGCAGCAGGGTGGGACAGGCCTGCAGCAGGGGGGTGGGACAGGCCTGCAGCAGCGGGGTGGGACAGGCCTGCAGCAGCAGGGGGGACAGGCCTGCAGCAGCAGGGGGGACAGGCCTGTAGCGGGAGGGAGGACAGGCCTGCAGCGGGGGGGCGGGGGTGGGACAGGCCTGTAGCGGGAGGGAGGACAGGCCTGCAGGGGGGGGCGGGGGTGGGACAGACCTGCAGCGCGGGGGGACAGGCCTGCAGCAGCGGGGGGGGGACAGGCCGGAGCACAGAGCAGACGCCGGAGCGCAGAGCGGACGCCGGAGCGCAGAGCGGACGCCGGAGCGCAGAGCGGACGCCGGAGCGCAGAGCGGACGCAGCAGAACGGACACCTGAGCAGAGAAAGAAGGCGTGAGCTGACGACAGGTTCAAGTTCCTAGTTTCCATTTTTAAAGTCAAGGCCGAACTCGCGTCCTTAAACACAACCCAGATCTTTATAAAAGTACAGACCGAGCTGTCAAGTTTAAGGGGGGGTGGGGGTGGCTGGAGAGCAGACTGGCTGCACATCGACCCCAAAAAGGCACAACTGGACGGCGTCTGTCTGGGGTGAGAGGGGGTGAAATGTTTTCAGATACACTGTGGTTGGGTGGTAGCGCTGAGGGTCAGATCCTACAAAGTCCAATATGGGAGAGGAGAAGGGTTTGAGACACAGGAAATGAAGACAAAGCAGGGGGTGAGAGGTCCCAGTTCTAGATTCCAGGTCCAGAGTGCAAGCACCCTCGGGCATTAGACCTCCCCCCCCTGGTTTGGGGGACTGCTTGTAGACCCATTTCTAATGGAAAAAGAGGGCCCTGCTGCATTGAAATCCTTCAAGGTTGTATGTCTGTATGGGATGTTATAGCATCCTATAGGGCCAGCAGGGAGACGCTTCAGCACCAAGTGATTTTCTGAGAATCAAGTGGTGCTTTGCTAGGATGAGTTCATGGTAACCCTAGGCGACACACGCTGAACATATGAATGAATCTGCAAGAGGAGGGGGCAAGCGGCAAAATACACCAGGGATGAGGACTTGAACTCTGTCAAATGGCCCCAGTGCAAAGCAACAATGCAGCACAAGCACTTCTAAGCAAGGACCTCAGCAGATACTAGAGGCTCTGTTAGACCAGCCGCCTTGACCACCTACAGGTCTGCTCCAGTATCAATCTCAAGTACGAAGCATTCTGCACATGCTCTTGAGCTCATCAACTTTACAGCACTCCCTCAGTGACCTCTAGGCATTTCTATATTTCCGCAAGCGCAAATATTAGCGCGTAAAAAGAATGGGGTAATGAAGATGTGGAGGGAATTGCTGAAGGGTTACACAGCAAATTTAAGAGGACTGTGCCTTTACCAACCTGTTTGGGGTGGATAAGAGGGGGAGTAGAAGAAAGGGTCCAGTAAGCACCCAGTGCAAAGGATGGAGGTGATGTTCGACTATTTTCTGTGCACCATAAATGGGGCCACAGAATGTCATGACCTAAACAACGGAAGGAGGTTTTAGTTAATGTAATTCAAGGAATACCCCCGGGCGATTGATGTGCAGAGATATAGTCCTTACAGAAGTGGTTCTTAACCTTTTGACTTCTGTGGACATCCACTTACTCAATAGGCACCCAGGCATCCCCACTGAATGATTATTCGAATCCATCATTGGAATCTAGGCTCTCCGGCCTAAGCAATTTTTATGATACAATAGACAAAATTACAGAAAGAAGCATTCAACAAATAAGTACTAAAAATGACATTTTATGTAATACACAAAAAAATACATATTTAAAAGAAAGATTCATGGGAAGTGTTAGAAATGGGGGTCTCTAGTTGGCAGGGATAGGTACCTTTGTCGTAATAGGGACCCTTGCTTCTAGTCAGCGTAAGGGGTATACATACTTTAGATAACCCCTGCTCACCCCGTGGTAGCTTGGCACGAGCAGACAGACTTATCCCAAAGGCAACGTGTGGCGTATTTGTACTCAAAAGGTACAGTAATACAGTGATAACACCACAAATGGACACAACACACAGTTTAGAAAAAAAAAAAAGTCTATCTAAACTCACCAAAACGACAAAAATCCAACATACGCGCAATAAGAATAGGACTTAAAAAAGGTTTCAAACAACTTGGCCCATAGAAAACTATGAATGCATGATTTCTTTCAAAGTACCTGTTGTTGCGACAAAATTCACAAGGACAGACAGCTGCAGAGATGGAAAGTGTTGAAAAACAGAGCTGCGTCAGTTCCTGAGACCATTGGAAGGCGATGCAACAGTTCTGCTGCTTGCAGTAGAAGTGATGCGTTGAATCCGGTCTGTAAGGGGAGGAAGGGATGCGTAGATTTCGAGACAGTTCAGGTCTGCAGGTGATGCGTTGGGAAAACTAGCCGTACAGGTACGATGCGTGGAAATCCGGCAACCGGCAGGAATCAATGTGACGCGTCGAGCGGTGCTACGGCACTCTTTTCTGCCACGATCCCTCAATGCGTCGGTTCTTGCAGCAGCGACAGGCGCAGCGTCTGTTTCGGCAGAGGCGCAGACACTTTTCTCGCACATCGGTGCTGCGTTGGGAAAACAGCCGCAAGAAGAGCGATGAGTCAATGGTCTTGTAGTTGCGTTGCTTTTCCAGCTCCCGACAGCACGAACAATCTCCAGAGGTCCAGTCAAATTACAGGCACCTCTTGGAAGGTCAGAACTCCCAGAAAAGAAGTTCATGGGAGCTGGGGGTGAAGTATTTGTGTTCCTGAGGAATCAAAACAGGAGGCTAGCTCTACTCAAGCCCTTGGAGATCTTCCTCAAGCAGGTGGACACCGCACACAGCAAAGTCCTTGTCCTTTCCTTGGCAGAAACAGCTACTGCAGGCCAACTCCAGACAGCACACTGCAAAGGGGCAGTACTCCTCCTCCAGTTTCACCAGATCTTCTACTTGGCAAGGGTTTCTCTTGATTCCAGAAGTAGTCTAAAGTACAGGGGTTTTAGGTCTAATACTTATACCCCAAAATGTCATTGTTCTCTTCGTGCAAGGGTCCCTGAACACACAGTCCAAACCAGTTCTGTCCTCACTGGTGTAGTATGACCGCAGGGGATGGAGACAGCATTGTGCAAGGAAGACTGGCCCTATTCAGGTGCAAGGAAATCTCCTCCCACTATTCTAAATTCAGCCAGGGCCTATTCAGCCCAGCTTGGAGTCATCCAGGAAGGGCCAGGCACACTTTAACACCTCCCCCCTGCCCCCACTGCCAGTGGCTGTCTAGAGTGAATGCACATCTACAGCCCCTGTCACTCCAAAATCAGACAGTCAATACACAAACAGGCAGAGGCACAGAGAATGGTGAAACAAGAAAATGCCCACTTTCTAAAAGTGGCATTTTGAAACACACAATTTAAAAACCATCTTTACTAAAAGATGTGCTATTAAATTCGGATTGCAGAGAGCCTAAACGTTACTTCTCTATCTTGTCTCAATGGGAAGTTATATTTATAAGATGTAATTTAAAAAAAACTCCCATTCTATACTGTGGTGTAAGATAGCTTTTCAATGGTGAAAAACGAAATTGGCAGTATTTCACTATCAGGACATGTCACACACACCAGTACATGCCCTACCTTTCACATACACTGCACCCTGTATTGGGGAGTACCAAGGGCCTACCATAGGGGCGTCTTACATCTAGAAAAAGGGAATGTTAGGGCCTGGCAAGTGGGTCTTGCCATGTCGACATGGCAGTTAACTGCGCACAGACACTACAGTGGCAGGCTTGAGTAACCTTGTCAGAGCTACTCATGTGAGTTGAACAATCCGTGCTGGAGGCCCGCTAATAGCATTTTATTTACAGGCCCTGGTACACATCAGTGCACTTTACTAGGGACTTCCAGTAAATCAAATATGCTAATCAGGGAGAACCAATGAAAACTATAATTTCGACACGGTGCACTTGCACTTTGACACTGATCAGTAGTGGTAGAATGTACAAAGCATCTAAGCCAGCAAAAGAGAATTCCAGCTCAGCAAACAACATACAGGAGGAGGAGCAAAACGTCAGGGGACAGAATGCCAAAGACGCCAATTCCAAGAAGTTAAGCTTCTTTTTTCATTTTAAATTGAGGATACCCATCATCCACACTAAATTAGGCGTGGTGTACTTGCACAGTTCACACAAACCAATCTGAGGATACCAACTCAAATTTTTGCCTCCAATTTTAAATTCCTTCTCATTTACTGAACTTTTTAAAATGTTCAATTTTACATTGTGAATTTTTATTTATATATACTTTATTAATTTGTTAATATTTTATTGTCAAGGAGTCGCAGACCTCCAGGAGTCCCCAGACCACAGCTTAAGAACCACATGTAATAACGTATTTGTGACCAATAAACTGCTACTTCCAAGCAACTTGCAAACAATAATCCGAACCTTCACAAAGCTGTTTACATTGCCAAAGGTATTGAGAATTTGGAACATGACGCAAAACCAGTAGAGTATATTTCGCAAATATTGCTGTGTCTTGGATAGTTAGTGGTTAAACCAAATACAAACAACTCAAATATAAACAATCAGCTAAACAACTACTGAAAGTAAATGTGTGGCTCACACACCTTTAACACAATCAAATGTACAGCTGCTGTCTGACAATGCAAAAATGTGACTTTTTTTTTTGGGGGGGGGGGTGTAATGTAGATCCTGACATTAATGTAAAGACTGTTTAGAACATTGGAATATTGGGAGCTCCATTGAAAACAATGGAGTGCTCCGGGCTTATAATGGCTGATATAAGCCTGGAGCTCCAACATTCCAATGTTTCTTTGTTCACAGCTCTAGCTGTGAACAAAGGCTTCAAGGACCCTGAGGGGATTCCAATCCCCTCGCGCTCCCTGAAGGCTTTGTTCTTTTTTGTTAGAACATTCTGCCCTCTAGTGGCAGAATGTTCTAATAGCCTTATAGTGTGAGAGAAAAACTTCCTAGGCTATTATAACAGGTCACATCGAATTAATAAACTTAAAATATTATTAGACAAAACAGGGAAAAGTACACCAGAAAACATGTAGAACCATATGATATATTTAATCATTAAAAATAACAATATACATATAAAAAAAAACAATATTAATAATACATTTCACATTTGGATATAATCATTTCATTATTATTTGATGTACTGTAAACAAATGTGTGAAGGTGGCAATCTTTATCACTAATTAGTGAATATAAATATATCAGAGGGATGGAGAACTACAAGAGGGTGAGTGGGACGGAGAGAAGTACATGAGTGACAGACCACAGGTGAAGAGAGGTACACTTACTGTCTGAAACAACTTGGCCTAACCCTGCCAAGACCACAGTTCACAAGTAATCATTTGAACCGTGAGTCTGCTTCACGGTCAGCACTTCAGTGATGGCTGTGCACTTTTCGGCGAAGGACTGGGAACTCTGTGAAGAGAGAGACTTGTGTTCGATGAGGACCGGTAAGTGCTGCAAATAAGGCGGTGAGAGGTTGTAAAGGCCACAGTGGCAGCTGTGAGGAACATACAGTTGCCACGGAGGATTGGGAACAAGGTTGTTTGACGGACAGGCAGAATTATTTGCAGCTTTTGTTAAGTAGAAAGGGTATAAATGTCTCGTAGAAAGAGGAAAAAGCAGGCTAAGCGGTCAAAGTTTCCAGGACAGATCATATGATGAGCTAAGAGACGCGTAGAGCACTCTAAGGGAAGTTATCTGTCTGTTGGAGCAAACAGGGCCTATCCAGAGACCCCTGACCCTCAGACAGATGGGTGAGGGTCAAACACAATAGTTGCGGGTCTCAGACTCATTCAGGGAAGAGGGTGAGGACCTGACAAAAGGGCCCTGACAGGCCGCAGACAAGCAGCGACATACTGGATGTGCAGTGGTCCCAGCCCTGGGATCGGGAGATTGGGGGGGGGGGGGCGGTTTAGATGGAGAGGGGGGCTTACTTCCGGTCTTAGGTCACTGCACAACTGATCATAGCACTGAACCATTCACATGTCAAAGACAGCAAGAAAGAGAGAATGTGTGCACAGAGGAACCTGTGCAAAACTGCCATCAGGATGTACCTATGGAAGAAGGGTGCCAGGGAATCATGCAATAGCGCATTTATTGCACTGCTCCCGCAAGAGCAGGGTCATGGCGGACACATTTCTTGTATAAAACACAAGTATTTTCAATCTTGACGCCGTGTGCAGACCGAGTGGCTGTCGGCAGAAGTGTGCCTACCGACAAAGGTGTTCAGTTGCTTCAGCCCTGGATGCCCCTTACTAATAATAACAGGTAAGAGCCGAGAGCCCGTCGATAGACGAAAAGGTTTATGCCATGCGTACCTTTATTGAAAGAAGGGATCCCACTTTCTTGTCTAGTGGGCCCACTAGAGTGATATGCATCAAGTAGACTCTGTTTGCCCCGAGCGACCCAGGCAGGCCTGGGTATAGTCAGCAGTTGCTGTGATTGGACTATTGCTTTTCCGGTTCCACTTGCTCCAATTTACAGGACCAGAGAGCTACTGGGAGTAGGAGCCCGCTGCAGACATTTCGTGCTGTCTTTCAGTGGCCACCGTGTGTATGCATGTTACTTTGGGTTTGCATACATTAAAGGGTTTACGGAGGACACGATTTCCAGGCTCGCATCGACAACACTGACATGAGCTGCGTTATCAGTCACAGTGCAGACGCGTTTTCAGTATGATGCGGGCGAGACTCAGCAGCTAATTAGTTATTCTCATGTGGGTCTGTGATACTTGAGATGCAGATTTCACATTCCAGTTACAGCATAGGTAGCAAAAGGAAACCAACTCTGCACATACCTTCTTCATAACCAAACACTGCTTTAACCTAATGAAGGAATCCAATCGTACACCAAAAAAAGGTGAAAATGTGGCAGTTCATTATAACAAGCGCTCCCCGTTCCCGCTGTTTATTTTTGCATTGCGCTTTCACTTTAAAGTGAAAGCGAGATGCAAAAATAAACATGCGGCGCCATGTCTCCTTTTTTGTACGGCCCATCCGGACTAGATTGCACGGCTTGTTTACATAACACGCCTCCTTGCGATAGGAAACTGCTTCACGACACCCGTGAATCAGGCGATCCAGTCCGGATGGGCCAGACAAAAAAAATCAAAAGGAGGCACCCCAGAAAGCTTATTTCCAATGGCAGTCCACCATTTAGCATAAACGGTGACGCCAACCAATGGAAATAAGGGGCGGGGCTTCAAGCCCTTTTCTAAAACTCTGCATTAGCAATCAATCTCGCCACGCGAGCTGCGCATGTGTGCAGCAACACTAGGCGAGACCTAAAAAGAGGGAGGAGAGGTAGGGAAATATAGCACTCAATCCTTGGCTTGTGCAAAAAAAAAAAATTTGCAAATTAACCAAATGCTATAGAGTTTGGCTGGTAAAAGTGGCAGAATACATGTGGAAGGAAAAATGTGAAGGTTGATGAGAGGAAATCAAACGAAAAAAACCTTTGTGTGTCTGCTTTGCAAACCTACGTGGCGGAATAGATGGCCCTGAATACCTGTTTTTACGGAACCACCTTGTATCAGTCCAAGCTATCCCTTATGGTGTCTGGTTGTAAGTCAACCTTGTAGACAAGCTATCTTAATGGTAGCATAGACTAAGCAGCCTTAAAGGCTTAACTCAAGAGGTCGTATTAAGCGAGCTGTTTTAACAATCACAGTCCTGTAATATCAAATGAAAGGACACCACACAAGTATATATTATAAAAATATATGTATTTATTACTTAAAATAATCCCCAGTATTCTTTATGAACAAAGGAGCACAAGCGTTAAATCAAAAGCACAGTATAACATACAAAGTTGCACAATTATGGATGAGGGCGAGGGGCCACTCAGACCATATATTAAGAAAGTGGTATAAGAGATACCAATCGAACAGTGGTTAGGCCTAGGGCCTAGGGAATCGCTGGGAGCAGTCGGGACAAGCAATGCTGAAGTTGGGAAAAGCCCGCGGGATTCGGGTGCAGTGCTGAAAGCACACGCATGCACCAATGCAAGTCAATGGTGCGTAAAAGTTACACAAATAGAGTTTTAGGACACTTCCACTGAACCTAAAAAGACAAAACTTAAGACACAGACCCTAGAAGTGTGTACCAGTGTGGGAACACCGGCGTTGCAATGTTACCTCACCCACAAGAAGCGGGTGCATAGGGTCGAAGTGGCGTCGGGTTTCGTCGTGCAGGTTCTGGGTGCTTGAAGCTGAAGAGGCTGCAGGCACTGTGAAGAAGAAGTGTCCGGTGGGATCCAAGGGTGGATCCGGATAGAAAAGTACCTGAAAGCAGAGGGGACAGAGTCTGGGTCACTCAGCAGTGACCAGGGTGGAACCAGGACGGAACCAGGCAATGTCGGGCGCAATCAGGTCGTTGTCGAGGAGCTTCTCTCCGCTGCCACGTGGGATCTGGGGCATCTGCGACGTCCAGGAGCGGGTCACGAGCTGTCCCACGTAGGCTCTCGCCGTCAGCGCTGTCGGCTTCAAGATTGGAGCAAACAACACTTGGCAAAAGCAATCCACGCGAAACTGGAAGATTGCTTCTCACTCGGACCAGGAGGGTCAGAGTGGGTACTCCTTTTTAGGGGAGTGGGTGCAAATCTGGAGCAACCAGAATCACAAGTCGTATTTCGGTTTTCGTCGGCACAGGGGCCACAAGCTGACTGGCAAGTGACCGGGCCAACGCGTTGAGCCAAAAGAAGCAGAAGGGCCCCACGCAGCACTCGTCGAGTGTGGAGGGCTGAACTTCGGTGCAAGAGTGGCTCAGGGTTGGGGCTTCTCAAACCCCGGTGTACAGCTTGGAGGGTCACTCGTGGGCTGCACGGTCAGCGTCTCGTGGTCTTTCCAAGATGGCGTGCCCCACGCTTCCGGTCGCCTCCACGGGTCTCAGCTCTGCAGGGACTGTGGATCGGGCTGTTAGAAGGCAGGCAAGCTTGATCTCGTCGATCTCTGTCACTCGAGTTCCGGCGGGAACTGCAACAAAGCAGACGTCGAGGTGCTGGGTAGTGCCTGTTTGCACATGGTGGTCACTCCTTGACCACAAGGGAGATTCTTCAGTCTTCTACGTCGAGTAGGATGTCGAAGGGTCCAGAGTTTCGTTTCTTATGTTTCATCAGGATAATCTGAAGTGCATTGGCACTGCTCCCATTCTTATACGAATCTTGGGGGCTGGATTACCTGCTAGGTCCCCTCCTATAGGTGGGACCCAGGAAGGGGGTGGGTACACCCCTTTCCTTTGATCCCGGCCGCGCTGGGACGGGGGCTGGTGTGCCCCAGAACCGGTTTTGCCGGATTATGCAAGGGGCAGCCTTGTGCTCCCCATGCAGTGTCTGGTTTCTTTCAAGCCTCCCTGCTACAATCCACTATCTCCTGTCTGGGGTGGTGTGACACCTCCCTGTGACAGGAAACCCTTTGTCCAGGCCCCCTTGGCTGAGTTTCGGTCAGCTGCAGGGGGTCAGACCAGTGTCTGTGGCAGAAGCATCCATTTTGTGGATCTGAGGCTCTTTCAAAAATCAACTGCATTTCAGTAAAGTAACATGTCTTCTCCCTCTAGAGGGGTGGAATGCTATCCCCGTCGCCAGAACTGGCGAGGGGATAGTATTCCAAATCGTATGACACCTTACACGACATGTTTTGATAAAGCCAAACCAAAGTTGCTATATAACCGCGAGGATTATAATGCACTTAATAGTATATGGTATGGCATTATCCTGGAACAGCTTAGGGAGTTGTTCCCGACAGCTGCAGACAGGCTCAGCTCATGCTAGAGCTCCATCTCACATTAAACCACGCCTCCAGAATTGATAAGGCCTTCCATAGGAGTGGCTCACAGGTTTATATGTGTCCAGATATAGGTTTAGATATAAGTATACTATATCTAAGCAAGAGGTGATTACACCATCTTGCCCCAGCTGAGTGATCAGCCAGTTGTGTCAATTTAAGAACCAGCCAGGGGTGGCAAAAGATATGCTGCAGCCCCTGGTAGGCCTTGGTGGCACCTATGCCCTGAGCACCTATAGTGCATGGTACAGGGGCTAACAAGGAGTCCATTTCCAATTGTGGTATGTACCTAGGGTACATGGAATCCAGTTTACAGAGAGAGCAGATAGCCTGGGGCCCTGATTAGCAGGGAACCAGGCCAACTAAGTCAAAAACCAGCTAACAAAAGGCAATAAATATGGGGTAACCATAGTCAGGAAGCCACCTTCCTACACCATGAATAGTGGGCTTTGCAACAATAACACTCTGGCCAGTAGAGTGAGCTTAAGTATCCCAATTACAGAAAAGGAGATGGTGGTGTGCATGTAGGGTGCAGAAAAATTCAAGGGGTACTAAGGGGGAAGGGCCTGTTCGTTTAAAACAGATCATTGGCCCTGGGTGATATCTGACATTCCTACACATACACCATCTGATACACTAACATCTACAGAAAGAGGCGTGCCCATGTTGTAAAACTAGCTTTAAAATTAATCTCCCTTCTCACCCATTCTTGAACTCAGTTATTTGTTTAGCGCACGTCCAACCCTTTGCATAAGAGCTGAGCTCTGTAAAAGATGAATAAATCACAAATGAATCTTAGCTTCAGTCCCCCTCGGTAGCAATATTAGTATCCTTGTCCATTCAGCAAGCTGCATTCACTCATCTCACACTAAATGCACTCATTCCTCCTTAGTGCGGATACTAACAAACTCACTACTCAATGAGAACACGTGCACACATCCAGGAAGTGACCTCATATAGCGCCAACCCACCGCAGCTAGGTTATCTGCACTGCAGTGACTGAAAAATGTAGGAATAACCAGGGAGGTATACTCACTCCTCCACCCACAAACAGCAAAGTGGCAAAGTGTTCTTACTGCTGCCAAAAGTCCAAGTTACAAGGTCATCAGATTAATCGGACAACTTGCATTACATAACAGGCACATTGTGCTCGTCATGTGCTGAATTGTGCTCGTCTTGTGCTGGATTGTGCTCCTCGTGTGCTGAATTGTGCTTGTGTGCTGAATTGTGCTTGTGTGCTGAATTGTGCTCGTCCTGTGCTGATTTGTGCTCGTCCTGTGCTGATTTGTGCTCGTCCTGTGCTGATTTGTGCTCGTCCTGTGCTGATTTGTGCTCGTCCTGTGCTGATTTGTGCTCGTCGTGTGCTGATTTGTGCTGCTCGTGTGCTGAATTGTGCTCGTCGTGTGCTGAATTGTGCTCGTCGTGTGCTGAATTGTGCTCGTCCTGTGCTGAATTGTGCTCGTCGTGTGCTGAATTGTGCTCGTCGTGTGCTGAATTGTGCTCGTCGTGTGCTGAATTGTGCTCCTCGTGTGCTCATCGTATGCTGAATTGTGCTCGTCGTGTGCTGAATTGTGCTTGTGTGCTGAATTGTGCTTGTGTGCTGAATTGTGCTTGTGTGCTGAATTGTGCTTGTGTGCTGAATTGTGCTTGTGTGCTGAATTGTGCTTGTGTGCTGAATTGTGCTTGTGTGCTGAATTGTGCTTGTGTGCTGAATTGTGCTTGTGTGCTGAATTGTGCTCGTCCTGTGCTGAATTGTGCTCGTCCTGTGCTCGTCCTGTGCTGAATTGTGCTCGTCCTGTGCTGAATTGTGCTCGTCCTGTGCTGAATTGTGCTCGTCCTGTGCTGATTTGTGCTCGTCCTGTGCTGATTTGTGCTCATCGTATGCTGAATTGTGCTTGTGTGCTGAATTGTGCTTGTGTGCTGAATTGTGCTTGTGTGCTGAATTGTGCTTGTGTGCTGAATTGTGCTTGTGTGCTGAATTGTGCTTGTGTGCTGAATTGTGCTCGTCCTGTGCTGAATTGTGCTCGTCCTGTGCTCGTCCTGTGCTGAATTGTGCTCGTCCTGTGCTGAATTGTGCTCGTCCTGTGCTGATTTGTGCTCGTCCTGTGCTGATTTGTGCTCGTCCTGTGCTGATTTGTGCTCATCGTATGCTGAATTGTGCTTGTGTGCTGAATTGTGCTCGTCGTGTGCTGAATTGTGCTCGTCGTGTGCTGAATTGTGCTCGTCGTGTGCTGAATTGTGCTCGTCCTGTGCTGAATTGTGCTCGTCCTGTGCTGAATTGTGCTCGTCCTGTGCTGAATTGTGCTCGTCCTGTGCTGAATTGTGCTCGTCCTGTGCTGAATTGTGCTCGTCCTGTGCTGATTTGTGCTCGTCCTGTGCTGATTTGTGCTCGTCCTGTGCTGATTTGTGCTCGTCCTGTGCTGATTTGTGCTCGTCCTGTGCTGATTTGTGCTCATCGTATGCTGAATTGTGCTTGTGTGCTGAATTGTGCTCGTCGTGTGCTGAATTGTGCTCGTCGTGTGCTGAATTGTGCTCGTCGTGTGCTGAATTGTGCTCGTCGTGTGCTGAATTGTGCTCGTCGTGTGCTGAATTGTGCACGCCGTGTGCTGAATTGTGCACGCCGTGTGCTGAATTGTGCTCGTCCTGTGCTGATTTGTGCTCGTCCTGTGCTGATTTGTGCTCGTCCTGTGCTGATTTGTGCTCATCGTATGCTGAATTGTGCTTGTGTGCTGAATTGTGCTCGTCGTGTGCTGAATTGTGCTCCTCGTGTGCTGAATTGTGCTCCTCGTGTGCTGAATTGTGCTCCTCGTGTGCTGAATTGTGCTCCTCGTGTGCTGAATTGTGCTCCTCGTGTGCTGAATTGTGCTCCTCGTGTGCTGAATTGTGCTTGTGTGCTGAATTGTGCTTGTGTGCTGAATTGTGCTCCTCGTGTGCTGAATTGTGCTCCTCGTGTGCTGAATTGTGCTCCTCGTTTGCTGATTTGTGCTCGTCGTGTGCTGATTTGTGCTCGTCGTGTGCTGAATTGTGCTACTCGTGTGCTGAATTGTGCTAGTCGTGTGCTAAATTGTGCTAGTCGTGTGCTAAATTGTGCTAGTCGTGTGCTAAATTGTGCTAGTCGTGTGCTAAATTGTGCTAGTCGTGTGCTGATTTGTGCTAGTCATGTGCTGAATTGTGCTCCTCGTGTGCTGAATTGTGCTCCTCGTGTGCTGAATTGTGCTCCTCGTGTGCTGAATTGTGCTCCTCGTGTGCTGAATTGTGCTCCTCGTGTGCTGAATTGTGCTCCTCGTGTGCTGAATTGTGCTCCTCGTGTGCTGAATTGTGCTCCTCGTGTGCTGAATTGTGCTCCTCGTGTGCTGAATTGTGCTCCTCGTGTGCTGAATTGTGCTCCTCGTGTGCTGAATTGTGCTCCTCGTGTGCTGAATTGTGCTCCTCGTGTGCTGAATTGTGCTCGTCCTGTGCTGAATTGTGCTCGTCCTGTGCTGAAATGTGCTCGTCCTGTGCTGAAATGTGCTCGTCGTGTGCTGATTTGTGCTCGTCGTGTGCTGATTTGTGCTCCTCGTGTGCTCATCGTGTGCTCGTCGTGTGCTGATTTGTGCTCCTCGTGTGCTCATTGTGTGCTCGTCGTGTGCTGAATTGTGCTTGTGTGCTGAATTGTGCTTGTGTGCTGAATTGTGCTTGTGTGCTGAATTGTGCTTGTGTGCTGAATTGTGCTTGTGTGCTGAATTGTGCTTGTGTGCTGAATTGTGCTTGTGTGCTGAATTGTGCTTGTGTGCTGAATTGTGCTTGTGTGCTGAATTGTGCTCGTCCTGTGCTGAATTGTGCTCGTCCTGTGCTGATTTGTGCTCGTCCTGTGCTGATTTGTGCTCGTCCTGTGCTGATTTGTGCTCGTCCTGTGCTGATTTGTGCTCGTCCTGTGCTGATTTGTGCTCGTCCTGTGCTGATTTGTGCTCGTCCTGTGCTGATTTGTGCTCATCGTATGCTGAATTGTGCTTGTGTGCTGAATTGTGCTCGTCGTGTGCTGAATTGTGCTCGTCGTGTGCTGAATTGTGCTCGTCCTGTGCTGAATTGTGCTCGTCCTGTGCTGAATTGTGCTCGTCCTGTGCTGAATTGTGCTCGTCCTGTGCTGAATTGTGCTCGTCCTGTGCTGAATTGTGCTCGTCCTGTGCTGAATTGTGCTCGTCCTGTGCTGATTTGTGCTCGACGTGTGCGGATTTGTGCTCGACGTGTGCGGATTTGTGTTCGTCGTGTGCTGAATTGTGCTCGTCGTGTGCTCATCGTGTGCTGAATTGTGCTCGTCGTGTGCTGATTTGTGCTCGTCGTGTGCTGATTTGTGCTCGTCGTGTGCTGAATTGTGCTCGTCGTGTGCTGAAATTGGCATATGGTGTCTACAAGGGCTGCAAGAGTCAGTGGAGGCAGCGGGGTCACCATGCAGAAGAAAGGGCCCCAAACAAATGTCTCCAATTTGTGGACAATGGTAAAACAGGATATGGTCACTTCTGTCATCATATACCTGCTGTAGGAGGAGGACTACTAAAGACTGAACAAAACTGATCAACCGGAGACTAGTGCAGGCGCGGTGCGTCCATTGGGGCGTAGGGGCGAAGCCCCACTAAGCCCCATGGACCCACCACGTCGTCACTAGAAGCCAAACACAATTATTTTAAAAAATCGCGCTATCTGCCGGCCGGGAAACCGGGAGACACCCGACCTTCCCGGAGTGCGCAAGGGGGGGGGGGGAGGATCGGGCTGCTGCAGCTGCGCAAGTGTATTTTTGGGCACAAACATGCCCGCGCATGTGCAGATCGTTTTCTTGTGAATTCCCCCCTTAGAGAGAGGACCAGGGGGCGGGCCGCAGCCCCCGGGGTTACACAGGGCGACTGGGCGAGGAGTCATGGTGCCCCCCCAGCCAATCCTGGCGCAGGATTGGCTGGTCACTACATAGCCCGGTTACATAACCCCTGACGGATAGCACGGCCGACTTTGGTGCTGGGAAACCAGGTTCGAGCCTCTTATCGAACCATAAAAATGTATACATGACTTACTTTGGTGTTAAATAAATAGATATTTTAAAAAACAAATAAAAATGATGTTCCGACTAAGGTGTGAAATTGGTGTTGAATAAATACATGTTTTTAAAAACAATTAATATTAATCATGTATCATTGGTGCTGGAGTACAAGGTTCGAGACTGGTATTAAACACTGACAAGCTGTGTGCAAGTTATATGGTCATAAAAATAAATGAATGATGGATGCAGGATGGGTGGATGGGTGGATGCATGAATGGATGCAGGATGAATGATGGGTGGATGAATGGATGGGTGGATGCATGAATGAATGATGGATGCAGGATGGATGCAGGATAGGTGGATGGGTAAATGAATGATGGATGCAGGATGGATGCGGGGTGGATGGATGGGTGCATGAATGATGGATGCAGGATGGGTGGATGGATGGATGGATGATGGATAAATGATGGGTGGATGAATGGATGGGTGGATGCATGAATGAATGATGGATGCAGGATGGATGCAGGATGGGTGGATTAATGAATGATGGATGCAGGATGGATGCAGGGTGGATGGATGGGTGCATGAATGAATGATGGATGGATGGATAGGTGGATGCAGGAATGGATGCAGGATGGATGATGGATGGGTGGATGGATGGATGGATGCATGAATGAATGAATGATGGATGCTGGATGGATGGATGGGTGGATGAATGAATGATGGATGCAGGATGGATGGGTGGATGGATGGATGGGTGCATGAATGAATGATGGATGCAGGATGGATGGGTGGATGGATGGGTGCATGAATGAATGATGGATGCAGGATGGGTGGGTGGATGGGTGGACACATGAATGGATGCAGGATGAATGATGGGTGGATGAATGGATGGGTGGATACATGAATGAATGATGGATGCAGGATGGGTGGATGAATGAATGATGGATGCAGGATGGATGCAGGATGGATGGGTGCATGAATGAATGATGGATGCAGGATGGATGGATGGATGGATGGGGGATGCATGAATGGATGCAGGAATGGATGCAGGAATGGATGATGGATGGGTGGATGGGTGGGTGGATGGATGGATGGATGCATGAATGATGGATGGATGGGTGGATGGATGGGTGGATGAATGAATGATGGATGCAGGGTGGATGGATGGATGGATGGGTGCATGAATGATGGATGCAGGATGGGTGGACACATGAATGGATGCAGGAATGGATGCAGGATGGATGATGGATGGGTGGATGGATACATGAATGAATGATGGATGGATGGATGGATGCAGGATGGATGGGTGGATGCATGAATGAATGATGGATGGATGCAGGATGAATGCAGAATTGGTGGATGGATGGGTGGGTGGGTGGATGGATGGGTGGATGCATGAATGATGTATGGATGGATGCAAGGTGGTTCGGGCTCGCTCGCTGCGCTCTCTCGCTGCAATATGCAAATTAGTTTACGCCCCACCACTTTCAAATGTCACCAGCCGCCCCTGGACTAGTGTGGTACACACACCTAACTAACCCCTTCTCAGTGAATCTGGGAAGGACTGGGGGGGAGTCCGGGATAAAGGTGCGTTTTTACACACGTGCACGGCTCACCGGGCAGGCTCTCTTGAAAGCGGGGGCGAGCACACTCAAAGCAAAGGCAGTAAACCGAGGCCCACCGCCCCCACCGCCCCCGCCAGCCGCACGACACCGAACAAAGCCCAGAGATGCGCAAGTGAAGGCGTCCGAGAGCCGGCGGTGACGCAGGGATCTGGGAGCCGGAGGTGCGGGGCATGAATCGAAATCAAAAGCCCCCCGCACCCCCCTCTCCTCGCGCGAGGAGCTCTTCAGCACCGCACGCCAGAGAAGAAAGGAGATTTGGGGGTGACGGGAGGGGGGTGAGAAGAAAGGGGGATCTAGGCTCCAAAGCATTTATAAAAACTGATGGCCTGTCACACGCACGCTGATGAATATTTTTACAGGATAAAAATGGCAACCGAGGAGCTAAAAATAGAGCCTTCTGCCGCAGAGCCGTCTGGCTCGGCGACACCGCTGGAATACAAAGTCTCCCTGGCGAGGGCTCGGCGGAGGAAGAGGCCGCCAGACACCCGGGCGCAGCAGGCAGAGACGCGCCTCGGCATCCGATGGGCACCCCCACCCGCTACGGGGGTTCCCCTCTTAAGACACCAACATATTCCAATTAAAAGCATCACCAATGCACGGATCGGTGTCTAATGCAAAGTGTACAAGTGCGCACTGACTGATGCGCCCATGCGCGCACAGAGCGGGTCTGAGCAGGGTAGGCGCTGGGGGGCCCTTTCAGGTGACTTTTCCTACCCATGGCGTGTTGCTTTATTGGAGTACAGACTCAGAGCTCCGTCCACCTTTCAGAAACCTTTGTAATCCCAGGCGAACCATGCTTCGAAATAAACACCGCTATCTGGCCATGACAAATAAAAACCTCACATGGTTTGTAAAAAAAATAATGGAAAAATGAAACAAACATCTCCAAAATTTTCCAAGCAAATTCAACTCTGGGCTTCCCAGACGCTTCCGAGGCTTAAAAACTTCCCTGGCCTTGTCTGGTAGAGATGTGGTCTCAGAGTATCCAAAACCTGCACAGTATTGGGGATACCGACAGAAGGGGGGCGGGGGGGGGATAGGGGGGGAGCATCTACCTGCTCCGAGTGAGGAAAGCTACTGTTTGTAGTGTGGAAGTTCCTGTCACGAGTCCACCGCAGATAAAGGGCCTTTGAAGCCAATCTCGGCCAGGTGGCCGTGTTGACGTGGATTCCGCCCTTTCACAAAACAAAGTAAGGCCGGTTCCAGCCCGAGCCCCAGCCCGCCCGTCTGTGAAGCATGATATGGGCACTCGGAGCGTTCTCCAAGGGGCCCGCTCCGAGCAGAGAGACCCTTTCAACTCGTTGCGGTCACTGTCACCTCGACCGCAAGGCCTCCTCTTCACAGGGCCTGCGGAACGGGCCCCTATAATTCACAGCAGAGAGCACACTGGGGCTGCTGCCAGGGACGTACAAGTGTGCCCTGGGGGCGATGGGTGAAGGTGGCACTTGCATGCCAGGAGCGCAGCGTGTGCGGGATTCTCTCCAACACGGCCAGGCACCCTCGCCCCATCTTGAAATACGTTGAAAATGTATTTATATAGTATAAATGTAAGTGTATTTATATAGCGCAAATCACCGACCCGGTATCTAAGCGCTTGCTTAGGGAACCCGTCCTGATATTCCCTTGTGAGATACCCCGGCAGGGTATCCACAAGGTGAAAGCCAGGCATCCCGCCGCGAGGGGCCGTAGTGGAGATTAAGCAAGCTATTGCCCAGAGTCGCAGAGTGTGACCCCGTGAGTTGAGTAGGCACCGGAGCGAGAATTATCGAGTCCGTGGAATTTTTTTTGAGCCCGAGACCCGCCGAGGCGGGGAATCGAACCCTGGTCCACGGCCGATCTCAGCTTCCGGGTCTGCCGCCTCTTACCACTGAGCCACGCTTCTCCAAGCGTGCTTCATATCGCCTATGATGCCCCAAGTTCTGAAGATAAGGGGTGCTGCTAGATTGCCCTGGTTTTCCCACATCAAACATCTGTTGGTAGATATGGGCCTGGGGGAGTGTTGGGCTGACCCAGAGCTAGCCTGCCCACTACTCTCCAGGAAACAAATGAAGGCTCCTTACGAGAAACACAGAATGGCTTCATTGCATTCCAGCTCTGACATAGGTAAACTAACTAAAGCCTTCTTGGAAATAAAGGATAATTCTACTTATGAGAAGGTTTTAGATCTCATTAAACCTGTGATCGCTAGGAAACTATCTAGATTTGGGGTTTTGCCTCTCCGCGGTTTTACATGAAGGTGGAGAGCCCAGAATGAGGCTCGGTGCCCTGCCTGTGATTATCTAGAGGAATCAGAGCTGCATGTTTTTTTTTAGCTGCCTTGGTTATAACAAAGTGAGAAAAAGATGGTTGGTGCAGATTTGCAGGAACCTGGGCAGTAGGCACTGTGTTGAAGTGTTTAGGATATTGAAGTATGATCTTAATATCCCAGTTGTCTACTCAGTCGCAGTATTCCTGTTTTCTATGTGGTGCGCAAGAAGGGTATTTTTGAAAGCATTTAACGAGCCGTTGGACAAGAAACAGTAGATGGCACTTGGCAAAATCTCCCTTTGTACAATGGTACATATTCCTGAATTGTATGGTTTTTCCTGTTTTTACCAAAGTTCTTAACTTAAATTATTTATATATAAAGCACTATGCACTTTCAATAAACTTGTATGTATGTGTGTTGTGATTCCATTGTACATCTTCCACCCTCCTTTTTAAAATCGAACCTATGTAGTCATCAATTGATACCCTTAGTGTTTTTAACCCTTTTGAAATGTGAAGTTTTAAACACTCCTCTGATTTGTTTTCATAAATGAATGTCTTATATGCTGCACTTTTTAGGTCATGTTGACCGAAATAAAGTTATTTTGACTCGACTTATTTATATAGTGCTTCATATCGCCTATGATGCCCCAAGGCGCATTAGTGGACGTTCAGCAAGACCCCCGTGGAGCCCTGCTTGACTGAATAGGAGCTGAGCTGCAGTGAGCCTATGTCTAAAGTGTACGGTGTGCACAAGTGACCCGAGTGGCGTTTATAGGTCTGATTCCTGCACTAAGGAATGGAGGTCAAGAAAACACTTTACTTGCCTTTGGGAGCGCACTTTCTGGTAAATAACAGATTACTCATCTTTTGAATTTCCCCGGCACGAGGCTGGATTAGGAAGCTTTTCCAACACTGCCTCTGTAAGTGCACAACAGGCAGGCACCACTCTTGCATGCCGACCTGAGTGTATAACCAATCCTTCTACGCCCATATATATGAACCATCAGGGATAAGTACAGAACAGTGAAAGTGTGCCAAGTCCAACTTTGGACCTTATGGACACCTAGAAGGAACTTCACAGAACGGAGGGGAGGGTGGTCTTTGCGGAATCCAAATTACCACCAGAAAGAACATTGCCGAAGATAACTTGTTCTTCTGATACACAGCTCTAGCCACATATTCTATCCCTCTCAATAGATACCATAGCAATACCTCTCGAAGTGGACTGCCCGAGGGCAGTCCACTTCGCGAGGTATTGCTATGGTATCTATTGAGAGGGATAGAATATGTGGCTAGAGCTGTCTTTACACCAGGAAATGCGACAGGACCCAGCAGGACCAAGTCCATAGAGCCCTGAGAGTCAAGGCAATAATGCCCAAGAAACTGCCCGGCTGATGCCCAGCAACCGGAACACCCATGGACAAGGTCAGCGTGAGGCCTTCACTCATGGAGAATGAGTCGGGAAAGCTCTTTCTTGGCCAATGTATGGTACATGTTTATGTAAAGAACGATCCCCCTAGATATGGCCTGTTTCGGGACTGTCTTTCCCTTCTTAACACCAGAGAAGGGCACATACGTTTGGCCCATCTGAGGTTTAACTGGTGAAGCCTCTGCTTAGAAGGATGTGGCGGAGAGAAGCAAAGAGGAATCGTGATGCACTGCCCCACATGTAAAGAAAAAAAAGACTATTTTTGCAAAATAAATGCTAGTCCTAATAATCAGCTTCTCCGGAATGGGGGTTGCACTAACAGCATCTGAGGTTCAAGGACACGGCACACAGAAGTAAGCACAAAGAGGAACAGCTGTGCACAGTCTTGCAAAGTAAGTAAAGTAATAAACTAATAATAGCGAATATACTTTGTGGGCTCTGGAGATCAGCCCTAGGACTTGCCTGCTTCCGTTTACGGACTTTTTTTCTGTTCAACTGCCTCTATTTAACTTTGATAGAAAATGACAGGCAGAGGTCAGTAAAATACCAGAATCACTTCTCTAGATTTCAGTCCATTGACATAGTCTTCCATGAGCACAGTAGACAATAATATTTTTTTCAAATCTTGTACGTTCAGTGATACGACCACCGAAGGCCCTGATTTTATATTAATAGCAGAGCTTTCGACTACACAATTTCCTGCTGAAAGGCAATATTTCTGTCTACGTGTGCCCATACCTGGCTTGTCACACAGTTTGGTGCTTATTTTCCCTCCATGTTAGAACAGCAGATGTTTCAGCAACCAGGCTAATGTGCTGCATAGCTAAATACATATAAGGTCCCATAGGAGAGACCGATTGCATTGCAAATGCTTGTTTTCAATAGTCCGCCCACTAGTAAAGGTGAATATTTATTGTCAGTGTTGACACCTCAAATTTTCTTTTAAAGCTAAAAGGGTTTCTCAGTACCACAGTGAGAAACTGCCAAGAAGTGAGAGGTGTTGGCCACTTGGACCGCTGGGCGTAACACAGATGGTAAGTTTTTTCCACAAGGTGTGACAAAGTCAGTATGCTTGGAACACTGGGCGTGATACAGATGTTACACTTAGCCCCTGGGTGTGATACTGGGTGCGATTCGGACATTTAGGGGAAAAGACTTGGACCTGGTAGATTAGGTGTAACTTGTATTTGGCCATGAAGGACCTGTGGTTCTTGAGTTCCTCATCCAATACCTTAATTTATTGCTCCAAAGAGAGAGGTACACATTCCTTACCAAAAAAGGATTGCCTAAAACATTTTATTACATTAAATGTACTGTTTAAAAGTCTATGTTAGACAGACTGCTAAATTGAAACAGTCCTCAGACCATATACCTTGACTGTGTTCCCGGCCGCATTGTATAATTGTTGTTATTGTTATTGTTGTTATTGTTAGTTTAGATTTATAACGCGCCCAATCACCTACAGGTCTCTAAGCGCATTGGAAATAGATGTTACAATAACTTAGCTTCACTCCTCCAAGAGACACAGCTACAGGACTATATTGCGATCAGGGCTCTTCTGAACAGCAGTGTTTTCAGTGATTTCCTGAACCGTAGGAGTTTCACCTCCCTGCGTAGCCCCTCAGGCAGCTTGTTCCATAACTGAGGGGCCAAAACAGAGAAGGCTCTCCCTCCCTTAGTCACTAATTTGTAGCGGGGGCAGACCAGTAGCTGAGCATCCGATGATCTAAGTGTTCTCTTCGGGCTATATACTTCCAGACGAGCTTTGATATAGGCCGGCGCATGGCCATAAATCGCCTTATGCGCTATACAGAGGCTCTTAAACTCAACCCTCTCTTTAACAGGGAGCCAATGAAGGTTTTGAAGTAGAGGGGAGGCCTTTGTTCGTCTGGGTAATCCGAAGATCAGTCGTGCGGCGTCATTCATTACGACCTGGAGTCTGTTTGTCAATGTTTTTGGGAGGCCAAGATACAGGGCATTCCCATAATCGACCCGCGAAATGACGGTTGCTGCTACAATTGAGCGCATCATAGAATGAGAGAGGAGGGGGGCTAGCTTTCTCAGTTGTCTAATGATGTTCGTGCAGATTCCAACAACGGTGGAAATTTGGCTGCACATTGACAGATCACAGTCTAGTTTAATCCCCAAACTCTTTACGTTGGCACTAGGTTTTGGGGCTAATCCAAGCTCAGCAGGCCAATACAGATCACTCCATGGTGAGGTGGTAGATGGGATTACCAGTACCTCGGTCTTATCCGGGTTGATCTTTAGTAGGTTTTCCGTGATCCACCCCACGGTATACCTCAAGATGTTTTGAGCTTGGATTTGTGCTGTCCCTGTGTTATCGATACTCAGCACAAGCTGAGTATCGTCAGCATAATTGAAGACTCTACAGCCCATCTCGGCCAAGGACGCAATCAGAGGCTGCAGATAGAGATTGAACAGAAGTGGGGACAGTGCGGAACCCTGTGGTACCCCGCACTCTAAGAGTCCCACCTCAGATAGCAACTCCCCCAATTGTATCCTCTGTGTCCTTCCCGAAAGGAAAGATTGCAACCACTTAAAGGCCAAGCCTTTGATCCCAAAGGCCTCCAGTCTTCCCAGGAGCAGGTCATGGCTGACGGTATCGAACGCCGCTGACAGGTCTAATAAAATCAGGGCGCTTGGTTTTTTGCTGTCAGCCATGCCTCTCAGTTCGCCTAGCACCGAGAGCATCACTAACTCGGTGCTATGGTGTGCTCGAAACCCCGCCTGTCGCTCATGCAGTAAGCTATGGGATTCGAGGTACAGGGACAGGGACTTCAGCACATGGTGCTCTAGGACCTTTGCAAGAAAGGGCAACTGGGAGATCGGCCTGTAGTTCTTCAGGACAGCCGGATCTGCGCCTGATTTCTTCAGCAGGGGTCTGACACGCGCCTCCTTGAGATCACTTGGTAGATGTCCTGTTTCTAGAGACCTATTAAGGAGAGAAATAATCCGAGCTTCCAATAGCGGCCGTGCCACACGGAAGACACTCGGGGGACATGGGTCCGCTGGGGAGCCAGATTTGGTTTTACCCATTAGCTGCTCTAGGCTCAGCTCATCCATCTCAGGGAACTGTACTATAGAACAGTGAGCAGGATTATGAACCTCAGAGTGTATAGTATCACTATTCACCATACTATTCTTAATTTCCAGGATAATGGTCTTTACTTTATCTAAGAAGTACCCCTGGAAGGTGTCGCAGTTTATCGGAGACTCAGAATTCTCCTGTTTTTTGCTTAACTCCGATAGGATTTGAAAAGTCTCCCTCTGGGTATTCCTAGCCTTAGCTTGAGAGATACATTTTTTATACAGGTGGAGTGAGTCTTTATATTGGTTCTTTGCTGAATCCTGCTTAGTTTTCCTCCAGATTCTCTCCCGGGCTCGGAGTTTTCTTTTTTGTTCCCTTAACAACGGAGTGAACCATGGAGCCTCTTTACCAGGTCCTTTGATTAACTGAGTTTTTTCCGGCGCTATCTGGTCAATGGCTTTATTCAAGTTCTGGATTAGATCCGCATATTCAACATCCAGGCTTCCATCTGTATTCGTCAGACAAGCCATTTCCGGGAGCACCGAGGTCAAGGTTTTTAAATCAACCTCGATCCATTTGCGGGTTCTTCTGGTACCTCGGGGTAGGTGCTTTAAATAATCTTTAACATTTACCTCGCAGGTCACCAGGTAATGGTCAGTCCAGACACAGGGAACCACATCCTTAAGAATAACATTTGGGTCAGTGGTCCATACTAGGTCAAGCGTATGACCCTTGATGTGTGTGGGTACTTCCACGAGTTGACTAAAACTCAAAGCGGACATGGTAGTGTCCAGTTGGCGTGTTGGCAGATCCCTTTGGGGTCTATCCCAGTGCATATTAAAATCTGCCGATATCATGATCTTCTTGTATCTTGTACATAGGTCTGATATGATGGGAGCAAATAAATCATTAAAAAGTGGGGATGAGTTAGGCGGGCGGTAAATCGACAAAATCACCCAGCAGGAATTGTTTAGGGAAATCTTTACTCCAACTAGATCAGCTAAATCCACTGTTTCGGATAAAAGTTTCTCCACGGATAGGGATTTTTTAAATAGAATCGCCACTCCACCCCCCCGTACCAACCCTGCACGGTTCTGCCATATAGCGTCGTAGCCATTAGGAAGGGCAGCAATAATGTCCGGCATGGAGTTTTCACCCATCCAGGTTTCAGAAAGTGTCAGGACATCTAGATCTCTGTCCTGGAGTAGGGTGTAAATCTCCACATGATGACTGTGAAGGGACCTAGTGTTCAGACTGGCTATCTTTAACACCGGGTATTGGGTCCTAGAATTTCTATTGCAAGACCGCAGTATGGCATACTTTTCCAGTCTAGCAATAACATCTAGATCGAGTGACAGCTGATCTTTATCTAAGCGATAAAGTTCTTCCGACGTATAAGTATACCGGTGGTCAGGAGTCCGAGCCCCCGAGCCCGCTCGTGCACGGACGGGCGCAGACGGGCTGGACTCTGGCGTGACTCCGGCGATGCTCTGGCGATCCCGCAGCGCGTGACCGCTGCGCGTGAGCATGGTCGGCTTAAGTACCGGTCTAGCGTCCTTGTGACGACTAGACCGTGCAGATCCTCAGCCCCCACCCAAGATGTCCGCCGCTGTGGCAGTCGATCGTTTCAAACAAATGGCTGCAAGCTGCAAGCTTGTCAAGTGGCAGGAGGAGCCGCCCCAACGCGGTATTTCTTAGATTTTTAATGTGCAAGTAAGTGGCGATTTTAAGAACAAGGTGAACACATCAAATCATACAGTAACACAAATAAAAAACGGGATAATTAAAATCTATCTGTAAAAGCTCCTACTGAGCGCTATGCGTTCTGTGCTATCTCCTGGCTTGAAGGTTTGCCAAGAATGTATTTTCCAAGTCTAATTAAACAAACTGTTACTGTTTTGCTAAACGCCTCTTGTTTTTCCAAGGTATTTCATGTTCAAAGGAAAAGATTCTCAAGCCAGGGGCATGACCGGACAGTGCCTTAAGACAGCCAATAGGCGACTGGGAGGAACCTGCTGATTGAAGTCCTGCTTTATACAAACGGCTGGAAATGGCTGCAGGAGGATTTGGAATCTTCTGGGAAGGCGCAGCATTGCCTCCTTGAGGTCCTGCACTTGTTGGAGTCTAGCATGGCCTGAGAAATTTATAGCAAACCAGTGTAGCTGTGAAATGTAGTAGGTGTAATATGGTCTGGCCTTTGAGCTCTGACTGCAATCTCTCCCTGGACAGATAGCAAGGAAACAAGGACATCCGTTTGGAATGCTTGTGTTTGAGCAGGCATTTGCTCTTGGACTTCTTATTAAACTTATCCAAGGAACTGGACCAGGAGCAGGATTTGGAACGCAACTATTACTTGTGCTCGACAATATTTATCCTGCTCCTTGATGCCCCTTGGGTGCATCAGTGAGCCCTGTTGCAGGACTACAAATCATATTTTTATCAGAGATAGCAAGTACAGATGTCATGAGGGTTTGGAGCAGACATCTGCCTCCTGAA
Source organism: Lissotriton helveticus (assembly GCF_964261635.1). Taxonomy (NCBI): domain Eukaryota; kingdom Metazoa; phylum Chordata; class Amphibia; order Caudata; family Salamandridae; genus Lissotriton; species Lissotriton helveticus. Next base: position 441,739,037 of record NC_136062.1, on the reverse strand, counting down.
AGTGCAGCACAGTTTGAAGTCTTTAGGGGAAGATATCCTAAGCACATTGTCACTGAAAACAAACATTACAGAGGTCAGTGAAGAACTGACAAATAGCTGTAAATTGGGCTATGTTGAATGAAGGGTTACTAGAGGACTCCTTGGCACCAAAGACAATATTTCTAGTCCTAATTTTCATATAACAAGTCTGCTCTGTGTGGGAGGTGTAGTATTGATATTGGCTTAGTTCAAATGAAGCAACTGGAGTAACACACCCGAGAAGGATTCATAAAAGAAAGCCCAAGTTGGAAACAGTGTCCTCAAATCATCTGGTAATCTTAGGCATCCATATACAACATAATAAGTGGTGTGCACAAGGGTCAGTGAGGGGACTGTCAATGCTCTAGTACCCCACAAAACCATATCTAGGAACAGAACAGTCCCCTCTGCGCCATGGTTTTCGGAAGACCTTAGGAGACAAAAACAGACTTATAGGAATGCCGAAAGAATCTGGCGAAAAAATTATGATCAAGAAAGTAAACTCAGTTACAAGGAAACGCTTGGCATCTACAAAAAAATGATTACTATAGCTAAAAAACAGTTTTTTAGTAATCAAATAGAAAAGGCCAAAAATTCCAGTAAACAGATTTACTAAGTAGTGAAGGAATTAGTAGGAAATGCTCCAGACCTGGCCCCCCCTCCTTCGCAATCTTTCTGTGATAAACTGGCCAACTACTTCTACACGAAGGTCAATGACATCTATATGGCCTTCTCTTCTAAGCAACCCTCCTATTCAACCAGTACGATACCCAGTGAATGTACTCTAACTCATTTTAAAGAGGTGACAGAGCAACAAATTCTGGACATCATTAATACCATAAAATCAGGATCTGCTTTGGATCCATGTCCTCCAAAAATTCTTCTATCGGTCTTGGACCTATTAACCCCTGTTATTACACAAATATGCAACGTTATCTTTAAATCAGCAATATTTCCCACCACCTTCAAGAACACACTTTTAAAACCCCTCCTAAAAAAAGCACACCTGGCGAAAGATGATGTACAAAATTATCGACCTATAGCCAGTCTTCCTTTTCTGGCCAAGGTGGTAGAGAAAGCTATGAATTACCAACTATCGGAGTATATTGAAGAACATGCCCTGCTGGATAATACCCAGTTTGGGTTCCGCAAACATCACGGCACAGAAACAGCTTTAATTAAAGCCGCTGATGAAATCAGAACCATCAAAGATCAGGGAGGAACGGCAGTACTTGTACTGCTGGACCTATCTGCCGCCTTCGACACGGTCGATCACGCCATCTTGATCGACCGTGTCGGAAAGATGGGAATCCAACAGCGAGCAAAGAACCTTCTTACTTCCTTCTTGTCGGATAGGACCCAGGTAGTTACCTTGGGCCCTTTCAAATCAAGTGAGCTTTCTATACCTTGTGGGGTGCCTCAAGGCTCATCCCTGAGTCCGACACTTTTAATATCTATGTGTCGGACCTAGCTAAAGTCATCAAGCAATACGGGATGGGCCTTACCTCCTACGCAGACGACACCCAGTTGGTCATCGCCATTAATAATGATGGAGAAAATGTGGCGAAACGTTTTCAGGAGGGTATGCTGGCGATTGGGGACTGGATGTCCGCTAGTTCCCTTAAATTGAACTCTCAAAAGACTGAGGTCGTAATTTTTGGAAAACTTTCTCCCTGCTGGTCTCCTGTTTGGTGGCCTTCAACTTTTGGAACCCCGCCAAGTCCGGTCTCAAATGTCAGGAATTTGGGAGTGGTATTTGACGAAAAGCTTAACTTTTCAGCTCACGCCAATCAAGTTGCAGCCACAGCTTTTCATAAGTTGAAACTTATCAAAAAAATCACTCAGTTTCTACCTGATGCTGCAGGTAAGACCCTGGTGAGTGCACTGGTATTATCGTCACTCGATTATTGCAATGGACTATTTACTAGTGCACAAACCAGGGTCATCAATAAAATGCTATCAGTACAGAATGCAGCAGCTGGATTGTTAACTAGAACTCCTAAATTCAAACCTATCGCCCACACTATCCGCAATCTTCATTGGTTGACAATCAAAAACCGAATAACATTTAAAGCACTGTGCTTGGTCTTTAAGACTCTTCAGAATTCAGGCCCGCAGTTTCTTAGGAATGAGATAAGCCCATACCGTCCTCTAAGACAATTGAGATCAGCTACTTTGCTTCATCTAAATGTCCCCCGCACCAGAACAGTCTCTTGGGGAGACAGACGGTTTACAGTTGCCGTAACCAGACTCTGGAATTCCCTTCCTCTGTCAATTCGGATGAGTTACACTCTGTTATCATTCAGGAAGAACTTAAAGACTTGGCTATTCAACCAATAACTTGGCCGGTTTCCAATGTAGGAGAGTCATGAATTGAATCTTTAGCGCCAAGACGCCCTCGGGCATATGTGCGCGCTCTATAAATAAATAAATAAATAATCTGAAGCTGGATCCCGGATCTAGAAGCTATTACACTTCTGGATCCGCCTAGCCTCAGTGAAATATGATGAATTTGTCCCAGAGAAATTGGACGACACCGGGACACACTTAGCATCTCCTGCACATTGTCTGCTTTTTATTCAGAGCAGCAACCTGTAGGCGGTGAAAGGGCATTCTTATTTTCACATCCACCTGGGTTCAAAATAATGGCCTGATCTAAAGGGTCATCAGTCCTTTTTTCATTCCAGTATCATCTTTGCTGGGAGCTATCTAGAACCTAACACCTAGATGATGTTGCAATAGAAGAAAATAAAGACACACAGCGTGTTATCACTTCACAAGCACTTAGGAGAAACTATGATTTGGGGTCAGGTTTTTGACTTTGTTCAACCCTAGTATGTAAGAAATATGCATGCACTGCAATTTTGTCAGATGTATCCGCCTAATTACACAAAAAATTTGAATAGCACCAATTTTTTTCAATGTAACTCTTTCATATTTATTTTTGTAGTTTTATATAGCGCTTACTTGGCCCTAATGCTTTAGAGCACTTTACATCAGACTTCATTACCCATGGTCTAATTTTTTTCCAGCTCAAGGAGATTAGTGATTTGCCCAGAACCACAGGATATTGATGTGACATCAAGACTCGAACCTCATTCCCCAGTACCAAAGGCTGCTGCTCCATTAGAGGTTAGGTCGCATCTCCTCCCCATAGGGTACTCTTCCCAATGCTGTACATCACAGCTGTACATCACATGCACACAATACACATAAATAAATCATACAAATCAATGTACAGTCAATGCTACATTAGACAACAAGCATTGGCATAGCAAATATGTCTCGCCTTTGGAACTTATAGGTGTTTAGCCATGTCAAAGTAGACAGCAGACTTGTTTGAAATCAAAATAAATAAATGAAAAAAACATGATAATCCACACAAAAGCACTAGACACTTTTTGTGAGACAGTGGCAAAAGGTTAATGGTCTGGTGGTGCACGCGGTTCAAGGAGTGGGCTGCTGGTGTGCTCCTGATCACCTAGGGGCAGATGTAGTTTCCCAGCACTGCCTGAGTCAGGAGTAAGCCACATCAAGTCATCAAATCACAAAGCATCTGTTTCTCTCCCTAACCTCTCCCTCTGCGTTTCCATCAATGAGATTCAAACCAAATACTAGTTCACTAACAAGTCATCAAAGCACAACGCATCTGCTTCTCTCCCTTAACCTCTCCCTCTGCGTTTCCATCAATGCGATTCAAACCAAATACTAGTTCACTTACTCAGCGGTCCGTGCTGCTCGGTACAGTCACACGCATTACCAAACAAATTCTGACCTTCGTGCGAGCACTGTACCACCTAGGAAGTAGGTAATGCCAGCTGTATCCACCTAGGAAGGTTGAAAGGCTAAGTTGGCTCAGCTAGGGTTCACCTCTGATTCCACGGCGTTGGGCGTCGCCCCGGACTGCTGGGCAGGGGCACGCTGGATGAGGCATTGTCAGGAGAGGGTGTGTTGTTGCGCGCACCACAGACTGCTGACAAAAACGGTGCAGTTTATTGCAGGGTCATGTTTACCTACCTGGCTGTGTGATGCGGGGTCAAAGGTGGGCCTTTGACCCCAGCCTCTGGACACAAGATGTGGGCAGTGTTAATACTTAGCTGCGAGACATAAGTAACAACTGAACAATGAAAGTAACAGTCACAAGCAGTCAGAATAACAATATTACCCTGGCAAGCAGTAGCACCCCCAACCCGACTAATATAATAGCCTTGCCAAGCCAGGACCAGAGGACAGCAACCTCTTCCAGCTAGGACACAGTGGTTCAAGCGTCACTGATATCGGTCAACTGACGTACACAATAAGTACGACAAATTTACCCAAAAGGGTAAACTGCCTAACGCAGTGAGAAGAGAACACAACAAATCCCTTACTCACACAGCACAAGGGGCCACAGGCTTAAGCCAACCAAAACAACATGAGTACAGCCTTACTCATACAGCACAAAGAATCGCAGACTTCACCCCGTCAGTACAATTTGGCTCCAGCCTCAGTCTCCCAGTACAAAAGCCCCGGAGACTTAAACCAACTACCACAACATGGGTGGCATCCAGCACAAGAGGGACAGACATAAACCTGACAACACCCAGCATTAGAGCGTCACAGACCTAACTCCACTATCGCAACATGTACCAGCCTTACTTACCCTGCAGACGAGAAACGCTGACTTTACCCAAACAAGCGCTGAAAGACAAGCGCGGCCCGCAAGCATCTACAGCGTTTACCTTAAGAAAGCTAGCAGCGGCGGGAGCAATAATTGCTAACAGATGGCGCCGCTGCTCCCTCCCGCAAGGCAAATGCCGCACATGCACGAGGGCCCGTTGGAAACAGTGCAGAACATGCACGAGTTTCCACCAAAGCCCGGAGCGATTTTAAGAGGTCCACCTCCTAAGAAGCGCTTGCGCGCTGCGTAGGCAAAACCTAAAAAGGGTCACAAAGTGTGGGAGTTAGATATCACTCTTAAAAGTAAGCACTCTACATTAAATCTGCATGGTCTGGAAAAGTACAAAGTATGTATTTAAAATGTAACAGTGGTTGGGGTTGGCTGTACTAAGACTATTACTAGAAGGAAGCCTTTTATGAACCTTAGAATGACAGATTGAAAAAAACAAAAGGACGTCTGTCAAAAAATAGTAACCCACTCATAGATCTACTAAAAATACAGTCAACCACATACGATATGGTTGCAGCAGGCACATAAACCCTCAATGATACTTCGTGAGTCTAGACCGTGACCACAAGCATCTACAGCGTTTACATTACGGGAGCTAGCAGCGGCGGGCGCAATAATTGCTAACAGATGGTGCCGCAGCTTGCTCCCGCAAGGCAAACGCCGCACATGCACGAGGATCCATTGGAAACAGTGCAGAACATGCACGGTTTCCACAAAAGCCCAGAGCGATTTCAAGAGGTCGCCCTCCTAAGAAGCGCTTGCGCACTGCGTAGACGAGACCTAAAAAGGGTCACAAAGTGTGTGAGTTAGATATCACTCTTAAAGGTAGGCACTCCACATTAAAACTGCATGTTCTGGAAAAGTACAAAGTCTGCAGCAGGCACATAAACCCTCAATGATACTTCGTGTCTCTAAACTGACTGGTCAGAACACAAACCTCTCGAGCATGTGCATCGTCGACCACAGTTCGCATCTCATTATTAATATCCCCTGTCGTCCTAGGCACAAAAAGATCTCTGCAGCAGGTGCCTTAACCCAGAAAATATTTTAAAATGCAGCCCCCTTGTGACCGATTACGTGAGCAGATCAGATTTGCCAATGTATGTGCAGTAGAGTACTAAAAAATAGATAGATTATGTCAATCCAGACTCCACTTTTCATGGCTGAGCCCCTGTCCACTCACCGCTACTACACACTGACCCACAATTTATGGGTCCCCAAGTAAATGCTTCCAATTCCAGAGCTGATCATCGCTGAGAACTTAAAGAATAGAAATAACATGTCTAGCACGAAAACAAAGTCTCTACAGAAACGCGACTCAGGTGCATTCTGGGACCGAGCCCTTGAGTGATGTTTGCCCCCCCCCCCCCCCCCCCACACTTCGCCGCTAGAGGCAGCGGCAGGGCCTGCAGTTCTGCTGTGTTCCTGGGGGCTGCCTCTGCTCCAGCAGCCAGCTCTCCATGCAGCAGCGTCAGGCACTGCTGTTGTCAGGCAGAACCTTCTGTAGAGCTCTGGAGCGCCCTCTAGCTGCAGCAGAGGAGGCACCAGGACACCAGCATCCACAGGCAACACACACACAGCTCACTCGCCGCAGCAGGGAAGGCTGCGTGCAGCTCCCAACAGCAGCCACAAAACAAGTCACTCAGCACCGAATCAGGGCTGATCACTCACCACAGCGAGGGGTGCGAGGTGCAGGCCAGAGCATACAAAGCAGGCCACACAGGGGTCATTATTAACTGCTGCAAGGGGGAGTGAGGTCCAAGTCACACCAGTATAAACAAAGAAGACCATCACTCACCGCAGAGAAGAGGATTGAGGTCCAGGTCACACCAGCATCCACAAACCAGACCACACAAGGACCCTCATTCACCGCAGAGAAGAGGAGTGAAGTCCAGGTCACACCAGCATCCACAAACCAGACCACACAAGGACCCTCATTCACCGCAGAGAAGAGGAGTGAGGTCCAGGTCACACCAGCATCCACAAACCAGACCACACAAGGACCCTCATTCACCGCAGAGAAGAGGAGTGAAGTCCAGGTCACACCAATATCCACAAACCAGACCACACAAGGACCCTCATTCACCGCAGAGAAGAGGAGTGAGGTCCAGGTCACACCAATATCCACAAACCAGACCACACAAGGACCCTCATTCACCGCAGAGAAGAGGAGTGAGGTCCAGGTCACACCAGCATCCACAAACCAGACCACACAAGAACCCTCATTCACCGCAGAGAAGAGGAGTGAGGTCCAGGTCACACCAGCATCCACAAACCAGACCACACAAGGACCCTCATTCACCGCAGAGAAGAGGAGTGAGGTCCAGGTCACACCAGCATCCACAAACCAGACCACACAAGGACCCTAATTCACCGCAGAGAAGAGGGGTGTGGGTCCAGGTCACACCAGCATCCACAAACCAGACCACACAAGGACCCTCATTCACCGCAGAGAAGAGGAGTGAGGTCCGGGTCACACCAACATCCTTAATGCAGACCACACAAGGACCCTCATTCACCGCAGAGAAGAGGAGTGAGGTCCAGGTCACACCAGCATCCACAAACCAACCCACACAGGGACCCTCACTCACCGCAGAGAAGAGGAGTGAGGTCCAGGTCACACCAGCATCCACAAACCAGACCACACAAGGACCCTCATTCACCGCAGAGAAGAGGAGTGAGGTCCGGGTCACACCAACATCCTTAATGCAGACCACACAAGGACCATCATTCACCGCAGAGAGGAGGAGTGAAGTCCAGGTCACACCAGCATCCACAAACCAGACCACACAAGGACCCTCATTCACCGCAGAGAAGAGGAGTGAGGTCCAGGTCACACCAGCATCCACAAACCACACCACACAAGGACCCTCATTCACCGCAGAGAAGAGGAGTGAGGTCCAGGTCACACCAGCATCCACAAACCAGACCACACAAGGACCCTCATTCACCGCAGAGAAGAGGAGTGAAGTCCAGGTCACACCAGCATCCACAAACCACACCACACAAGGACCCTCATTCACCGCAGAGAAGAGGAGTGAGGTCCAGGTCACACCAGCATCCACAAACCAGACCACACAAGGACCCTCATTCACCGCAGAGAGGAGGAGTGAAGTCCAGGTCACACCAGCATCCACAAACCAGACCACACAAGGACCCTCATTCACCGCAGAGAAGAGGAGTGAGGTCCAGGTCACACCAGCATCCACAAACCAGACCACACAAGGACCCTCATTCACCGCAGAGAAGAGGAGTGAAGTCCAGGTCACACCAGCATCCACAAACCAGACCACACAAGGACCCTCATTCACCGCAGAGAAGAGGAGTGAAGTCCAGGTCACACCAATATCCACAAACCAGACCACACAAGGACCCTCATTCACCGCAGAGAAGAGGAGTGAGGTCCAGGTCACACCAATATCCACAAACCAGACCACACAAGGACCCTCATTCACCGCAGAGAAGAGGAGTGAGGTCCAGGTCACACCAGCATCCACAAACCAGACCACACAAGGACCCTCATTCACCGCAGAGAAGAGGAGTGAGGTCCAGGTCACACCAGCATCCACAAACCAGACCACACAAGGACCCTAATTCACCGCAGAGAAGAGGGGTGTGGGTCCAGGTCACACCAACATCCTTAATGCAGACCACACAAGGACCCTCATTCACCGCAGAGAAGAGGAGTGAGGTCCAGGTCACACCAACATCCACAAACCAACCCACACAGGGACCCTCACTCACCGCAGAGAAGAGGAGTGAGGTCCAGGTCACACCAGCATCCTCAAACCAGACCACACAAGGACCCTCATTCACCGCAGAGAAGAGGAGTGAGGTCCGGGTCACACCAACATCCTTAATGCAGACCACACAAGGACCCTCATTCACCGCAGAGAAGAGGAGTGAGGTCCAGGTCACACCAGCATCCACAAACCAGACCACACAAGGACCCTCATTCACCGCAGAGAAGAGGAGTGAGGTCCAGGTCACACCAGCATCCACAAACCAGACCACACAAGGACCCTCATTCACCGCAGAGAAGAGGAGTGAGGTCCAGGTCACACCAGCATCCACAAACCAGACCACACAAGGACCCTCATTCACCGCAGAGAAGAGGAGTGAAGTCCAGGTCACACCAGCATCCACAAACCAGACCACACAAGGACCCTCATTCACCGCAGAGAAGAGGAGTGAAGTCCAGGTCACACCAGCATCCACAAACCAGACCACACAAGGACCCTCATTCACCGCAGAGAAGAGGAGTGAGGTCCAGGTCACACCAGCATCCACAAACCAGACCACACAAGGACCCTCATTCACCGCAGAGAAGAGGAGTGAAGTCCAGGTCACACCAGCATCCACAAACCAGACCACACAAGGACCCTCATTCACCGCAGAGAAGAGGAGTGAGGTCCAGGTCACACCAGCATCCACAAACCATACAACAGAAGGACCCTCATTCACCACAGAGAAGAGGAGTGAAGTCCAGGTCACACCAGCATCCACAAACCAGACCACACAAGGACCCTCATTCACCGCAGAGAAGAGGAGTGAAGTCCAGGTCACACCAGCATCCACAAACCAGACCACACAAGGACCCTCATTCACCGCAGAGAAGAGGAGTGAAGTCCAGGTCACACCAGCATCCACAAACCAGACCACACAAGGACCCTCATTCACCGCAGAGAAGAGGAGTGAGGTCCAGGTCACACCAGCATCCACAAACCAGACCACACAAGAACCCTCATTCACCGCAGAGAAGAGGAGTGAGGGCCAGGTCACACCAACATCCACAAACCAGACCACACGGGGACCCTCACTCACCGCAGCGAGGAGGAGTGAGGTCCATGTCACAGCAGCTCCCACATGCAGAGCACTCCACGCCCACTGACAGCAGCGAGATGGAATGAGGGCCAGGTCTCAGTAGCATATACAAACTAGCCCACACAGAGCACACTCCCTCACCACAGAGAGGGTGAGGTCCAGGTCACATGAGCATACACAAACCAGCCCATACAGGGGCCATCACTCACCGCAGAGAGGAAGAGTGAGGTCCAGGTCACACCAACATCCACAGAGCAGAGTACACAGAGGACACTCACTCACTGCAGCAAGGGTGTTAGAAAGGCGACCCCGGGGGAGGCAGAAGATGTCTGACTGACCACCCCTAGGTCCACCTCTCCGTCAAGAAGTAGCCGAGCGTTACTGAGAGGCCTCCTGGGTGAGGGCCCTCTCCTAGGATTGCACAGCAGAGTAACCACACACTACAAATGGACACCACACCAGAGGTCGAGTTCGTAAGCTTTATCAGGAAATAAAGGTTGCTGGTTCTCAGCGATATGTACAAGCAGAACGAGGGGTCTATAAAGTCTCGCAAGAGGGGATCAGGGTAGCGGGACAGTCTCGGTTGGGGTGTAGGAAGGGATACCTTGCGCACAGCTCTCAATCCTCGAGCCGGGGGTTCCGAGAGGTTGAGCCGCGGCGGCGCCAGCAGGCTCTCAAGATGGTTCGGCAAAGGTGGGCCGCGGCAGCGCCAGCAGGCTCTCAAGATGGTTCGGCAAAGGTGGGCCGCGGCAGCGCCAGCAGGCTCCCAAGATGGTTCGGCAGAGGTGGGCCGCGGCAGCGCCAGCAGGCTCCCAAGATGGTTCGGCAAAGGTGGGCCGCGGCAGCGCCAGCAGGCTCTCCAGATGGTTCGGCAAAGGTGGGCCGCGGCAGCGCCAGCAGGCCCGCAAGTTCTCGTGAGGTTCCAGGAAAAATGAGTTCTTCTGGGGTCGGCCGTGACAGCGTCAGCAGGGCTCTCCAGTCCAGGATACAACTGCTGTCCTACTCCGGGGCTGGCCCAGATATAGGACTGGAGTCCTTTGATGTCCGAACCCTCGCGCCTGGGGGTCAGAGGGGCCGGGATGATGGTGTCCAGACACCCAGCAGGGGGGTGGAGCCAGCGCCCAGGGAGGCCGGAGGGCGATCGAAACCAGGCGTCCGGGGACGGCTGGAGGGCCATCGAAACACCCTTCTCTCCGGGATCTGTCGAGTGGCCACTCGACCACCTGGGTGGATCTTGGTGCCCTGATGTCTGGGCTGTGCTGAGGCCGGGGACGAGGCCACGTGGTTGTGACGTGGTGGGCCCAAGATGGAGTCGGCGCAGCCTCGTGCTTAGGTCGTGAGGGGCCCACGCTGGAGCCAGGTCGGTAGTGGGGGTCCGGGATGGTGGCCGGACCAGCAAGGTTGGGGCGTGCAGTGTCGGGCAAAAGGGCTGCCCGATGCTGGGTGGAGGGCTGATGTCGTCCTGGGCCCGCCATGCGGGAGGGGTAGGGCCACGCCATGAGGCCGGGTCCAACACGCGTCCCCCCCAGCTGAAGGCAGGGGAGAGTCACCCATCTTCTTGGGGATTCTCCTCGCCGAGGCGGAAGAATCTGGAGAGGCCGTCAGCATTGGCGTGGTCGTTGCCGGGGCCGATGCTCCACAGTGAAGTCCATCCCTTGCAGGGAGATGGACCATCGCAACAGTTTCGGGTTCTCGCCCCGCATCTGCATCAACCACCGCAGGGGCTGGTGGTCGGTCTGGACCCGGAAGTGGGTGCCGAAGAGGTAAGGCCAGAGCTTCTTTAGGGCCCACACGACGGCGAAGCCTTCCCTCTCGATGGTGCTCCAGCGCTGTTCTCTGGCTAGCAGCCGCCGGCTGATGAAGGCAACGGGAAGGTCGATTCCCTCAGGGTTCACTTGTGAGAGGACCGCCCCAATGCCGTGCTCCGAGGCGTCGGTTTGGACCACAAACTCTCGGCTGTAGTCGCGGGCCTGGAGCACAGGGGCGGTGCACATGGCAGTCTTGAGAGTCTCGAAGGTTGCTTGGCACTCTGGGGTCCAGCACACCTTCTGGGGTAGCTTCTTGGAGGTCAGTTCTGTGAGGGGCCCCACAATGCTTCCATAGTCTTTGATGAAGCGCCGATAGTATCCTGTGAGCCCCAGGAAGTCTCGGACGGCTGTTTGGGTGATTGGGGGCTCCCAGGCCCGGATGGCGTCAATCTTTGGCTGGAGGGGAGCCACCCGGCCGCTTCCCACCTGGTGTCCCAGATACGTCACGGACCCTTGGCCGATATGGCACTTGCTGGCCTTTATTGTTAGTCCAGCCCATCGGAGGGCCGTCAGGACCTCCCGGAGGTGGGTCAGGTGTGCATCCCAGCGGAGGCTGTACACTGCAATGTCGTCTAGGTAGGCGGCGCTGAACTCTTCTAGCCCGGCCAGCACTCTATTCACGAGTCTCTGGAAGGTGGCCGTGGCGTTTTTCATGCCGAAGGGCATCACCTTGAAATGGTAGTGGCCATCCGGGGTCGAGAAGGCTGATCGCTCTTGCGCTCCAGGGGTGAGGCCGATCTGCCAATACCCGGCCGTGAGATCGAAGGTGCTGAAATACTTCGCAGCCCCCAGGCGATCGATCAGTTCCGGGGGATGGGATGGGCGTCGGTCCTGGTGACGGCATTCAGCCCCCGGTAGTCAACACAGAACCGGAGCTCCGGGGCGGCGGCTTTAGGGACCAGGACAACTGGGCTGGCCTACGGACTGTCGGAGGGTTCGACTACCCCCAGCTCTAGCATCTTGGCCACCTCGGACTGGATGCAGGCCCGAACTCGATCGGGCACTCGGAAAGCTCGGTGTCTTACAGGCGGGCTGTCTCCGGTGTCTACATCGTGGACACACCACCGGGTGACTCCAGGGGTGAGGGAAAACAGATCTGCAAACTGCCCCAGCAGCTGCTGGCAGTCATGGTGCTGCTCCGGGGTCAGGGTGGAGGAGAGCATGACCCCTTCGATGGAGCCGTCCTTCTCAGTGGTGCTCATGAGATCCGGCAGTGGTTCGGAGTCGTCATCAGCTCCTTCATCGGTCGCTAACAGCAGGCTTAGTTCAGTGCGGGCGAAGTGCGGCTTGAGCCGGTTAGCGTGTAGGACCCGGAGGGGGTTCCTGGGGGACTCCATGTCCACCAAGTAAGTGACGGGGCTCTTGCGCTCCACCACTTTGAAGGGCCCCGTCCACTTGTCCTGGAGGGCACAAGGTTCAACCGGGGACATGACCCAGACCTGCTGGCCCGGTTCGAATTCGATGGACGAGGCGTTCTGGTCATACCAGCGTTTCATCTCCTCCTGACTGGCTTCAAGGTTGGCTTCGGCAAGTTCCCGGAACTTCCGAGTCTGGTTGCGGAGGGTCAGGAGGTACTGGTAGACATCTGGTGGAGCACCTCGGACAGCCGTCTCCCAGCCTTCTTTGACCAGGCTGAGGGGGCCCCGGACCGGGTGCCCATACAATAGTTCGAAGGGGCTGAACCCCAGGCACTTCTGGGGTACTTCGCGGTACGCAAACAGGAGGCAAGGCAGCAGAACGTCCCATTTGCGTCGGAGTGGCTCCTCGAGGCCCTTGATCATCCCCTTCAGCGTTCGGTTAAACCGCTCCACAAGTCCATTTCCTTGGGGGTGATACGGGGTGGTGTACTTATATGTGACCCCGCACTGTTGCCACAGGGACCGCATATACTTGGAAATAAAGTTTGTGCCCCGATCACTCACGACTTCTCGGGGGAAGCCGACTCTGGAGAAGATCCCCATTAGGGCTCGGCCTACTACTGGGGCCGTGATGGTTCGGAGGGGGATGGCTTCCGGATATCGGGTGGCATGGTCCACTAGCACGAGGATGAAGCGGTGCCCTTGAGGGGTGCGGGGGTCCAGGGGCCCCACGATGTCTATCCCCACTCGCTCGAAGGGGGTGGTGACCACGGGAAACGGCTGGAGCGGGGCTTTGACTTTCCCCCCGCTCTTCCCGCTGGCTTGACAGGTCGGGTAGGATCTGCAGTGATTGTGCACATCGTTGCGCATTCTCGGCCAGTAGAAATGAGTCACCAGGCGGCTATAAGTTTTGTCCTGCCCCAGGTGCCCGGCGAGGGGCACATCGTGTGCTAAGTTCAAGAGGAAGTCTCGAAATCGGAGGGGAACGACCAGCACCCGGCTGGCCCCTAGTTCGGCAATCTTCTGCTCACTGTAGAGAAGGTCGTTGTCCCAATAGACCCAGTGGGACCCCGCAGGGTCTCCAGCGGCTTGAGCGGCGGCTTGTCGTCGAATTCCCTCGAGGGAGGGACAGGTGCTCTGTTCTTGTCTGAATTGTTCGCGGGTGGGGCCACCTTCTTGGCGCCACTGAGCTAGTTCCGGTAGGTGGCCGAGCTCGGTGATTTCCTCATGGCTGGGCCCCTGGGGGCCGGGTTCAGGGTCGGTGTCCTCGGGGACGGCGGGCGGTGGAGGTGCGGGCCACTCCGGCTCCTCGATCGGGGCTTCCTCCGTTGGGGGGGAGGCCCGGGCGGACATGGAGCGGGTGGTCGCACAAACCCACTCGGGAAGGCCTAGCATCCCCAGATGCTCTCTCCGCTCTACGCCGGCCCAGAGGGAACTTTCCAGGTCGTTCCCGAGGAGGCAGTCCAAGGGGGCATCGTCTCGGACAGTCACTTTCAGCATGCCCGACACCCCTCCCCACTCGAAGGGGATGCGGGCCATCTGGCACAAACTTTCAGAGTTGTCAGCCGACCGTACTGGGCACAAGACGTTGGGGAGAATTTGTTCTGGGGTCACCAAGTGGCAGCGGACCGCCGTCACGCTGGCTCCAGTATCCCGGAGGGCTTCGGCCCGGCGTCCATTGATGGTGACCCATTGGCGGTATTTCTGGGTGTTACCTGGGATCGGGTCTTGGGGGATCATGTCTCGATCACCCAGGCATGCTAAGATCATGGCTGCGGGCTCCCACTCGGCCTGCTCGGTGTCGTCGCCCTCTTCTTCGCCTCCCTCGGCACTCAGGGCGGCGGCCGCGATCTGGCAGCTCGGGGGACCGGTGGTGCCGGGTCGCTGGTTCATCGGGCAGAGAGGGTCGTTCGCATAATGGCCCTGTCGCTGGCATCTGTGGCACGTAACATTCGGGCGGGGCCCGGGTCTTGCTGGGGGGCCTCCCCTCCAACCCAGGGATGGCGACGGGGAGGTAGGGGATGACCCCGCGGGGGTGTCTCGGCCCCTGCTCTGGCCTCCTCCGCCGCCTCGGGGTCGGTGGTTCCCCGGGGATCCCCGGCCGTAGTCTCCCATCGGACTCCGGGGAACTCGGTTGCTCACCCATCTATCCGCCTCGACCGCGAGTTTTCGTGGTTCTGTCAATTTGCAGTCGAGGAGGTGCTGCCGGAGTTCGACAAAGCAATTATTGGAAAGATGCTCCCATAGGATGAGGTCGACCAACTGCTGGTAGGTGGTGACCTGGCAGCCTCTGATCCACCCTTCGAAGGCTCTGCTGTAAAAGTTCACGTACTCCACCCAAGTGGTACCGGGGATTTTCTTACAGTCTCGAAATCGCTGCCGGTACATTTCGGGGGTGAGTCCGTAGCCAGTGAGGAGGGCGGTCTTCATGTGTTCGTACGAGGTCATCTCGGCGTCGGGGAGCTCTAGCAGGGCGTCTCTCCCCTCGTTGATGAACTTCCCCCATAAGCCGGCGCCCCAGTCTTTGAGGGGTACTCGATGGGCGGTTATGGCGACCTCGTAGGCTTTGAACCACTGTTGGATGTCGTCGTTCTTATAGTATTCTTTGACGACCTCCTTGGGTATGTGCACCTTGGTGTCCACCGGCGGGGGTGAGGTCTTACCCCCGGCGGTGCCGGTTTCTGTTGTCTTGGCCTTGATTTCCAGTTATTTGAGGCCGCGCTCATGCTCGAGCACTAGTTTCTTTTCTTCGAGGTCTCGTTGTCTTCTCCTTTCCTCTAGGTCTCCTTCCAGCCGTAGTTGCTCGAGGGCTAATTTCCTTTCTGCCAGCTGTATCTCTCCTTCTTGTCGGAGTCGGGCGAGCTCCAACTCGTGGAGCCGGTTCCTCTCTCGTTCTTGGGCGTCTCCGTGGGGGAGGCCCGCGTCCAGGTCTGTGGTTCTTTCCCTCGCTGGGTTCGCGTCGGTCTCCGGGCGTCCATTCGGGCCCGGGTTGCCTTCATTCTGGGGCGGCGCGTTATCGGCGTCCGCCCAGGCTTGCAGGGCTGATTTAAAATCCTCTTTGGTGTTGAGGCCCGTGGTAGCGATGCCTCGGTCCTTGCAAAACTGTTTTAATTCCTTGTGGCTGTAATCTTCCATCTTTTCTTTCTGGAATTCCGCTGTCGGTCTGGTTTCCTGAGTAGTCATGGTCGCGGTGTTTTTTTCTCGGTAGTGAGTGAATTCCTCTCCTGTACGATCTGCGTCGGCTCGGATCCCGTCGCTTGCCACCAATGTTAGAAAGGCGACCCCGGGGGAGGCAGAAGATGTCTGACTGACCACCCCTAGGTCCACCACTCCGTCAAGAAGTAGCCGAGCGTTACTGAGAGGCCTCCTGGGTGAGGGCCCTCTCCTAGGATCGCATAGCAGAGTAACCACACACTACAAATGGACACCACACCAGAGGTCGAGTTCGTAAGCTTTATCAGGAAATAAAGGTTGCTGGTTCTCAGCGATATGTACAAGCAGACCGAGGGGTCTGTAAAGTCTCGCAAGAGGGGATCAGGGTAGCGGGACAGTCTCGGTTGGGGTGTAGGAAGGGATACCTTGCGCACAGCTCTCAATCCAAAGCCGGGGGTTCCGAGAGGTTGAGCCGCGGCAGCGCCAGCAGGCTCTCAAGATGGTTTGGCAAAGGTGGGACGCGGCAGCGCCAGCAGGCTCTCAAGATGGTTCGGCAAAGGTGGGCCGCGGCAGCGCCAGCAGGCTCCCAAGATGGTTCGGCAAAGGTGGGCCGCGGGGTCTGTAAAGTCTCGCAAGAGGGGATCAGGGTAGCGGGACAGTCTCGGTTGGGGTGTAGGAAGGGATACCTTGCGCACAGCTCTCAATCCAAAGCCGGGGGTTCCGAGAGGTTGAGCCGCGGCAGCGCCAGCAGGCTCTCAAGATGGTTCGGCAAAGGTGGGCCGCGGCAGCGCCAGCAGGCTCTCAAGATGGTTCGGCAAAGGTGGGCCGCGGCAGCGCCAGCAGGCTCCCAAGATGGTTCGGCAGAGGTGGGCCACGGCAGCGCCAGCAGGCTCCCAAGATGGTTCGGCAAAGGTGGGCCGCGGCAGCGCCAGCAGGCTCTCAAGATGGTTCGGCAAAGGTGGGCCGCGGCAGCGCCAGCAGGCTCTCAAGATGGTTCGGCAAAGGTGGGCCGCGGCAGCGCCAGCAGGCTCTCAAGATGGTTCGGCAAGGGTGGGCCGCGGCAGCGCCAGCAGGCTCTCAATATGGTTCGGCAAAGGTGAGCCGCGGCAGCGCCAGCAGGCCCTCAAGTTCTCGTGAGGTTCCAGGAAAAATTAGTTCTTCTGGGGTCGGCCGTGACAGCGTCAGCAGGGCTCTCCAGTCCAGGATACAACTGCTGTCCTACTCCGGGGCTGGCCCAGATATAGGACTGGAGTCCTGTGATGTCCGGACCCTCGCGCCTGGGGGTCAGAGGGGCCGGGATGATGGTGTCCAGACACCCAGCAGGGGGTGGAGCCAGCGCCCAGGGAGGCCGGAGGGCGATCGAAACCAGGCGTCCGGGGACGGCTGGAGGGCCATCGAAACACCCTTCTCTCCGGGATCTGTCGAGTGGCCACTCGACCACCTGGGTGGATCTTGGTGCCTAGATGTCTGGGCTGTGCTGAGGCCTGGGCCGGGGACGAGGCCACGTGGTCGTGACGTGGTGGGCCCAAGATGGAGTCGGGCGCAGCCTCGTGCTTAGGTCGTGAGGGGCCCACGCTGGAGCCAGGTCGGTAGTGGGGGTCCGGGATGGTGGCCGGACCAGCAAGGTTGGGGCATGCAGTGTCGGGCAAAAGGGCTGCCCGATGCTGGGTGGAGGGCCGATGTCGTCCTGGGACCGCCATGCGGGAGGGGTAGGGCCACGCCATGAGGCCGGGTCCAACAAAGGGGGAGTGAGGTCCAGGTCACACCAACATCCACAGAGCAGAGTAAACAGAGGACACTCACTCACTGCAGCGAGGGGGAGTGAGGTCCAGGTCACACCAACATCCACAGAGCAGAGTACACAGAGGACACTCACTCACTGCAGCGAGGGGAAGTAAGGTCCAGGTCACACCAACATCCACAGAGCAGAGTACACAGAGGACACTCACTCCCTGCAGCGAGGGGGAGTGAGGTCCAGGTCACACCAACATCCACAGAGCAGAGTACACAGAGGACACTCACTCACAGAGCAGAGTACACAGAGGACACTCACTCACTGCAGCGAGGGGGAGTGAGGTCCAGGTTACACCAACATCCACAAACCAGCCCACACGGGGACCCTCACTCACTGCAGCGAGGGGGAGTGAGGTCCAGGTCACACCAACATCCACAGAGCAGAGTACACAGAGGACACTCACTCACTGCAGCGAGGTGGAGTGAGGTCCAGGTCACACCAACATCCACAGAGCAGAGTACACAGAGGACACTCACTCACTGCAGCGAGGGGGAGTGAGGTCCAGGTTACACCAACATCCACAAACCAGCCCACACGGGGACCCACACTCACTGCAGCGAGGGGGAGTGAGGTCCAGGTTACACCAACATCCACAGAGCAGAGTACACAGAGGACACTCACTCACTGCAGCGAGGGGGAGTGAGGTCCAGGTTACACCAACATCCACAAACCAGTGCACACGGGGACCCTCACTCACTGCAGCGAGGGGGAGTGAGGTCCAGGTTACACCAACATCCACAGAGCAGAGCACACCGGGTCCATCACTAACCCTGAGCGAACGCTAAGTTTGCAGGGTGTGCGTAGTTTACGCAGCTACGTGCTACGCAAATTGCACGTAGCACAGTGCAAAAACGTATAGCGAAGTGAGCATTATTTTGCTCGCTCGCAGTCATCATCAAGTTGGCGACCGCGAGTGAGCAAAACACCATCCAGGCGAGACTTTTTCCTCGTTCGCGACCAGCAACATCAAGCTGCCGATCGCGAGCGTAGAAAATAAACTTACCGGCGAGATTCTCAACGCGGGGAGGTCAGGTTTCTGATTGCGAGTGGTCGCGTATGTTCGCGACCGCTCGCGATGAGAAACTACCAGTCTGCGTTGAGAAAGCAGCCGCTCAAGTACAAATCTACTAGAGCGGCAAAAAACGACTGCTTGCACTGTGCAAGATGCCGTTTGCAATTGCTGCACAGTGCGGACAAGCATCTGGCACTGTGTAATCAGTGCGTACAGCATTTTCCCTACCACACTATGCAGTTTGAGATGCTTGCATAGTGCGTAGTGCACTTCGCATAGCTTGCGTAGTGCACTTTGCGTTGCTACACGTAGCACTACTCTACGCGAACTACGCTCAGGCCTATCCATTCCTCACCACAGGGAGGAGTGAGGTCCAGGTCACACCAACATCCACAAAGCAGAGCACAGCACGCCCAATAATAACTGGAGTGAGGGGTTGTGAGGTCCAGGCCAAACCAGCATCCTCAAACCAGGCAACACAAAGGACCATCACTCACCGCAGCGAGGAGGAGTGCGGTCCAGGTCACACCAGCATCCACAAACCAGCCCACATAGGGGCCATCACTCACCGCAGAGAGGAAGCGTGAGGGTTAGGTCACATGAGCATACACAACCCAGCCCACACAGGGTTCATCACTCACCGCAGAGAGGAAGAGTGAGGCTGGTTTGTGAGCATACACAAACCAGCCCACACAGGGGCCATCACTCACCGCAGAGAGGAAGAGTGAGGTCCAGGTCACATGAGCATACACAAACCATCCCACACAGGGGCCATCACTCACCGCGGAGTGGAAGTGTGAGCTCCAGTCACGTCAGTATACACAAACCAGACCACACAGGAGATATCACTCACCGCAGAGAGGAAGTGTGAGCTCCATTCACGTCAGTATACACAAGCCAGACCACACAGGGAATACCACTCAACGCAGAGAGGAAGAGTGAGGTCCAGGTCACATGAGCATACACAAACCAGACCACACAGAGGCCATCACTCACCGCAGGGAGGGGAAGGGTGGTCCAGGCCACACCAACATCCACAGAGCAGAGCACACCACGCCCATTAATAACTCCAGTGAGGAGGAGTGACGTCCAGGTCACATGAGCATACACAAACCAGACCACACAGGGGCCATCACTCGCGGCAGAGAGAAAGTATGAGCTCCAGTCATGTCAGTATAAACAATTCAGACTACACAAGAGCCATCACTCACCGTAGAGAGGTAGTGTGAGCTCCAATCACGTCAGTATACACAAACCAGACCACACAGGGGATATCACTCACCGCAGAGAGGAAGAGTGAGCTCCAGTCACGTCAGTATACACAAACCAGACCACACAGGGGTCATCACTCACCGCAGAGAGGAAGAGTAAGCTCCAGTCACGTCAGTATACACAAACCAGACCACACAGGGCCATCACTCACCGCAGAGAGGAAGAGTGAGCTCCAGTCACGTCAGTATACACAAACCAGACCACACAGGGTATACTACTCACCGCAGAGAGGAAGAGTGAGCTCCAGTCACGTCAGTATACACAAACCAGCCAACACAGGGGCCATCACTCACCGCAGAGAGGAAGAGTGAGCTCCAGTCACGTCAGTATACACAAACCAGACCACACAGGGTATATTACTCACCGCAGAGAGGAAGAGTGAGCTCCAGTCACGTCAGTATACACAGACCAGCCCACACAGGGGCCATCACTCACCGCAGGGAGGGAGAGTGAGGTCCAGGTCACACCAACATCCACAGAGCAGAGCACACCACCCCCATTAATAACTCCAGTGAGGGGGGGTGTGGTCCAGGTCACATGAGCATACGCAAAGCAGATCACACAGGGGTTATCACTCAACGCAGCGAGTGGGGACTGAGGTCCATGTCACACCAGCATACGAAAAACAAAAAAAAACAGCCCACACAGAGGACCATCGCTCACCGCTACCGTGAGTGATAACCCCTGTGTGCAGAGAGGGAAGAGTGAAGTCCAAATCACAGCAGCATCCACAAATCAGGCCACACAGGGGTTATCACTCACCGCAGGGAGGGGGGAGTGAGGTCCAGGTTAAACCAACATCCACAAACCGGCCCACACAGGGGTTAAAGTGAGGTCCAGGTCACACCAGCATCCTGAAAGCAGAGCACAGCACGCCCAATAATAACTGGAGTGAGGGGTTGTGAGGTCCAGGCCAAACCAGCATCCTCAAACCAGGCAACACAAAGGACCATCACTCACCGCAGCGAGGAGGAGTGCGGTCCAGGTCACACCAGCATCCACAAACCAGCCCACATAGGGGCCATCACTCACCGCAGAGAGGAAGCGTGAGGGTTAGGTCACATGAGCATACACAACCCAGCCCACACAGGGTTCATCACTCACCGCAGAGAGGAAGAGTGAGGCTGGTTTGTGAGCATACACAAACCAGCCCACACAGGGGCCATCACTCACCGCAGAGAGGAAGAGTGAGGTCCAGGTCACATGAGCATACACAAACCATCCCACACAGGGGCCATCACTCACCGCGGAGTGGAAGTGTGAGCTCCAGTCACGTCAGTATACACAAACCAGACCACACAGGAGATATCACTCACCGCAGAGAGGAAGTGTGAGCTCCATTCACGTCAGTATACACAAGCCAGACCACACAGGGAATACCACTCAACGCAGAGAGGAAGAGTGAGGTCCAGGTCACATGAGCATACACAAACCAGACCACACAGAGGCCATCACTCACCGCAGGGAGGGGAAGGGTGGTCCAGGCCACACCAACATCCACAGAGCAGAGCACACCACGCCCATTAATAACTCCAGTGAGGAGGAGTGACGTCCAGGTCACATGAGCATACACAAACCAGACCACACAGGGGCCATCACTCGCGGCAGAGAGAAAGTATGAGCTCCAGTCATGTCAGTATAAACAATTCAGACTACACAAGAGCCATCACTCACCGTAGAGAGGTAGTGTGAGCTCCAATCACGTCAGTATACACAAACCAGACCACACAGGGGATATCACTCACCGCAGAGAGGAAGAGTGAGCTCCAGTCACGTCAGTATACACAAACCAGACCACACAGGGGTCATCACTCACCGCAGAGAGGAAGAGTAAGCTCCAGTCACGTCAGTATACACAAACCAGACCACACAGGGCCATCACTCACCGCAGAGAGGAAGAGTGAGCTCCAGTCACGTCAGTATACACAAACCAGACCACACAGGGTATACTACTCACCGCAGAGAGGAAGAGTGAGCTCCAGTCACGTCAGTATACACAAACCAGCCAACACAGGGGCCATCACTCACCGCAGAGAGGAAGAGTGAGCTCCAGTCACGTCAGTATACACAAACCAGACCACACAGGGTATATTACTCACCGCAGAGAGGAAGAGTGAGCTCCAGTCACGTCAGTATACACAGACCAGCCCACACAGGGGCCATCACTCACCGCAGGGAGGGAGAGTGAGGTCCAGGTCACACCAACATCCACAGAGCAGAGCACACCACCCCCATTAATAACTCCAGTGAGGGGGGGTGTGGTCCAGGTCACATGAGCATACGCAAAGCAGATCACACAGGGGTTATCACTCAACGCAGCGAGTGGGGACTGAGGTCCATGTCACACCAGCATACGAAAAACAAAAAAAAACAGCCCACACAGAGGACCATCGCTCACCGCTACCGTGAGTGATAACCCCTGTGTGCAGAGAGGGAAGAGTGAAGTCCAAATCACAGCAGCATCCACAAATCAGGCCACACAGGGGTTATCACTCACCGCAGGGAGGGGGGAGTGAGGTCCAGGTTAAACCAACATCCACAAACCGGCCCACACAGGGGTTAAAGTGAGGTCCAGGTCACACCAGCATCCTGAAAGCAGACCACACCGAAGACCATCACTCACTTCAGAGAGGGTGAGTGAGGTTCAGGTCACACCAGCTTCCTGAAAGCAGACCTCACAGAAGACCATCGCGCACTGCAGAGAGGGTGAGTGAGGTCCAGGTCGCACCAGCTTCCTGAAAGCAGACCTCACAGAAGACCATCGCGCACTGCAGAGAGGGTGAGTGAGGTCCAGGTCACACCAGCATCCTGAAAGCAGACCTCACAGAAGACCATCGCGCACTGCAGAGAGGGTGAGTGAGGTCCAGGTCGCACCAGCATCCTGAAAGCAGACCTCACAGAAGACCATCGCGCACTGCAGAGAGGGTGAGTGAGGTCCAGGTCACACCAGCATCCTGAAAGCAGACCTCACAGAAGACCATCGCGCACTGCAGAGAGGGTGAGTGAGGTCCAGGTCGCACCAACATCCTGAAAGCAGACCTCACAGAAGACCATCGCGCACTGCAGAGAGGGTGAGTGAGGTCCAGGTCACACCAGCATCCTGAAAGCATACCTCACAGAAGACCATCGCGCACTGCAGAGAGGGTGAGTGAGGTCCAGGTCACACCAGCATCCTGGAAGCAGACCTCACAGAAGACCATCGCGCACTGCAGAGAGGGTGAGTGAGGTCCAGGTCACACCAGCATCCTGAAAGCAGACCTCACAGAAGACCATCGCGCACTGCAGAGAGGGTGAGTGAGGTCCAGGTCACACCAGCATCCTGAAAGCAGACCTCACAGAAGACCATCGCGCACTGCAGAGAGGGTGAGTGAGGTCCAGGTCACACCAGCATCCTGAAAGCAGACCACACCGAAGACCATCGCGCACTGCAGAGAGGGTGAGTGAGGTCCAGGTCACACCAGCATCCTGAAAGCAGACCTCACAGAAGACCATCGCGCATGCAGAGAGGGTGAGTGAGGTTCAGGTCACACCAGCATCCTGGAAGCAGACCTCACAAAAGACCATTGCGCACTGCAGAGAGGGTGAGTGAGGTCCAGGTCACACCAGCATCCTGGAAGCAGACCTCACAGAAGACCATCACTCACTTCAGAGAGGGTGAGTGAGGTCCAGGTCACACCAGCATCCTGAAAGCAGACCTCACAGAAGACCATCGCGCACTGCAGAGAGGGTGAGTGAGGTCCAGGTCACACCAGCATCCTGAAAGCAGACCTCACAGAAGACCATCGCGCACTGCAGAGAGGGTGAGTGAGGTCCAGGTCACACCAGCATCCTGGAAGCAGACCTCACAGAAGACCATCACTCACTTCAGAGAGGGTGAGTGAGGTCCAGGTCACACCAGCTTCCTGAAAGCAGACCTCACAGAAGACCATCGCGCATGCAGAGAGGGTGAGTGAGGTTCAGGTCACACCAGCATCCTGAAAGCAGACCTCACAGAAGACCATCGCGCACTGCAGAGAGGGTGAGTGAGGTCCAGGTCACACCAACATCCTTAATGCAGACCACACAGAAGACCATCGCGCACTGCAGAGAGGGTGAGTGAGGTCCAGGGCACACCAGCATCCTGAAAGCAGACCTCACAGAAGACCATCGCGCACTGCAGAGAGGGTGAGTGAGGTCCAGGTCACA
Organism: Lissotriton helveticus; assembly: GCF_964261635.1. NCBI lineage: Eukaryota > Metazoa > Chordata > Amphibia > Caudata > Salamandridae > Lissotriton > Lissotriton helveticus. The sequence continues at coordinate 441,714,943 of NC_136062.1, read as the reverse complement.
CCAACATCCTTAATGCAGACCACACAGAAGACCATCGCGCACTGCAGAGAGGGTGAGTGAGGTCCAGGTCGCACCAGCATCCTGAAAGCAGACCTCACAGAAGACCATCGCGCACTGCAGAGAGGGTGAGTGAGGTTCAGGTCACACCAGCTTCCTGAAAGCAGACCTCACAGAAGACCATCGCGCACTGCAGAGAGGGTGAGTGAGGTTCAGGTCACACCAGCTTCCTGAAAGCAGACCTCACAGAAGACCATCGCGCACTGCAGAGAGGGTGAGTGAGGTCCAGGTCGCACCAACATCCTGAAAGCAGACCTCACAGAAGACCATCGCGCACTGCAGAGAGGGTGAGTGAGGTCCAGGTCACACCAGCTTCCTGAAAGCAGACCTCACAGAAGACCATTGCGCACTGCAGAGAGGGTGAGTGAGGTCCAGGTCGCACCAGCTTCCTGAAAGCAGACCTCACAGAAGACCATCGCGCACTGCAGAGAGGGTGAGTGAGGTCCAGGTCACACCAGCTTCCTGAAAGCAGACCTCACAGAAGACCATCGCGCACTGCAGAGAGGGTGAGTGAGGTCCAGGTCACACCAGCTTCCTGAAAGCAGACCTCACAGAAGACCATCGCGCACTGCAGAGAGGGTGAGTGAGGTCCAGGTCACACCAGCATCCTGGAAGCAGACCTCACAGAAGACCATCGCGCACTGCAGAGAGGGTGAGTGAGGTCCAGGTCGCACCAGCTTCCTGAAAGCAGACCTCACAGAAGACCATCGCGCACTGCAGAGAGGGTGAGTGAGGTCCAGGTCACACCAGCATCCTGAAAGCAGACCTCACAGAAGACCATCGCGCACTGCAGAGAGGGTGAGTGAGGTCCAGGTCACACCAACATCCTTAATGCAGACCACACAGAAGACCATCGCGCACTGCAGAGAGGGTGAGTGAGGTCCAGGGCACACCAGCATCCTGAAAGCAGACCTCACAGAAGACCATCGCGCACTGCAGAGAGGGTGAGTGAGGTCCAGGTCACACCAACATCCTTAATGCAGACCACACAGAAGACCATCGCGCACTTCAGAGAGGGTGAGTGAGGTCCAGGTCACACCAACATCCTTAATGCAGACCACACAGAAGACCATCGCGCACTGCAGAGAGGGTGAGTGAGGTCCAGGTCGCACCAGCATCCTGAAAGCAGACCTCACAGAAGACCATCGCGCACTGCAGAGAGGGTGAGTGAGGTTCAGGTCACACCAGCTTCCTGAAAGCAGACCTCACAGAAGACCATCGCGCACTGCAGAGAGGGTGAGTGAGGTTCAGGTCACACCAGCTTCCTGAAAGCAGACCTCACAGAAGACCATCGCGCACTGCAGAGAGGGTGAGTGAGGTCCAGGTCGCACCAACATCCTGAAAGCAGACCTCACAGAAGACCATCGCGCACTGCAGAGAGGGTGAGTGAGGTCCAGGTCACACCAGCTTCCTGAAAGCAGACCTCACAGAAGACCATCGCGCACTGCAGAGAGGGTGAGTGAGGTCCAGGTCGCACCAGCTTCCTGAAAGCAGACCTCACAGAAGACCATCGCGCACTGCAGAGAGGGTGAGTGAGGTCCAGGTCACACCAGCTTCCTGAAAGCAGACCTCACAGAAGACCATCGCGCACTGCAGAGAGGGTGAGTGAGGTCCAGGTCACACCAGCTTCCTGAAAGCAGACCTCACAGAAGACCATCGCGCACTGCAGAGAGGGTGAGTGAGGTCCAGGTCACACCAGCATCCTGGAAGCAGACCTCACAGAAGACCATCGCGCACTGCAGAGAGGGTGAGTGAGGTCCAGGTCGCACCAGCTTCCTGAAAGCAGACCTCACAGAAGACCATCGCGCACTGCAGAGAGGGTGAGTGAGGTCCAGGTCACACCAGCATCCTGAAAGCAGACCTCACAGAAGACCATCGCGCACTGCAGAGAGGGTGAGTGAGGTCCAGGTCGCACCAACATCCTGAAAGCAGACCTCACAGAAGACCATCGCGCACTGCAGAGAGGGTGAGTGAGGTCCAGGTCGCACCAGCTTCCTGAAAGCAGACCTCACAGAAGACCATCGCGCACTGCAGAGAGGGTGAGTGAGGTCCAGGTCGCACCAGCTTCCTGAAAGCAGACCTCACAGAAGACCATCGCGCACTGCAGAGAGGGTGAGTGAGGTCCAGGTCGCACCAGCTTCCTGAAAGCAGACCTCACAGAAGACCATCGCGCACTGCAGAGAGGGTGAGTGAGGTCCAGGTCGCACCAGCTTCCTGAAAGCAGACCTCACAGAAGACCATCGCGCACTGCAGAGAGGGTGAGTGAGGTCCAGGTCACACCAGCATCCTGAAAGCAGACCTCACAGAAGACCATCGCGCACTGCAGAGAGGGTGAGTGAGGTCCAGGTCGCACCAGCTTCCTGAAAGCAGACCTCACAGAAGACCATCGCGCATGCAGAGAGGGTGAGTGAGGTTCAGGTCACACCAGCATCCTGAAAGCAGACCTCACAGAAGACCATCGCGCACTGCAGAGAGGGTGAGTGAGGTCCAGGTCACACCAACATCCTTAATGCAGACCACACAGAAGACCATCGCGCACTGCAGAGAGGGTGAGTGAGGTCCAGGGCACACCAGCATCCTGAAAGCAGACCTCACAGAAGACCATCGCGCACTGCAGAGAGGGTGAGGGAGGTCCAGGTCACACCAACATCCTTAATGCAGACCACACAGAAGACCATCGCGCACTTCAGAGAGGGTGAGTGAGGTCCAGGTCACACCAACATCCTTAATGCAGACCACACAGAAGACCATCGCGCACTGCAGAGAGGGTGAGTGAGGTCCAGGTCGCACCAGCATCCTGAAAGCAGACCTCACAGAAGACCATCGCGCACTGCAGAGAGGGTGAGTGAGGTTCAGGTCACACCAGCTTCCTGAAAGCAGACCTCACAGAAGACCATCGCGCACTGCAGAGAGGGTGAGTGAGGTTCAGGTCACACCAGCTTCCTGAAAGCAGACCTCACAGAAGACCATCGCGCACTGCAGAGAGGGTGAGTGAGGTCCAGGTCGCACCAACATCCTGAAAGCAGACCTCACAGAAGACCATCGCGCACTGCAGAGAGGGTGAGTGAGGTCCAGGTCACACCAGCTTCCTGAAAGCAGACCTCACAGAAGACCATCGCGCACTGCAGAGAGGGTGAGTGAGGTCCAGGTCGCACCAGCTTCCTGAAAGCAGACCTCACAGAAGACCATCGCGCACTGCAGAGAGGGTGAGTGAGGTCCAGGTCACACCAGCTTCCTGAAAGCAGACCTCACAGAAGACCATCGCGCACTGCAGAGAGGGTGAGTGAGGTCCAGGTCACACCAGCTTCCTGAAAGCAGACCTCACAGAAGACCATCGCGCACTGCAGAGAGGGTGAGTGAGGTCCAGGTCACACCAGCATCCTGGAAGCAGACCTCACAGAAGACCATCGCGCACTGCAGAGAGGGTGAGTGAGGTCCAGGTCGCACCAGCTTCCTGAAAGCAGACCTCACAGAAGACCATCGCGCACTGCAGAGAGGGTGAGTGAGGTCCAGGTCACACCAGCATCCTGAAAGCAGACCTCACAGAAGACCATCGCGCACTGCAGAGAGGGTGAGTGAGGTCCAGGTCACACCAGCATCCTGAAAGCAGACCTCACAGAAGACCATCGCGCACTGCAGAGAGGGTGAGTGAGGTCCAGGTCGCACCAGCTTCCTGAAAGCAGACCTCACAGAAGACCATCGCGCATGCAGAGAGGGTGAGTGAGGTTCAGGTCACACCAGCATCCTGAAAGCAGACCTCACAGAAGACCATCGCGCACTGCAGAGAGGGTGAGTGAGGTCCAGGTCACACCAGCATCCTGAAAGCAGACCTCACAGAAGACCATCGCGCACTGCAGAGAGGGTGAGTGAGGTCCAGGTCACACCAGCTTCCTGAAAGCAGACCTCACAGAAGACCATCGCGCACTGCAGAGAGGGTGAGTGAGGTCCAGGTCGCACCAACATCCTGAAAGCAGACCTCACAGAAGACCATCGCGCACTGCAGAGAGGGTGAGTGAGGTCCAGGTCGCACCAGCTTCCTGAAAGCAGACCTCACAGAAGACCATCGCGCACTGCAGAGAGGGTGAGTGAGGTCCAGGTCGCACCAGCTTCCTGAAAGCAGACCTCACAGAAGACCATCGCGCACTGCAGAGAGGGTGAGTGAGGTCCAGGTCGCACCAGCTTCCTGAAAGCAGACCTCACAGAAGACCATCGCGCACTGCAGAGAGGGTGAGTGAGGTCCAGGTCACACCAGCTTCCTGAAAGCAGACCTCACAGAAGACCATCGCGCACTGCAGAGAGGGTGAGTGAGGTCCAGGTCACACCAGCATCCTGGAAGCAGACCTCACAGAAGACCATCGCGCACTGCAGAGAGGGTGAGTGAGGTCCAGGTCGCACCAGCTTCCTGAAAGCAGACCTCACAGAAGACCATCGCGCACTGCAGAGAGGGTGAGTGAGGTCCAGGTCACACCAGCATCCTGAAAGCAGACCTCACAGAAGACCATCGCGCACTGCAGAGAGGGTGAGTGAGGTCCAGGTCACACCAGCATCCTGAAAGCAGACCTCACAGAAGACCATCGCGCACTGCAGAGAGGGTGAGTGAGGTTCAGGTCACACCAGCATCCTGAAAGCAGACCTCACAGAAGACCATCGCGCACTGCAGAGAGGGTGAGTGAGGTCCAGGTCGCACCAGCTTCCTGAAAGCAGACCTCACAGAAGACCATCGCGCACTGCAGAGAGGGTGAGTGAGGTCCAGGTCACACCAGCATCCTGAAAGCAGACCTCACAGAAGACCATCGCGCACTGCAGAGAGGGTGAGTGAGGTCCAGGTCGCACCAGCTTCCTGAAAGCAGACCTCACAGAAGACCATCGCGCACTGCAGAGAGGGTGAGTGAGGTCCAGGTCACACCAGCATCCTGAAAGCAGACCACACCGAAGACCATCGCGCACTGCAGAGAGGGTGAGTGAGGTTCAGGTCACACCAGCATCCTGAAAGCAGACCACACCGAAGACCATCGCGCACTGCAGAGAGGGTGAGTGAGGTCCAGGTCGCACCAACATCCTTAATGCAAACCACACAGGGGCCTTCACTCATGGTAGCGTGGACAGTGAAGTCCGGATCACATTTGCAGCCCACAGAGTGCCCATTAATAACTGCAGTGAGGGAGAGTGGGGTGCAAGTCACAATAGCTACCCAAAAAAGCCACACAGAACTCAATCACTGCAGTGAGGAAGGGTGGGCTCAGGAGAGACCAGCACCTACAACAGAATACATATAGCTCGGTGTGAAAGTGCATCACTTACTGCAGTGAGGAAGATAGGCTGCAGGTAAACATTGGCACCCACAAAACACACAACACAGGGCTCAGAGTGGTGCTTCACCACTGACTGCAGCGAATGATTGTGTGACCTGGACCGCGCTAACAGGCCACAAGAGACTGAAAGGAGCTTTGGGTTCCTGTACAAACCACGAGTTTTGTAAGTTAGTCTGTAGACTGGGTTTCTATTTACCAATCTTGATGGCAGCTCCCCTAGCTAATAGCTTTTACACTGGTATGAACTGGGAAAGACTTTAGGTATATTGGAGAGGGAACACAAGGGACAGAACCGACAGGAGGCTGAATGCATAGGGACGAAGGCTCAGATACAAAAGGAACGGAGGATGGGATACAAGGGTACAAGACTCAGTCAGGACATGAGGTTAGCGTATACACCGCACTTATTTATTTTATTTTTATTTATTTATTTTGAGAGTTTTATATAGCGCTACTGGACCCGAGGGTATCAGAGCGCTTTACAAGGTCAATATACATACATTAACAAGTTCACAGTGAGTATTAATCATGATAACCCCCCCCCCCCCAAAAAAATGTACATTCAACATGGAAAGGAGGTAACTAAATAAGATGTCATAGCTGAGTGCAGATAATGGTGGAGGATACGAGAGGGGAGGAGAGGTAAGGAATGAGAGGAGGAAGGAGGGTAACGAGAATAATGGAAATAGGGGGTTATGGACAGGAGGAGAGGAGGTTAGAGAGGTGGGAAAAGGGGTGGGGTGAGGTGAAAGCAGAGGGACAGGAGTCGGGCATCAATAGAGTCAGAGACCTTACGTGCCCAAGTATTTGTCGAGAAGAAAAGTTTTTTGAGCCTTTTTTTGAAGAGAGGGTAGGAGGGGTAGCAGCGGAGGTCTTTGGGGATAGAGAGAGTACTAAGTTGATCTATACAGAGAGTACAACGTTCAGAAACACAGAGTCCCTAGACTACTTTTACAGTTTTCTTTTTGAAAATGTGGCATCTATTTCCAGAACTTTTTCTGGTGGCAACAATCTCGGAGAGTGGGCACCTATCAAGGTAAGTGGAAGATTCAATGCTTGGGTTTCAGCTAGGAACACGTGTGTTAGCATATCTAGGAAAGCGGACAAACGAAATTGTCTCCAAGGCCAGGTCAAGGAAGGATTGCCCCTGGGCCATATGGGAAATCTTGAATTTAGGGCTAAGTCGGTGAAAGAATAACATTCTGGAAACTAAATAGTGTCTCAGACACAAAATGTCTGTTGACTGTAACTCAATTTGGGAATGGTGAACTGGTGGAGGTGATTGCTAGACCACAGACTGAATGCTTAGTTCGAGCTCAGGTTTGGATGGATACTATCAGAGAGGCATTTATAGGTCCGGCTTATCATTTTAAATCTTACTCCGGGCACTTGGAGCATATAAAGGATTTTTGGTTAGCCAACATTTGGCATCAGCTTAAGGTGGGCATTCACATCTAGGACTTTATGCTCTATGATCCCAGCAATACAGTCTGGAGCAGCAGCCGTCCACAGCAAGGACTTTAATGGCTAGATGAAGGTTAACCAGAGATGAAGTCTTCTTTCCATTTACGGTACCCCTGCCCGATCTAGGTGCGGTCGAACTTTCACTCATCCTTTTACTCTCTCCCTGAATCCCATGCCACCCCAGCGGAGGGAGGGAAAGACCCATATTTATTTTGTTAGAAGAGGTAGGACAAGGAGATACCGGGCCTTGTTAACAGGAAGATTCTTTATTTCACAAGTCAGTAATAAGAATTAAGTAGTAGCAAACAGGCCCTACTGCAGGTCAGTCGCTGCCTCTCTAACCACCAACCCAGAATCTCTCCTCCCCTACATTGCAGCATGACATCTTAAGATTCCTCTCCGAACCCAAAAAAACTAAATATATATATATATATATATATATATATATATATATATATATATAACACACACACACACACACATATGCTTACATTTAAAATTCCACAAGAAGCACTCTTCCTAATCTGGGATGATGCTAGGCAGATCACCTTTTAATCGGAGTATTAGGTATGAAAAAGTTAGAGGCTGCCTACTTCATACCAGGTGCCAAAGTTGCTTTGAAATTAAATACTGGACCTAGGCAGACACTGAAACCAGATCATATTATTTAGAATGTTTGCAACGTAACCATAATCTTTAGATTTAGTGACTTGGAACATAACCCTACTGCTTATACTTATAGTCGCTAAGGTGTACTTTCCTCTGCATTACTTTCTTTTGTTTATAAAGAAGCATCCTGCCTCCTGTGCATTTGTAGACGAACAAAGTCAATAGTGTGGGCTTTTGAATGGCACGAGGCTTTAGGGTTTGCACTGTTGACGCCTCCTTTGAGACGATACGTTAGTATAGAAAGCGTTCATTTAAACTGCACTGGGGGCAGATTCAAAAGCATTTAGAAATCAAGTCGCTACTTTAAAGTAAAGACAAGGATAAAATCAGGGCTCGAGTCGGGGTACCACACGGGTGGATGGCGTCCCCCCACTTATTTTACCGGGTGGACACTGTCCCCCCTGCCCAAAAGTGCCATGAAGTATTCAAGAAGTACGCACCGCTTTTACTTTCAGGGTACGGCAATAACAACCAAGTGTTCCATTTACATTTTGCTCTTGACTTGATGTCCGCCACCATACTGCGATGAGAAGTTGCTAGCCGCCAGGTTATATCAGGTGCCAAGTGCAGTGGGACTCCCTGTAATAACAGGGGACTACTTGTGTGACGTCACTTCCGGACGTGGCGTCACTTCGTATGACCACGTAACTTGGGCGTCCCCCCACTTCCTTTTTTAGGATTTGTGCCCAGAGTAGAATGATGTTAGTTGGATCTTGCTGCAGCACCACTTGAAAGTTATACAAAGGGGCATGTTGGTTCCTTTCTCTGACTCTGGTACACTAAGTTCATTAAACACGTGTGTCATAAGATAAGCAAAAAATCCTTCTAGATAGATGCAAGGCAAGCTAACTGATTTAGTTTCAAAAATTGAGAACAGCAGTAACATAAGTAGATATTGGAAAACATAGCTGAACCCTGAAAACGACACAAATTAAAAATGCTCGTGTTTTTTTTCAATAATACAATGTAAAGTGAATTACAGCAAAACATACTCTTTACATGCCAGGTGTACTAAGGAATTGCGGAGAAACCAGAACTTAGAGACAAATAAATCTGCAAACCGATGTGTCAGATCCCACTACATTTAGCCCAGTTGGGAGGCAGGGGTCAGTTGCACCTTTGTTGTGGACTCTGTAGTCGTCACTTGTGTACTAGGCTATCCTGTGTATTCTTAAGATAGACGCGGTCGGATGTCACCATACAGCCACTCAACTTCAGTGTCACGCTAAGTTATTAGATCAATGCTTTACTTCAGAGCCGCCACCAACGCCCACCATCAACTCATCAGAGAAACGAGGAAAAAAGCGATTGAAGACAGAATCTCCACCCACGCACACAACAGCAAGGAACTCTTCAGCAACATCAAGGAGTTCGCCCAACCCACCAGCGAGTCTACCGACATCCCTCCCTCACAAGTCCTCTGCGACAAACTCAGCATCTTTTTCCACCACAAAATCAAGAGCATCTACGACAACTTCGACGAAGACAACCAACACACTGAACCCTCACCAACCACCCCCGACACCCGGAAACCAGCGATTGATGACTGGACAGCCCTCACCACCGAAGACACACTGAAGACAATGAAGTCAATCCACTCAGGGGCCCCCACAGACCCCTACCCCCACCACATCTTCAACAGAGCCGCCAACACCATCGCACCCATGCTCCGCCAAACCATCAACCGCTCCCTGGCGACCGCCTCATTCCCCGACGACTGGAAACACGCCGAGGTCAACCCCCTCCTAAAGAAACCCTCAGCGGACCCCACCGACCTCAAAAACTACAGACCCATCTCCCTGCTCCCGTTCCCAGCGAAAGTCATCGAGAAAGCCATCAACAGCCAACTCGCCACATTCATTGAAGAACACAACATCCTCGACTCCTCCCAATCCGGCTTCAGAAAAAACCACAGTACGGAAACTGCCCTCCTCGCCGCAACAGACGACATCCGCACCCTACTGGACAAAGGAGAAACAGTACCCCTCATCCTCCTCGACCTATCAGCGGCGTTCGACACAGTCTCCCACCGCACCCTAATACGCAGACTCTACGATGCAGGAATCCAGGACAAGGCCCTAGACTGGATCTGCTCCTTCCTCTCCAGCAGGACGCAGCGGGTCAGACTCCCCCCTTTCCTCTCGGACCCCACACCTATCACCTGCGGAGTCCCCCAGGGCTCCTCCCTCAGCCCGACGCTCTTCAACGTCTACATGGCTCCACTTGCCCCCATCGTCAGAACCTACGGACTCAACATCGTGTCATATGCAGATGACACCCAGCTCATCCTCTCCCTATCCAACGAGCCCAACACCGCCAGACGCAACTTTCGAGAAGGCATGGAAGCTGTCGCCAAATGGATGAAAAACAGCTGCCTACAACTAAACACGAACAAAACAGAAGTACTCATCATGGGCCCAAACCCCGACGCCTGGAGTGACACCTGGTGGCCCACCGCCCTCGGAAACCCGCCAACCCCCACAGACCACGCACGCAACCTGGGAATCATCCTAGACTCCGAGCTCAAAATGGACCGCCAGATCAACTCTGTCTCATCTTCCTGCTTCCACACCCTCCGCCTCCTTCGTAAGACCTTCAAATGGATCCCCCTCGAACACCGAAAGACAGTCACTCACGCCCTGGTCACCAGCAGACTCGACTACGGCAACGCACTCTACGCCGGAATAAACAAAAACCTCATCCGCAAGCTACAGAACATCCAGAACGCCGCCGCAAGACTGGTCCTCAACCTGCCAAAACACTGCCACATCTCCCAGCACCTGCGCACACTCCACTGGCTCCCCGTCGAGGCGAGAATCACCTTTAAGATGCTCACCCACGCACACAAGACCCTCCACGGCACCGGACCAGCATACCTGAACAGCCGACTCAAATTCCACGCACCCCAAAGGACCCTACGATCAGCCCAGCTTTCCTACGCTGTGGTCCCCCGCACCAGAAAGACCAGATCGGGAGGCCGCTCCTTCTCCTTCCTCGCGGCCAAAGCATGGAACGCCCTTCCGCTCCACCTCAGACAGACAACATCGCTCCCCATCTTCGCAAGAAACCTCAAAACCTGGCTCTTCGACAGACCCCCTCCTTGATGGAATGGAACCTGCACCCCCCCAATCCCCCCCCCCCACCCCTAGCGCCTTGAGACCCTTACGGGTGAGTAGTCGTGCTTTAACAAACTCCTGATTGATTGATTGATTGATTGATCAATGCAGCCTTGTGCAAAAAAAAACAATGACCCTTAGTTTGAGTTGGCTAGTAAGGCTCAGCTAAAAACAGGGCTTTGCTGCAAACCTGGCACTACCAGTAGAAAAAAAATCAACACGGACCAGATAACTTATTTATACACCAATTGCAACCATATGTGTTGAAATTGGCAGAGAGTAAAAATTCTAAATAACCAATTTTGTAGTACAGAATGGGAAAACTTTGGTATTGCCAATTTAACACGGATTCAGGTCCTGGGTAATCTTCATGGGATGGTAATAACTAACCATGAAAATAATGCACCCAGGGCACTTCCCCACACAGTATTGCTTTTCACCCTGAAATGAGGCCATCTGGGCATAATAATCAGACGGATCAGGCACACTCCAGGGAGAAGAGTATTTGCACTCTATGAACCAGACGACAGACGCAAGAGTCAAGGAGAACTCAAAGTATTCTTGCATAGATGGTAGAAGTGGAAAAATTTGTGGGACCTACTACTATGAAAGTATCATTTGTTGTTGACAATTGTAAAACAGAAGAGGGACCCTGAATCTATGAAAAAACTACAAAAGGGGAACAACCCGCCAGGGCGAGAACAAGAGGAAAAAACATGAAAGGGGTGTTCCCAAATAACAAGGATCAAAGTTTAATAAATATCAACAGTATACCCCACACACCACAAAAAGAATAAATTTATTCAAAAGAAGTTTTTAATTTTCATTTTTGACAAACATGATTTTTTTGTATAATAAATAGAGTGATTCCATTTGAGCAATACAAGACATTTTGAAAAAATATACATAATCAGAAACATGCAAGAACAGTCTAAAAACTAGGACACGCAGTGACACTTCAAACAGGGCAACAAAATAGATCCACTCATACATCCAAACATCCCTTTTATACAATCAAATTCATACTCAGACATTCACATCCATATCACTACACACAAGGACAAGAAAAGGGCCTATATTTTTTTCCTCTCATTTGTTGTTGACAACAGCTTGCATGGAGGGGTTATAAGAATCTATAAATGCACTATCACCCGCAAGGCTATCCTGGCACCGATAGGGTGTGAGCGCCTGACCCTGCCTAGGGCTGATATGGTTCCTTAAAATCAAGGTCTTCTTCAGCTTCTTTGGTATTGAAGGAGAGAGGAGGTGGCTCTGAGGTGGAGTGTGAGGGGCGATGGAAGAGAACATCCTCCTGATCTGGTTCTCTCTATGCGAGGGACGTGTGTAGGAGTCCTGCGGAGAGGAGGTGTCTAGGTGGTTGGTGGAAGATGTGGCTGTTCGGGTAGGCGCAGCCAGAGTTGTGTAGTGCCTTGAAGTCGAGAGCAGCTTTTGTATTGAGAGCCAGTTTAGTTCCCTGAAGCGTGGCGCGATGTGGGTTCTGTGTGGGAGAAGGATGCTTTCCTATCTAAGGGGATGCCCTGATGAAGAGGTGAGGTTTTACTTCTTTGCTGCCCATACAGTGGTGTCAAGGAAGGCAGGAAGAAAGAGGCACCAATGAGACAGGCCAAGTTCACACTATTCAACATGTCGAGGGTCTGGGCTGAAAGGCCATGTCATTTTATCAGGTCCTGATTAAATAAACAACAAAGGGAAAGAACAATGAAATTAAAAATGAGCACACGGGTGCGTGTGGAAAAGTACTGGGCAGAGAGGGTTTTTGCCACGACGTTGCATTGCTCCCGGGGCGGATGCCTCGGATTGGGCGGCTTTAAATATTTCAGCCGCACTCGACTGGATGCACTTACTTCTCCGTGGACGAGCAGGGGGAGGTGGGGCCCTCCGCGTGCCAGGCTTGCCCCGCATCCCTCACGTGTACCAGCCCATGCGGCCGTCACGTGCCGGTGCGGCGGGAGGGGCGCCGGGCACACGGCTGGCACGGCGCATGAATGGCACAGGCCTCCATTCAGAGAAACGGCGCCCATTCACGCGCACCGCTGGAGTCAACGCTGGAAAAGTAAAAGAGAAGAAAAGGGGGGCAGAGCAGAGGCCACAAACTCTGAGGCCAACTTAAAAGGAAGCTCTGTGGTTTGGAAACGACTTTTATTATTAGATAAAGATGGTTATTTGGGCCCGGCCTGTCGAGTATCTGACAGAACAGGTCGCCTCCAAGCTCACCCGAGGTTTACTGCAGACGGAGGGCTCGCACTGGCGGGAAGGACATTTTATATTTTTAAGAGCTATGTTAAAAGTTGTTTCGTGGTAATCAATTTATCGCTTGCGGGAGGATTAATAGCAGACCAAACTGGTAACCTGGACACATCTCTAGTATTTGAACCAACACTTAAGAATTCTAAAACTTGCTTTAAATAAACTGCAAAATATACCTTTCCTGGCGCTTTGTTTCTCCCCTTAACACAAAATTCCTAAAGTAAATCCCATCGTTGTAAGATGGCACATCGATGACTTGGCATCGACCGCACGACAATACTCAACCCAGAAATGGAAATAGTTTCCAAGGGGGCCGCGGGTGAGTGAGTGAGTGACTGTGTTCAAACGGCGGCAGAATAATGAGGGTAGAATCACGCGGGGAGGACTCATCAAAAAACTGAAGTCTGACGGTCAAAACTTGCACAAATCTATACTAATATAATAAAGAGAGAGCCCAAACCTTTGAGGCGGGTAAGCTCAAGAACTACAGCACCAATCGGAACACCCAATACAGCATTTCAAACTACAGTATCAGGAGATGGTCATAGGCTATACAGCAGCCCAACATATACATTGGAAGGGGAAAAGAACGTTTTGTGAAAAGTAGTCCGTTGTTGGTGTGTGCGTTGTGGGATTCGGCAAAAGAGAAGCGTTCTGTGTGGGACTAGCGTTCCAATACGAGTGGGCGTGTCCTTTAGCATTGTTGTGGGCGTTGGACGTTGACGCGATGTTGTGCGTCTAAGTGGTGTAGGCTGGAGCGGCAAAACACGTTCGGGGATGGAGCGTACACACAGGTTCGCATATTGCAGGGGCGTAGGCTGGTGCGGCTAAACACGCTGGAGCAGCCAAACGCGTTTGGGGATGGAGCGTACATCGGAAAAACACGTTCGCGGCTGGAGCGTGTTAAGGTACACTGGCGTCGGCTACAGCATGCCCGGACAACGTCGGGACGGGCTGCTAGTATAATGTATGAAAACTCTGCCCCCAAGGACAAATGTGATGGCAAGTCCGTCTGGTTTACGTATTTGCTCACAGAATGGCTGTTGAATATTTATCGAGTGAGGCACTTGCTGCAAGTGTACCTAGCAATTGCCAGGGTGTAATAACAAAGAGAACTCGGATGGTAACTAAAGTAGCTGAAGAATATGTGTACAGTGTAGTCCGAGGTTTTTGATTCATCACAAAATATCACAGAGGATTAGCGTGCCAGGTGTAAACCAAAAGGTGGAAGGTGCAAGTCACAGATTTGTATTTTATATAGATTTTCTCAGAGGGTTGCTGCCTTTGCAGCAGAGATGCACCTTTGACAAAAGTCGCTAGTTAAAAACCTTATTAGACAGCGCTGAGAGAAATGAAGCTACAGAGCTGCGTACAAACGGCAGACAATAAGTGAAGAAAATAATTGTTTTTCCCCAAACATTCATTATTCTAAGAGTGAAAAAATGGTTCGTATTGGTAGCAATAAATATAATTTGGTTATTAGCGTGGTTACTCACATAGGCACGTATAGGTGACCTAGAAGTGGATAAGACACTGTAGCCACAGGACAGGATTGAGTCAGGTGCCTAGCTCAGCTCAAGGTACTCATAGAAACTCAAGCCCAAAACGAGCCCAGCTTTCACGTGGCTTCAGCTGGCCGCCTACTCCATAACTAGCCCAGGCCACGAAATCCTGCTCCGGTTGTGACGCTTGCAGAGTTTATTCCACCCCCTCATCCGGTTAATTTTTCCATGCACAAAAATGGACTTGCTGGACATAGCTGCATGCGCTAAACGGGTGCCAATTTTTGTAGATATATAGTGTTCTAGGAAAACCGTCTTGTCCTGAACCATAACTACACAGTAGCATATACACAGATACCTTGCAGAATGATGGGGTGGATAGCCAGCCAACCAGATGGTGATGTAGAGATCTAATGAATAATGTGAATATGTAAGGATAAGCCTAAGACATGCATGAGCAATGCAGTAAAATAAAACCAATGTGCCCTCCAAGGAACATAGAGGAATTAGCATTGTCTCTAGGAATGGCGTATTTTTACAGCAAGTTAGTAAAAATATGTCTGGTAAAACTGTGGAGATGAGAAGTCTGTGTAAGAAAGGGGTGGTATTTGTGTGGAGTAAGGCTTGCCAAAAGGAATTTGAATAATAAAAAATGAACTGCGGAAAGTACCTAATCTAAATATGTTCATAATTCAAAGTTGACACTGATGCCCGTAATAAAGGTCTGGGGGCTGTACTTCAACAGGAGGGTGGAAAGGAACACAGCATTGCTTGTGCCTCGCGTGCATTGAAAGTGGCAGAGCACAATTACTCTGCAATTAAAAAAGAGGCATTTTTTGTAAACTTAAAATTAGAAAGTGCAAGTATTTTCTTTGTGGAAGATCCTTTCCTGTGTGGACCGCCTGCTCGTCGCCAGTGAAACAAGGTATGCAGATACAGAGTGAAGTGTCTAAGAAGGTTTATTGCTGCCTCGTCCACTGTCGTAATCCAACTACCCGTTCCCCCTTCAACCCAGATACAATTTCCACTTCAGAACTTACTGATTCACAAAGGAGCACGAGGAATAGTTATCACACAAAGCTCAGAAGCTATTTATATACCAAAAATGGTCCCATTGGCGCTGTTTCTAAGGTCATTTGCCAATATTATTTTAATTTACCGATTCAGAGGAATCTCCAAACAGACAACAAAATACAAGGACAGCGTCCTCAGTGTACTTTATCCCTGACCAGGATGTACATTGTTGTGATAAAGTGTTCTGTAGTAATGTGCGTTGCAAGCGGAACACCAAGTGTGTCATCATGTACTTGCAAAGTATGTTAAAAGTCACCGTCCTAAAAATATATCAAGTTTAAAAGTGAACTTGTAAATTGTAAGCTTTTGTGCATAGGCCTTGTTGAAATCCACTACAGCATCCCTGATGTGTGTGTTTGTGTTTTTGAGCTTGTAGAGCGCACTGCTACCCGTCCATAGGTTTCCTGGCGCTGTATAACTCTTGGGAACCCGTCCTGGTTTTCCCTGTGGGATGGTCCCTTGCTGGGAGTCCCCAAGGCGGAGCCAGGCATCCCCGGAATTGGTGGGGCCATTGTGGAGATTAAGCAAGCTAATGCCCAGAGTTGCCGAGTGGAACACCTGATTAGAGTAAGCACCGAAGCGAGAATTATCGAGTCTGCTGACCAAGGTCCACGACCCTGCCGCGTCGGGAATTGAACCCTGGTCCCGGGCCGACTTCTGCTCTCGGGCCTGCCGCCTCTAACCAGTGAGCCACACTACTCCACGATGCTATGCAGCATGGCTAAAGAAAACAAGCATTGAAAATGCAACAGGTCTCGCCTTTGATTAAGTTAAAGGCATTTGCTTTGCTAATGGTATTCTATAGGAAAGCAAATGGCTTTAACTTAATGAAAGGAGAGACCTATTGCATTTTTAATGCTGGTTACTTGTGGCACAGCTAATCAATCTTGTTTTTGAAACTCCCATCTCCCCATATCTGCTTGCAATCCCAGCACTACTTTCTTTTTTTTGGTTAAGCACTCCACAAGAGTGCATGCGTTTTCCAGCTGTCTCCATTGTGTACTTCTATTCCCTTCCAATCTGTGTGTTGCCCTTAAGCTTCAGCCTGTCCTCTTCCAAGTGGTGCTTTCTCTTGTTTACTGCCCACTCCTCGTTGCTCTCTTGGTTGTTGCTTCACATCCCTACCACCACCACTGTGTTGCTTCTGTCACCCCGCCCTCTGTTTCTTCACCCCCACCCATGGCTTCCTTCTCTGCCGCCTGTTCCTTTTCCTCCCAACCCCCCGCCCCCACCTAAAATGCTCCCTCCAGGACCTTACTTTTTTTTTTTACAACACGTTTTCCCTATTGGCTGAACTGGTATTGGCAAGTAAAATGATAAAGAATAGTGGGCATCTCATTTGAAGGTGCACAAACGTGTAGTGTGGACAATCAGAAAATAACGCAGCCTGCCGAGTGATGGCCTTTTTTTTTATTTACCCATGCAGCACCGCATGGTTAAAAAACTATTGACAAAACCAATAGGTCTGAAAGGTGAAACCTATTGGCTTTGCCAATGCTCGTTTTTATCAGCTGGAAAACTGCACCATTATGTGTCCTTGGTAGTTTTTTTTCTCATTTAGAGTGTGAACTTGAGGTATGCTTGCTCACTTAATATAAATAGGGGTTGCATTTTTTTTTAAAGATTTTGTTTTTTAATAAACCATCTCTGAAAATAGTATAATAGTACAGGCTGTTTAATGAAGGCTTTACACTAACCAATATCCAAGGTTTGGTGAAAAGCTCCAATAAGAAAATAAAGTGATCCGGTCAGCACAAAAGAAAACGACAATGACAACTACTGTAATGAAAGCAGACTTACTGGTTGTCAAAAGATTCGAAATGTTTCAGTTATTTTTGCTAACTATAAGATCTCGAAGTAATAATTTCCATAATGCTTACAATAGGAGAACTACCTAACACTGAATTGTTTACGTGTAAGAAACGTTGGTGCATGCACACGACTGTGCGTCCCATACTATCAATCCAACCGCACTGTGCTTTGAAAATAAAATGCTTTCTGACCAAGCTCCAATCCACTATTGAAATACTATCACTCATCACACCCTTTTACAAACAAGAATTTCACCCTGCAGCACTCTTAGCAGTCAGCCTGCGGCGCAACCTGCAAATGTAACAAGGCCTTGTGATCTTGGGGGAAAAAAACACACACACACAACAACCGCAACAAAAAGACCTGGCGCCATGAACACAAATGTATTGCTTTATTTCAACATTTAACTGTCTTCTCGTACAAATCGGAGCCTCACCTTGTGTTTTAATAGGAAGGTTATCCAAAGCAAAATAATACATTATATTCACTTTAAAAAGGAATCTTGATATACCCATAACCGATTCTTAGAGCCAATTATGTGACTAAAGAAATATGTAAACATATAGAACAATTACTGACACCAGGCTTTGGATAATGAATGAATAAATGAATCATAGTTGCAGAGAACTGCTACCCCTGATCGGGGTGTCCTGGCGCTGAAGCTACATATAGGAAACATTTTACACTTCACAACTGTTGCAATAACCAAGTTTAAGACATTTTCTAAAAGCAGAGAATGCAATCATCAGTCTCCACTAATAAACACGCCACACACTTGTACCACTAAATAGTCGAGCTCATGCTGCCAATTTAAACAAGCTAGCAACAAAGCAAACAAATCCCGCCGCCCCCCGTCCCTCACTTACCTACCTCCGGCCGCTGGAACACCCTGCGACGCACACCGCAACCGCAAGTCGGCCTGGAGCCGCCACGGCAGAGAAGCGGGAGGACAGGAGCGTGACGCGCGTGAACGTGCACGTTGACGTTCCCGCGCGTTCACGGACCTGAGTCGGCTCGTTCCCAGCTCTGTGTCGGGCTCGTTCACAGCTGCTAGTCCCTTGACAGGGAGGAAGGTGACTATAGAACTCGCTGGCGGGAGCACTTCGCGCTCCAACGCCAGGCGAGCCCTAAAAAACGAGAGGCTATGGTAGGGATTGATAAATGAATAGAAGAAAAACATGCAAAAACCTTTACAATAAAAAATAATTGGGCGGGGGAAGCAACATAGGGGGAAGCAAAACAGAATCTCATTATTATGCTAGCAGACAAGAGATTGATGGAGCATAAAGCTCAACTTGGATTTTTAATGCAGAATCATGGTGGCAAGTACGATAACAGCATGAATGGATAAAAAGCATTGGAGGACATTACTGAAAGTACTAGATGTGAAGTTAGGGGCTTAGGTAAAGAGGAACCGTTTTTTATATACATCCCTACTTACAACTAGAAATGTCACAAAATGCAGAGCATAAAAGGATACAAAAACACACACTTTTAATCTGACACATACCTTGAGGTACACTGCTTCAACGAATGGAGTAGACAACGCAAGGCATAAATAGAACAAGGGCGCCAATAGGTACAGTCGGCAGAAGCAAAATGTGAATGACAATTCAACAGCCCAATAGAGGAAGCGTGCTAAACAAAAGTCCCTCTATCAACATATTACTGTGAGAACTTTTGGAAAACAATACTCGGCCGAGATAACAAAAGGTGTATCAAAGGCTGAGCTACATTTGCATTATGTCCAATTGATTTCTAACTGATGGAAAACTGATGGAAATCCAAGGGCATTAAGAATTACTCGGAGGGGTCCAGCGAACGCATCTCCAGATTAAACTAAGGAGCTCTACGTCATGTTTAACAGGGACCTAAGCCTTCAAAAGGAGTTTAACAGAGTAGTAGATGTTTTGAATAAGCAAAATGATTTCAGTTTTAATCTTAGTTCGGGGGAATCCACACAGTTTGTTCAGAGGGTCTTACGGTGTCTGCGCAGTTAAACAAACAACTGTAAATTCCAGGACACCAGAAACATACTTTCAAGATTAAAATCAAAATCCTAATCTAGGGCACACAATATCAATAGTTACTATTATAAAAAAAAGACGATTGTGGCAATGATTCGTCAGGAGGCAGAAAAGTAGAAAATATTATAAAACCAAGACTATATCACAAAGCTTGCTTACATCAATATACCCACCCCATCCTTTCTCCCAGCTAACTTCGCACCTAAAGAGTCCTATTAGAGTTTCATAGATGGATAGATTGCACTTGTGTACCTTTACTGAACAACAGAACCAATATTTAGCAAAGAAAAAGCTGTGGTTCCCCTGAGCAGGGAAAGGTGATTCCTAACTTCTGTATGGCCCTTAGTCTCGAATCCCAGTCAAAGTCCGTCTCTATCTCATGACGCCCTGTTCCAGTTTATATATTCTGTCAGTACATTGCTAAAGTACATTAAAATAAACAGTAAATCCCTTCTAAGCTTACTCACTTTCGGTGTACCCCTGCTTTTTGTGCAAGAACAATAAGTGAGAAATCAAGATATCCATGCATAAAGCCTTGCTCATTATTTAAAACAATCACTGGCAAGGAAAGTCAAACAGGACAGAAGAAAACATTAATATCTAGGCTGATTTATCATGTCCATATGAATAAGATTAATAAATGTGCATATATATTCGAGACAGACACCTAAATATACAGCCATATATAATAGACAAGGTTGATACCTAGAAGAAAACAGGCCAACCTGGGCACGTGAGTGGCTAAAATTGGTCCTGCATATCATTCAGCAGTGCCCATTTCTCAGGTACATCACGACCAACAGTGGTGCAATTGAAATAAACAAAACCATATAGAGCCTCGTGCAGTTATTCTTTCCCTCGGAAAAAGGAACTGCAAAGCATCACTCACAAAGCAGGTACAACTTGGGTATCAACAGTGCAAGCTTCCATTACTACCGTAGCAAATACTGCTTGGGTAACAGAAATGCATGCTGCTGTTCCTAAACAGCAGAAGCATTGCAAGCTTCCCTCCCAACCAGAACAGGCGCAGCATGAACATCGTTAGGACAAGCTTCCCTCTCAGAGCAGAGTCAACATGAGCATCGTTAGGACAAGCTTCCCTCTCAGAGCAGAGTCAGCATGGGCAACGTTAGGACAAGCTTCCCTCTCAGAGCAGAGTCAGCATGAGCATCGTTAGGACAAGCTTCCCTCTCAGAGCAGAGTCAGCATGGGCAACGTTAGGACAAGCTTCCCTCTCAGAGCAGAGTCAGCATGGGCATCGTTAGGACAAGCTTCCCTCTCAGAGCAGAGTCAGCATGGGCATCGTTAGGACAAGCTTCCCTCTCAGAGCAGAGTCAGCATGGGCAACGTTAGGACAAGCTTCCCTCTCAGAGCAGAGTCAGCATGAGCATCGTTAGGACAAGATTCCCTCTCAAAGCAGAGTCAACATGAGCATCGTTAGGACAAGCTTCCCTCTCAGAGCAGAGTCAGCATGGGCATCGTTAGGACAAGCTTCCCTCTCAGAGCAGAGTCAGCATGAGCATCGTTAGGACAAGCTTCCCTCTCAGAGCAGAGTCAGCATGGGCAACGTTAGGACAAGCTTCCCTCTCAGAGCAGAGTCAGCATGGGCATCGTTAGGACAAGCTTCCCTCTCAGAGCAGTCAGCATGGGCATCGTTAGGACAAGCTTCCCTCTCAGAGCAGAGTCAGCATGGGCAACGTTAGGACAAGCTTCCCTCTCAGAGCAGAGTCAACATGAGCATCGTTAGGACAAGCTTCCCTCTCAGAGCAGAGTCAGCATGGGCATCGTTAGGACAAGCTTCCCTCTCAGAGCAGAGTCAGCATGGGCAACGTTAGGACAAGCTTCCCTCTCAGAGCAGAGTCAGCATGAGCATCGTTAGGACAAGCTTCCCTCTCAGAGCAGAGTCAGCATGGGCATCGTTAGGACAAGCTTCCCTCTCAGAGCAGAGTCAGCATGAGCATCGTTAGGACAAGCTTCCCTCTCAGAGCAGAGTCCGCATGGGCATCGTTAGGACAAGCTTCCCTCTCAGAGCAGAGTCAGCATGGGCATCGTTAGGACAAGCTTCCCTCTCAGAGCAGAGTCAGCATGGGCATCGTTAGGACAAGCTTCCCTCTCAGAGCAGAGTCAGCATGAGCATCGTTAGGACAAGCTTCCCTCTCCGAGCAGTCAGCATGGGCATCGTTAGGACAAGCTTCCCTCTCAGAGCAGAGTCAGCATGGGCAACGTTAGGACAAGCTTCCCTCTCAGAGCAGAGTCAACATGAGCATCGTTAGGACAAGCTTCCCTCTCAGAGCAGAGTCAGCATGGGCAACGTTAGGACAAGCTTCCCTCTCAGAGCAGAGTCAGCATGGGCATCGTTAGGACAAGCTTCCCTCTCAGAGCAGAGTCAGCATGGGCATCGTTAGGACAAGCTTCCCTCTCAGAGCAGAGTCAGCATGGGCATCGTTAGGACAAGCTTCCCTCTCAGAGCAGAGTCAGCATGGGCATCGTTAGGACAAGCTTCCCTCTCAGAGCAGAGTCAGCATGGGCATCGTTAGGACAAGCTTCCCTCTCAGAGCAGAGTCAGCATGGGCATCGTTAGGACAAGCTTCCCTCTCAGAGCAGAGTCAGCATGGGCAACGTTAGGACAAGCTTCCCTCTCAGAGCAGAGTCAGCATGGGCATCGTTAGGACAAGCTTCCCTCTCAGAGCAGAGTCAGCATGGGCATCGTTAGGACAAGCTTCCCTCTCAGAGCAGAGTCAGCATGGGCACCAACAGTGCAATCTTCCATCACTCACATGGCAGGTCCAGCATGGAGCATTGCTTTGCAGGTTCATCCATTCCATAGTGCAGGATAGTAATCAGCCAGGCAAGCATCCGTTCCTCACAGTCTGGCTGTGGTACCAAAGGTATGCTCATAGGGCTATATGGTATACCCCCTCCCTATATATATTAGGACTATATGGCAAACTCCTTAAACAGTCTGGGAAGCCGGGCTAGAGCAGAGGGAGTGGGAGCTGATTGAAAGCAAGCAGCAGGGGTGAGACCTGGAGGGGTGGGTAGGTTCAAAAGAGAAGGCGCTCTCTGCCCCTCTGCCTGGTGTCAGAAATTGAAACTTTCCTGCTACGTTGCAGATCGCTAGAAGCATGGCAGGGAGAACCTACTCGCGACTTTTTGGATACTTCAGTCAATAGAAAAAAAATTAAAACATGTTTTAACCAACTATAAAACGTTTCCGCTAAACGAATAAAAACAAATATTCATAAGACTTTGGACAGCTTGAAGCCTCTGTCTAGAAGTTCTTCAGCCGCGTGGTGTTTACTTACATCTGTAATCTGTTATAAATATGGCCCCCTGGTAGATTCATGTCGCTCAAGTTCTTCCATGTAAGCTGCGGAAAGATCAGCATGTCCTAATTTTGGACTTCTTGTACTGTAGTCTGCGTTATAAAGTATAAAAAGAAAATGCCCCAAGCCGCGTCCAAAGTGAACTGCAAAGCCTAAAGTGGCGGAACACAGTAATCAACTAATCCTGTAATGCTGCTGGTGAAAACACAGTCTATTATGACAAATCGCGTGCACTCCCCTATCTAAGCTAGGGCAGGATCAGTAACAACAGCATTTGAGGAAGGGACAAGGCTAAGTGAAAACAAGATGAGCCTCTTTCAAATATGTCCATGTTTTCAAGTCTTCAAGCATCTGCAATGCAATAGGTCTCACATTTATTCGAGTTTGAGCTATTGGCATTGTAAATGACGAGGCCTTTTATTTATGTTTTGGTTTTTAAAACATAAATAAAATGCCAATCGCTTGAACTCTTGCAAATGCGAGACCTATTGCATTCCAAATGCTTGATGGCATCGCTGAGTTGCCCCCTTCTGTCTCCCGTGGCCCCTGAAGAGCTACCCATATTAAGAGTTAAATAAACAAGCTTGTGGTCACAACTGCGCTTGATAGACTGTCATGCAGCTAGAGAAACTCATTAAAAAAAGTAATCCTTACAGACTAAAGAAGAAATGCTGTGTAACAACCGAAGTAAAAGGGCCAGTCTTCATGGGAGGTTACAAATGAGGATAAGGTGGTATTAAGGAGGGACTAACAAGCCTAATAACGAATCAGCAGGCAGCATATACGAAGGACAATGACACCATCCAATGACAAATATGGGCGGGTCTTCATGTACATACTCCAATATGACATGGCTCGCGGCACATGCGCTGCCCAGGCTCAAACTAAAAAGAAAAGCAACGACTGTGAGCCGCAACTAGAAGATACCGGTGACTTCAGTTTTTCCCAGTCTTTGGGGCAGGCTTGGCATACAAATGAGCCCTGCTTTTTAGGGCTAGACTTAACAGTATTGCTGTCGAACAGAATCTGGCAACCTGGTAACCAAATACATAGAGTGGACTTAGAATCTTTTCCCCATTCGCTTTCTTCGACCAGCTTGTCTCAGACACGGACACAGGCCATGGTCAGTCATGTCTCTTCCTACATTGCTGCCTGCCTTGAATTGTTTTTCATGTCGAAATCGTTCTTCCTTTCTCTCTCTTTATTTTTTTATTTTACAACCGGTTTTATTTTGGTCCACAGCTTGCCCAGATAAGTCTTGTTCTCATTTCACACCTTGTACTTCGTCTTGCTGCTTTATTATGTTTGGGTGCACCCTCCTTTCTTGCCATTTCCGTCTTCTCTCTTTTGCGGTACCTCTACAGTTTGCAATGAGTCAATGTCTACTGGACTTCATTCCCCAGAGAACATAGGGCTAGTACAGCCCTCTTACAATCGAGAGCTGTAGTTTGGTTTAGGGTGACATCCATCTCAGTGCCACGCTCATGAAATATGCCCCACGAGAAAACAGAACATATTGCTGGGCTAAACGTTTATAACCTCCACAGTACCGAATGGTTCTGCACAGCTAGGGATACTGTTTGTTTAGAGTTCGGATACTGCCTTAGAGTCTATTGGCTCTTCAAGCCCACTTACTTGTTCATACTTGACTTCAGTATCTAGGCCAATTGTTGTACAGTGCTTTGCTTCCCTCCCGAGCTAGCACTCTAGATCTCACCATGTATTCCAAGTTCTAGAGTTCTCTCTTGCCCTGTTGGCAGTTGGAGCTCTGGTCAGACAGGGAGCTGATCTACTAATCTCTGTGCTGCAATAAAGCTTATATCAAGCTTACCTCTACATGTGGTCTCCAATCAATTTACATCATTTGGCGACTTGGTCTGGAGAAGCGTCTGACCACTGTTCCCTCCTGAATGCTGCAGCTTGAATCGGTTTCCAGAGAAGTAGAAGCGCATCAACTCCCTAAAGAACCCCGTAAGATCTACAGCGTGTACACGGAGTATCGCCTCCGTTTCTTCAGCGACAGCGACTTCCTGATGAAAATTTGCGGATTTTTAGGTTGATTTCCTACTTTCGGCACAGAGTATGACGTCGTCTCTTCTAACGTCTGAAACTACGTTTCCTAGCAACTAGTCACCGACAGCCACGTCATCAGCCTACGTCCTCGGACTTCAGCAGCATCACCAGAACCAGCTATCTTTGCCGGTGAGTCTCCTAGCGACGCTGTGTCACTGAGCGCTGAGCGCGTCTTCCTTTGCGCGCAGTCTCACGCTGTAATCAACGTGAAGCGTCTGACGTGTCACGTACACGCACGACGTTGTCAGCCATCTTGGTGCCGTTACCCTGGTTACACGGCAATAAATACAGGAACGTAGCACACTCGCCCAGCGCACATTAAACGGAAAATAAAAAGAGAACGTCATTTCGATTGCCAGAGTACACATAGCGCTTGCGTAGTAATGCACAATTCAGCCTGGAAACTCATCATTGCACAGATACTTGTTTTGACATCGTTGGATACGCCCGTAATAAACTAGTAAGCATCAACAATCTACCACAATTCATTTGTAATAACAGTAACTATTTAACGATATAACTTAATTTTGCCCTGCAGTGTGGTATACTTGTTTTGTGGATCAATTGATAACTCTCTAAAGAGATGGCCCAATCGATCAATGTTGCTCTTCCTCCTCAATTTCTGTCAGAACCAGGTAATCCTCACATACCTTGGGAGGATTGGATAGTCATGTTCCATAACTATATTGAAGCCCTAGATGGGGAAGACTATTCACCCAAGCGAAAGAAAGCACTGTTAATGACCACGTTGGGTAAAGAGGGGCAACGCTTGTTCAGATATCTTCCACAAGTTCTACCTGCAGGGTCTCAAGCTGATTTTGACGAGTTTAAAGAGGCGGTATCAAGATTAGAAACTCGCTTTGGTAAAGAGGAGAATCTCATATTGCAGAGATATAAGTTTTATAAGAACAAACAGTTAGCTGAAGAGAGTATTGACGAGTTTGTGGCAAGACTACGAGAGTTGTCGATTAAGTGTAACTTTGGCCAGATGGCAGATGAACTAATAAGAGATCAATTAGTTGTTCAAGCCAACAACAGAAAAGTGCAAGAACGTTTGTGGGCAGCTAAGAACCCGACATTGAAAGTCGCCATAGAATTGGCCAAAGTAGTAGAAGAGAGCGAAAAGTGTATGAGGGAACTACAAAAAAGTGGATTGGAATCCAAAGTGGCTGAAGTCTCTCACAAGAATTCTATTAGCGACAATAGCGATGATGAATCTGCTGCCATTGCAATCGTCAGGAAGAAAGGCTACATTCTTCAGAAAAAGAATGTGCCACAGACATCGTATATCAAGAACAACCAGAAAACATGTTCAAGATGTGGTAGCTTTTCTCATCCTTCAGATGGAAAATTTTGTTTTGCTAACAACAAAGAGTGCCTACGATGTGGCAAAACAGGACATTTTGCTAAAATGTGTAGGAATAAGAATAACTCAAAGGTTACAGTTGTTGATGAGTGTGATTCTCTGAGACGTGATGTTAACAAATTATTAGTCTTGAAGGACACAGTGTGCATGTGTGACAACCAGAGGAATAATCCTTTCAAAGATGATTTTGTTATTGACGGAGAAATTGTTACACTCATGGTCGATACCGGTTCAAAGTGGACCATAATTCCCACTTCTTTGATGGAAAAAGTATGGGGAAAAAGAACCCTCGAAACGTGTGATATTTTCCCGTCTGGCTACCAGGGTGAGAGAATTAACATGCTGGGTTTCTTTGAAGCGGAAATTGTTTTCAAAGGCAGATCGGCATATGGGAAGATATATATATCAGCAGATGGGCCAGCTATTCTAGGCCGTCATCAACAATACGATCTGCACATTGTAGTTGATCCCAGATCCAATAACCCTGTTTCAATTGTCGAGACCTCATCTGTGGAAGATATATTAGTCAGATTTAAAAATGTGTTTAGGGACCAGCTAGGTGAACTTATTGGATACTCTCATCGCATAATCCTTAAGGATGGCAGCTCACCTGTACAACACAAGGTAAGAAGAGTGCCCTTTGCCCTACGCAACGAAGTTAAGGCTACTCTTGAGGAGATGCTACAAGGAGGCATCATCGAGCCTATCGAGGCGTCTCCTTGGATTTCGCCTGTTGTGATCTCGCAGAAACCGGACAACAAGATCAGGTTCTGTGTAGATCTTCGTTCCCTTAATAAGTGCGTTGTGGCCGATGTATTTCCCCTCCCTAACATCGGCGAATTGGTGTCAACCCTTAGAGGAGCAAAGTTTTTTAGTAAGTTGGACCTTAAACACGCCTACCACCAAATATGTCTTGATGATAACTCAAAGCATTTAACCGCTTTTATTACCAGGGAAGGCACATTCCAATTCACCAGACTACCTTTTGGACTAGTCTCAGCTGCTAGTGTATTCCAGAGGCTTGTCTCTGAAGTTTTTAAGGGTCTTGATAAAGTACTGTTTTTTCAAGACGACATCTTGATTTATGGTAGTTCACTACAGGAACACAACAAAATCTTGCACGATGTGTTACTCAGGGTAGATGAGGCTGGATTGACCTTAAGAAAAGAGAAGTGTGCCTTCCTATTGAGAGAGATAGAATATTTAGGTTTTTGTTTGTCAGAAGAGGGCATTAAACCCAAAAAGAATCTAATTGAAGCTATTGAACTAGCGCCTTCCCCGGTTGATAAGGATCAACTTCGATCCTTTATGGGCTTGATTGAGTTCTACTCGAAATTTGTAAGGGATTTTTCTTCCAAGACAGCTTCCCTTAGATCTTTACTTAAAAAGGGTGTCAAGTTCAGTTGGACCACAGAACATGAGTCCTGTTTTCAGCTGATTAAAAAGGAACTCAAATCCGCAAATGTACTCACCCCTTTTGACACTACTCGGTCCTCCATCTTGATGGTGGACGCTAGTGCCATTGGTCTGGGCGCAGTTCTTTTACAGAGACATGGTGGTGTTGAAAAAACAATTGCATTCGCATCTAGACCCTTGTCCTCTTCCGAGTCAAACTACTCAGTGATAGAACGTGAGGCACTTGCCGCGGTCTGGGGTACGAGCTACTTCCGGACCTATTTGTGGGGCTATAAGTTTGTTTTACGTACCGACCACAAACCCCTTGTTAACGTTCTAGCCCCTGGTGGTGCTGGTAAGGGTTCTCCGAGGTTAGCGAGACTAGCCTCTCGTTTGCAAGACTTTCAGTGCGAGATAGAATTTATTCATGGGTGGAAAAACATCCAAGCTGATTGTCTATCAAGGCTACCCATGCCTTGCACTGATCGCAGTTCTAATGTCAAGTCGGATGACCTTGCAGTTGCTGTCATGGAAGATGTCTTGTCAGTAAGTGGTGGTACTTTTTCCCGTGATGAGTGGTCCAAGGGCATGGAGGAGGACCTGACTTTGAAGGCCGTTATCAGTCTCATATCAAGTGGTACTAGGAGGGAAAGCACTGTCAGTCCTTCCGTCAGACCCTTCCTGAAAATTTTGGATGAATTCTCCTTAGAGGGAAAGGATGTTCTAATGCGGGGTGATCGCTTTGTTCCCCCTAGTTCGTTAAGAAAGAGAATTCTGGAATTGGCCCACGAGGGTCATTTAGGTCAAAGTCTTACACAACGCCGTGTCAAACAGAACTTTTGGTGGCCCTCTATGGATAGTGAGGCTGTAGATTGCGTGTTAAAGTGTAGCTTCTGCAAGGAGGGTGAGAAGCGACTCAAGGTTCTAGGCTCCCAGTCCACTCACAAGATTCTCTTTGAGAATACGCCCTGGCATAGTGTCTGTATAGATTTTATAGGCCCCATGAACGAGCTTCCCAATGATCACCGCTTCGCAATTGTTCTTATTGACTGTTTTTCAAAGTGGTTGTGTGTACAGTTTGTAAAGGAGATTACCACCGATGCTACCATTAAGTTTTTGAGGAGCATATTTAACAATGAAGGGTACCCCTCTGTCCTCATTTCAGACAATGGTACTCAGCTCACCTCCTCAAAAATGGTTTCCTTTGTTAATGATTGTGGTATCAAACATCAGAAGACGAGTCTTTATAATCCACAAGGCAATGGACTCTGTGAGAGGGTGAATCGCCTTGTTAAGGGCGTGATTCAAATGTTTGTGGAGTCTGGCTGTTTCTCTGATGAGCGTGTCCAAGAACTGGTCTGGGCTTATCGCTCCACACCCCACAAGTCTGGTGAAAAGTCTCCCTTTGAGCTTATGCGTGGTCGCACACCAGTGAGTAAGTTGACCCCTTCTTGGCTGAATTCTAGTAGTGATGTTCCCTTTACCCATGACAATGCTTCCTTGCCCATCTCCGTGGGTGACTTAGTCAAGGTTAAGCCTGGTAGATTTACCAAGGGTCTTGGCAAATTTAGAGGTCCCTACAAAGTCAAGAAAGTTTTTCCCAACTTCATCTTACTGGCCAATGGTGAGAGTTGGAATTACCGGAGGGTAGCTCTCTACCAGAAATGTAAAGACTCCTCTTCTGATGACCTCACTCCTGCCAAAGGGGATGGTTGTAATGGTTATTTATTGTCCTCTGGTAATTCCTCATCTCTTATTCCCTTGTCAACCAGTCGGGGGGAGGTGGGTGGTGGTGATGCCTCCACTTCCTTGTGTACCCATCATAGTAGTTCTGTGATTGATTCCGGTTCTACTTCTCTTGCTTCTTCATCTGTACCTTGTACTCCTACTCTTTCTTCCTTTTCCCTACCTGATGTCCGATCAAGGAGCTCTCGCTCCCGCCACCCTCCTGTATATTTGAATGACTATGTTCATTAATGTTTCTTTCTTCTGTGTTCCTGTGTTTTCTTCCCTCGCAAGGAAGGGAGATATGTTGTACAGTGCTTTGCTTCCCTCCCGAGCTAGCACTCTAGATCTCACCATGTATTCCAAGTTCTAGAGTTCTCTCTTGCCCTGTTGGCAGTTGGAGCTCTGGTCAGACAGGGAGCTGATCTACTAATCTCTGTGCTGCAATAAAGCTTATATCAAGCTTACCTCTACATGTGGTCTTACCTCTACATGTGGTCTCCAATCAATTTACATCACCAATCTAGATTGATTGCTTTAGGGAACGATTTTGAGAGCCTTGAGAGCGAGAGAGTGAGAGAGAGAGCGAGCGTGCGTGTGTGTGGAGTGTTCCCAGGGTCAAAAATGAATGGCCTTGAATTTTCTATCTCCGGTTCTGGTAGAATGCTTTGCTAATCCTGGTCACCACACTGCATAAGACTTCAGCATGTTCCAAAATTGTTTTCAAGTGCAAAAACCACAATGTTACGTAAAACAAGAAAAGGTCTGCCCACATTATCAAGCGTGTAATCAAAAACAATGGTCCTAGACCTGAATCCAATTCTAGATTGCTCATGGTATCTAATCTAAACATTTATACAAAAAAATGCATCAACCCAATGTAGGAGCGGCCTCAATACCAAGGTCAAGGTACTCAATATCCCAAACAATTCAGTACCTTGACCACCTTGAACGATACTAGGGTGAGTCTGCGACACCGCCAGATTTTATCTGTTTACCATTAGGAATGCCCCTTATGCACGACCCTTATATCTTACCTTTATACCTAGGAGTTTTACACCCATCTAGTATTGAGGCTGCTCCTTCGTCCTGAAGAAGACCCGCAGGCTGAGTCTACCACTAACCCACAAACATTAAGTCGGGTCGAAACATCGACGCCCCCTTTTGTACCCCCTTGGACCACAAAAAAGACCTACTGTGCAAACGTGCAATAATAAATTGGAAATTAATATTTTATGCACTAGGTTGTGAATACTGTATGTGGCTAAGCCAACAGTGTCTGGAATCAATGAACCAGCATTTTGTTTTCTCCTTTTAAATAATGTCACACATTTTTTGCCCCTTTCTCACTCACTCGCCTTAATTCCCGAGCACTACCTCCTTGCACGTCCCCTTGAGCATCCTCTATTCTGTACCTGAATGTTATGAATTACCTTTGAATTACAAAAGGAATATATCTTTGGTAGAATTAAAAAATGTGTTAATTCTCCAGCTTGTTACATTGGGTTGATGCATTTTTTGTATAAATGTTTAGATTAGATATCATGAGCAAGTGAATGAAAGCTCACATTGAGTAACTAATGATTGTAAGTCTGATTAACTCTAGAATTGGATTCAGGTCCAGGACCATTGTTTTTGATAACGTACTGTACCCAGGTCCAGGACCATTTTGGGTCATCCCATTGTTAATCTTGGTCACATTATCAAGCAGTCCCTCCCATTTACCCCAATGCGAAATATCCATTTGTTCATCCGAGCCTTCCACCTAGTTGTCCAGTTGTAGCTGAGTTAATTATTTGTAAAGTGGTGTTGGTATTTTTTGGGTGACGTGCTCTGATGCCCTTTGGGGCATTCTCTGCTAGCATTTATTTAATTAGCAACATAATCTGTCTCCGAAGTAAGGCCATAAAGGATACATAATATTTACATCTTAAATATGCTACCAGTTCTCTCCCTCAATATGTATGATGCAAAATGTGCTGTCACAGAACAGGTACGGTCACACTTGCTGCCAAAATTTACTTTCCCTTCATGTGCAAAGTGTCTGATCTAATTGGAGTTCCGATGCTGAAATACACAGTTTATTTTTGTGCTTGCTTAAGGTTATCCCGTGCTGACATTTTTGGCAGTAAACTTACATATGTCTACAGAAGTAGTTCAGTAATTCTAATTTCTAGAATATAAAGTACGCTCGGTTTCCTCTGATCATCCAGATTGTTGTTTGGGACTCTGTAAGTTTTAGAAAGACTGTTCTAAAGTCACAAAGTACTGTGCCTAGGACTGCGGGACAGGGTTTTGAATTTACAGCTAGATTCAAGTCTAGCCTTGGAAGGGAACAGACATAAATAGGCTGTGTCTGTCCTACATCTGCTAAAGCTTCAATTAAGTCAACGTGTAAATGATTGGACTATAAAAAAAAATGTTTGTTTACTCTAAAAAAATTATTTGCGAGCACTTATATGATGTGTGCGCTCCATACTTCAAGGCCCCTTCCCCGATGTACTGAGCAGCTGAGTGCGTGCAGTTTGGTCCTCTAGGGGCCTGCACACCTCCTTATTCAGTGGAATCCTTCTACATGTCCAGCGTTCATTCTGAAGAGGACATACCTGCTTACATTCTGTGGGGTAATTACGCGATTTATAACACATACTCTGTTATTTGGTTTAACGTTCATTTTAGTTTACTCTTCAGTTGTCAAGTGACTCCACGTCTTTCATGGCACCTGCAAACCCTCCTGATTTTTGGAGCCAACAGAATTGCTCACGCTGGCATTTTTAAGTCCATACTAATTCCGCTGCATAGGGCACTACTAGTCCCAAAATGCAAAGCGGCGTTGGCTTAAAAAAAATTGTGCACGTGCTGGAAGTATCGCGTGATCAGTTGATCGCAACATATCTGCAAAGTTAGTGATTGTGCGTTGTGCACATGTGCATTTATTTCAAATATCCGATTGTTTCAAAATAGGACAAATTAGAAATTAATCCGTCATCGCACACTTTGACAAAGCCATAGTTTTCTTGCACTTTATTCGCCCTCCACAGTTTGTAGGGTTGACCCCTGTAAATATTATACATGAAGCTTTGAAAATCAAGCAAAGCTGTGTATAATAGTGTTATCTTCAGCTGTTTAAATTGTAACTGAAATGTGCCACCTTCCTCTTTGCGCAAGGATACTGGTGTTGTTTGCACCAAATTCATGTCCAGATGTAAATGTATGCTGAAAACATCTACAAGTGTCTTTCTTAACTTGACACAAGCTTTGCGACCTTGTCTTTTGTGTGGGGTTTTATATAGCGCAGACTAGACCCAGAGGTATCCAAGGCACCAGTTGGGTTACAGACGAAAACATTCATTTTTGTTCCGCATGGTGAGATTAAGTGATTTGCCCAAAATCACAGAATGTTGAGCACCCTGCCGAGACTCGAACCCGGTTCCTCAGCTCTGAGTTCGACCGCACTAGCCGTTAGGCCATATTCCTTATCCTGGTTAATTCAGTATTGATTGAGTATGTGTAGCAGCAGTACTATTAGTGGTAGTTGTTGATCTCCGATCGTATCACAGCTGGGTCTCTAGTGTTTACGCACCAATGCGATAGGGCTGGGTTCACAAA
The DNA here is from genome assembly GCF_964261635.1 of Lissotriton helveticus. Taxonomy (NCBI): domain Eukaryota; kingdom Metazoa; phylum Chordata; class Amphibia; order Caudata; family Salamandridae; genus Lissotriton; species Lissotriton helveticus. The sequence goes on along the minus strand of NC_136062.1, from coordinate 441,682,148 downwards.
TTAGCAGTTGCATTTAGAAGCTCATTTTGCATAATATTCCCTATGTCTGCATGTGCAAATAGCTTTTTTGTAGTATTTGCACGTGGGGAAGTCTTGCTCACTTAGCGGATGCAAACACTTGCATCATGCGCACAAAGCATAATTTTGTTTAGGGCACAACCTGGCGATGGTCCCCAAAGTGGTATTCACAGTCTAATCACGATTTGTGACTTTGTGCTTGAAACTATAACTTTTACGTTTTTCGCAAACAAAGTTAATTTGTTAGCTATAATGCCCGTTTAGGCCATACAAACAATCACATAGATAAAAAACTTTTTTATTAAAAACATTTAAAAAACTATTAAAGATACATTATATTGTAAATATCTCCATTATTGTCAATGTAAACTCCAAATGTGAAAAGCACACTTGAGAAAAGTGTGCAATTTGATTACCAGGTTTCATATATTCCTATTTGTTGGACACAAAACCATTTGAATGGTCGCTCCCCAGACTTTTTGCCTTTTGGTCCTCTTGTTGCTGCGTTCGTTTTTGTTGGCTTTACAACTATGCCTATTGCTACCCACTACTGTAGCTCTAAACCTATGTCTGACTTCTTCACTCCTTCAGCCGGCCATGTAGTTTTTAAACTATCATGTCGACTTGTCAGGACAAGCATTGGCATAGCCAATAGGTCTCGCCTTTGGGACCTTATAGTATTTAGCCATGCAACGGTTGATGCTGTTGCACGAACGATATTGTGCTGCATAACTAAATACTTATAAGGCCCCAAAGTCTAGACCTATTGGTTATCCCAATGCTTGTCCTATCCTTGTATCAGCAGCGAGCACTTTGGGGCATGAAGTTCAGATTTAATTGTTAAAACCAGACAACATGTTAAAAAAAATACAAAGCAAAACTCTGGACTGGGTGAGACATTTGAGCAAGGACCCACGGAACTGGAGAATTCTAAACTTGCTCGCCAATGAGCCAAAAAGTAACTCGAGTTAAAGGTCTGTGTGATGCTGCCTCATTACATCTCTCCTGCTGGTTAGTGGGAGGTAAAATGAAGAGAAGAAAGGTGAAATATATCTATTGGTGGCAACCCGTAGAAGGCTGCGGATTCAATAAAACTGTCAACAATCTCGTCTGTGCCAAAGGGGCTCAATTTGGGATCATCAGAATGTTTCACTGCAAATTGTATTTAGATGTGGGAATGAATTATGAATTTGATTTTGTCAAAAATGAAGGCTCAGAAGTGAGAAACAGGTGTTGCCAGAAGAAAAAAGCCCTTAACGACCTCTGAAACGGTGGTAACGTTAGGGGGAGACCTACCCTTATAACACTTTATTCAATTTTTCCCTACAAATGGAGCATTCCATTATGAAATTAAAACATAACGTGTGCAGTCAGTGCGGATAAAGAATCAGAAAGGAAAAAGAAAATGCATTAAGTGGTGGGGTACATAACAAGGTATATGCTATCGAATTTAGGCACCGTTTTACATTCAATACAAGTTTTCCCTCACCAGAGAGACAACCATGGACTACTAATAACTTATTCATTCGCATGTTATACACGCCCTCTAGATAGTGCTACAGAGCACGTGGTAAGAGAAAGGATGGATAGTGTTAGATTACAATTCTTTCCACATGTCAAACCATAAATGAAAAAGGAAACCTTACACTGGGCAAAAGCTCGTCAGCTATTTAATTTCCCCATACAAACACTCCCTACTAAAATAGGACTAGTGTAAACATCACAGGGTTCATAGTAGCTGCTAAGTACAGCTCAAGGCACCAAATCACAATGAATCGAATTTGGTGGCCGTGCCTTGGGGCAAAACCACAATCCAACGCATAGATCTGCAGGTGTGTTTGTTCCTTCACTGTGCCTCCACATGGCAGCCATCTAGACACCACTGTGGTCACACTGCCAGACACCACACAGACTTCACTATCTGGCTCGGCCTTGCTCAAGGCTTATCCGGCTTACTCGCGTCACTCGGAGGGATTTTTAAGAATCCGGAAGCCCTCGTTTGTAAGCAGCTTTCACAGGGCTCTCTAATATTTAGCCATTCTTTCGACAGAAGGAAAGGCGGTTTTACTTGGGATTTTTAACAGTTCCTCTGACCCTACAAGACGTGCCAGACAAGCCTGACCAGGGAAATGAAAATAAATTAAAGTCATTTTAAAGAGGCAGAACCAACTCTTTCTTCGGTGACAGCTAAAGTCCACTGCAACCAAATGTGAAGGTTTGCACTTAGGAAACAGAAAGTACAACGGGGTTGGGAGAAGGATATAGTTTTAGAGAAACAAAAGGGAAGGGTTGGAGGATTAAACTGGACTGTAACACAAGGAAGACATGGCAAGAGATAAAAAGGTGCTGGAACGATAAATGTCCCAAGTCGTAAAAACAGAAGGATGTTAAAGTCCACAGCTGAGCTACACAGTGCAGTCAACAATGGATGAAGGAGCGGCTACCTGGAGCACTACATGACACTACTGGCTACTGAACTAATTATGCTCACCACAAGAACAACTGGGGGTCTGTATAGGAGCTGGAAGCGCTCCAAAATAAGCTACAAACTCCTAAAAAGTAAGACCCATACAAAGAACATTGGAATCCAATGTTCTTTGTATGGGTCTTACCAACAATCTAAGTAGGTCCATTTGAAGGTTCGCCCTGTTACGCATTTAGGTAGTAAGACTTATATAGCTCTACCAGCACGAACGTACTTTTTAGAAGTTCGTAGCTTATTTTGGAGCGCTTCCAGCTCCTATACAGACCTTCAGTTGTTCTTGTGGTGAGCATTACTGGTATGGGGATATTACTCTGGGTGGTCTTTAAATTTTCCCTCAGACCCTTCTTTCCCGATGTTATTTATTATTACTGAACTAATTACCCACAAGGACCCATGCTCATCGCCACTTTTGTAAGTGAAGAAAGGTCCTTGTGGGTAATTAGTCCAGTAGCCAGTAGTGTATATTAAGTAGTTTATTCAGTTACAAGAAAGATGGTAAAGACCCCACCGGTACCAGCATCCTATTGCTAAGCCCCACTCATTCCAACTGACCACTCATCCAAACCATGCACCAGTGAACATTCTATTAGATCTCACTCACCCAGGCTGAGCAGCAAGGAACAAGGAGACACAGAATATCACACATCTCATACAGTGCAGTGAACCCTAAACACGCGTGCCGCGGCTTGCCAGCAGTGTACAAACTGCACCCCCCCTCCCCCAGGGGCTTCTGGGGCTGCTATACACCCTCCCACTGCATTACCAGCTCTGGAGTCGTATTTGAAAGAGGAACTAATTTAAATACAAGTAATCTCGTGTACCCGCCTGCTTTCCCTTGTGGTTTCGTCAGTGTTTGGAGTAAATATTTATTATGTAAAAATGTGGCACAATTTGCTTAAATATTAAAATGGTAACAGTAACGTTCAAACAATATATTATAATTTTCTGACGCTATGTGGCATTAGTAACAAAAAATAGGGGGGGGTGAATATAAAAAAAGTACAATGGCGTCACAGAAAGTTACATAACAGAACTAACACGCTCCCGGCTTTAATGCCAAAGGGTGCATTTTCGGGTCTACCACAGTGAATATTTGGTATACTTCTTAAAGAACATTCTACCTAGGGACACAGACAGAGGTTTACACTTCACATATACTGCTTTTTAAAAAACATTTTTTAGAGAGCTCAATTTTCTAAATAATTATTGACACAGTGTACAAGTTTTAAGGATCTCAGAGGAAAGCGTTATTAGAGAGCATGTCCTGCCTGCAACAGAAGCAGGACAAAGCAATTTGAGAAAATAGTGCTAAGAGACTGTGATTTTAACTGCCTGAGTAACAACACACGTAACAGGGGGTTACGAAATGCGACAAAGCGGTACTAAGGAGAGAGTACTAAGCCTTTTGACCAATGAGCAGCCACAACTTACAGTAGACAATGACACAAGCCAATGAAAAATGTGGAGGCGCTTTAAGTCCCTACCTCAATACAGCATTCCTTGCAGAGCAGTGTATGCGCTGCCCAGGCTCAACCGAAATGGGAAACATCATTTACCACGAAGGCATTACCACTACTAACGTTTACCACGTGACACTTACCACGCAGGGTGCCTTCCACGCAGGGTGCCTTCCACGACGTCTTTACCACGGGCTGGGGGGGAGACGTGGTATTCCTTCAAGTCGTTCTGCGTGGGCTTGGGGGGCAGAGGGGGGGGGGCTCGGGTGGGGGCTCGGAGGGGGGCTGGGGGGGGTCTCCCCCCCAAAAATAACAAGCAGGTTACTTAAAAAAAAAAAACGAACATAAATTTAAAAGAAAAAGGAAAGAGCCTCCCCCAAAGACGTGCCGTGTACGTCAAAAAAGCTGTCCTTTTTTTATTTTGGTATACGTGTTTTGACGCTTGTTTCAATGGAGGATGGAAGTAAGGGCTCGTAGAGAAAGACGTGCAGGTAAGACGTTTCTAGGCGTAGTAAAATCCTACGTTGTAAATACCAGCGTGGTAAAGCCACTTGCGATGTAAAATTCGCGTGGTAAAGCCATGCGTGGTATTTGAAATCGTGGTATAATCATATATTCAACCGAAATAGGAGAGCACCACTGATGACATGTAGAAGGGTAGAATGGTTTATCAGATGCCATTACAGAGGATACACACACAAAATGTATTTTTAACACATGGTTAAGCGTCGGTAACAAGCAGATCACATATGGCCTATGGCTCCAAGGTTTCTAACTGGTGATCCTTGCGGGCAGCCTGGGAAAAGAAACAGGAACATTTCTTAACCCGATGTTGTGTAGGCTCTTTTGTCCTCACTTCAAGGATGAATGCCACAACCTTCCCTGCAGCAATCTGAGTGTAGCCCAGCGAGACGCTACGGAGCTCCTTTTACTCTTAAGGAGAAAACTGAGGTGTCCTTGGTATGGTTATGAGAACTATACCTGCCCCCTCCACCTCTGACTCATACTCAAAAGTAGTCAGTCACATCTTTCTCCCAAAGCACTGGCTCTCAGTGTTCCTCCAGATTTTGAACCATGGTATGGTCACTGCTACAAAGTTGTCAAGAGAGTTCTCCCCCGTCAACCCATCACCCTATCCCCCCCCCCACCCCTCGACTCCCCTTTCAGCCTTTAGAGGGGTGGGGTGCTAATAACCTTCTGCCTCCCCTCTTGGCATGGGAGGGCGATGCACACATATAACGAGAGTACCTCTTTCTTTTACTGGTCGGACCACTAGCTTTTTTTCTTTTTACACTACGGTCACAAACTTTCTACAGTATGTTTTAGTGTTTTTCCACATTAAAATAAATAGATGTGTACGGGACAAGGACCTCTGCGTAAGTGAAAGCTGGTCCCTACTGCTCGCTATATACTACTAAAAATGCAGTTGTATCATTCTGTGGGACACAGAGTGCCTGTGAGAGAGTTTGAGCACAAGTCTCACTGCTGCACATTGTACCACCTGCAGTGTGGGTAGAAGATATTTGGGTTGTCCTAAGTAGAGACTATTACAGTATTCCAATCTAGACATGATGTGTGCATGGACCACTAAATTCCAAGCTTCAAAAGGCAGTAAGTCCAAAAATCTCTTCATAGATTTGATATAGGAAAAATAGGCGCCTGAGATCGTCAAAATTTGAGGTCGAAAGAAAAATCTCAATTTAACTTGACTCCTTAATTCCTGGCCATTGAGATTTGAAGGGGGTGTTGCTAGCTCTTCGGGCCACCTGTTTGCAGCAGAAAATAGAGTACTCTGCCAAATAAGTTTCGGTTTTATCTGCGTTACATTTTAACTGATGGTTATCCATCTAGGCAATGACCTAGGAAAGACACCGTTTAAAAGTCAATTTAGCACCGAAAGAACTCTTATCTAAGAATATCGAGAGAAAGAGAGATATCAGAGGAACCATATAGATATTAAACAAAGCCAGTCTCAAGGAGGAGCCCTGAGGAACCCTCTATCTGAGCATCCTATCTCCCAAACTGATGTGTCATAGCGTAATGCCCGTTTTCTGTTATGGAGGAAAGATTAAAACCATTGTAACTATTTCACAAATACCTAAGTCCTCTATGCCATTAAGCAATATGCATGTGACATGGTGTCTAATGCCGTCGCCATATGAAGCAAGATCAAGACTGTGTTTAAGCCCTTGTCTTACATTATTTTGATAGATTCTGAAACTTTCAGAAGGGCCGATTTCGTGCCATGTTAAGGTCTAAAGCCTGACTGGGAAGTATGAAGTAGGTTAAATCTTTTTAAGTATTCCACAAGTAGTACATTCACTTATTTTTCTAACGTTTTTACTAGGCCAGGAGTAATGAGATAGGTCTAAAATTGGTCAAGTTCCTCAGGTCAACCAAAACCTTCTTCAACAGAGGTTTTAACCTGCTTCCATGATTCAGGGACTTGCGCATGGGTCAGAGTAGAATAAAAAATGTACAAATATTATTAATAATACTAAGAGCGTTCCATAAAATTGCTGGTTGATGGGGGTCCAAAGAGGATCCATATGTAAAGCTCTTAAGACCAATTCAGCTTCCTGTAACATGATTAATTTAAAGTCAGCACACGTACTGTTGACTGGAGAAGAGTGATACAGGTAATATTTTGTCTTTAAACCTATCCTTACTACTGGTAAATGATACTTGGAGGTCTATATTGTGTTTTAAAAAGTCACCTATTTCATCACATAAAAATTCTTGTTATGGTAGAATTTCCAAATTACAGGCTCTGGAATAAAGAAACGAATTTTTGAAAAATCTCTGGTGGTTCATTTCTACCCTTCTCCATTTTGGTAGCAAAAAAAATCCTCTTGACTTTTTTTACGGACTTAAAACATTTCTTAATGGCAGATTTAAAGATGCCCCTACCCTCTGGAAGATATTAGATTCGCCATTTTCCTTTAAGACTTTTACAGGATGCCACAATGCAGAGAACTTTAGTTCAGGCATGACGGATCATAGGATAGGGGAACAAGCCCTGACAGTCCTCCTAAAGGTTGTCACAGTGTAGGTCTCTCGCTCTTGACAAATAACATTGCAGAAGACATTCATCACTGAAACTGAAAACCAACTCTGAAACGACTAGATGCACCATGGTCTTTCCTTGTACACAGTTGAAGAGACTCCAATACTTTGTTTCCACACCCAGTGAGAGTGGTTTCATTCATATATATTTGGTAAGCTGTACCCATGGTTTGTCGGTTACTCTGTCAATACGTGACTGTGTCAATTTGTACAGTTCCCAAACTTTGGTATACCATACCGTCTATGCACGTTTGTTCAATAAGCCACTGTTTATTCCCCAGATATGCATGTTAGAAAAGAGATCAGCTTTTTTCATTAGACAAATAGTCTGCCTTGCTCTGTTTGTGTTAGTAAGGTCCCCCATATTTACATTTAGTTGCCACTTATGTGTTGGTACTGAGTTCCACAGTTAGTTGTTACCATCTTATGCATAGGCACAGTGTTTGTTCCGTCATCCACAGTTAATTTCCCCAACTTTGTATTCAGCAGTTAACTTCCCTATGGATAACACAAGCTAACATGCTTGTGCTGGCACATGCATCAATGATTTTATCGCCAGAAAGCTAAAAGCATAGCAGAGAGCCAGGGACACCATGGAGAGAACTCAGCATGAACAAGACGCACCTGACTTCGCGCAGCCAAAAACAATTCCAGGGCAAATAGACAGGTCCTCAACTGCATGGCTGCTTCTCACCCCAGTGGCCTGTCACAGTAGCATGGAATAGGTTGATTTAATTGGATGAACCACAACTACTTATTTCCATTACTGCGTAACTATGCTAATGTACTGTAATTGCTAGAACATATTAGAATGCTGAACATTCGATTTCAACTATTCAACTTGTAGAAAGGCGATTATATTCACCAGATAAGCAATTTTACTCAATTAACAAGTAAAATAAAACTCGGGAGTGAAACCATGAACTGCAGTCCTTTAAAATGCGTCAATGCACTTTCACTTTCCTGCCTTTACGCCAATATAGTTTTCGCCTATAGAGGCAGTTGAAAATAAGAACTTTAATATATATTTTATCATGGGGCTTATAGAAAACAGTTGAGAAGCCTTGTAAGCAACCCAGATGCGCATCAAAAATTGAATTGAAAGGGCTATGAAAGGAGTGGACTTAATTAAACATGTATGAGGTGGAGGAAACGGAGTAGAATACAGCCATTCAAACACAAGCTAAAAGAAACAATCTTTAATCAGTAAAAGCATATTATTACAGACAGAAACCGCACAGCCTGATGGTCAAGAGAGCCTATTAATGTGGGTACTCTCCTAGGCAGGGCCGGTCCTAGAACTTCTGGGGCCCTGGGCGAAAGGAAAGTTGTGAGGCCCCTCTAATTTGCATGTAGAATCCAGCTGCAGCCAAGATCTCGCGGGGGTTCGCGCGCGCGGGGGGGGGGGGGGGGGGGGGGGGAGTAGTTTAAAAATAAAATAAACTTACCTTCCCAGGTCTTGCGTCATCTCTGCTCCTGACCTGCTTTCCTTCTTTCCTGCCTCTAGCAGGAACAGGAAGCAGGCAGCCTCCCTTCCCTAAGCCAATCACAATACTGCAATGTCAGCCGACCAGCCAGGCGCCTATGGGGAGGCCATTTTCTCCATGTAGGGTGCACTGGTGCCTACATGGAGAAAGGCCAGCATGTGCATGACTGGAGGGCAGACCAAACAGTCAGGGCCCTTAGCAGTGGGCAAGGCACTCCTCCCCTGTCCTAAAGCAGACCCGCCCGCCCCCAACCAAACACTTCTGCTTTCTCGCAGTGCGCGTAGCAGAAACATAAAATGGTAGTTTTTGCATTTTGTGTTTCTGCTTTTCGCACTGCGAGAAAGCAGTGGGGCAACGCTCCTCCGCCCTAGTGGAGGAGCTTTGAAAGTTACATTGCGGGACTATTGATCTTATTTGTCATCCCTGAAGAGACCTAACGTCGATATCAGTAACAACATGGGCAAAAAGATAAATATACAAATTAAATAAGTCCATATATTTTAAATCTGTATTAAATGGATTAAATTTGTCACATTGGATGGAAAAGCTAGGTGCAGGTCTCACAAAGATGTATATTATTTACTCCTCGTTAACCTATTGTTTCGAGATAACTCCATGATACAATTTCCAGTTCTGCCTCATAAAGGGGGGAGATACTGTGAGGTAATGAGGGGCGGGATCATTCAAAAAATAAAATGACACAAGAGAAAACCTCTCGCACCATGGATATAATTGCAAATTTCAAAAGGCCCCCTTATCTTTCCGTGCCATTATTGTGCTACCTTAGGATGACATTAATACTTCGTAATTTGTTTTAACATAAACCCTCTCATCAGTATCCCACAGGCACATGCTAAGAGACATAGGACAATCTTTTTTGTGTGTAGGCTCTTTACTCACCAGAATTATGTTAAGTTTAAAACACAACACATATAGTAACCATTACATTGCATGACACTACAACACATGTCATTACAACGCATGTCATTACAATGCATACCATTACAACGCATACCATTACAACGCATAGTACCCTTACACTATCCAACACTTCCCCTACTGTTTCAGCCCCTGGAGTTAGAATAGTAATTTTTACCCCTACACTACCCAACACTTACCCTACTGTTGCACTACCTGGAGTTAGAATAGTAATTTTTACCCCTATACTATCCAATACTTACCATAAATGCAATGTAGTGGTATGTGTTGTAATGGTATGCGTTGTAAAGGTAGTATGCGATGTAATGGAATGCATTGTAAATGTAGTTTCTTAAAATGCGATGTCGTGTCATGCGATGTAATGGAATGCATTGTAAAGGATGTTGTGATGTGAAAAATGTGTTGTAAAGGCATGCGTTGTAAAAGTATGCTTTGTAACTTCATACAACCCATGGTATAGGCCCAGATTCATCAAAGGAAAATCTGGTCGCAAAGGGGCAGATTCCCAGAATCTGCCCCTTTGCGACCGGTATGTTTGCATTTGGGATGCATCATCCCAAATGCAAAAATCGCAAATTGAGAATTCGCTAAATTGCGATTACTTGCATTTAAGGAATCTCAAATTGAGATTCCTTAAATGCAATGCATTAAATTTAAAAAAATAGCGATTTCGCTAATAGGGCACGCAAATTACGATGAAGTACAACTTCATGGTAATTTGCAAAAACTTTGAAAAATGCACTAAAGTGCATTTTTCAAAGTTTCATGTTGCGCACACACATGCCCTAGGGGCATGCGTGTGCGCAACATATGTGCACAGATTAATTTCAGGGGTGCAACAGGGTGTCCTTTGGACACCCCTGCACCCTTGAAATCGCATTCTCATTTTGCGATTCGCTAATTGCGATTCACAAATTGAGAATGTCTTCTCATTCATTCCTATGGGCCTTTAGGCCCATAGGAATGAATGGGGAGGTATTCCTTAATTGCGATTCGCAATTTGCGAGTTGCAATTAAGGAATTTTAAGAAATCGCTATTTTTTTAGTGATATCTTCATGCATTGCATTTTGCTATTCCTTAATAGCGAATCGTTATTTTTCGCTATTAAGGAATAGCAAAATGGGTTCTTGATGCATCTGGGGGTATGTCACCTAAATGCAGTTCAGTGGAAAATATATAGGGTTTGCTCCAAGTAGGAGTGCACTGCAGTCCTGGCTCTACTGATTTAACCAACTGTTTGATTCTGGGCAAATAATTTTGGCACTGTGCCCCGTCCACTGATTTGACAGCAGGGCAGCACTTTGAAACAGCTTTCATGTGAGAAATAGACATTAAAAGATGACTCCCCGGAGAAGTAGAGGTGGGAGAAGATGTGTTACGTCAGGGCTGCTGATTTTTGACGGTGTCTCATCCTGTGATTCTCGCAAGTCACTTAATCACACTGTGCCTAAAAAAAGGAATATGTCCATGTTCTGTAACTGGTGCTCGCGTAAAGCACTCCAATACCTTTGGGTCAAGTTTGCGCTATATAAAAAGAGCAGAAGAAAACGGGTTTCATTTACACATTGAAAGCTATTTGCATTTAAATTACGGAAGGTGCTCCTGATCCTTAATGGTGCATGCCCCCCTCGTGTGCTACAACGCCTTCTTTTCAGCCACTGACAAGCATCTCTTTCGCAGCTCATCAGCATCTGAAAGAGTGAGAGTTGCTTGTCTTTATAAATGTTAAAACTGTCAGGCCCCAAAATGCGTGCTAATTGTCACTGGCGTGGGAAGTGGACAGCATCCTTAATCACAGGTCAAACCAAAATTCAGAAGGGCCTCGCGCGACACGTGGGGCTGCAAGGCCCAGGGGGGGAAGGGGCCCCCTCCCTGGGGGTTAACAGCCATTGCCACGGGCTGCAAGGCACAGGGGAGGGGGGCCTCTTCCGCTATTCCTACACAAGCCTGTGAAGCCCAGAGGAGAGGCAGCCCTTCCCTGGGACACGCAGTGCTCACCACAGGCGCGAAGCCTAAGATGTGGTGAGTTAACACTTTTGCGAGGCCCCCTGTTGATGGGCTGAGCTCGGGGCCCTGGGCAGCCGCCCATGCTGCCCATGCCTAGCGCCGGCCCTGCTCCTAGGATAACGACTGCACTGCTGGTGAGAAATGCAAGTACTCTTCATTTAATTTGAAAGAACTGCAGATACGGATTACCTGCACATACCGTTCGTTATATCCACACGCAAGATGTGGTATACATCCTTGTGCAGACCTCGAAAAATCCATTCGCAATAGCGAGTGAGATTTTATCAGGTCGAGCAATTTTTAGCATTTACTCGACCGTGCTGGCGAGTTAACTTGAGCTAAAATGTACCGGTGTCTGTTCATACAAAAAGGGAATGAGCAATTCTTTATGCCTTTAAATGTTGTTTTTGTCTTGACACATTTGCAATCTAGTCAAGGACAAGGGTCAAATGTCAGTTTGGATTTACGAATTGTTGCTCATCTGTTCCTAGGATATGGTGTTTTATTTTCTTTCTTATATCATAATATAGTACGTGCTTTTTGTCAAATGATTTATTTGGCAATAATTGTGAAACAAATGGCTGCACAACGTAAGGGTTTTTTTCAGACAACATTTAAACTGCTTGTAAATGAATAGTACCAATATTTTAAAATATATCAGGAATTATGAAATATTTTTTTGTAATTCAGAAGAGTGAGGTAAACAAAGATTTTCATAGGAGCAACACAAATCAGCACAATTTACTAGGTGAAGTGCTAATGACAAATAATTGCATAAACTTAATTTACAGATGCTGTATGCTATATAGTTTTAAAACCACGTCAGTGGGAAACTCTGTGGCCACTTCAATGTAAGATTTGCTGATTGCAAATGACAGTGTGCAGCTACTTTATGCTTTAAATATGTATTTAATAAAAGCGACAGTTTTTTCATATGATTGGAGACACATTCACGCTCCCACGCTGATGACGAGGTTAATAAGCTGAAGGAAAATCGGCGGACATGTGTATCCTATATGTGGCTAGATTACATATGGAGCAAACGTTTAGTCTATTAAATCAAACAAAAAGGTTTTCTGTACAGCAGACATGCTGAACTCCCATATTTGAAGGTGCTCTCATATGTGGTCAAGAAGAAAAAAGACATTTTAAAGAATTAAGATACTTGACCAGGACTACATAATTTTAAACCAGTTTATGGGTAAAGAGCATTATAATTGGACCGACTAGATTATTTAAGTCACTAGACCTCCAGTAATAGTAACATTTTTAGGATTTTTCGAAGCCTGTTGTCCAACATCTTGGTGGTTTGAATACGGTCCCTGCGACTTCTTCTTTATGTTGCCGAAGACCCTTCTTTATGTTACCACCACCCTCCCCAACCCTATTTTGGGGACTCTCCCCAAATTCCTTCTCCCCCACTCGTAGCATCCACAGGCCTACGGTTACCGGTGGTTATCGTTCTTCCTGTGCAGGTGCGAAGTCCAACATTTATACTTCTGTCCCCGTGTGTACATATGTAGCAGACGTAGGTGCTGGTACGGTCACTCGCTGAGATTGCCTACTATTGGGTTGGAAAGGGCTTACTTCCACGAGTGTTGGCACAGTTAAGACAGTATGTTGCCTTGGCGCAGGTCCCATGGCACACCACTTCTTGCGATGCCCCATGCGGCACCGCTGTATACTACCCATTTATGATGCCAAAGTCCCCGGCCGCGTTTCGCTTAGTCACCTTTGGTTATACTAAATGATGAGCAGCCTGCAACTGCTGGTTTACTCCACGGTACAGCTCCCATTAGGATGGCATATACGGTATATGCCATCCTAACGGGATCTGTACCATGGAGTAAACCAGCAATTGCAGGCTGCTTCATCATGGGCTATAGGAGAAACCCAATGATTATTAGTGCAGCCCCTACAAAGCCCCCTTCCAACCCCCCAGCATTTGAGGTCAGCCTCCCAGGATTTGTCCCCTTATAGATTGTTCTGGTCCTCCCCAGAATACCACCCTCAGCATCTGTAAAATTGCACAGCAAACTCCGATTAACTACAATAAAATCCGCTTTTTGCATTAGCAAGGGTACAGCAATGGAATGCTTTGCACAGCTCCCAGATGTCAGTGCCAGTTACCCCCAGAGCATTGCACAAGGGTTGGGGGTGGTACAGTTGTCCCCGAGTGAACTCTATTTTTTCCAAGGCAAATGCGGCTCCCACGTGACTCACCTGCCCACCGCCCTAATCCCGGGCCCACTTGGATGCCGCCCCCGAGTCCCCAGACTCTCAGGGCGCTGAGAAGGGTGTAGGCGGCCCGGAGTCCCAGCCAGGCTACGGCCAGCAGGCCGAGCCAGCAGAGGAGGGACCCTGCCTCTGAATGGAACCACATCCCGTGCATGACAGCGGCTAGGAACCCAGGCTCGCACAGCGACCCGGAAGAGGTGACAGTAGGACGCACGGCGCATGCGCGCACACTGGGGGGGGCGGGCACAAGTGAAGTATGGCAGGTAAGGGACGGCGCGTGCGCGGACACGCACTGAGCATGCGTAACGACTGGCGGCAGTCAACGCAGGGTGCAACTCTAGCTGCCATCTTATAACTACCATTACTCGCCATGATTGAGATGAACATACAAACTTAAAAAGATAGTTAAAGTACATTCATTGTAATAAAACAATAACGCATCGCTTATAGTATTTAGAATCTCTACACGGTTTTTTATATTAGACATTTTATACATAATAAAAACCTGATGTAATTGCCAAATGTATGTATTCTGCACATATTAACATCTTGGTATTATCGCCTCATTTCCACGAGGAACAATGCATGTAATGTAACGTTTTTATAATAGTTGTTGTACGCAAGATAATGTTTTGCAGGACAGGCGCTCCATTTACCTCTCCTCATCCTCTTATGTGATCTATCACATTGGTCCGTTGACTACCTTTGTCCTTCTTTTATGTTTCTTGTCTTGCCTCTAAGGCAGTAAGGGGCGGGCCTGGAACTCTCGTGTTCTTCGCCCCACCCATCACGCCATTCACCCGCCTCCACCCGGCTTACTAGCGCTTCTGCTTGACGTCCAGTGCAGTTTAGGTGCTTCATGGATTCTACGTATTTCCCATGCTTCACTTCTATAGTTAGTTACTACAGCCAACAAGCATTTATAATGCAATAGGTCTCGCATTTACGAGAGTTTAAGCTGTTGTCATGACAATGCGTTTTATTTATGTTTTAAAAAACCAAAACATAAATAAAAGGCATTTCATTTACAATCAGGCCCGGCTCCAAGAATTTTTAATTGGGTGGGCCAAGGACGCATTTGGGTGGGCCACTGCGGGCTCGATTTGTCGCATATATATCTAGGCAGGCCTGCTTCAGGGCCCTCTACCTCTTCTTAGTCTTACAAGGCCCAGTAAAACTCACTCTTTTCCAAATCTCTTTTTAATGTTTTCACTCACAAAAAGTGTTTTTTCTATGTAATGTTCCTTTGATGGGAAGAGGAGGTTTCTGAGGTGGGAGTATCAGGCAAGTGACACTTCTCTGGCTCCCTCTGTGTGCGCCTTCAGGGAGAATCCCTCTTCATTACTACCTCCACCTGACCACGGACTCTTCAACGCACTCCCTTACAAGCTTGATTAGCCACTATTCCTCTCCAGTGCACCTTATCTCAAAGATGACCTTGGGCCCCGCCCCATGTTAGGACCATCTCCCTGTAAAACCATTAGTAAAATCACCTTCATACTTAAAACATTGAATAGAGCAATAAATATAATTAGCACACACTTTAAAGTATGTTCCACAGTGGCCCTTATGGCCCGACTGCTAATTAAATAAACAAAAACAGAAAGGCCATGACAGGGCCGGCTTCAGCGCTGATGCAAAAGTCTTTTTTGGCGCTGCACCAAAAACCTCTTTCTCCATAAATACCTTTACTACCACCTTCCAACAGTGTACCTCATACGTCAATGCCCCCCTATTGACCTCTTCCTCGGATTCCCTCACTGCCACACGCCACAAGTGCCCCTCATCTCCCCATAGCCCCTCCCCTTTATGACCTCCTCCTCGGATTCCCTCACTGCCACCCTCCCCCAGTGCCCCTCGTCTCTCTGTAGCCCCTCCCCCTCATGACCTCCTCATCAGACTCCCTCAATACCACCATCCACCGGTGCCCCTCATCTCTCCCTAGCTCCCCCTCCACCCCATGACCTCCTCTTCGGATTCCCTCACTGCCACCCTCCACCAGCGCCCCTCATCTCTCTGTAACCCATCCCCCTTATGACCTCCTCCTTAGACTCCCTCACTACCACCCTCTACCAGTGCCCCTCATCTCTCCCTAGCTTCCCCCTCCACCCCATGACCTCTTCCTCGGATTCCCTCACTGTCATCCTCCAACAGTGCCCCTCGTCTCTCCATAGCCCCTCCCACTACCTCCTCCTCGGATTCCCTCACTGGCACCCTCCACCAGCGCCCCTCATGTTTACGTATCCCCTCTCTCATATGCATTTAATTTGTTGTATAACGCTGCTCATATCAATGTAGTGTGTGTCAGTACTTTACACCACGCACACACTTACAGAGACAATGAATCATGCAAGTATGTAAATCAGTCTACAGAGAATGTCACATAAGCCAATGAGGATTACAAGGTGTAGGAATCATAGGTCATCCATTCTGGTGTAGTATATTTTAAGAGGGTTTGGTCTGGGGAAACACAACCTTAGGATTTAAAGAGTATTCCATGGGGGTCAGCTTTACTGATAAAAATGTATATCTGCCCAAACACTCATTTTAGCAACATTAGAATAATGAAAAGACTAGGAAGTTCTAACTATATCACAAAACAAAAAAAGCGAAGTTCTAATTATACCATTCATGTTTGTTTGCAGCTCTTTGGTGGCAGTTCATTGTTCACTGCCTTTTGTTAGGATTGTAACTTCTGAAGTAACACAAGGATCTCTGTGACAAAGGCAGTAACCCACTGAGCTATCCACATAAAATACAGTGCGTCTGCATTTAAAAAATACTAACAGACAAACGATTGCTCTAAAGCAGGATCATTAATCACCAACTTTATCTGGACATTGCCATTTTGTATTGTTTTATTGTTGACCAGCATCGGCTATGATGAAATGATAAAAACTGTTTAAATGAAGCACATACGAAGTATGCGTCCTGCTGGGCCTGTGCAGATTTTAAAAATAATTTTTTTTGTAACACATTCTCTTACCTACTCCATTAGTCATATTTTGTGTCTCAGCCTTATGTGATAAGCAGCTGCAGTGGTCAGGGGATGACTAGGAATAAACAGACCACTTTTCCGCTGCGCTGCATAGAAAAAGAAATATCAACGCAGCAGGACAGTAGGCAAAGGTTACCAAAGGTTACCGTTGTCAAAGAAAGGATTTGTCCCCTTTCACCATGCAGAGATGAAGGGGTGAAAAAAGTAAACAAAGCCTAATTAACATGTTAATGGTCTTTTAAAGACCTGTTAAGTACTTTGGTGCGGCTGCGATAATCTTAAACTGTTTGTGTGTGTGTGCGCCCGGGAAGCTGTCCCCCGGGCTGACACACACGACCTGCGGGTTGCGCCTGCCTTCAAGCCCTCACTGCGAGGGCCAAGGCTCCTGTTTGGGTGGGCCAGGCTCATCTTTGGGTGGGCCGGGCCCACCCGGCCCACCCGCTAGAACCGGGCCTGTTTACAATGCCGATAGCTAAAACTCACGTAAATGCGAGACCTGTTGCATTGCAAATGCTTGTTAAGTCAGGTATGGCCAATACCATGGTGGGGAGTTCTTTTTTTGTCGAAGTACCCTAGTCTCTAGTGGATTTATGCTGTCCCTCTGCAAAAAAAGGCTTCCCTCGTACCTGTTTATTTCAAGCACATCTTATTTATTCTCCTTGTCTTTTGGGAAACATTTTTTTCATTGGCATTAAGTCGAATGTGAGTTCACACATCAGTATGCAAGTTCAGGAGTATTCAATACAGTGGGCACAACGTTCAGCATCAAAAGTTTGAGCTATTGGTGTTGCATTATTTAGAAATGCCAATAGCTCAAACTTTAATAATGAGAGACCTATTGCATTGTAAATGCTTGTTACAGCTTGTCTGTGTTCTAGTTGTCGCCTTTGGTATGTAGTACGTGGGTCTGATGAATAGGTCTTCCTCAAGTTTCCTTCAGTCTCATTGATGACTGGTGAGGCCTTCAGTGAATCTAGGTTTTAACATGATGCTCTAGGCTGGGATGCGCAATGTGAAGGCTGTGAGATGCACCTTCCAATAGAAGGCTGCCTAGGTATGAGACATGGCATTTGGGGGCCTCCTTTCTGATCATTTACTCTGGAACAAATCAAATGCGCAAATCAGCACTGGAAATACACCGGGCGGGATGATATGCACAGAAACACAAGGGGGGAGAGGATGTGGCGTTAGGGACAAAGCTGCCGACCTTGGAGCTAGGGAACCAGGTTCAACCCTCGGTGTCGGCTCAGGAGTCTGTGATTGTGGGAAAACCACTTAAGTACCCCATGCTTATGTGTCTTTGTAATACGTAACTGATGCTTATGTCGTGCACTCCAATACCTTCGGGTCGAGTTCGCTTTATCAATGGGCGGTAGCAGACGCTGACTGACCATTAATCACCCACGAATCATTTCCCTGCTACCGTAGTGCCTAGTCACTCCAGGTGTTTACATTCTCTGTCGGAATTTACCAAAGATAAAAGTACGTGTTTCGGAAGCACGCCTTCTGATCTGCAGCCCCTCCCTCCCTGCCACCTTGTAAACAAGCATTGGCCCATCGCTGACACCTCTGAAACTCTCGTGTTTCCAGTGTGCTTGGCTGTGAGAGGAACATTCGTCAGGACCGCTCGAGGCGCCCAATGCGGCCCCCGTGCTCTACATTTAAAGACAACCCGGCTCGGACAGGAAGCCAGGCAACATGTGTTGGGACGTGGGCGGGGGGACTGCAAGAAGACAGGAATCCGACGGGAGCCTACCCCACGCTCCTGTGCCCGTGAAGCCTGCCGAAAAAAGAGAGCGTGTGAGCCAGCGGGGCTCTCGTGCTCATGGAGAGCCCCGCCTGCTGCTGAGCCTGCCACGCTGACAAGAGAGAGAGCCCGGTGAGCAGGGACTCCTCGAGAGCAGTTGGGGAGTCCTGAGTCAGCCCGGTGAGTTGCTATTCCCTGTGTGCCTCCCCGCATCAAGGGAGACAGGAGATGGGCACAGCGCGTGACGCACTTGCGTGTTCACAGTTCCAGTTCGGCCTGCAGCCTGCGCGTGCCCATCTCCTGTCTCCCTTGAGAGCCCTTGAAAGCCTAGTCGACGACAATAGTTCTTACTGGCTACAGCGCTTCGTGCTGCGTCGCCAGGTGCGAGACCTAAAAAGGGACCTAAAGCAGTAGCAAAGTACTCCAGCTATGAGCTGGCATAAGTCTAGCACGTCAAATGGCCAACCACTGGTATTGCAATCCATTCCTATAGACAATAATGGAGATAAGGGACTTAAAATAAGACCTCATAAGAGGCAATGTTAAATTATTTTTGGAGCTGACGCATGGATGACATTTTGGTTATCAAGCCACGTGAAAATGTAAGTGTCCTTTATAATACAGCATGAGGCTACAGCTTTCGATTGTAATGTGCCTCTAGTTTACTAATTTAAATGTACTGATGCTATACAGGCATGTGTGTCTTTTTAAGGTAATAAACACTGCAAGATTTACTGTTTTGATTTGCGTTTTACTTCACATCAAGAATATTACTTAACAAGTTTTCTTGATGTTAGTCACATGTTGTCGGTTTCGCGATGCTGGTCTTAGGATGGCACTTTGCTATGCCCCATGGATTATTCGTTATATAGGAAAAACAGTGGTTCCTGTGGAATGATATACTATGAGCATGGATTATTCAAGCAGGCTCCTTGATCACTGGTAACATTGGTGGACAGGCGTTGTGCCGTCATAGGAACCTCTAAATATAGAATGGTACTTTAATAATAGAAAAACACTTGGGAAATGAGTAAATGCGAAATAACATCTCAAAAATATTGTTGAGAGTAACATAATATATATGTAATTTCTCACCGTGATACCCTGGGGCACGCAGCATGAATGGCGCATTTTGCCTATTTTGAAATGGCATCTAAATAGACCACACAGACTAATTTACCCTATTCATTGTGTATAAGTAACAATGAAGAATATGTATAGTGTCTCTATAGAAATGTGGGAACTGAGACATGCATCTCACAAAAAATGCTCGTGAACATGTAATATTAAGCCTATTTAAAACGGTGGGATATCAATATGAGAAGGCCAAAGTTACGTGTCCTGTATTTATATTGCCTGTCATTTACAGTTTATTTCAACAGTTAATGGCAATCACACGCACTGTTTAATAAATACCTAGTCAAGAAAAGTGGCATAAAATTAAAGGCTGATGATTATTAATGACCTGGTATACATAAAACTGATAAACATTTCGAAAAGAGAATGTGTTGTATTTCTAAATATTATGTCTTTTGTTTTGTACAGCTCCCAATACATAGTTTAAGACCCTTTGACTACCATCAAGGGTAGCAAAATTGTTATTAATACATTTGTGGGAGAAACAAAGATAATGGTTATAAACATGACCTTTTTTGCATAATCGAACCATATCGATTGTCACAACACGACTGAGATAGGAAATGCGACATCATTTCATGTTATTACATTGTGTGGTCTATACATGTTTGATATATAGAGCTCGTGCTTGATAGTGAAATAGTTTGGAAATGGTGCATTCCAACTGCTAAAATGTGTCCTATGAACCGTTTCCCTTAACAAGAGTTCTCAGACAGATATATGTGCTTATAATTGTAAGACTATTTTTCTAGCTCAACAAGGCCATGCACACTGGAGGTTTTATTTATTTATTTATTTTGTCATTTGTAAAGCGCTCTGCAACCCTACGGGCATCCTGGCGCATGGTTAAACATGTATTGGTTAGTATAGGAGACCATATCTGTCTAACAAGATTATGTATAGTAGAAATCATAAATGTTACAATTTTAAAATAGTCATATGACATTACATGATGTAAGCAAGAACATAGTTAATTTTATCATTATAGGATAAAACGCACTGTATAATATGCGTGAGCCCAGTACATATGTAGTCAAAACCTGAGATAGGAATTACGATTTAGAGGTATGTGAACATGATTACATATTCCCCAATTGATAATAGCAGATATTAGCATGTACTCCCCTTCCTATTAGAAAAGAAAGTATAATGCTAATATAACTGAATTTTATTGATCAATACAAACAATGGCTTGCTATATAGAAAAAAACGGACTCCCAAATATTACAAGTCAAACTTTTATATTAGGTAAATGTATTTGTGCGTCCGTCTATATATCTGTATATACTTTTTTTTTTTTCAGTTTAAGAAATTTTTATTTGTTTAAAGAAAGTACAATACAAAGATAATATAATAGTACAGCAGAACCGGGTAATACATATATGATGCAAAGAAAAAGCAACTAAATAACGGTTCATTTGTAAAAGAAAGAATGAAAAGATAGAGAGATAGAAGAGATAGAAGGAGAGTAAGAAAAGAGAGGGGAAAGAGAGAAGAGGAAAGAAGAAAGGGTGAGAAAGAAGAGGGGAAGAAGAAAAACAGTAGATATACAGGCCCAATAATCAGAGAGAAGGGGGTGAGGAAAGATAGGTAGAGAAGGGGAGCCAAAGAAGATCAGACTTAACTTTAGAGGAGACAGAAGAGGAGGAGGCAATAGAAATCCTATGTTCATCACAAACAAAGTTCCACCAAGTAAGGACAGATAACTTAGAGTTATCCTTCCAACAAGATAAAATTACTTTAAACGCAAGAGCAATAAAAAGATCCAGTAATCTAACACTAGAAGGAGCAATATCAATATCAATATCAACAGAAGCAGATCCTAAAAACACATTCAAGAACGATAAGGGAACAGAACAATGAAATATACGCATGCATATACCCCAAACAGAGTTCCAAAAAACTAAAACAGAGGGACATTCATATAATTGATGTTTGAGTGTACCAGGGAGAGAAGAACATGACCAACATAAAGTAGTAGAAGAAGGAGAGAATTTAGCAATACTAAGAGGGGTGAGAATGGATCGATGATAGATAAAATATAAGGATTGAGTAATGCGGGCTGCAACTGATGCTTTAAACAATTTGGTCCAAATGCAATTCCATTCATCAACAGAAAGAGATACTGACAAATCAGATTCCCAAGCAAGCTCAGTTGCTGACTTAGGACGTTCCAAAACATTTGAAGACAATAATTTATAAACAAGAGCAGCTTTAGGTTCACGGAGGGAAAATAAAGGATAAAGGGGGGAAGAAGGAGAGAATGACGGTAGAATATCAGAGGAAGGAAAGGTTGATAAGTATGACGTTATAGCATTAGTAATAATCCTATATTCCTTGAGAAAAGACATGGGAAGATTATACAAAACTTGCAATTCAGAAAAAGAAATAATGGCATTTTTGGCAAAGAACTGATGTACAAAAATAATATCCTTTTCTTTCCAGTATTTGTAATAGAAAGATCTGCCCTTATATTTGAGGAATTTGTTATACCAGACACAAGATGACAAAAAACATTGGAGTGGAGAGAAGTCTTTAGCAAATATGTCATGCAGCAGAGTTTGTGAGTATTTTAAAACTGAATGCTTAGATAAAAACGAGCAGTTAGACATAAAAACAGTATGCTGAAAAGAAAAACCTTGTAACAATGACCGTTCGAAGATAACCCATTTAGGAATCGGGGAGTCGTGAAAGTCAAATGCTAAAGAAAAGGACTGCTTAATGAGAAACGCTGAGTGATAAAGCTTGAAATGAGGAAAACGAACCCCACCATCCAATTTAGGAGGTATGAGTTTATGTAAGGCAATACGAGGGTGCTTGTTATTCCGCAGGAATTTGGAGCAAATGGAGTTCAAACGAGCAAAATAAAAGTTAGGAATTTTCATGGGGAGCATTGAAACAGTATATAATATGTGAGGCGTGATCATCATTTTGATGGTGTCAAGTCTACCCCACCATGATAAAAATAAAGGGGACCAACTTTGAAGGAGGGATTGAATTTTCTGAGTGAGGGATGCAAATGTGGCTTTAAGAGTGTCAATAAGGGATGATGAGAACCAAATGCCCAGGTATTTGATTTTGGAGGGACACCATGCAAAGTCAGTGGAGGAAAACATGTATTGATAACAAGTAGAGTTTAAGGGTAGTACTTCAGTTTTAGATAAATTGAGTTTATACCCAGAGACTGAGGAGTAAAGGAGGACTTCATCCAGAAATGGGGGAAGAGACGTAACAGGATTAGACATGTAGATTAAAATATCATCAGCATAGGCAGACAATTTAGTTTCAACTGAGGAAAGTTTAAAACCAGTAATTTGGGGATTAGAACGAATATGTTCTAGGAAGGGTTCAAGGCAAAGGATGAACAGTAACGGAGATAAGGGACACCCTTGTCTCGTTCCTCTTCCTAAGGGAAAGAATCTAGAAAATTGGTTATTGACAAAAATACTGGCACGGGGAGCTGAATATAGGAGTTTAACTAAGGAAATAAAGGAGGGACCAAAACCAAACCATTGCAAGGTGCGGAACATAAATTGCCAATTAATGCGGTCAAAAGCTTTCTCCGCATCTAAGGATAAGGCAGCGAGAGGGGATTTGAAGTGTTTACTACGGGAAATGACATTAGCGAACATACGGGCATTGTCAGCTGCAAGTCTGTTTTTAACAAATCCAACTTGGTCCGTTTTAATTAAAAGTGGGATGATAGAATCAAGACGGGAAGCGAGGATTTTGGTAAAAATGTTACAGTCATAATTGATCAAGGAAATAGGGCGATAATTTTTACATTGGGAATGATCTTTATCCGGTTTGGGAATAATGACGATGAGGGCATCCAAGAAAGAACCTGAGGCCTTAGCATCTGCAATAAAGGAATTAAACAGTTGTAATAATTTAGGTACAAAAGTAGCATGGAGGGCAGAGTAAAACTCGATTGGCAATCCATCAGGACCGGGAGCTTTCGATTTTTTTAGAGAGTTGATGGCCAGAAGTATCTCTTGAGAAGTAATATCCTTTTCTAATTGATCCAATTCATCAGGGAGTGAAGGAGGAGAGGGGAGGTTCTCAAAAAAAGAAGATAAATGTTGATCGGTGGGATGAGTATCATCAGTATAAAGATTGTGATAGTAGGTGTGAAAAACCTCTGCAATATCTTCATCAGAGGTAACTAATGAATTTGCAGAGTCATTCAAGATAGGGCCCACAGTTTTACGCTCAGATTTGATTTTTAGGTAATTTGTCAACATTTTACCAGTCTTATTCTGACCTCCATGAAACTTAGATTTAATTTTCAATAAAGTGTTACATGCTTCAGCTGTAGCGATTTTATTCAGCTCGGATTTCGCTTTAACAAGATTATGGAGGGCTGTAGAATCTTTAGATGAGAAATACAAATGTTCCAGCTTCTTAATGGAAGTAAGTTGTTTCGAGTATTTAGAGATATTAAGTTTCTTCTTTTTAGAGACATACGAGATCGTAAAAGCTCTCAGGGCAGCCTTGAAGGCATCCCAATTATTTGGAACTGAGGTGTCCGTGGGAACATTAAAAGTAAAAAATTCAGCTATAAAATTTTGAACCTCCTTCATAAAAACAACATCTGACAATAGGAAGGTGTTGAATTTCCAACGACTGAATCTGGAAGAGGTAAGGGTAAGATCAAGGGTTTCAAAAACGGGGGCATGGTCCGAAATAAAAGATAGACCCAATTTCAGATTTATGCAATGTGGGGAGGAGAGATTTACTAACTAGAATATAATCAATTCTAGATCTAGTATGATGTACATTCGAAAAAACGTGTATTCCAAAGTATCAGGGTTACAAGTTTTCCATACATCATATAGGGGACGGGAAGAGAGGGCAGATTGGAAACATTTGTGAGTTTTGTCATGACGAAATTTAGTGGAGGAGAGTCTATCAGAGAAGGGATCCAACCACTGGTTAAAATCACCAGAAACAACAATATTGGGACAGTCAATAGAGGAGATGAGAACTTTAACTTAATTCCAAAATTCAGGAGAAGGGCGGGTAGGACCATAGATGTTCAGAAAAACCAGTGTCTTATTTTGGATAACAACTTTAGCCATAACCCAGCGGCCTTCAGTATCAGCTTTGGAGGAGAGAATTTGGACACATAAACCTTTGTGAAATAAAATTGCAACACCTCCCTTGTTATTAACAGCAGGAGAATAAACCACTTGACCCACCCATTGTCTTTTGAGCTTGGAGGATTCCGAATCCGTACAGTGGGTCTCTTGAAGAAAGGCAACCTGTGAATTAAGTTTGGATAAATGTGACAGTACCTTTTGACGCTTGACGGGGTGACCCAGACCACGAACGTTCCACGTGACAAAATTACACATGATGGAAGGTGAGGGAGGGGGCGAACATCTGGGGAGAACACACTGCAGGAGAAGGACTAAAATAAAAAAGATAAAAAACAGAAACATTAGAGATGGAAATATTATTCAAGAAAAGTACATTTATTCGAGAAAACATGCCAAAGAGGACCAAAGACGAACTAATAAGGAACAGAAAATAAAAATCAAGAAATAGAACAGTCAAAAAAGAAAGAAAAGGGAAAGAGATGTTGAACAAAATTACATAGTGGTAGAACAACGACAAAAAAAAAGAAACTAGGAGCAGGAGAGAAAAGAGATAGAAGAAGGAAGAAGAATAAGTAGACAGATCAAAGCAAGAATGCCAGATCTGAGAAGAAAGAAAACACCAAGACATCTGGAGCGAGGAGACGCCGAAGGAGAAGCGGACCCCCTCAGAACGCCAGGAGAGGGAAAGAGAAAAACCAGGAACGGCACAGCATAAAGAAGGAAAACATGTTGAGGCTAGAGATATGACAAGAATTCAGCAGAAGACTAGCAGAGAAGGAGAAACAAAAGATGCCTATAGGAGACATCAGGTGTTAACATCCATGTTAGGTGAAGAGGCAAATTGCAGGTATTCGTGCAGCTTCTGAGGATCCTCAAATGTGCGGGTACGACCATTGTGGGTGATTTTGCAAAGGCAAGGATGCAGAATTCCATATTGAATGTTTAACTGTCTCATCTGAGGGCGGAGATTTAGAAATTCTTTACGACGGGCATTGGTGGCATTTGACAAGTCTTGAGAGATAAAGATGTTATGACCCGACCACACAAGACGACGTTTGAGCCTGGCAGCTTTGAGAACAGTCATTAATTCAGTAAACTCGAGGAAGAGGAGGATAATACCCCGAGGTCTTGAGGAGTTAGAAGTAGGGCGACCAAGATGGTGAGCTCTCTGGATATTTAGTGGATGAGCATTTTGTTGAAGGTCGAGCAGCTCATGTAGAAGTCGACGAATGAAAGACACCATGTCAGACCCCTCAAGATTCTCCGGAACTCCGTAAATACGTAGGTTGTTCCTACGATTGCGATTTTCAAGGTCCTCTGTGTGTAACTTGAGCTGTTGAATTTCCTTTTCCAGGAAGGGTATCTTTGTGGAGACATCTTGAATATCGCTAACACGCTGTTCCAGATTTAAGACCTTGCCTTCCATAACAACCCATCTCTCTTCAATCTGCTTGAGTTTCTCATTGGTGGCAGACATAAAGGGTTGGAGACCTCGGACCTCCTCTAAGATGGAGTCCAGAATAGGATTTTGAGAGGTGTGAATCGGAGAAGGGGGGTCATTCTTAAGGCGCTTGGGCGTGGTACCTCTGTTCGACGACTTCAAGCTGCCCGTGACATGCGTCATTATGTCAATATAGGGGCACACCAGGAACACAGAAGAAAAATGAGTGAAAAGGATGATGGTTGCGAGGAGGCAGCGCAAAAAAGTCACCAAGCGCGAAGGAAATCCACAAAAAGGAAGAGTAGAAGGACTCAGAAAGCCTGCTCCAGAACCTCCAGAACCTCGAGTAAAACCACGAACAAACGTAGTGAAATGGCGTATTTCATTCAGGCTTCGCAAGCTAGCAAGGTGAGGTAAGCCAAAATAGGTGATAATGATAGTATAACAGCAAAGCGTTCATGAAAAATCATAGGGGTAAGAGCTAGCACTGAAACACCACATTACAGCATTGAAGAGGAAATAACCCAGTACACCTTCGCAGCAAAATAGAGGAAATGGCGGTCTTCACCTACTTCAGGTAGAAAGTCATGGTATGAAGAAGTAATTCATAGTAGGAGAAGCCTGTGGTGAGAGGGCGCCATAACTTGTGAAGGAAAGCAGGTTAAGGGAAGCATGGAGTAAAAGTCGCTCTGAAGTCTGCCTGAAGCGACGGTAACTTCCTGACGAGAGACGCGGGCTCAGCAGCTCAAAATGGCGGCCGCCCGCGTCCCGATATCCTTGTGGAAGCAAAGGCTCACCAAATTGCAGAAACGGCGTTCGGGGCTTCAGGACCGCATGGAATCGCCGCCGCACATGTTCCGCTGCAATAATATGAAAGTTTCCAGCCTCGAACAAGAAGAAATATGGCTAGAAAAACATGAGGAGTCCGTGTCGCTCCGGAGCTCACGGGAGAGCCGCCATCTCACGTCGGCGCGTAAGCCACGCCCCCCCATCTGTATATACTTTAAATGTACTTATATGTGTTTTTCTGTAGCCCTGAAGAAGTCCCTTCGAGACAAAACGCGTCGGCTTCTGGATTTTATTTTGCTTGACCTGTCATATCGTGAAAGTGAAATTAATAAAGAACTTACATGGAAAAAAGACAATACATTGCCTTGGAAATGTTTCGACAAATACATAAAGGCTACTCTCCAATTGAATTTCACAGACTTAACTGTGGAGTGCGGAACCACTTTGTGTTTTCTGTTGGCTCGGAATTCTTTCAAAAATATGGAGTAGAGAGGGATGTACTCCTTGGTTTCCAGCACTAGCACTCACTTCCTGGATATCATTGATAAAGGTGACAAGTTAGCCGTTCCAAAGTTCAAATCCCACATCAGGACTTGTAACATTATCATCGGATTTAGAGTTTGTAAAGTAGCACACTTCTGTAGGGAGTCAGCTGTCAATCCTTTTTGGTACTTGGATTGCTCATATATGAGGAAGATCACATTAAGATAAGAAATGTTAGGGTTTTCTTCTAGAATTAATTTTATTCCCATATGAGCCCAGATGTTACTCTACCTTGTCCACCCTATCGATATGTTCAGTCTTATCCCTGCATGAAAGCCCTGCAGTCTGTTTTTTCACTGCGTCTTATATTTTAAAATGTATTTCTGTTAGGAAATCAATTGTACTGTAAAAATATAAGTCCCTGCTCTAAGGAACTATGCACTGTAGTTTGCTTAACGGTAATTAAGGATACAGATAGCAATTAGTGGCGTATCTGGAACATTTTCATATACAGACCAATAGCTGAAATGTAATTTTGCACTGTTTGCACTACCCATTCTTGATTTGTTATCCTAGCATACTTTGCACATGTTTTAAATATTTTAATAACTTTTGCTGCTATTTGTAACACGTTAATTTAAAATGTATCATCCTGCCATTACTAAAATCCTGTTAAAGAAGTACTATATGTACAAATGTACTGACTAAGCATATGTTATGCTATAAGCACAAGTCACTTTTTGTATATATTGTATCATAATTGCACCCTGTTATTTTAATTGGTTTTGGCCCCGATGTTTAGTACAACATGCAGTATGAAATAGAAATGTAATCTATGTTTTATGTATGGTTATATGGATGTTTTACACTCCTAATAAGGCTTTGAAATTGAATTGATATGCTCAGTCAAGATATCATCTCCAATGGATATGTCATCAATATAGCCTTATAGCCTGCTGTAGCTGGCTATATCAGCTATTAAAGGCCCGCTGAATCGTTAAAGGCCCGTGCCGAAGGCGAGGGACTTTAACGAAACAGCGGGACTTTAATAGCCGTATAGCCCTGCTACGAAGGGCTATAAGGCTATTAGAACATTCTGCCACTAGAGGGCAGAATAATCTAACAAATTAAACAAAGGGTTCTCGAAGCTCGAGGGGATATAAATCCCCTCGAACTTCGAGAAGCCTTTGTAGAACATTGGAATGTTGCTCTGCGGGCCTTTACCGGCCCGTAGAAGCAGGGAGCACTCCATTGTCTGCAATGGAGCTCCCGACCTTCCAATGTTCTAATGTGTGTTAATGCCTTATCATCTTCTTTTAAGATCTTTGATATTTTTGCTGTAACAGGCCTAGAGCTATTCTTATACCCCAGTCTTGTCTATGCATATTGAATATCAGCAAAAGAAAAAGCAGTCCATCCATTGGAAATATCTAATTTATTTTGTATTTCTTCCTACCATGTTTGTCATCAGCAGAGTGCTGTGAGCATTTTGCACCCTATGCATGTGTGTATTTACAATCCTATTCTCTAAAACTATCCTTTGTGAATTATCGTGTTTTAATACTGGAAAAAGAGAAGTATCATGGTAGAATGATGAGCCAGTCAGTGCTTAATTTTAGATGGAGCTTTCCGGTGCTCAGCACTGGCACCTACTCCTCAGCATCAGCGCTTATAGCGCCAATTAAGGACACAGTTATTTGGAAGGCACGTGATTTTCCCCAGAATCACAGGATGTTATCCACGCTGAAACTCGAACCTGGTTCCCCAGCTCTGAAATAGGCAGCACTATCCATTAGGCCAAGTCTTCTCCAGAATAATAAGTGCCGGGGCTCCAGTCAGGAGGCAGTTTGCACCAGCACATTTCTCCTGTTAGCATTGCTTCCTGAGGAGAGCCCCGCCACTTTTTATTTTATAAATTAACCACTGGAGGCACTATGATTCCCTGATACTGTAATTGATCTCGTATGGCCTTTACATAGTGCATAGCTTCTGGTGTTAATGGGTTCTATATCTGAACTTGGGACACCCTTTGTAGGAGAATCACTTGTAGAACTGAATCCCTGGCCTATCCCGCTTGGTTTCTAAGCAACACTGGGGCGTGCTTTAATGCCCACCGGCGTGCATTTTTATTCCTCGAGATCTTCAGGTACAAAAAAGGAAAATTCTTGCACTACTACCTCATCATCTCAAGATGCTTCCCTTATACATGATAGAGGCCAATCACCCTCTGTAAGAATTATGTTAAAGGCATCCGACATATGGGACCAGAATATGGCACCAATGTTGTACAATATATTGCCTTAAATTTATACTTCTACATCATAAACCCAATCTGGAAATTGTATGCATCAATCTGGTGTTTCATCCTGCATGTATTCTTTAGTTGGAGTCACTACCAGATGCTTTCTGAGAGTCTGGTAAGTTTCTGTCACTTCTGCTGTGCTGTCTAGAAGCACTATTGCCCAAGTACCATTCCACAGAAGGGTTCACCTTTATGAGGCATTCCTTTCGACAGAGCAACTACTTTCCTTTTCTTCAAATTACCTTGTGAGTCCAAATACAGTCTCTTCTTTCTTCAAGCTAACCTCAACCTCCATGCTGACTCTGTCACCTTTCTATTTGCTGTGTCTGTCCTTTCTGCAATACTTAGTCTGTCTGTTCCTTTAGGTCATTTTACTGTCCGTAGAGTCTTGCAAAGAACACAAAGAATACTAATACCTATCTGGCTTCTAAATTTGTCTAAGGCCTCAAATTATATCCATAACTCCTGGACTTAGTTGACAGTTGAAATTCTTTATTGTATAGTTAATTGAAACCCACACAATATTCAAGTACATAAGTTGTATTGTAGCAACATGATACGCTTGTGAATATCTCAGTTTCAGAAATAAAAGTAAGTTTAAACATCTAAAACACCACCGTTTTTGTTCAATACATTAAAATCAAATTCATTTTTGTTATTTACAATGTTTTGACTGTTAAAAGACATGGAGAGACGACTAAACAACGTTATGACCGGTATCACTGAGTCGTTAATTTCTTATAGCAAATACATTTTTTTATCAGTTGGCAGATTAGTTGTGGGTCCTTTGAGTCCAGACTATTTAGTATGGCAGTTCTGCAGGTGCGGATGCCTCTTTCGTTACAATGTCTCCTCAAGAAGCGACGGCGATAGTGGCCTAAAGCTGTGTTGGTGACCCACATAGGCTACATGCTTTTGAGCCCTGGAACTTCCAGCTAGGAAGGTCGGCGTTGGAGGGCAACTTCCCCAAACGCAGTTCTAGGATCTTGGTTTTTAGATGAGGGGAAAAGGAAAGGCCCAGGTAAGCCGCTGGCTCTGGCTTAGTGTAAGAATGTAAAACCATACATTTGTAAGCTCGTCGGCTTCGCATTACTTTGTCATCTTGTAGCGAATGCATTTTTGCTGCCTTTTTCATGATTAGTTGGAATGATGGCAAGTGTAATTTTTGATGCCAGAGGTCGGCCATCCTGGTTATTTGTTGTGAGGTGAGACTTGGGGTAATTTTGCTGGCCGTCCCAGAGTGCTTTATTAATTTCAAGTCCACGATTCAGCCAAATTTTGTACCAGATTTTGATTGCCTTATACCTTCTGTACAGTTGCTGTTGCTGCGGGCTAAACTCTAAACGTACCCGGGCTGATGAGGCGTTGCATGGCAGATGAAATACCCTTTTATACACTTGCTTTTGGATGTTATCCAGAATTATTGCATTGTTTCCGTGGTGGTCTACACTACCATTCGATGGTTGGAAACAATTTTGCTTTGATGACTGCCATTAGTGGGGTAAACAGTGGGCCTTTTACAGTTTTTGATGAACTACAAAATGCAAAACGTAGAGTATTACCCTTTTTTTGTATGGCCTCGTACTGCAATGCACTTCTAACCTTGAGTTGCTTAATTGGGTATGTCATTTGTTTATGTAATCTGTGAGTTATGATCATGACCGGTGTTTTAATTGTATTTATTCCCATCAGATTTGTTTTGGCGAAGTCGGCTAACTCATTGATAGATCTAAGCAAGCCAGTTCTCGTGTGACTTAAGAGGACAACATCATCCGCGTAGGACAAGTGTGTCAATGGCAGTGTGCACAGACGTGGTGGGTGTGAGTTGACCCCAACAAGCCTTGGTGTTAAGTTGGCCATAAATAGGTTGAACAAATGTGGCGCCAGGACACATCCTTGCTTTAATACCTTGTTGGTATAAATCTTCCTGGTGAGCCGCTGGCCATCGACGATTTTGACCTGCATCCAGGTGTCCATTGTTGGTTTGGGATTGAATCCGGTAGACCCTGCTGCTTCAGTTTGGCCCACAGTGTACGTCTACTGACATGGTCAAATTCCGCTTTAAATTCCACGAAGCATAGATGAAGGCTTTTATCAGCGATTAGCCCTATCGCTAGTGCGTTTGTGACTGTACCTGTGCCCCGTCGAAATCCCGACTGATTGAGGGGCATTTTTTTGTTCGTATCGGACCAACTTATAAGGTCTGTTAAGATCAAGGATGCGTAGTATTTGGCCTCTGCATCTGTTAACCCAATCAAGCGGTAATTAGTGGGGTCTGTATGCTCTCCTCCTTTGTATACTGGATTGATTATTGCTCCTCTCCAGTTCTCCGGGATGTGACTGGATGAGCCTATCAGTTGGAACAGGCAGTACATCTTACTTGCCCCATAATTGGGATCTTGCTTGTAAATTGCTTGTGGTACGCCGTTAGGACCCGATGTCCCATCTAGCCTACTTTTTGTTATAACTTGTAAAATTTTTACTTCAGAGTACGGAGTGTATGACTGTGGTGTGGCCTCATTCTGCTGTATGCCTTTTCCGATTGTTTTGGTAATTATAGAGCACTTGACCTTCCTGGTACTGTGCTTATTTGAGGGTGCTAACGCTTCTTGCTCTACCTTTGTAGTAATTACTGTGGAGTTTGACCCACCTGCGTTTGTTGCTGAAAATTTGGTGATTAGGTGTCATACCCAGGCAGGCTCCGTGATACAGGTTACATTGATGACTTTTGAGGTTCTGTTCAAGGAATTCACTTGGTCCCAGAAAGCTCTAGCATCTGATTTCTTTGCATTGTGTAGTAGCCTTGTCCAAATGTTATTAGGTTTAGTTTTTTTATTGATCCAGATTTATTTTTTGTATTTTTTCTTTAATTGGCATACTTGCTCCCATGTTGTTGAAGACGGGCTTTGATGATGTGCCATCCTGAGGGCCTTTCTTAGTTGTTTCCTCATGGTGCGTGTAGTTTGACTAAGGTGACTATTATGGGTTGTCTGTTTTTAATTTGACTGTTTAGTGGATGCCCCTGCTAGTGGTAGCCTTGCCAGGAAGGTGTTCCATGTTTCAATTGTTAAGTCTTTTTGTGACTCAAGGGTCTGCATTAGGTCTTTTACCTTTGAAGCTATTTGCGGAAGTGTATCACTTGTCCATCGCAGGCGTTTTAGATTTATTGTCGATGTTGACCCCTCCACTACTGGGGCTTCTATGTGTCTTGAAATTACATTTTGAGTTCGATATGCTGGGCTGAGTGGTCACTATCGGTGGAGCATTTGATCTGAAATCTTTCTATTTGTCCTAGAAGTGGGAGGGTTACTATTGTATAACCCAGAACTGAATTTGTGCGAGGGCCATTATACGTGCAAGCGGCGGGTCATCCTGTTTTATTCTCCCATTTAATGCACGCATCCCTACATGTTCGAGATCGTTACGAGTTGCAGTCCTGCATTATCCATATGTTTTGGATTTGGATAAGATTGCGTTTGTTAGCGCAGATTGCTTTTGCTGCAGTGATATTATCTTCCTCTTCTTGGGTATACAATAGATTTGAATTGAAGTCTCCTGTTAAAATAATTTCCCAAGTTGGCTGTTCAAAGCGAAATTCTGCGTTGTGGATGTCTGGATTATTATTGTTTTGCTGTTGTCTTGGTGTAGATAGATTTTTAGGTTTTTCTGTGTCATTTGTAGTGTTTGAGACTATCATCAGAACTTGCGAAGACTTTTGAATGGGGAAGGGCTCACAAATATTTAAAATATACTCAGTATATAAAGAGCGAGAGAATGAGCCATCTGCAAGTTCTTGCGGTACAGAAGAAAAAATATACACAACAATAAAGAGCTTTCTAAAGATGCAGAGACAAAAGAAAACATTGTTAATAGCTAAAGTATTTTTTAGAGAGAACATGATAATCCAAAATAG
The DNA here is from genome assembly GCF_964261635.1 of Lissotriton helveticus. Lineage (NCBI taxonomy): Eukaryota > Metazoa > Chordata > Amphibia > Caudata > Salamandridae > Lissotriton > Lissotriton helveticus. The sequence continues at coordinate 441,648,538 of NC_136062.1, read as the reverse complement.
AATCTTTGTAAAGTAGTAGTACAAAATATTTTTTTTAAACTTGAAAGTCTATATTTCCTGCTTCTATTCTTTCATTTTCATCGATTTCACTGGTTGATATTTTAATTTTATTTTTTATCTTTATTTCCTTTGTCTAGGTATGTCAAAAATTAAAACAAATTGATGGTTAGCATACTGTAAAGTACATTAAAACCAAAGCCTACATATACAGTTCAGTTGTGATATTGGTTGTTGTCAATATAGAACATTTCTGTTTCAAGGTGCATTATTATAATGATGGACCAATAGAATTTTGTCTTATTTTACACAGCTGTTAGCATTTGAAAGGACATCATAGATTTTGGGAAACATCCTTTACAACGAAACTTTTACCACGCAGTGCTGTTACAACGCAAGTATTACAATGAAAACCTTTACAACGCATTACACTGAGGGGCGCTCTAGGATAGGGAATAGTTATAATTTACTATCCAACACCTTCCCTAGTGTCCACGGGGACTGGAGTTGGAATAGTAAATTAAACTATTCACTATCCAGCACCCCCAAGTGTAATGCGTTGTAAAGGTTTGCGTTGTAATACTTGCGTTGTAACAGCACGCGTGGTAAAAGCATGCGTTGTAACGTCATACATCCATAGATTTTATATGACTGGTTATCATCACCAGTGGAAGAGGAAGTGAATGTAAAGGGCCAAGGAACAAAATCGTTTTTCTTCCATATCACAGTTAGAAAAAGGGAAGGTGTAATTTCAGATTTTTGTGAGATCTAAGGTAGTACGAAATATGACAGATACTCACTTTCCTTGATTCAGCATGGGCCAGTGACAAAGATAGTTTTGTAGCTTATATAGAGCATGTTTTTAAAGTTAATTGTATGGCTTTTTTAATCTAAACTACAAGGCAAATAGGTGTAACATGTATCACAGTGGACTATAAAATAATACAATCCCCCCTTCCCTGCTATCCGTTGTGTTTTAAAGTTTTTACACCAGTTAACTTGAAGCATGTTCCATCCCTTGAGGTCCTTCTTAAATTATCTCTAAGGGCCTGATTTAGTTGTTGGTGGACAGATTACTCCGTCACAACACTGACGTTTTTCTCCCGTTGCCGAAATTTAAATCCCAAAGGATATTATGGGATTTATATTTTGGCAGACGGGATATCCATTCCCGTTATGACGGAGTAACCCATCTGCAGAAATCTAAATCAGTCCTTTAGTCTTCAACACAAATTAAGGTAGGTTGCTTTGTTGTGAACCTACTGTAGTTTGGTGGACCATATTAGGCGATATCAACATGTAACCAAGACTAGTACTCCACCCACAACAGTACAATTATACTCCAAAAGCCCAAGAATGACATTTATTACCCTCTACGATGTCCTTCTAGTGTGAGACTTCGACCTCTTTTAATCGTTGAGCTAGAGCATCCAAAAGACACTCCGGTGTTCCACTGGGGCCCATTCGCTATAGTAGGAAAGTACCGACCAGTCTCGACAGTCCGACCATCGTAGCGGGTAATAAATGTCATTCTTGGGACCTTTGGAGCCACACTACGAGTGAAGCTCGGTCTAGGTTCAAGTTCTATCAGATCTCATCCTGGTGTAAGAGTCAAGGCTGGTACCTTTTGGAAGATAATCCTATGGAAAATGAACTACAAGATTTGGCCCCAAGGAAGAAAGAAGTGGCTCATTGATATAACCATCTCCTGGATGCAGTAGACAGAAAGATGGAAAAGCCGTACCGGGTCTGGGAGAACTACTTGCTGAGTGAGGAGCTGAAAGATTTCTGGCAAGTATCTCTAGACATTCTTTACCCACTGATTAAATCTGCCGCACTCAGGAGAAACCACTTTTTCACACTCCACAGGATATACTGGTTCCCTCTTAAAATATCCAGATTAAAGGGCGGTGGAGAAGCTAGCTGTCTGAGATGTGGCTTCCAGAATGCAGATGATGTCCACGTATTCGCCTCATGCCCCAAGATACAAGAATTTTGGACCAGTGTGGGTAAGACTATTTCCAGGGTCCTGGGTACCGTTGTGGAGGTAAGCCCATCTCTTATTTGATTTGATATTGTATCCGTGTCTGGGGGGGTGCTAGGCCCGATGGGGTTGCAACACAAATAAGTGTTTTATTTGATCCTGCTGGCCAGGAGAGAGATTTGTAAATTGTGGCCTCGGGTAGTACCCCCTACTTGGAATGCCTAGTGGAATTCTGTAAGATATTTTAGAGCCTTAGACCAGAGGGTAAATCTATATAGAGAAAGGCCAGATACTGGGTTATTCTGAAACTTTTTGGATGATTCATCTTCTGATTAGATTAGATTAGATCAAGGTATAGGATAAGTTCCAATGATTAAAACCTCTGGGTCATCTCAGGTTGTGCGCAACGGGTGGTCCCCGTAAGAACACCAGCTGAGATTGGAACCACCAAGTTATATGCACCAGAGGTGGTTCAGGTGTAGAGTTTGCTATAGCTACGGAGGTCATATGAGGAAAAAAAAGAAGAAAAATACAGTACAATTATGCAGCATAGTTGACTGAATTGTGGAGTAAAGAGAGGCAATTATGCAGGGAAGACGGCACATTGTGTAGTGTATTATATGAATACAAAAAGATAATGAGAACATTCTGTGGCATTATTATATTGCTATTTTGACATTTTAACACATTTATATGTAAGTTATTTCTTAGTCCATCAATTGGTGATATTTATACAATTTCCAACAAATTGTCACCTTTTTAAAAGCTTAAATGCAGCAAATATCAGCTGTGAGATAGCAGTTAGCTCTTGCAAAGTGACAGGTGTGGTATTGAATCTCATGTGCCTCAATTTTAATTACATGTGTGTAATGTGTGGCAAATTCATATTAGCATGAAAAATCTGAGGCCGGAATATTATGTTTTTCCATTTGCCATGGCTGTCACTTGATTTAAGAAAAAACAGTAGTTGTTATGGATTTCGTTGATCATATATAATCATTAAGAGCTGTATAAGCCATAAAGGTCTGTACCCTAGGAGTGTGAAAAAATAAGCAATGGTCGATCATTTAGTTCTTAAGGTCAGCAAATAAATGGCTGGATAGAGTCGCAGTGTTACAGACTGTGTTTGTCTTAAGTCAACAGTATTGCTGGAGAAGCAGTCAGGACTAATAGTGATAAAGTTAGCAGGAATGACCATTGGACTTCTATGTTTCATACTGCACTGCGCAAACAGATCCTCACTCTCTCGCTCTCTCTTTCTCGTTCTCTTTCTTTCTCTCACTCCCTCTTGCTCTCCCTGACTTTCTCCAAGTGGATAACACAACTATCAAAGCTCCTTTTCTTCTGCTGCTAATGAAATGCGGAATTGGATCCTGGTAAATGGTTGAATTTAATTTTCCAATTGGCTTGGTCACTCTCAAAACCACAACAATCATGTAGATTATGAGTAGGGCTCCCGGGTTTATGATATTTTTTTAAACATTTCTGTCTGTATTTATCCATATTTATTTTTGTAGGCCATTTTATCTTCATTTATCCATATTTATTTTGTGTTTTGCGTATAAATGAATTTGTTAAACTGTATTTATCAGTGCCTATCAGTTATTTATTTAACTGATAGGCTGTTATGTTGCCTTATATTGTCTTTACCTTTAAGGCATTTGCCTCGTGGTAAGAATGTTAGGATGTTATATAGAATACCGAGGTTGCATCTTTAGAACTAGGAAGCGGTTGCAGAGGAGTAGGACTGGATAGTGACTGCTCCCTGGCGCTCACCTGTAATTGTTTTATTTTTGCAATAAAGCTGGAAACTACTTTAAGGACTGCGTGTATCATTACAATTGGGGACGATGACAAACAGGCACAGGATTATCTCCATTTGTTATGATGAGGGGGAGGTTACCGAGGAGCAAAATCAATCCGGGTTGGTTAATGGATGGTAAGATTAAGCAGTGGTCTCCAACTGAGGTAAAGAATGACTTGGAGTTACTCCACTCTAAAAGTAAGGCATTTTATGATAAACACTATGGTACGAAAAATGTGGAAATTAAAGTTGGTGATTGGGTACGGGTCAAGAAACCTTTTAAGGTTCCAAAAGGTGAAAGTCGCTTTGAAGCACAGAAACAGGTAATTGAGGTTTTGAGAAATGCTGTTAGATTAAGTGATGGCAAATTTTGGAATATGAAGAGTATTGCTATTAGTCACAGTAAATCTGATGAAGTAGAGGAAAAAATGACAGATAATCAAAACATGTATGATTGGTTGGAAGACCATTTTGAGAACAGTTGTCTACAAGCACAATTTGCTGGTACTGAAGAAAACAATAATGGAGTTAGGCGTGATTCACTTACTGCAGGTCAATCTTTATGTGAGGAGGGGGAAAGGGTTTCCGGTCATTGCAGTAGTGGTGTCAATAGTGGTTCCAACAATGCCAGTGGTAATTCTAGTGAATCCAGTTTAGTTAAAAGTGGTAATGGTAAAAGAACTACTACTTTACCCTTTTGGCTCAAAGACTATGTCATGAGTTGATTATCACATGTATATATATATTAACCTTTTATCTTTTATAATTTATTTACCATTTTTTTAGTTTTTTTGTTTTGTTATTATTTTATGGTTTTTCCCTTCTCTTGATGAAGGGAGGGGGATGTGTTATGTTGTCTTATATTGTCTTTACCTTTAAGGCATTTGCCTCGTGGTAAGAATGTTATGATGTTATATAGAATACTGAGGTTGCATCTTTAGAACTAGGAAGCGGTTGCAGAGGAGTAGGACTGGATAGTGACTGCTCCCTGGCGCTCACCTGTAATTGATTTATTCTTGCAATAAAGCTGGAAACTACTTTAAGGACTGCGTGTATCATTACATAGGCGCACACTCATACTTTGATGTATGTTGTGTTTTAGCTTTTGAAGCTGGTAAATATTAAATAACAATAAAACCACTGGTAAATATTAGCATTATACCACAAATGTATATTGACACATGCCGTTATTTAAAGTAATTTCATCCTGTTTTTTTAATATCCCATGCTGTCCATCTGCTCAGCAGCACAGAGTCACTTAAAAGCAGCACGATTTTCTGTATTTATGTCCTTTTAAAAATAAATGCAGACAGAAAATACATTGTTTTCTGTCTGTATTTATCTGTAAAAACGGAAAACAGGGCGCCTTAACTATGAGCTAACATAGAAGGGGCTATTTACAGAGGTAACTAGCATCTGTATGTAAGTTGCAAGTGTACTTTTACCCTTCCATGTTTGAGTAGCTATACTACTTTCAGCTATTCACCATTTACGAGTGTAAAATTACTCAAAGGTTTAGATGTACAGTTGCCCACCCCCTGAAGCAGGGGATGGAGCCACATTTAGGAGTGTAAGTTACTGAAAACCATATAGGACCAATTGTAAGTCCAGCACCACACAATCACACAGTGTTAACCACTGATACTGCAACAACTTCCCTGGCAAGGAAGGTATAGAAATTATATATATAAATATATACTTAGACAATTCATTTAATGTTAAACATTTTAAACAGTAGTAAAAATATTATTTTATGATAAAACATAATAATACAATTGTATTAAAAAATCTATGTAACTTTATTTATGAACATTTTAATGTATATGGGGTATATTTGTTTAAGAAATCTAAAAAAATTAATGTAACATATTTAAATCAATTAACTATTGGATTCAAAGTAATTAATAGTTTTGAACCATTCTTTTATTTTATTATACATTTAAATTTAATTTACATGAATATTTAACATACAAATATTTTTACTACTTCTTTACAAGTTTATTAAACTTTTTTACCTTTTCCTATACTTTACCATAGGGAGATCTCTGACCCAGTGGAGGGAACTTTCCTATGGTAAAGAATAGGGAAAAGTAGAAAAGTTTAATTAAACTCGAATATTAAAGCTATTTATATGTAACGTATTAATGTAAATCAATTTTAAACATCTTTTTCAAATGTGGAACAACATAAAAAATGCTTCAGCACTATTAATTTTTATTGAAAATTTAATTATTTTGAATATATTACATTAAGTTAAAGAAAACCCAGAAGGTTAAATTAAGAAAAGTCTGTTGGGGAGGAAATGCTATAATCAAGGTGTAAGATTTTCTCCAGCTGTAGGTAACATGGAACAACTTAAATTGTCAAAACTCAACTTGTGCGGATACAGACGGTTAAAAAGAGTGACTGGTTGGAAGGTACAGAAACATACAATTAGAAGAATTCACATCTTACTAAAGCCTGTTTCACCAAGTAGATAAATATGATAACCTAAAAGTCTCAGATAGCAAATAAACCATGAAGCATGACCCACTCCCCCAGAACACATTTTGTGGGTTTTATTTATTTATTTATTTATTATTAAATTTATTGAGCGCGCAGCTACCCGGAGGTTTCCCGGCGCTAGAGCAAACTGAGCAGTGGAAAGGAGGGAAGGACATTAGTTGTTGAAGAGCCAGGTTTTTATTCCCTTACGGAATTTCAGAAAGCACGATTCCGTGCGCAGAGACTGAGGAAGAGAATTCCATAAGGATGGGGCCAGCAGAGCAAACGAACGGCCTCCCATTTTGGCTCTGTTGATCCGTGGAATTTTAAATTTGTTCTGTGATGAGGACCTGAGTGTACGGGGGGGGATGTATTGCTGAACCAGAGCAGAGAGATAGCGGGGGGCTCTATCAGTCATGATTTTATGCATGTAGCAGAGTGCTTTGAAGTGCACTCTGCTTTCAATGCGCAACCAGTGCAGGTTCCGCCTGTGGTGAGTGACCGAAGATCTGGCAGGAAGGTGACAAATCAGGCGGACTGCCATATTCTGTACCACCTGGTACTTCCTGGTTACCTCTTTGGCAGCACCTAAGAGAAGGATGTTCCCATAGTCCAGGCGTGAGATGACAAGAGCCTGGACGACGGTCCTCAAGGTGTCTGTAGGCAGCATCCATGTGATCTTTCTCAGCCACCTGATGATGGTAGTACAGGTGGCTGCAACCTTCACAGCGTGTTGTTTGAAAGTAAGTTGGTTGTCGAAGATCACACCAAGATTGCGAGCAGACACTGATGGAGTGGGTAGAGGACCCATCTCCGGAGGCCAATGGTGTGGGCCCCAGAGAGAGGTGTCAGGGCCAAACAGGAGCAGCTCTGTTTTATCCCCGTTAAGCTTTAGTTTGTGCTTCAGCATCCAGTCCGATATATGCTTCAGCCCAACTTGGAGAGAGGAAGAGGGGAGGTTTTTATTAGTAGACAGTGAGTAGATGACTTGGGTGTCATCAGCGTAGGAGTAAATTGTGAGGCCAGCCTGTTCAGCCAGGAACGCAAGAGGCCTCACATACAGGTTGAAAAAAAGGGGACTGAGGATAGACCCCTGGGGAACACCGTGAGAGGAAGGGAGAGTAGATGATACAGATGTGGAAGAAAAAACTTGAAACGTGCGGTCAGACAAAAAGTTAGCAATCCAGGCCAGGGCGGTACCACCGACACCAACTGCCTCCAAGGTGGACAATAAGATGGAATGGGAGACGGTGTCAAAAGCGGCACTCAAGTCAAGCAAGATGAGTGCCACCGTCTCACCATTATCCACTTGGCGTCTGATGGTTTCTGACACGCCAAGAAGAGTAGTTTCTGTGGAGAAGCCAGCCCTGAAACCGGATTGAGAACCATGAAGGAAATTGATGGATTCAACAAAGGAGCTAAGTAAAGAATTAACATGCTTCTCCAAAATCTTGGAGAAGCAAGAGAGCAACGAAATAGGGCGAAAGTTGGAGGGATTGTTGGGGTCTGCGTTGGCCTTTTTTAATAATGGCACCACCATTGCGTGCTTCCATTCATTAGGGACAGTCGCTTCTACCAGGGAAGCATTCAGGACATCTAAAATAATGTGGAGTGGAGCTGGGTCGAGGGAGCACAGAACTTGAGGGGGCAAAGGGTCAAGGGGAGAACCAGATTTGATGTCCTGGAGGTACTTTTTTAGGAGCGTGGGAGAAATGCAATCCCAAGAGAGCAGTTGGGTAGTGGTAGGCAAGGAACAGGGAGAAGTGTCCAGGGGACAGTTATCGGGATCTTGAGCAACGTGAGTAGAGGCGGCAGGAGCGGAATTAAAAATGGCGTAGATTTTATCAATCTTTTCACGAAAGAAGTTGGCTAGAGCATTACACTGTGCAGTGTCTAGACAGGGATCTTTAGGAGCAGAGGAAGCACCTGAGAGCTCCTTAACTATTTTAAACAGGGCCTTGGGCCTGTTTTGAGCCGTAAGTATGGTATTGTTGGCAAATTTGGCTCTAGCGGTGTCACATGCCGCATGGTAGGTTTTAAGAGCGGACCTGTATTTAGCTTTATGCTCAGGGTTATACTTTGAACGCCAAAGACGTTCCAATTTTTTGCAGTTGGATTTTTCAAGGCGTAGAGAGTCATTAAACCAGGGAGCAGGAGGGTGATGAACTTGAGATTTGTTTTTTTGGGTAGGGAGGCAGGAGTCCAGAGCTGTAGTTAGCCATGATCTAACGGCGGGCAGCTCTTTAATAGTTATGTTGGAAACTGACGGTGTGGAGTTGGCAAGGAGAGAGTTTAATTTATCTAGATCTAGGCGTTTCCAGTTCCTGCTCGCTTTATGGGGAGGGTCTGGCCTGAAGGTCTCAGCTACACATGTTTTAATAGAGAAATTAACAACAAAGTGATCTGACCAGAGAACAGGAGTAGAAGATTGATAGGAGATACTTGTCAGGTTGGAAATGATGGGGTCTAAGAGGTTACCGGCCTTATGAGTAGGGTCGGAATTAAGGAGATGTAGGTCAAGAGCTTCAAGATCCTGTATGAGGCGTTTAGCAATGGCACACGAGACAGAGTTAAAATGAATATTTAGATCCCCAACAATAGTGAAATTGGTAGATTGTGCTAGAAAAGGAGCGATGAGTTCGGGAAGTGCAGCAGCCCAGCCGCTAGCTGACCCCGGCGGACGGTAAATCAGGGTACCTGTTAAGGTAAACTGCGGAGAGAGAGTTAATTTAAACAAGCCCGCTTCACAGTTAGGGAGGTCAAGGTCTTCCCATTTACAGGAGAATTCTCTCTTGAAAATGACAGCAATTCCCCCGCCGTCTTTAAGCGTTCGATTTCGCCCCACGTAGGTATAATCATTGGGGAGAGCCATGGCAATATCAGGGCCAGAGCTGTCATTAAGCCAGGTTTCGGTTACAAACATGGCAGCAGGACGATCTGTCTCCAGGAGGTCAAAAATATCTCTCTTGTGTTTTGAGAGCGACCTACAGTTAATGCTAATGAAGGTCAGATCTGGTGAGGAATTGTGTGAGGTGGGGGGTACAGTGCGCACAGGGGAGGGGAAGTTCCAGAACGAGGACGACAAGCTGTCGGTGCTTGATTCGAGGGAGTCCAAGGCCAGGGAGCAGTGGGAGCAGGATATGGGAGCCTTTTGACAGTTCAGAACGGTATGCGAGGGGCAGAGTGGTCTCCACAGCAGCAATAGGGCGGAACGAGAGTAGGAGAGAGGAATGTGTGCAGAGGAGCTAGGCCCAGGGCCCGTGCTGGCGCGGACGGGCGCAGACGGGCAGGACTTTGGCACGACTTCGGCGCGAAGTCGGCGTTCCCGCTGCGCTCGTCCGCTGCGCTTCCGCCATTGAGTCATTAAGTACACAAGGGGAGAGAACCACTAGACCGCTCACCTGCCAATTGGCCAGCAGGGCGGAAGTGGGGATGCAGGGCGGAAGTGAGTGTGCGCTCGTGTGGCCACCGCCGCTGCAAACGGCACAAGCCGTGGCGGATCGGTGCCAGGAGCCGGGGACAGCGAAATACAAGTAAAGAGATGCAGGTATTTATAAGTTCCTTATAAGTTTGGCTTTTTTAATACTTAGTACCCCTTATATTTTCTGTGCCAGTCACAGATGTTCTTAAATTTAATCATGGTACATTTTGCCAGTTTCACAATGGTAGGATATTTCCACCAGATAATATCAAGAGTTGTTATTCCAAACAAACTCCACACACACTACAGAGGCAGACTTGAGGCCTGATTTAGAGTCTGGCATATGGGATACTCTGTCAGAAATATGACAGATATCCCACCGCCGTACAGAAAATGTAAAGGGATATAATACACTCTAATATGGCAGATAGGATAGCCATCACAGAGTATCCCTCCTAGCAAACTCTAAATCAAGCCATTAATTCTCATTGATAAGGTAATGCCAGTGGAATTGCTTATGAAGCATTTTTTTTAAAACTGTTAGAGGAGGTACAATGGGCATGTGGAGGCAAATTAATATTCTTTCACTACGTGTTGAGAAGAATTAAACAATATTATTGTTACAGCGATGAGTAACAGTGATGCCATAAGCAAAGAAGTTGCTTTGGGTTTACAACTGGATTAATACTGTAAGGAAAGTATGATCATTAGAAATTAAGGAGTACAGTGTGATAGTGGTGACATGGAAGATGCTAGTAAGATAGTGAGTAGGGGCAATCTGTGTAATAGGAAACACATTGAGGGCCTCTAGTTTAGACTGAGAAGGACATTCGCAAACTACAATGTCAAGCAATAATGTACATTTATGTCAGTAAACAATGGGGCTCACAAAGGAGGGACCCTTTTTTGAGCCAAATACTAACTGTGGTCATATCTTGTGAGACAGTACAAAACATTTCTTCCTAGAAGTAGCATTGGGGTTTGTTAGTTCAATATGGGATATATTCACATCAGTGGATTCAGTTTGTCAAAATAAAAAAATGCTTTGGCAGGAAAATGAAAGCTCACAAGTCCTTAAGCCTGCAGGATTACCATTTTAGATGGTCACATATCACACAGAGGAACTAGAGGTGAGTATTTTCAGTTAAGGTGAATCTATGAAAGATCACGTCTTGCTACCTTTATTAGGTGAATTTTTAATCAAGTACTAGTAAAACTGTATTTTCAAGATTACATAGACATGGAGCCTATAATTTAGTAGGGATAATCGAACGGGAAATAATTTAAACCATATTTGGACCAATGAAATGCAAATGTTCTTTCTTCGATCTATTTAATGCATCAGTAGGTTCTCAGTTTTGTGTATACGATGTTCTAAAGGATATCTAGATGTAGGTTTGGTCACTGATCGGGATTGGTCCTTTTTAGAATAGCTTAGACAAAAATGAACAGTTTAAATGATGCTACAGAAGATAAGCGAGTGTAATTTACATGTTAAATCGAAGAAATGTGAATATTCTATACACAGAATACTTGGGACACACAATTCCTCCATTGAAGATCACAACTAATATGTTCAAAGCAATCAGAGACAGCAACAGTCATAGCGTCAACGGAATTCGCAGCCTAAACAATATTACTAAACACTGGTGACTTAATTGACACAATTAATTTTATAAAACTGTGACACTGGGTTTGGATGAACACATGGTGCTTAACCATTTGGAATATGTTGTAAGGATTACCCTGGGTCCTGTGATCTCCATGAATGGCTGTCTCTAAAGGTTACAGAGTGTAAACTACCTCTTGGAGTTTGTTCTGTGTGGGATAAAAGAGTTTCCAGGTGAGGGAAAGAAGAGAGAACAGTACATGCCTTATACCTGACACCACTGAGGAACATGCACATACAATGGAGGTAAAAAGTAACTATTTGGGATTGTGCTGAGTCTAAAGAAAAGAAGTAGCAGAACAATATTAGAACATCGATTAACCCAGCACTCAGCAGTAGTCATAACATGTAAGAAATACCACACTTAATCCTTCAGAGGAGAGGTAAGTAATGAGTCCCAAAAGCACCTGCAATCTCTGTGACCCAAAAGAAACCAGCACTGAGGATGCCGACAGAACCAATCATGAGGACACGCTGAACAGTCTTCCCGAGCTGGTATGTAGGTCTAAGGAATAGCAGGGGGAACACAAACTGAGGAGGTCGAACTAATAAAGGGGAGGGATGCAATGCTACCAAGTAAGAACCGGAGCCTTACAACATATGAGACGGTGCCAGGTACCCTCTTGCTAGTTCTGACACCTTTTATGGGACCCTAGTCCCATTCTGTGTGCTCTACTGCTTCTTCTGGCTCCAACCCAGAAGTGAATGTTTCTATCAACCTGAATGCTTTTGTTTGCCTGCCATCAAGAGCTGGTCTTACACAAACTCCAGTCTTTCTTACCAATACAATAGTTTTTTTATCTACTTTATACTTAATTGCACACATCTCTTCTTTACTCTCCTGGATAAAATACTGCCAATACAGTCTCACCCCTGAGATTATTCTCGTGCCCTTACTGCTTCACGACCCATGTGGGAAAGCTGCATGAAAAACCTTACATAACCCAGTAATATAATCCTTGCATTTTTCTTGTTTATAAATCGTATGTGACAGAATACATTGAAGGTAGGCCTGGGCTGGAAATTACGTTCCGCTCGTGGAATTTGGGGAAATGGGTAATTTCGCGTTCCACGGAGAAAACAGAATTGCCCAAAATTCCACGGCTTTGCAGAATTTTTTGCTTGTTTACGCTTTCAAAATGCGTGTTTGCGAGATATTTCTCCCCGAGCACGCAAACAGCGTTCGCGAACAGGAAAAAAGCATTGTGAACGGGCGGAACAAGCAATTCCGCGTGTTTGCTGAACTTTTGCGTGCTTGCAGAGATTTTTTACCGTTTCGTGGAGCTTTGCATAGCGAGACTACGCAAATTCCGCCCACCCCTAACTGAAGGTGTAAAACAATTAATATGTTAATTCTTGCATTTCACTTTGTGATGAGCTCCTGTTGTAAATTGCTTCATAATGTTTAGTCTGTTTTCTGTGTTTCTTACCTGGAACTTTAGTGTGTTCCTAATCTTATGATTCTAAGTAAGAATTCCAGCTTGGTCAGTTGGTGCTTGGGAAGATGGTGTTATGCTGTTTATTCTGTGCTGCGAATAAACTTGTTTGCAACAAGTCTCTACCTGCTTGGAACTACATAAATAAAACTACAACATTTTGGCGACAAGGACTAGTATCTGGCCAGAGGATCAACAACGCAGCGGAACAAAAAGTTACAGAATAAATCGGCTTTCATCACAAAAGAACTCCGTGTGCATCAAGAAAGTTTTCACTACTTTCTATCTTCAGAAAATGATCATCGTTTTAAAAGTCTTGAGAAGGTGAGCGATTTTCACAATATTGGAAGGATTTATCCGTGCCATAAACATTTCTGAATCAGTTACCTTGGTTGCCTGGCTACCGCTTTCCAACGCCTCGTGACCGGCATCCTCCTTTGTGGCCATAGCAACGCTCCTCGCGCATACTGCCTTCAGCGCGATCCTTCCGGCACAGACAATGAAAATCACGTCATTCCACAATAGCCACTACTCACCCGCACGTCAGACGCCAGTTTCTCTACGACGCTACTCGCTATGCACTTGTAATCATCGATTACTACGGAGTCAACGAATTTCAGCACGACCTCGCTGAGTGGAATCATTACCATTTAAGTATGTTCCTCTAACGTTTCAACACAGAGAAAATAAGTAAGACAAATATTATACAATATTGATGTGGTTGGTGTATAATTTCGTCAAAAGATATTTTAACAAGACAGTTATCCTCACATAACATTTCATTTATCCTTACCTGTGTATTTATACAATTTATTTATAACTTATATTTCATTAAGAGTAACAATGTCACAACAAGTTAATGTAGCACTTCCACCCCAATTTCTTGCTGAACCAGGGAATCCCTCTACTTCCTGGGAGGATTGGATTGTAATGTTTTACAACTACATTGAAGCACTAGACTGAGAAGATTTTTCTCCTAAAAGGAAAAAACCACTTTTGATGACGACTTTGGGGTAAGAAGGTCAACGAATTTTCAAATATTTACCCCAAGTTTTACCTTCTGGTTCCCAGTCTCCGCTTGATGAATATAAAGAAGCCATCGCTAGACTTGAGACTCGTTTTGCCAAACAGGAAAATCTCGTATTACAAAGATTTAAATTCTACAAGAACAAACAACGTGAAGATGAATCAATAGATGATTTTGTTGCACGTTTGCGAGAACTCTCTGTAAAGTGTAATTTTGGCCAGATGAGAGATGAACACATTCGCGATCAATTAATAGTTCAATGTAACATCGGAAATACAGGAACGCTTATGGGCAGCAAAAAAAAACAACTTTAAAAGTTGCCATTGAACTTGCAAAAATTGTAGAGGAAAGTGAGAAATATATGAAAGAATTACAAAAAAGTGGTATTGATCTCAAGGTTGTAGAAATTTCCAACAAAGCAGTTGTCTCTAGTGACAACAGTGATACTGATAGTTGCGCTGTTGCTCTTGTTAGGAAAAAAGGGTATGCTTTTCAAAAGAAAAATTATAGTCAACAGTACACTAAATCTCAATCTAAAGTATGTTCTAGGTGTGGTAGCGATACCCATTCTTCAGATGCGAAATTTTGTTTCGCCAATAATAAGGAATGCTTAAAATGTGGCAAACAAGGTCACTTTGCTAAAATGTGCAAAAATAGAAGTAACTCTAGAGTGACTGTTGTGAATGATTATAGTGAGCTGAATCGTGATGTTAACAAATTGCTTGTTCTACATGATTCTGTGTGTTCTTGTCAAGACAGAAGAGAAAGGATTGCAAAAGCTGATTTTATTATTGAAAAAAAAAGTATTAGTCTAATGGTTGACACTGGTTCTAAGAGGACCATCATCCCCATGTCATTAGTTAAACAACACTGGGGTCAGAAAACGTTACTGGACTGTGACATTTTTCCTTCTGGTTATCAATGGAAAAAAATAGATCTTCTTGGGTATTTCGAAACTGAAATACTTTTTGATGGACCAGCAATATTAGGTCGTATTCATCAATATGATCTTCACAAAGTTATAAATCCAAGAGCATAGGAACCTGTAATGATAGTAGATGATTTTAGTGTGAATGACATACTTTCAAGCTTCAACAATGTTTTTAGAGAACAATTGGGAGAGTTACAAGGCTATTCCCACAAAATATTATTAAAAGAAGGTAGTATCCCAGTTCAGCATAAGGCTAGAAGAGTTCCTTTTACTGTACGGAAAGAAGTGAAGGCTGTTCTGGAAGAAATGCTGCAGGGTGGGATTATTGAGCCAGTCGAAGCATCCCCGTGGATTTCTCCTGTGGTTATTTCCCAGAAGCCTGACAACAAAATTAGATTTTGTGTGGACCTTAGGTCACTAAATAAATGTGTTGTTGCAGATGTTTTTCCTTTGCCCAATATCGGGGAGCTAGTCTTGAAAGGGGCTAAATATTTCAGCAAACTTGATCTCAAACATGCCTGCCACCAGATTCGACTTGAGGAGGGGTCTAAATATCTGACTGCTTTTATTACTGGTGAAGGAACGTTTCAATACACAAGATTACCCTTTGGGCTGATTTCAGCCGCAAGTGTTTTTCAGAGAATGGTCTCTGAAGTATTTAAAGGGTTAGAGAAGGTCATCTATTTCCAAGATGATATCCTAATCTTTGGCGATTCGATTGAAGAACATAATAATGTTTTACAAAGTACTTTGCGCAGAATAGACGAATTTGTTGGAGGCAATAGAACTTGCTCCTTCTCCTGTAGACAAGGATCAATTGCGGTCCTTTATGGGCTTATTGAATTTTATTCCAAATTTGTCAGAGACTTTTCTAGTAAGACTGCTCCATTGAGAGGTTTATTGAAAAAAGGAGTGAAATTTTCGTGGACCAGTGAGCATGAAGTTTGTTTCAAGTCAATTAAAACTGAACTCTCTTCTGCTAATGTGCTCACTCCATTTGATACCAAACGTGCGTCAATTTTAATGGTTGACGCTAGTGGTGTTGGTTTGGGTGCTGTACTTTTCCAACGGCATGGGAACGAAGAAAAGACCATCGCTTTTGCCTCCAGACCTTTAACTGTGTCGGAATGCAATTACTCCGTAATTGAACGTGAAGCTCTTGCTGCTGTGTGGGGCACCTATTATTTCAGGACATACTTATGGGGCACTAGGTTCGTGTTGCGTTCTGATCACAAACCTTTGGTCAATATTTTGGCTCCTGGTGGTACTGGCAAGGGCTCACCCAGATTGGCAAGGTTAGCATCACGTTTACAAGACTTTCAGTTTGATATACAATTTGTTCAGGGATGGAAGAATATTCAGGCTGACTGCTTGTCTCGTTTGCCCATTCGGTCCAGTGTCAGTGAGAAGTCTCTGTCTGTGTCTCAGGATGACTGTGCGATTGCTTTTACTCAAGATGTTTTGTTTCTTTGTGCTGAGTCATTTTCGCTGGATGAATGGTCTAAGGGAATGGAAACTGATGTTGTTTTTAATCAAGTTGTAGATCTCATTCTTAAGGGGTCAAGAAGGGAGAGTACTGTTGAGCCCTCTGTCAGGCCCTACATTAGAGTCCTAGATGAGTTGTCTCTTTCTGACAACAATGTGTTGATGCGAGGTGACAGGTTTATTCCTCCTTTTTCACTTAGAAAAAAAATACTTGATATAGCTCATGAAGGACATCTGGGGCAGACGCTCACCCAACGAAGGGTTAAAAGAATTTTTGGTGGCCTTCCATTGATGCTGATGCTGTAGAGTCCGTGGTGCAGTGTTGTTTTTGTAAGGAGGGTGAGAAACGCTTGAAAGTGATTGGTTCTCAGAATGAAGGTAATATCTCTTTTAAAAATATTCCTTGGCACACTGTGTGTCTAGAGTTTATTGGGCCTATGAATGAGTTGCCGTTTAGTCAGCGTTTTGCCATAGTAATCATTGATTGTTTTTCAAAATGGCTCACAGTTTGGTTTGTCAAAGAAATCAATACCGACTCTACAATCAATTTTTTGAAAAGTGTTTTTTTGGATGAGGGTTTTCCTTCTGTGTTAATAACAGACAATGGGACACAATCAACTTCTGTGAAAATTGTTTTGTTTTTAAAAGAGTGTGGGATTCGTCATCATCGAACCAGTTTATATAACCCACAAAGTAATGGAATGTGTGAGAGGGTCAATAGGTTAATTAAAGGGATTATACAGATGTCTGTTGAGTTTGGTTGTTTTTCTGACGATAAGGTTCAAGAACTTGTTTGGGCCTATCGTTTAACTCCCCAGAAACATGAGAGTAAGTCTCCTTTTGAATTGATGCGTGGTCGTCCTCTTGTAACTAAGTTAACACCTTCCTGGTTAAGGAATCAAGACAAAATTTCCCCAGCGAAGTCTTGCTTGGTTGACTCTTCTTCGTCAATTTGTGTGGGGGACTTGGTCAAAGTAAAACCAGGGAGGTTTTCTAAAGGTGTCTCGAAGTTTAGAGGTCCTTTTTCTGTAAAGCGTGTATTTCTTCACTGTGTACTTCTTGACAATGGCAAGTGGTGGAATTTTAGAAGGGTAGCTTTGTACAAGCGGCAGGGTGATGTAGATGCGAAGACTACTCTACCTTCTTCTGTTTCCTCCAGTAATGGATACATGTTATCTGCCCAGTGTGACTTGAATTCATGTTCTCAAACTGGTGTAAGGGAGGAGGTAGGTAGTGGTGATACTTCTTCTTCCTTCTCAGGGGTTGACGTGCCTATTCCTACACCTTCATGCTCTGGTGACACTGTCTCTTCTTCTACACCAATGTTTTCCAATGAATCTATCTCTACAAGTGAAATTACTTCTAGAAATGCTAGATTTCGTCGTCCGCCTGTATATCTCAGTGATTATGTTCAATAGTTGTTCTTATTTGCATTTTACTTGTTTTTATTTGCATTTTCTTTATGGGTTTAAGGGAGGGAGATATGTTGTAAATTGCTTCATAATGTTTAGTCTGTTTTCTGTGTTTCTTACCTGGAACTTTAGTATGTTCCTAATCTTATGATTCTAAGTAAGAATTCCAGCTTGGTCAGTTGGTGCTTGGCCAGATGGTGTTATGCTGTTTATTCTGTGCTGCGAATAAACTTGTTTGCAACAAGTCTCTACCTGCTTGGAACTACATAAATAAAACTACAACAGCTCCCTCTAGTGTTGTCAATGACTAAAGGCCTCTGTAATGACTACCAACTCTGTCATAGATGGTATATTTTGTTTAGGTGGATGAAAGAGTGTGAGACAGTAAAGTTTCTAGGGGTTATTCTTCAGCCTCTCGGTGTCTCTGAAATAGGATTACTCCTATAGCATATGCTGAGGCATCAGTTTCCACTTTGAAAGGGAGACCACAAGCAGGATGGCTAGAACAGGAGTGGACGTGAACACTTCTTCTAACTGGGTGATGGCTTATTCTTGCTGTGAAACACGTTAACATGTATTGCCTGCTTTAGTGAGTGGAGTTATGCATAAGACAATCGTAGACAAACTGCAGATTAACTGTCTACAGAAATCAGCACATCCTAGTCATTTCTGGACCTCTTTCACATGCCCACGTGAGGACCATTACAGAGGAGCCTTTACTTCATGTGCTTCAATTTTTCACTGTGCAGGAATCCCAAATCCCAAATAACTGAGTTCTAATTTCTCAAACTCACACTTTTCAAGCTGGGTATTTAAAGCATCTTTCAAACCTTGTTTCAAGCTAAACCTGCTCACATTGGTAGACTGAATGGACTGCTTTTATGCACAAATATTGGGGAATTAGGGAAGAAAATTGGGATTGTGCTGGAGCAGTGGGCTGGCTCCACTGATTACATGTATCGCCCAAGCTAATGTTTCCTAAGTCAAATGAGGTAAGTGAAATGTGACTTTTGCTTGTTATTTAGCAAATAACTGTGATTGGCTTAAACATGCAGTTTAACATTGAGCCAGAAAGAGCTGAAACAAGGGGAGATTCCCTGACCAACTGGCCATAGCAATTGTGGTTCCTGTGCATTCACTCCCACTATCTTGTGTAGGAGGGCCTGTGATTATGGCCGGAAATGGATTTCCAATAGGTAAAGTAGTGGTTAGAGCCAACGCCTGACTAAAGGTATTTAACAAAAAGGTCACTTTAAATTTATTTTGAACTTTAGTGATTGCTTGAGCCATAGCTTGAAGAAGTTTAATAGCCAAATCCATGCAAGAAGGGGAGAGGGAGGACTGTCAAAATCCCCAATTCCTGTGAGGGTAAAAAGATGCAGTGGATTTGGAGAGTAGTCATGTGACCTCCCTGTGCAGTGGTCTCTAGAGGCAACAGAGTGTAAACTACCTCAAAGAGAGTGTTCTGTGTGGGGAAGAAAGGATTCCTGGTGAGAGGAAGAAGAGGGAACAGAACAGGCATGGCACCTGACACCACAGGATGTGCCTCTTGTGACTCGTCCATAAAATGTCAGTGTTAAGGGACCAGCTGGGTCTGGAATGGATCATAAGATAACAAGCAGAAAAACAATATTAGAAAATAAATTCACTGAGGTTCAGCAATGGTCACAACAAAGTAGATAGCAACCATGAACCTCAAAAGCACCTGCAAATTCCCAGGGGCGCAAACAGAACTGACAGCGATGATGGCAAAAACCCACAGCACGATGAAAGGGTGAACAGTTTTTGGGAGCTGGTATGAAAGGAAAGGGAAAGTAGCATAATACAAACAGGAGAAACTCAAACTCAGGGTGCGAACTAAACAATGAAGGTTTGGGATCCATCTCGCTAGTTTTTACCACATTTATGGGAACATGAAGCCAATGTGCATCTCACCTGCCTGTGCTAACCACAACCTGAAAGTGATTTTTTCACTATTCTAATGGTTAGTGTGGGCCAGCTGCAAAGAGATGGTCTTCCACAATCTCCAGTCTTTCTTGTCAAAACAAATGGTTCTCTATCGCCTACGTACACATATCTTTTCTTCTGTTTCCTGCTGGATAAATTCCTTACAGTAGTTTTATGTTAAACTCCAGCACAGAAAGCACCAGAATGTGATACATCATGATACTTTAAAATGGCAAAGTGAATACCGAGCAAAAAAATCTACTATCAGTGAAGGCAATGAAAAGTGTCAATCAAATACAAGTCAGATGGATGGTGTTTTTCTACGGATTTTATTCATTAATATGTATTGATCCCATTTTAGAAAATATACACAATTAGAAAGGTTAAAGAAAGTATTATTATTGGTTTAAAAATCAGGTAGTAATGAATTATTCTGAATTTTGTCTATAAATAAGATTTTTTTTCTTTGGGGCTTTCTCTGTCGGTGGAGAACCTTCCAAGGAGGACTTACCACCTCCTTCAAAACATGATTTTCAATGAGATGTTTAATATAGGCTGTTACCTATCATTTCATGACCCTAAGATTAATTAATTTATCATCTGAACAGACAAAAGACATATGAACAGGGTTCTTGGTACACATAAAAGTAGAATCTGAGCAATATAAAATGGAAGGACATTTGATTAGGAAACATTTAATCAGTTAGATATATCCATGGAGGTGTTGATCCTCAGAGAGGGCCATAACAGTCTGATTGCTGGTGGTCCAGGAAGACAAAATATATCAGAATTGATATAACTGTGACTTTGATGGCTTTTGATGAGAAAAGCCTTTTTATATCTCCTAAAGAAAACTCTAATGAATATTCCAACAAATTAACTTCAACTAAAGATCCTCTGCAAATATGTTGGCTAGATTTTTCCCCAATCTATATGTATCTGTCAGGAGACGGATGACAGACATCAGACTACAGTGCTGTATTGTCCTTCCGACACCCTCATTGATGTACTGTCCCTTGGTATACAGGCTGTGGAGGTGCCCTTTAAGGGACTGATCAGTAGTTACTAGGACGAGCCGCAAGGGGTGTGGCCAGTGACGCTTCCCTCAACGGTCCTATCAGGAGACGAGCCGGATGGAAGAAGACCCCCGGTAACAATGACAAAGGTGGAAGACGAGGCCACGACAGAGGGAGAGGAGACGAAGACGCCGAAGCAGATGAGTTTCACCGAGACTGAAGAGCCATGGAGAGACGCGGGTAGAGACGCCGTCCTTAAAGCGGAACGAAGCACCAGGAGGCTAACAGGACCACGCATCGGCCCGCCACTCTCCAGGAGGAGGGTGGCTGTACAAGGTACGGGCAGGAATCTGGGGATTTTCAGGGCACGGGAAGGGGAGGGAAGCATCATAGAGGGAGGACACGATAAACAACACTTGGCGACGGTATCGGTGATACTTCCCTCACGCCCCCATTCCCTGAGCAGGAAGCTATATCTTCCTCTATACTGACCCTGGTTTTCTTTTTTATTTGTTTCTGTGGGGTCCAGACCGGTGAGTGACAGACGGACGCCTAGACCAACCCCTTAGTGAAGACGGGAGCAACCCCCACCAAGCGGAGGAACACGGGACATTTCCTTTTGTTGTTGTAATTAAATAAAAAAACTATGGGAAACAAGGTTCCATTCCGTTCTCTATTGCCTTATTTTTGGAGATTAAATCTAATCACAACCAATCCCCTGACAAAGTGGTGGTGAATGTAGACATAGACCCATACTGATACAAGATTGAGAATTTGGTCTATCAGCTGAAAGAAGGACAGTCCAAGTTAGAATGGGCCATAGAGAAGAGCTCGAACCAAGCAGAGTTGGATCGGGTCGTTTTTACTTCGGCCATCCAGACCCAAGTCGACCGTATGGTCAAGCTAGCAGAAGGGCAGACACACCACCTCATGGTACTGAAATCAGGGAGAGGCCCTGCTCCCCCTGGGACAGTGGTTCCCCTTCAGAAATACGTATCAGGAGAAGACCCCATCTCCTTCTTTTTGAACTTTGAAAGCGCCGCAAGAGCTAGCGGCTGGCCTACAGATCGATGGCCCTTTTATTTGGCCCCCTTACTTACAGGCGAAGCACAGGCCGCCTACCAGGTCATCAATAAGGACGGGACGACAGTCTATGGCCTGGTAAAACAGTACATCCTATACCGCCTAGGTGTGGCTGACGAGATGCATCGCCTGAAATTCTGACAGGGGTGGGGAGCACCAGGGGACACCCCATAGACCCTCTTTTATAAAAATTAAGGATGCAGCAGATCGGTCGCTGAAACCTTTGGAGTCTAATAAAGAGGACATAATGAACAAGATTTAGCTTAAACAATACCTTGAGACCCTTCCTTATGGAACTCAAAGGTGGCTCCTCCAACATGCAGGCCTAACCATAGAGCATGCGGTGAAGATGGTCACCTCCTACAAATGGGCCCAATACCGCAACACGACAAGGGAACTAGAAAAACCACAAGAAGGGCTCCCTCCACCAAGAACTGAAAGAAAACTGCCAAAACCAGCCATGGAGCCTTTCAGACCTCGAGCAGTAGGACCCAAAGTTTTCCCTAGCTCCGGTCCCCAGTGCTCTGAATGTGGCGAGTGGGGCCACATCGCCCGGTTCTGCCATAAAAAGAGAGACAAACCAGAAGACAACCACGGAAGTCAGCTATTCTCCCTGTACCATCCTCTATGCACAAGAAATGGGGCCTGTTTATTATGTAAGTCTCACGGTTAACCAACAACCAGTTATTGCCCTTCTTGACTCATGGTTTGAACACTCAGTAGCGAGAGAGGAGATAGTCCCAGTGTCTTGTATCATACCCAAGCCGGCTGTTAGTATATGTTGCGTTCATGGGCACATTATGGATTATCTGGTAGCCCGGTTGACTCTTTGTACTGAGACCAGGGTAAAAACCATAGCAGACGTAGGGGTTCTTCCGTTACTCCCTAAAGAGCTCCTACTATGGGTGGATAATCCTTGATTTCCTTCTCTCTTAGCCAAGACCCTGAAAGACTGTTATTTAAGCAAAAGCACGCACAACAACTTGCTGACTTCTGAACCATGGGCTATGGATAATCATTTCAGGATAGCTCAGCTAAATGACAGCTCCCTTAGCAATGCCTAGCAAAACGCAAGGGAGACAAAAACAATCCTAGAACAACCTATCCTTTTTTTTAGAGCATAAGGGCCTCCTCTATTGCATCGCAGTTGGTCCCAGCTACTTTCAGGGACCAAATCTTGTTCTTCGCCCACTCCCACCTCCTGGCAGGCCACTGTGGTGCCAGAAAAACCAGTCAGGTGATCTTGAACTGTTTTTACGAGCCAGGGATATACCTCCAGATAAAAAAATATTGTCAGTAGTGCACAATATGCCAAAAACGTAATCCCTCCAAAGATACCCCTACAGCCTCTGCCCGTCATCGGTCGTCCATTCGAGAGGATAGGAATGGACCTCATAGGCCCTCTCCGTAAATCCACCAAGGGTTACCAGTAAGTCCTAATGATCGTAGACTACACCACCAGAGACCATGAGCAGCTACTACCACGACCATAGCACAGACTCTGATCGAGGTCTTTTCCAGAATGGGATTTCCCCGCGAGCTTATCACCTACCAGAAGACACCGTTCGTGTCCTGGCTAATGAAGGAGGTCTATAAACAATTGAATATCAAGCATATCAAAACATTTGTGTGCCATCCCCCAAAAAGACGACCTTGTGGAGAGGTACAACGGCAACCTAAAACTCACACTAAAAAAGTTAATAACCGTGGACGGAAGGAATTGGGATCAACTCTTTCCTCTTGCCCTGTTTGTGATTCACAGTACGGTCCAGAGCAGCTTGGGCGTCCATCCGTTCGAACTACTGTTCGGACCAAGACCACGAACCCTACTGGAAATCAGAAAAGAAAGTTGGGAGGAGCAGGGACGAACAGAAGCACAGGCCCTAAATGATTATGCCAGCCAGGTCAAAGCGCGTCTGCACAAGTTAAGAACCCTGGCCCATGACATTCTAGAGAGGGCACAAAGCCTGAACAAATATCATCACGACAAAGGTAAGGGATTGAGAGAGTTCCAAATCAGTGAATGGGTTCTGATTCTCCTTCCTTCCTCCACCCACAAACTAAAGATAGAATGGCAAGGTCCATAAAAAATAATCAAGAAGATAGGGAAGAGCACCGACGTGTTACGCCTATCAGCAGGAAAAACCCAGATGTACCACATCGATTTACTCAAAAAATGGTTGGGTCTAGCCCCTAGTAAGACATGTAAAGTCTGTGTGGCGACCGTTCCTCAACCACGGTTGATACCACTCTTATTAGCCCTGACCTTAACAATAAGGAAAAACAGGAGTTAGTGACCATCCTACACTACTTCTCTGATATCTTTTCAGACCAACCCTGTAGAACACACTTGGCAACTCATTACCTCTACATCCCTCGTCCTCGACCCAGTCATCACTCATGAGGTATTCCACAAGGCAGGGAACAAAATGGGAAACGCTTGTTAGACTCCACCCACCCTCCTGCCAGGTGCTATAATATACCTCACCACTAGAAGCACACCTTGTTTTGTTTCCTGTCGGTGGACACTGATGGGCGGCACTTGGGTGAGTGCCTGCTACGCTTGTCCTGTGGTTTCCCCCTTTGCCGGGCTTTGGGGGTGCTCATGGACCGTCGTGGGATTTTGGGAGTCGGGCTGCTGGGCCTCCTGGACTTGTCCTGGATGTGGGGAACCTGGGTTGCTGAGCTTCTCGGGTCTCCCGGTTTTCTTCCTGGATGTGTGTTGACCTCTCTTTCCAGCGCGGGCTGTGGATTGGGAGGTTCCTTCCTGGATTTCGTCGCAATTTCATCTGGGCTTCTGTTGCGCTGGTCTCCTTTACGGGTTTCTAGGATTTCTTCCCTGTTGTCGCTTTGTTTTCCGGATGCAGCGGGACCGGACGCTTCGCCTTCGTGAGCACCTCTGCTCATTTTTCGCATGTTCGGGCACCTGGTTGGGCACCAGCGTGTTCGTCTTCCTCTCTGGTTGGTTGTCGGGGTTGCTTCACGTCCCCGGGGTCTTGCTGGTTTAATGTCATCAGTTTGGGCCTTCAGGCTGGTTTCACCTTCGGCGGCCGCTTGATGGGGGCTTATCATTCGTTTCCGCCCCTCCTTCTTCCTCGTCGTTTGACGCTACGGAGTCAGCTGATGGGTGAGTGCAGTTTCATTTATTTGGCGGGAGTTTGGTAGTTTTTCATTGCCTATGGTGTGCTTCGGATGCATACTGTGCTACCCTTGTCTGTTCGGATTGCATTTGCTTCTGTGCTCATAAAGAGTATAGGGGATATTTGTAGAAATAAATCTATATATATTTTCAATATAAATCTGTGTGGTGTCCTTTCATTTGGGATATTCAAGGGGATTGTGTATGGTAAAACAGCTTGCTTCACATGCCTTTACAGAGTTTAGCCTAAGACTGCTTAGTCCATGCTACCCCTAGGATAGCTTGTCTATAAGGTTGACTTACAACCAATCAACATAAGGGTTGCTTGGCATGGTACAAGGTGATCACTAGAACTAGTGAGCATCATATACCAGGCCAACTTCTCACAGTAACATACAAAGACTCCAGCCCAATCAAATTTCTAATGTAAAGCACTAAGTAAAGATTGAGGAAACTTGGAGCAGTGGAATGGTGGAAAGATTCCTCAGCCTTTTATTTGGCTAATCTGGTCACTGAAATAAAAAAAATACAAAGGTAACACCTTGGAGGCCAAGGTTTCCTGCTTCAGATCTCAAATGGAACAAGCTGGAAACTACCTCACACTGTTAAACACTGCATTAACTCCGCTCCTAACCAGATTCCAACACTTCCAAATATAGGAGTGAAACGTTCTCTGAAGTCTTTGTAAAGAAGATTACTCTCACTGCCAACTCAATAGAGGGACTATCAACCCTTTGCTCCAACTGCTGAAGCAGTGTAGCCTGGCAAAATGTAAATAAACTTACTGACACAACTCATTAAGACAAGAACAACACTACACCAGCCTTGCACTTCACTGATCTCATACCTGCAACTTAATAAAAGTAATCAGAATGCACACCACCCCATATTCAACTGCCTGAAAATAGGACACGTTATCCGACTCCTGAAAAAACAGGAGCGATCTCTGAAGAACTGAACAGTTTTTGACAAGTATCTAATCTCCAGTTCTTAGAGAAGATCCTTGAATGCTGTAGTTCTTCACTACTTAAATAATTTACCGCGGATCACACTCAACTTGACAATATGTTAAGATGCTGCTGAACCATAGAAACACCTATTCTCTAAATAACAGATGATGCTCTACACTGACTGGACTCTATGGACTCATGTCTAATCTTCTTCCTTGACCTGTGCACAGTGTCTGACATGGTCAATCACAATATCCTACTCAACACAATCAGGGAAAGTACAAGGATAAATGGCACTGTGCTGAGATGATTTTCCGTACACCTGGAAAACCAAACTCAACACCTAAATTTGACTTCAACTCTATCAGACCATGGTGTTCCACAGGGCTCTGTTCTATCTCCATCCCCCTTCTCAACCTGTACCTGGAACCTGCGACCTCGCGCCTTGAACAATCAAACATCATGTCTTTATAGACTATATGTGCACTGGTACTTTGCTATATGCTGCCAGTTCTAGAAGAGGTAGTTAGAGGCTGTGACTTCTTATGGGTGCGTACTCCACCTCTAGTTCGAGACTCGCTCCCTCATAACATTGCCATTTTGGGAGAAGTGAGAGGTGGCGATATAGGCTCTCATGTGCCTCCCTCCACCACACTATTTAAGAATAACAGCTGTGTATCCGTGCAGCACGTGCTACAAGGGTGTGCCAAAAGCAAACCCCTTTGTGCCCGGAAGCACCAGATGCCCGGAAGCACCAGATGCCAGACATGCTGCAGGTTTGAGTAGCCATATCAGGCCTTCTATAGATGAACTCTTACATTTAAGTATACTCACAATGGAAAGACAATGTTTAGTGGATATAAATGAGGTAACTAAATCAGTACTGAGCCTAATATATAAGCCTGACTCAGAACATCATTTAAATTGTATTTGACTAAATTGCTGTTCAGTAACAAAGCACATGGAGGATATTGCCCACTTAATTTATACACAGAAGTTGGGCATTTTTTCTTCCTAACTGAGACATGGTTTAATCCCTCCTCTGGTATGTATGCAGCAATACCGCTAGGCAATTCTCGATTTAATTAGAAAAGACAGGCAGGAGGAAATAGGGGGAGGGCTGGTGGTATTTTTTCATTCACATTTGCAGATTATCATGAAGGAAGGCACCAAATTACCTTGGAAAAAATCTATCTCTTTTCCATCAATATGTCACACAAAAGCAATTTGACTTGCCTTTTTATCTATCCTTCCCCAGTTCAAATTTTGGCTTAAACTTAGGATATTTTGTTGCACCTTTCATAATAAACTCCTCTAATTTCTGTGTGTTGGGAGGTTTTTATATTTGGTGAGATGCAGGGAATAACAGCGACAGCAAAGACCTGAAGAATTCTTTAACAGCATTAAATCTGGGACAAATCTATCACCCCATTCATGAAAAAGGGCACGTGATTGACTCAATCTTTACCTCTAGGGAGTCAATCTAAGTAGGTATTCCTGGTAGGCTCTGATGGTCTGACTATTTTGTAGTTCCTTTTGAGATATACGACACGCATGATGCTGCTGCAGTTGGCGGAAAAAGGTTTGCCAGAGGTAGATCATGGACTAAAATCACTAGACACTATTTTGTGAATTCCTTGAATGCCATTCCAGCACCCGTTCTTGATGGATAGCAAGATGTAACTATAATGGCTAAACAATTTAAAGAGGGGACTGGGCATGCTCTGGACTCCACCACTCCCCTTAAGCTGAGAAGTACAAAAAGGAAACAGCCATCAGCCCCATGGTTTACCAGGGATTTAGCCACCAGTAAGAGACACTCTGGAAATAAAGTGAATGCAAATGAAGGGCAAATTATTGAGAAGGGGATAAAACAAGATATAAAGGAAAATACGAAATTTACAAACAATTATGCAGATCGGCCAGAATAACATTCTTTGCAAACCACTTAAAGATAGCTGGGAACTCTCATCAAGAAGTTTTCAAAGTGGAGAAGTATTTATTCTTCCCCTCTTTCACATTCACAGAGTTACCTGGAACGGAACAATTACGTGAATCACAATAGGGCGGAACACATATCCCTAGACCATGAGTTTCAAGGCCATCGCTGCCGCATCACAATAGGGCGGAACATATCCCTAGACCCTGGAGGCGATCACCGCCGCATTACAATAGGGCCGAACACCGATCCCTAGACCCTGGGTTTCAAGTGATCCAGCGCTGCTCAAAAGACAACCTCTAAAACATCACTATTTTTCTTAGGAGCCATTTCTACTTTACTCTTCAGTGGGGCCCATAACACCGCGAGTCACTCATTCACACAAATCACTCTGCTCCCAAGATATGGAAAACCAGAGGATGAGCTGCTGGATTTTAGGAGTGTCTTACTTCATCTATTTAATCTGACTTCTATACATTATACACATATGCATTTATTTGATTTTACCATGGCTTTAATTCCTTGAAAGAGTTAAAAAACATTTTTTTTAAATTTAAGACACCCCAAGGTTGGTCAATGGAACAGCTAGTAAAAGTTAATTAATGGACAACAAGACCAGCTTAATTCTCCATTTTATTAAGTTTATTTATGGTTTTAGATTTCCTAACATGACTTTTTTTAATTAAATTTTGCTTCAAATTCGGTTAACCGTCTTATTTATTATCTAAAGACAAAAGAAACCAATTCAAAACAGTTACATTTATTAGAAGAATTATTCGGAAAAATAAGTCAAAAACATATTACCAATTTCTTCGGAAATAGGAATCAGCATTAGACAGCTACGTTCCCAAAAACTGCCTCTCTATTTTTTCTTGATGTTCTCCTCCCATTAAGACTCCGACCCATCAATAGTTAAAGTTAAGAAAATGTCAAAGTCTTTGCACCAAAGAAAAATCGATCAGTCCTACAGCATGTCGTGATGCGAAAAATAATTCAAAAGCAAGCTTTTTTCTCTCTTCCAAACTGCCTCTTTTATACCCTTTTTCCCTAACTATCTAACTAAAATTGACACTTGTAGGGTCCATACTAATTTTTTATTGGTCAGTTTAAGTGGTCGATGAGGATCACCTCATCTCCTTATAGTCCATATTTCTGCCAAGTCATCATTATAATGAAGTTCCGATTGTTTGTTATTACATTTTTTCATTCGTGTCCTTTAACTTGTCCCATCACCAAACTTTCCCAGGCTCATGACTCAGACATCTCTATCTTGGCACTTATTCTGCTCTTTAGGCCACGCTGACCTTGACCCATGCTGCACAGGCAAAGACTGCTTTTACATCTCTCGAGAATAGTCGCGCATGTGTAGAAAGCCATTATCTCGGAGTCTCGCAAACCCTCCATTTTATTTAGGCCTCATAGGCCATAACGGGAACTATTATAGAAACAAACACAATTAAACGTTAGATCTCGTAGTTTTACCCTTCTGTTTTACCTCCCCCTTTTCAAAATATCCCTGTTATTATTATTACCTAGCTTTGAAGACACACATATGCTTTATTTTCTTACCATTTTCCATAATTTCTGCCACAATTGTACATTTCGGAAGCATACATGCATAGCTTTACATTAGATTATGACATTTGCGCACTATATTAGTAAGACGATTTCACTCAATTAGTATATTATGATCTGCAACACAAGCAAATTAGTATCCCACGTGTATTTATGTATGTGCTTTCTATTATACGTTGATTAATTTCAAAACCACACAATTAATATATATTATTGTTACGGAAAAGAGACTTCACGGGTTGTATACAAAATTTAGCTTTTACCCTCGGTCCATCAACTCCCCCCCCTTGGTGATTTATCACCAAATCAAACTCAAAAGTTTTGTAAAATTTCTCAAAACATGTTCCAAGTTCTTTTCTATTAGTATCCTTTACACTGCAGTAGCTTCCAATTCCCTTCTATCTTGATAAATTTTCTCTTTATACTCTTCCATCTCCATGTCCCCTATTTCACGTTTTCTTAATTTGCTTTCTTCAATGTGCTTTATCATAGACTTTGTAAGATTTCTTTGTTTTCTAAGCTTACACCCAAATCTAAAAACTAACAGTATACCTATTATTATTGTTACAGGAATTAATATTTCCCTCTTATCGATCTACCTATTTCATAAAACCAATTCTTAACAGCTGCAAACTCTTATCAAGTTTCTCAAGAACACCATCAACCTTCAGTGGTATAATTTCTTTATGCAAATTCGTAATATTTGTAATATATCTCTCAATGTTTTGACTTTTGTCAGAAATATAGGTGCAACAGTGTTGTACCTTTCAAATTACACAAACTCCTCCCTCTTTTGCCAAAATTATATCAAGAGCAAGCCTATTTTGCATCACAATAGCTCTCAAAGCAACCATTTCTGTATTTACCATTAAAAATCCTCCGGCAGAGTCAGTTGATAAATGATCCACTATTGTTGACAATTTCCTAATTTTATTTGCGCTAAAAGATATACCCACTGCTGGTATCAATGCTCCAAAAACATCACCTATTATTTCTAACACACTTTCTATTCTTCTATGACTCAAAGGTTTACCTATCTCACGAATTCCGTTAGTTCCTTTATCTACATGGAAAATTTTCGGAAAGAACAGGCCTACATAACAGGATCCATACCAATGATCAGGAAATCTATAATAAGCTTTATTCCCACATAGAAAATAGATACCGGGAAAAACTGGATCATTACCTCGTTTAAATCCCCAACCCCCTTTTATAACTTAAGTATCTTCACATTGACTTGCACCTAACAAAATAATTATCATACACAGTTTTGTCTCTTCAAATACATAATTTTCCCAATAAGGGAGTATCTATGCCTAAGGCAACATTCACCTTATGTCCCTCAATATTGTCATCCTCAAATGTCCACATTGTAGTTTTAGATTGCTTAGCATTTTCTCTTCTTTTATACTGGTTTCTCCTTTCCTCAACCATGTCCAAAAAGGCTTTCTCTTCATTTCTCATTTTACAAGTTAAGTTATGTTTGAAGGCATAATCATAGGTCAATTCTTGTGTTCCTAAAAAAGTATTCTCCAAAAACTTTCACAGGTTTAATTTTGTTGAGTCCAGCTATAACTTTTAATTTTGCAAAAACATCATCTGAATTTGAGAAATAATATTCTAATTTACCAGTTCTATAGAACAAACTAGCTAACACACTACATGTAACACCATATGTTAATGGTAAATGATGATAGGTCATACCCTCTGATACAGATGCAGGTAATTTCACACAAACATAGAAATCTCTGGCATCCATTGTTCTCACATATTCAGACAATAACTTCGAAAACACATTCTTGGAAATATCGCTACTAGAATTGTCTTGATGTATTTCTGGTTTGTAAACATTTTTCATTTCACCCTTGTATTCATAGACCTTTTCTTTCATACTCTCATTTGTTTTTGCTTTTTCAAAATCAGGCCTGAAAGGACTCACAATAGGTAAAATTAACCAAACTACCATTAACAACCCTGTACATATTAACTACATCATACACCATTTTCTAAAAATAGTAAATTTTGATCTCTGTACATCATTAGTAGCCATTTTTTTTACACTGCGATTAATACAATTTTTCCACCCTTATAGTGTCCTTTTTTAAATCCTTTTACACTTAAACTGTCCTTCTCATCCAAAATCAATAATCTTATTCTTTCCACCTTTAAGTCGCCTTTTGTTTCCCAACCTAGGGCCAGATGTAGGTAATCCAGATTTACCGATTCGGTATTTTAGAATCGGAAAATGGGATGTAGGTAAAAATTCGGTAAAATTTACCGAATCGTTAAAATTCGGTATCACCCATTCGGCATTTACCGATTCAGGATTTACCGATTTAGTATTTACTGAATCGGTAATTCCCATTCATTCCTATGGGCCCATAGGAATGAATGGTAATTACCGATTCGGTAAATACCGAATCGGCTATTCAAAAAAAGAAAAACTCAGGAGTCAGCCAATCAGGTGCTACCACCCCCCTCCCAACCAGGAAGTGGCTACACACAGGCAGGTGGAAGCAATTAGAAGCTTCTGGAGAGGCTGTGAGAGCAGAGCTGAGTCCCTGAGCCACAGGAAAACGTTTTTGCATTTAAAAGAGAAAAATGCCAAACACCAGTGAAAAGGAAGTACCAGAGAGGAAGAGAAAAATAAAACTTAGCACCATGAAGCTGCAGGTCCTCGTGGAGGAGGTGGTGAAAGAACACCAAAAATTGTTTAGGAAGCAATCCCTGACGGTGGCAGAATCTGCCAAAAGAAAGATTTGGCTGGAAATACAGTCTAAGGTGAATGCTGTAGGAGTGACTCCATGGGAGATACATGACCTGAAAAAGAGGTGGTACGACCTCAGGAGCTTAACCAAGAAAAAAATAGCAGAGATCCACAAAGAGGCAAACCGTACTGGAGGAGGGAGGAACCGTGCACCTGCCCTCACTGAGCTAGAGTAGCTGGTGGAGTCCACCATAGAACCAGAGAGCGCCTGTGGGCTGGGAGATGCAGACAGCTCAGCCAGAGCTACAACCAGAAAAGGTAAGAAGCATGCACAGCAATCACCCCCACCCCGCCACCTTCCATTTCCCCTATGTGGCAGTGTTTACCCCACTCCAGTAGAGGTAGCAATATACACCAGCAATGCATTATGGGAGATGTAGTCATTGAAAGAACTACCATGTCATACAGCACACCAAGCAAGAAGTTATGCAACACACATCAGTGATAAGCAAGCTGAGGCAATAGCTACAGTGTTTCAGTGATAAGAATTTAATTGTATAAGCAGTGCTGCAGGAGCACAGAGCTAATGTACGCTTTTATGTCTACAGGCGAGACATCTCGAAGGCATAACAGGGAGACATAAGGCAGTGCACAACAGAGGGACGACACCCAGGAGGCAGGTACAAGTGCGGGGAATGACATAGAGGACATTGGTGCACCAACAACACAGCCAGCCTCTCAAGACCTTGACATGTGTCCACAGCTGCAGGCCTCCCCTCTACTACTATCCTCACCGTGAACTGCCTGCGTCACTGCCTGAAACAACACCTGTAGCTCAAAAGAGTAAGAGGCATGTAGTTGCCCCCCTAGTCCAAATGGAGACATCAGCAGGTGACATGGAGGGGGATGAGACACCAACCTTGGCTGGGGAAGGAAGCACTGCCATACAGCAGTCCAGTGCAGAGGGTGCCCGCACAGGTACCAGACGCTGCAGGCCCGAGACAGCAGTGCTGCACAACAAGTGGAGGGTTCCAGTGGCTTCCGTGAGCTGGAGGGTAGCATGGTGAAGATACAACATATGCAGGGGAAGCCCAACCAGTCGATGCAACGCCAGATGAGGCACCTGAATGCAAACATGGAAAACATAGGGAAGGGCATCAGTGCATTAGTGGATGAGAACAAAAAGATGGCATCAGGTATGAGGGAGATGGCTGCAGGGATGCGGGACATGTCTCAATCTGTGCTTCTCTTGTGCACAAAACTGGATCAGGACAGAACAACAAGGAGGAAGGACAGGCAGGAAGCACAGCGACACACCAAGGCTGTTACCCGCCTGGCCACAGCAACTTCCCTTCTTTGCAGGCGATACGTCAACATGCAAGAAGGACTAGCACACAGCAGCAATGTAGTATCTTGTAAGGGTGACGAGTACTGTAGAGGTGCTGCTTAATGCTCAGTCCGCACATACTGCTGCTATGGATGTACCTGAGAGCGAGAAGAGCACCAGTAGGAGCAGCATGACAAGCCCCCCTTTGCTGAGACACGCAGGAGCAGCAGGCTCCATGGTGCTCCCACTGCCCACACACCCAGTGAGGACAGCCAGCCACTTTCATCTGGCACCGGTAGGCGTGGCCGTAAATGACTAATGCTGCTATATAGGTATTTGCTTAAATTCTGGGGTAGAATATTAACAAATGTTTTTAACTCTACACTGACTGCAGGGTTTCCATTATCATGGGCGTCCTCCATCATAATACCCATATATAAAAAAGGACCAAGGAGTGACCCAGCCTGCTACAGGCCGATCTCATTGATTGACTCTGCCGTTAAGATCTTGGGCAGAGTCATTCTACAGAGACTTGGTGATTGTCTGAAGGAGAGGGGGGTCCTCTCCGAACTACAGTATGGGTTTAGGGCCAAGCGAGGCACACTTGAACAGTGCCTGAATCTTTATATGCTAATTGGCAAATATACCCAAGCCAAGGAGGGCCTCCTATACTTGGCCTTTATGGACCTGACATCGGCCTTCGACTTTGTCAATCATGCCAAGCTGTGGTCTATTCTGCTCAATTTAGGGATAAACCTGCCACTGGTGAACTTTTTGGCTGCACTCCACCAAGGACTCTCAACTGTCATTAGAGTAACTAAGGAAGGGGGATGTTCTACTTCTTTTAGATCCAAACGTGGTGTCAGACAGGGGTGCATTCTTGCACCCCTTCTGTTTACGCTATATATAAATTCTCTAGAAAAATCCCTGGAAGGGGTTACACCAGATATACGCGTGCCGGGAACTATGCGGTACCAGCCCTTCTTTACGCGGATGACGCAGTGCTTTTAGCCCGCACAGGCTTGGGGCTACAGAGACTTCTTGATGCTTTCGGGAAGTTCATGCAATCCCTTGACCTTCAGGTAAACAATAAAAAATCCCATGTTATGGTGGTGGGTAAACGACCAAAGGCAGCGAAAATAAAATGTTTTACTTGTAATGGAGAGGTGGTATCCAGGGTTCCGGTATTTTCTTACCTGGGTGTAATTTTTGATGAAAAGTGTACCTGGGCCCCCCAACTTCAAGCAAAGGGTATAGCTGTTACTAGATCCGCTGCAGCGCTAATGAGCTTTGCCAAACGCTTGGGGTCTCGACCCACTGAGGCTCTTTTAACAGTCTATAACTCTAAATGTCTCTCAATAGCATTATATGGTGCATCATTATGGGGCATTTTATCACAAAACAAATTGCAGACCATAGAAAATAAATTTTTAAGATATCTTTTAGCAGTCCCCCAATCAACCCCAGTATTTTCAATACATTCAGAGTTAGGACTTGGATACATTTCTGACAAGTTACAAATTGCACCATTAATCTGCTGGGCCAAAACATGGTTGAATTATGAAATCACTCTTAATCACACCATCCTCAATGACTGTATGGCCTTTGACAGAGTAAACAAAATCCCCTGGTTAGCATACATCCAGAACACTCTGTGTAGATTGGGCCGGCCGGATCTATACACCTCAGCAAAATTGATACATAGGGGTGATATTAACTGGATTAAGGAGAACTTTCTGGGACTAGCCATGCAAGAACGGGAAGCAGTGGAGGTCTTAAAACCTAATGTCAGAGCTAATTATATGCTCCTGACTACTCCAGAAATTGAACCGTATCTACGGATTGTTACTATCCCGTTCCATCGACACCTGCTGGTTTAGATTCAGATTTAATATTATACAGTTCTCTCTTGGCAACTATCCAGTATGGGGAAAATCTAATCAATCTATTCCCTGCAGCTGTGACAATTTTTCGGACCAATCGCTAATGCATTTTATTATGTTTTGTGATTATTTTTCGGATATCAGAAAACAGTTTTTATTACCATTATTGAAAGAAGCGGGGTTTACACAAGTGCGTCCTGCACTACTGTATTTACAGCTACTGGGTAGTGTTAAGGTAATTTTTGGGGTTGCAAGTTTTCTGGTTGCTGCTATGCGTAACAAGGCAAAAAGGTCGACTGATGGACAATTTCGAGGCATGATCGCACTTTAATTGATCTTTTATTCATTTGTATGAGGTGTTTTTTAATATTTTAATTATTTTTATAGTACATCTATGAATTGTAATTGACTCCTTTTTATATATGAACTACTTGATTTTACCCAAAATGTTATGTGATTGCTTTTATGATTTTAATTAATCGAATAAAGCTGATTTGACTGACTGACTAATGCTGCCCACACTCCATGACCTTTAATGGAGAAGTGAGCCAGGACTACCATTCATTATGGATACCATTTGTGTTGCACACCTGTGCCTTTGTGGACTTGCATAGTGCCAAAAAATAAACTACATTGGGTACATACTCCACCTGTCTGTGTCTCTTTACTTACTTAAAAGTAGTTGTGTGTGATCTCTGCCCGTCTCTGTCTCCCATCTGTTGCTGGCGCCACTCCTGCTGTATTGTGGTCAGGCAGTGTATGTTCATCATCGTGGTCCTCATAGTCGCTCAATTACACCTCAGTGCCCTTCTTTGTAGCAAGGTTGTGCAACATTGTGCAAGTTGCAATGGTCTTACAGCAGATGAGTGGTGAGTACTGCCGTGCCCCTCCGCATTTGTGGAGGCAGCGGAACCTGCTTTTTAACAGCCCAAAGGTGCGCTCCACAACATTCCTAGTGGATTTGTGTGCCACGTTGTATCATCTCTACCTCGGGGTTGATGGGTTAAGGTAGGGTGTCAGGATGAACTAGCAGACAGCATATGCGCTGTCAACTATTTGGAAATGAGAGAGCCAATAATAACATGCGCAAAAAAACATACATCTGCAATATCTATCGGGCTGTGTCACAGTGTTTTGCCTAGCAGGTATCCTTCTCCGAATTCCCCAGCTGTCAGACGTGTGTAGATCCCACTGTTCTGAAAGATGTATGAGTCATGGGTGCTTTCCCGGGAATTTGGCCACAATGTCTATGATAATGTTGTTACCATATCACAACTACATAAGAGTGACTCAGGTGCTAAGATGATTTTGTCATAAAGCCACTAGAGAAAAGAATCTAGAAGGTGAAAAAACGAAGGTGAGAAAAAGGGGAAAAAACTTTATTTTTAAGAAGAACCCTCACTCACCACCTAGTGGTGACATGCTTCATCATAGGGTTCCCACTGGGGAGATCGAATGTCCCCCCAGTGTGCTACAACGCCTGATTTACAGAGGAGCTGGGTTTTTTTTAAATAAAGAGGAAGTGCGCAAGTGTAGTGACAGTGAATCTAAAAAGTAACAGCAGAACCCTAAACAATTTTATTATATGGTCTGCTGGTACCATAAATAACAAGTGAGAAGGACACCTAGTGGTCTTACTAGTTAAACCACTGTGTCCTAAGAAATAACGGTCGACATGTTTCAGCTGTTTTATGCTATATTGGGCTCAGCTTTCTTCAGGACCATGAAACTCCCCCGGCGGTCCACGCACGCTAAGGCGTGTCCTATCCGTGAGCATAAATGTGTAAAAGTGAAAAAACTCACGGTTTTACCCGTGTAGGCCCTCCTAGAAATCACCTGGGGCCATAACCTGCAAAACATGAAATCAAATTAGTAAATGACAACATGTTGAGCACGAATAGTAGGTCAATAGTGAATATTAGCCCACAATTGTTACTGCCATTTTATGCCAAGTTATAATTAAAGTTTTTTTCAATCAATACACCTTCTCACACAAAAGTGGTTGAACAAACATGACTACAAAACTTTACATCTCCTTGTCCCTTGTTAATAGGGCAGATTTAAAGACCAACACACACATTCCTTAAAGGCAGCAGACTGCAAATCTGATCTCCCAGACCCCGGATATATGTGAGTAGTTTACTCATTATTATACAATTAGTGCACAACCCCAATAAAATTCTCTCCATTATCACAAAAGAGAGAAAAGCGTATTTAAAAATAAGTTTGGAAGATTAAGGCACACTCTCAATGCATGAGAATTGCGTATGCGGCATGGGCTTGCGGTGGGGGCAAATTTCACGTTGCACGAAAT
This sequence comes from Lissotriton helveticus, assembly GCF_964261635.1. Classification (NCBI taxonomy): domain Eukaryota; kingdom Metazoa; phylum Chordata; class Amphibia; order Caudata; family Salamandridae; genus Lissotriton; species Lissotriton helveticus. Next base: position 441,611,008 of record NC_136062.1, on the reverse strand, counting down.
CTAAAAATAAGGCAAGTGCAAAGTGTCATGGCGCCGTCGTTGGTTTAGCGTCTCTATTGTCACAGCATGCATGCAAAGCCCCCCAGTTCGTCCAACTTACTCATTGCACAACGCCTAGCCGCCCAACACCTGTTCGGCACACTCCCGCTGCCCGCAAGATACCGGGCTCTGCCGTAATGTGGAAATTAAAGTAGGCTCAGGTACAATCACGTGACCACAATGTGCGTCGTCACGTCAGTTTCTTAAAGTGATAATACCATTAAGGTAAAAACGCTCCGGTAATACTATCATCAAAGTCAAACTCTCCGAATGTATTTATCTTCAAACATAAGGTGTTACTGTGCTTGATTTTCAGTCATAAAACACTCGTCAAACAGATGGGCCATTTTACGGTCAATATCATAGCACCTACGATTTTATCTCATTCCACTGCATAAATGTATTTGGGACATCGCGAAGTTTTCACCCGATTTTATTAAGCAAAAAACATATTATCGCAATAATGAAATCGCAATAATATTCCAAGTTCTTGAGGATTTTACCTATTTTTAACAGGGTAGGTAGTACATACCCTTGAATTCTCAAAGGTAAAATTTGGGCATTCTAAGTCATAACAGCCCTTAGTTTTAACCAAACTTTATTGAGAACTGTCAAGACAATGTCTCCACCAGAAGGCCCGGGGTATCGAAACTAGGGACACCAATTCCTGTCACTGAGCCTACTGTAGATTATAAACGTCATTCAATACCCAGGCAGGTAGAAATTCAAAGCTACAGTTAAGATAGCTACATGTTAATTCGCACCCAAAGAAATTAACCAGAACAAAGAGTGGGTCCAGATTGTGGGGCGCTGACCATAATGTAACACTACTCACGATGCTTCAAAGACAGGTAGATCAAATTATATAAAATAACAGGGAGTTATAGTCGTCTTGAGTAACTTACCCCACCCAAAAATGTTTACGTTTCAACACCGTGCCCCAAGGGATATCGTCATTTAATCCTGACAAGTGACTAGAGAGGCGGTAAATTCACCTTTGTTCTTTCTCAAACAAACTGTTTTTAGAGCCCTGATTCAGTTGTTCGATCACTGTCCAGTGCATATCGTTTGGGGTGTGTTTCCACTGCATAAAATGTGTTGTTAATTTGGTGTTGCTCTTCTGGCACCGAATGTTGCTGCGGTGTTCGCAGATACGTAGTTTAATTCGTCTCTTGGTCATTCCAACATATCTAGAGCTGCAGGTCCTCGTGGAGGAGGTGGTGAAAGAACACCAAAAATTGTTTGGGAATCAGTCCCTGACGGTGGCAGAATCTGCCAAAATAAAGATTTTGCTGGAAATACAGTCTAAGGTGAATGCTGTAGGAGTGACTCCACGGGAGACAGATGACCTGAAAAAGAGGTGGTACGACCTCAGGAGCTTAACCAAGAAAAAAATAGCGGAGCTCCACATAGAGGCAAACCGTACTGGAGGAAGGAGGAACCGTGCACATGCCCTGACTGAGCTGGAGGAGCTGGTGGAGTCCATCATAGAACCAGAGAGCCTCTGTGGACTGGGAGATGCAGACAGCTCAGCCAGAGCTGCCACCAGAAAAGGTAAGAAGCATGCACAGAAATCACCCCCAACCCGTCACCTTCCCTTTCCCCTATGTGGCAGTGTTAATCCCACTCCAGTAGAGGTAGCAATATACACCAGCAATGCATTATGGGCGATGTAGTCATTGAAAGACCTACCATGTCATACAGCACACCAAGCCACAAGTTATGCTACAGTGTTTCAGTGATAAGAATTTAATTGTATTAGCAGTGCTGCAAGAGCACAGAGCTAATGTACGCTTTTATGTCTACAGGCCTGACATCTCGCAGGCATACCAGGGAGAAGGAAAGCAGTGCACCACAGAGGGACGACACCGAGGAGGCAGGTACAAGTGCAGGGAATGACACACAGGACACAACAATGAAAGAACAATGAAAGAGTGTTCTATTTTGAAAACACAAAGGTATTCGAGCACATAGAAGAACAACACCTATTTGGTGTGTCTAGAAAGCCCTCACTCACCGACCTGGTCGGTGACATGCTTCATCATTGGGCCCCACTGGGAGTGACCGAATGTCACCCCAGTGTGCTTCAACGCCAGATTTACTGCGGAGCGGGTAATGTGAAGATGTGGGAGCTAAATGATAAACTACGTGAATAAGGAAAGTGTAAAGTGGTGAGTTTAAAAATGTCTTTATTGTATCAAAAATTGATTTCATGGCTGATCAAAAAGACATATTAAAAATGTGTTGGAGAACTAGGCCAACTAAGTTGAATGGTCTGTTTCCAATACTCTTAAGTGATGGTCAACATGTTTCTGCCAATGTCGGTATAATTAACCTAGCATTCGGCAGGACCTATGGTGAATTAAACCTCGGCGGTATGGACACGCTAAGGCCCACCCTACCAAGGGACGTGAAAGTAAAAATTCATCTGAAAAAGTGCAAATGGAAAAGGGGGGCCACACAAATAAAAAATGTTTAATGGTGGTCAAAGCCCCTTCGTGTCTCTGAATTAAAGAGACTCCAAAAATTAAAATGCACCAGTGGAAGCAAAATAAAACAAACAAACTTCAAGAGACAAACAGACAATTAGTTTATGCTCAAAAGTTTGTGAGTAATAAAAATGTGACTAGTGCTCGAGGGAACCGACAGACACACACATCAATACACTAGCTGAAAAGTTAGTGGCTCCGCCTGAGAGTGTGATAAGCTGCGTCAAGGACAGCAGGTCGGTGTAATAACGATCAAGATAAATAGCCCGTGCCGGTGGGCATTGAAAAATGCCCACAGGGGCGCGTGTGTGCTTTGATGCGCCAAAGGGGGCCAAGGGAATAAGTGATACTATGAAGGACAGACAGGCTTTAGTGGTAAGCCCTTACGCGACGCAGGCGCGTTGCATGTGTATCACAGGCGGATTAATGGGCCAAGGGCCGGTGACCCCTCACCCCCGTATTATGATGGCAAAGAGGCGATGGTTCTCACTTGGGAGGTGAGAGAGAATCACCACATAGACCTCGGGAGGGGGGTGATGGCGTATTTGGCACACCCTGCAAAAAACGAACAAAAAAGACAAACTTTAGAAGGAGCCAGAAATAGTACTTAGCTGGTATGAATCATGTAGACTCAGAGGCACTCACGCCTGCGACGCCAGGCACCTGTGTGTAAACCTGCACGTTCCCTCTGACTCGGTCTTGACGATAGGAGCCCGGTTACAGTGAGAGGAATAAATAGCAAGCTCAAGGCGGGAGTGCTCGCATTTCCGGGGTGGGCGTGGCTACGGAGGGTCAGCGGGGGATCAGCCAATAGCCGGTGATGCTGTTGTGGGTGACCGTGCCGTGTCTCTGGGGGAGAACTAGAACGCTGATATGCTCGTATAGAACCACAGCAGAAAACCTTTATTGCATGACAGGTAGGTGACAAATAAACACACAGAAAAAGGAGAAGAAAGTACTTGCAGGACCCAATGGTAATTCAGGGCCAGTGTGCAGGTATGAGGCACTGGGGTACGGAAGTCTATTAATTGTGACAGAATGAAGCGGAAACACTATATTCCATTTCACGCTGATGGCATGATGTATAATTTTTAATGTGAACATTTCCTCCCACCAACTAATCCCTTCTCTTCCAATGTTATACTTTGGCAACGGTACATAGATGATGTGCTTCTTGTTTGGAAGGGTGAGGAGGATGTTTGGCTAAACTTCTTCGAATGGGTTAACAACTGTGACCCACATCTGAGATTTACTCATGAATATGCCAAAGAGACAATTGTGTTTTTGGATGTAACCATCACAAGAGTAGGCGACCAATTACGGACTAAGACCTACTATAAACCAACTGCGAAAAATAACCGTTTTCATCCCCAACCATTGAGGAAGAATCTCCTATTTGGCCAGTATCTTCGAATACGAAGAAACTGCAGTGAGATTACTGATTTTAAAGATCAAGCACAGGATCTCACTACAAAGTTACAAAGGAGAGGCTACCCTGATCATCTCCTGAAAAAGAGTTGTAAGAGGGCTCGGAACCAACAAAGAGATGCCTTACTCGAAAATTATCCCAGAGATACACTCTGGGATAATTTTCCCACGTAAGAGACAAACATTGGCGGATACTTAAGAGCAATAATCACGATTGGGAGAAGCCCCTTTTTTCATATAATAGTGCTCGGAGTCTGAAGGATTCTTTAGTCCATACCCTCCCTAGGAAACAACTTAGAGAGAACATGGGGAGTGTATTAAATGCATGGGGCGTGCCGCTGATCAGTGGCCATTTTCCCTGTGGGGGATGCAGTGTTTGTCATTTAACCTCGAGTACAAAGACTTTGGATCTTGAGCCTGGCAAACAATGGCAACAACGCAAACACACAAATTGTAACTCTTGCAATGTCGTTTATTTAATTGTCTGCCCCTGCGGCTTAAGATATGTTGGAATGACCAAGAGACGAATCAAACTACGTATCTGCGAACACCGCAGCAACATTCGGTGCCAGGAGAGCAACACCAAATTAACCACAAATGTAATGCCTTGGAAACACACCCCAAACGATATGCACTGGACAGTGATCGAACAACTGAATCAGGGCTCTGAAAACAGTTTGTTTGAGAAAGAACAAAGGTGGATTTACCGCCTCTCTAGTCACTTGTCAGGATTAAATGACGATATCCCTTGGGGCACGGTGTTGAAACGCTAAAAATGTTAGGTGGGGTAGGTTACTCAAGATGACTATAACTCCCTGTTATTTTATATAATTTGATCTACCTGTCTATGAAGCATCGTGAGTAGTGTTACATTATGGTCAGCGTCCCACAATCTGGACCACTCTTTGTTCTGGTTAATTTCTTTGGGTGCGAATTAACATGTAGCTATCTTAACTGGAGCTTTGAATTACTACCTGGCTGGGTATTGAATGACCTTTATAATCTACAGTAGGCTCAGTGACAGGAATTGGTGTCCCTAGTTTCGATACCCCGGGCCTTCTGGTGGAGACATTGTCTTGACGGTTCTCAATAAAGTTTGGTTAAAACTAAGGGCTGTTATGACTTAGAATGCCCAACTTTTCCCTTTAAGAATTTAAGGGTATGTACTACCTACCCTGTTGAAAATAGGTAAAATCCTCAAGAACTTGGAATAATATCGCGATTTCATTATTGCGATAATATGTTTTTTGCTTAATAAAATCGGGTGAAAATATCGTGAAGTCCCAAATACATTTATGCAGTGGAATGAGATAAAATCGTTGGTGGTATGATATTGACCGGAAAATGGCCCATCTGTTTGACAAGTGTTTTATGACTGAAAATCAAGCACAGTCACACCTTATGTTTGAAGATAAATACATTCGGCGCGTTTGACTTTGATGATAGTATTACCGGAGCTTTTAGACCTTAATGGTATTATCACTTTAAGAAACTGACGTGACGACGCACATTGCGGTTACGTGATTGTACCTGAGCCTCCTTTAACTTCCGCATTACGGCAGAACCCGGTATCTTGCGGGCAGCCTGAGTGTGCCAAATAGGTTTCGGGCGGCTAGGCGTTGTGCAATAAGTAAGTTGGACGAACTGGGGGGCTTTGCGTGCATGCTGTGACAATAGAGACGCTAACCCAACGACGGCTCCATGACATTTTGTACTTGCTTTATTTTTTAGATTTCGTGCAACGTGAAGATTTGCCCCCACCGCAAGCCCATGCCACATACGCAATTCTCATGCGTTGTGAGTGTGCCTTAATCTACCAAACTTATTTTTAAATACGTGTTTCTCTCTTTTGTGATAATGGAGAGAATTTTATTGGGGTTGTGCACTAATTGTATAATAATGAGTAAACTACTGAGATATATACGGGGACTGGGAGACCAGATTTGCAGTCTGCTGCCTTTAAGGAATATGTGTGGTTATAATGGATACTTTTTGGTCTTTAACTCTGCCCTATTAACAAGGGACATGGAGATGTAAAGTGACGTAGTCATGTTGTTTGTTCAACCACTTTTGTGTGAGAAGGTGTATTGATTGAAATTTTTTTTATTATAACTTGGCATATAATGGCAGTAACAATTGTGGGCTAATATTCACTATTGACCTACTATTCGTGCTCAACATGTTGTCATTTACTAATTTGATTTCACGTTTTGCAGGTTATGGCCCCAGGTGATTTCTAGGAGGGCCTACACGGGTAAAACCGTGAGTTTTTTCACTTTTACACATTTATCCTCACGGATAGGACACGCCTTGGGGTGCGTGGACCGCCGGGGGAGTTTCATGGTCCTGAAGAAAGCTGAGCCCAATATAGCATAAAACAGCTGAAACATGTCGACCGTTATTTCTTAGGACACAGTGGTTCAACTAGTAAGATCACTAGGTGTCCTTCTCACTTGTTTTTAATGGTACCAGCAGACCATATAATAAAATTGTTTAGGTTACTGCTTTTACTTTTTAGATTCACGGTCACTACACTTGAGCACTTCCTCTTTATTTTAAAAAAAAAAACAGCTCCGCTGTAAATCAGGCGTTGTAGCACACTGGGGGGACATTCGGTGTCCCCATTAGGAACCCTATGATGAAGCATGTCACCACTAGGTGGGGAGTGAGGGTTCTTCTTAAAAATAAAGTTTTTTTCCCCTTTTTCTCACCTTCCTTTTTTCACCTTCTAGATTCTTTTCTCTATATTCTTTTCTCTTTATGACAAAATCATCTTAGCACCTTGGTCACTCTTATGTTGTTGTTATATATTTATTAGGGGTAGAGGAGTGGCTTGCGTACCCTTACTCTCCTGTTCTTTTGATATAATGTTGTTAGCATCACAGATTACCTGCACATTGATAGAGTGGGTTGACTTCCTGTTTCTGTAAATGTACTCTGTGGCAGCAGGTGAGCAGATTGGGATGTGGGTGCCATCAATACAGCCGATGATGTGTAGGAACTGTGCCAGTTGATAGAAGTCAGTCTTGGTCTTTAGCAGTTCCGCGTGTGTGTCAGGGAAGCTGATGTAATGATGCATTCTCTGCATCATGGCCTCTAGGAACTTCCGGAAGAAACGGCACAGGCAGCTCTGGGACACCCCACCTACCGCAGCAATCACCCCCTGGTAACTCCCAGATGCAAGCAGGTGTAGGCTACCAAGCAAAAATAACACTCTACATAGAAGGGGGTCCAAGGGCTAGTTTACCGACTCATACTAGATATGCTACTGCGGTGAGCCTAATTACGGAATTTCTGAGTGCTTTGGGTGTGTCACGCGCAGTGTGGGTCGCATTATAAGTAGAGGTAATATCTCTTGGCCTACATACATCCGCATTGTTTGAGCCACTGTGGCAAACCCAGGTACGGGTACGGTGTCCTGTGCAGGCTATGCGCGGATGCAATGCTCATTTAGGTGTTTGTAACTTATCTGGCCATTTCTCTATGCTGATATAATCGTTTAGGGTAAGGTAATTGGTTTGCAATATCTTAATACCACCTAAAGACTTCAGTGCACGAAATACATAGATTGTGTGTAACTTAAGACCAGGGTCACTGGGTAGTATCTTTATACCACCTGTAGTCTTGAGTGCACGAAATGCCCAGATTGTGTGTAACTTAAGACCAGGGTCACTGCATAGTGTCTTCAAGATTGCCGATGCATTCATATGGTATATTAAAATACTAAATACTTTTGATAGCGCCTGTGATTCAGGTTAGTGATGTCGTTTTTAGTACCTTACGGGATAAACAGTTGAATGCTTATGTATATATGTGTTTTTTCTAAACAGAGCGGTGCTCCTCATTTACCTGAGCTGCAGCCAGGTGAGGTGAGGTGCGATCCCCACATTAATTGGGTGAGTGTGAACATGTCATTAAATATGTATTGACAAGTCACCTAAATAACACTACTGATGAGTGTATTTTATAATACTGTGTGTCTCTTTTCACTCTCCTCTTGTGTTGACTTTATTTTGTAGATTGTGGTGGAGCATCTGAACCTGACAATCAGGTGATATGATTCCTTTTTATTCTTGTCACTATTATTTACAGCAGTAGCAACAACTAGGTCCTGATGAATGCATAGGTACTTCCTTTTGATGCAGAAACATGTTGACCACTCGCTGAGCAGATATTTTGTTAAATCTGCTATCACACTTTGCTTTTATAGTTAGGGAGCTGAAAGAAAACATTAAAAGTCTTTCCTCTACTCAGTCTCACCTAATTTTATACTTTCACTAAATCTTTCACTTGCACTGCTTTTTTCAGTTGTCCTATTACACTGATACCGCTCACCAGACAAGAACGGTGGGTCTTCTTACTCTCACAGTCCCCTTTCCGTTTTGTGTGACTGTGTTTGCACTGACTCCTGGGTAAGGAGAACCCAAATGATGTAAAAGTGGCGGAACAGTTAGACAACTGATGGGAAAATTCTCACCTTGAGTATGTGCCTCACGTGAATGTGGTGATATAATATCACGTGGTGCAATTGGATAATTCAGCTTTCACCCTTCTCTTGGTTGTCACGTTACAGTTGTTTGTGATTTGAGTTCACTTTTCTGACTCCTAGATATTCTTTTGTGTACTAGTAGGCTACCGAGCACCTGCACATGGGGTGGGATGGTATGCGCCCTTGGTGTTGGGTGCTCCAAGAGTGGGTGCAAGTCCCTAATCAAGTCCTGAATGGTGTAGGGGTGTAGCCTGTACCTTTCCAAGATCTCTGCCTCAGTGAGTTGGAAGAGTGTTATCCGCTGTCTGTAGACTTGCTCCTCCCGTCTCCAGACCCTCTCTCCTGCTGCCTGTAGCCATAGCCGCCTTGCTATCACGTAAAATGCTGCAATTCTGGTCACACTGTTGCATTTTGGGGCCTTTTTTATAGCCTGTACCTGGTTCCCACCTACTTTCAATCCATGGTAATTACAGACTCTTAAATACCGAATTTCATGAAATTCGGTATTTTAGAAGTTTCCTACATCTTAAATCTAATTTTTTACCATTTCGTATTTACCGATTCGGTAAATTCCGATTCGGTAAATTCCGATTCTGTAAATACCGATTCGTATTTACCGAGTCGGTCTTTTTTGGGCTCCTACATCTCAAAAGCCCAATACCGGTCGGTAATGGCCGAAATTCGGTATTTTCGGCCGTTACCGACCGGTATTTGGCTACCTACATCTGACCCCTAGATACTTTTATTCTTTTTTCAAATACCAGTTTACTCACTTTCCTTTTTCTTCACTTTGGTGATCCAAATTCTCTTGACTACTGTTAACTTCCTTTATTGGAGGCAAGGCAATATAGGACCATTCGGGTGACTTGTATTTTTGAATTGGTCTTCTTACTGTTAACGGCCTTTCCAAAACTTCTATCTTTTCTCCCAGTCAATCCTTCTGACTGGTTATCTCATTTACTTGTTCTTCTTGAATTTGAGCTCTTTTAACCAGTTTAAATTTCAGCCCATCATCTGTTTTGGGCCAATTATCTCCTTCACATAATCTTTTATTCTCTAGTTCAACAGTACCACGTTCCACTCTCCAAGCTCTCTTTCTTGAGCTCCTTCTTAATTTAGTCATCAGACTCAGTTTCAGATTTCTCATCAGTTCCTTTTATGGTGAACTTTATAATATCTGTTTCATTCACTGAATCTGTTTTCTATTTTGTCAGTTCTTTCACTCTGTTAGGAACTTCTTCATAGCTGGTACTAGGAAGCCCATCCTTGTCGTGAGTTCTTTCCTTCTCACCAGTTTCAAGATTCACGTTCCTGCTTTCAGAGCTTTCAAACTGTCCTTTAGCACTTTTCTGATTACCAGGTTTATCTTTGTTTTGATCAATGATCACACTGGTATCATTCTTTACCAGATCTCGACTTTCAGATCGATCTTCAGAATCTGGCACTTCAATAGTTTCACCTTCTCCTTCAGATGCAGTGCTTGTATCTGATATTTCTAGATGTCGACTAACAGGTCGAGCTTCAATATCTGGATTTTTGTCTTGTTCAACTTCTGAATCTGAATTGGTGGTAATCTCTGCTTCTTCCTGCAGATTTTCTGGTTCAAGCACACAAATTGTGTGGCTGGCGCGCACCCATCTCTTTACTCCGGCACATTTTACTGCAGTGGTGCTAACCAAAATGAATTGTCTTGGTTTCTGCCAATGAGGAACTAGACAGTTTTTCCTCCTGTGTACTTTTATCCGAACCTAATCTCCAGGGACTAGATCATGAGCTGGATGTTTCTCTTTTGAATTTGCCTCCGTTCCCACCTGATGGAACACAGACGTTATGACGTCAGACAGGTTCTTGCAGTAATCCAGTATGATATCATCATTAATAGTCAACAGTTTATCAACTGGTATAAATGCTTGTCTCATCACTCTTCCCAACAGAATTTAATGAGGACTCAGTCCAGTCATTCTATCAGGTATACTCCTTGGGGTTATCAGAACAAGGGGCAGAACATCAGGCCATTTTAGTCCAGTGGCCAAACACATTTTTGCAATTCTGTCCTTTATTGTTCCATTTACTTGTTCAACTACCCCAGAAGCCTCTGGTCTGTAGGCAGAATGTAGTTTCTGACGAATGTCCAGTGCCTCACAAATCATCTGCATTAACTCATTCTGAAAATTAGTTCCTCTGTCACTTTCAATCGTTACTGGGAAACCAAAACGTGGAATGATTTCTCTCAACAATAATTTTGCAACAGTTACTTCATCATTCCTCCTAGTAGAGAAGGCCTTCACCCACCGGGAAAACAGACAAATGATCACAAGTACATATCGAAACCTGTTACAAGGTGGTGGCTCGATAAAATCCAACTGCATTCTTGTAAATGGACCTCCCTCCCGTCCTATGGTTCCCAAACTCACAACTGTTTTCCTTCTTGGATTTATCTGTTGACATACAAGATATCTTTGACAAAAGCTCTCAGTGATAATCCTAAACTTAGGATTGTACCAAATTTGCCTAAATAATCGGATCATGGTATCTCTGCCAACATGAGCTTGACCATGGTACATTCGGGCCATGTGGAAATCATGCTATCAGTCGTTACTGGTCTTTCATCTTTGTAAACCCAAATTTCATCCTCCTCTCTCTGTCTACATCCAGCTTTTAACCATATGTCTTTTTCTTCCTCACTTGCCTCTTCTTGCATTTGTCTTACTTCCTGCCAAGTCTCAACTACTGTTGTTAGCATTAAAGGACTTGAAACATGTTCTGCTTTTCTGTCCCGATTTATGGATGCAAGGTTTTCAGCACAATATCTGGCATTAGAGTCAGCAAAGCGGTTGCCTCTAGTGACATATTCATCTCCCTTCTTGTGAGCTGCACATTTCACGACAGCAATTTTCTCAGGTAATTGGATCCTGCAGAAGTTAAGTAACCTCTTTGGGACCACAGTTGACCATAATCATGAACCACTCCAAAACCAGACTGACTGTCAGTCACTATGGTGATGCTGATCTCTTTTCCCAGTTCACATGTTCGAATCAAAGCAATCAGCTCCGCTATTTGAGCAGAACGGATTCCTCTCAGACAGGATGCTTCTAGAACATCTGCCACTGTACAAACAGCATATGCAGCACTAGCTTAAGCATGAACCATCCACAAACATTACATAATCAGATTCAGGTAATGGTTCATCCTTAATGTCAGGTATTGGTTTAGTTTAGTACTACACTCAAGAACATTCAGACATTTATGATCAACTTCAACTTTCACTTCCACATCCATGACATCAGGTAGCAATGTAGAAGGATTCACATTTACACATCTTGTTATTGTCACATTATCTGCACCCACAATTGTCTTTTCATACTTTGTCATTCTGCTATTAGTAAGGTACTGTGTTTTAGTGCTAGTGAGAAGAATTTCCACTGAGTGAGGTGCATATACCTTCACTGGGTATCCCATCACTATACCTTCGCTTTGTTCAAAACTCACACTTGTGGCAGCTACTGCTTTCAGACAACCTGGTAATGCCTTGGCAACTGGATCCAATACAGCTGAAAAGTATGCAATTGGTTTTCTCAGTTTTCCATGTCTTTGAATTAGAACTGATAATGCACATCCCTCTCGTTCACTGCAATACAGTTCAAACTCTTTTTCATGATCGGACATGCCCAACACGGGTGCTTCCCACAGACTATTTTTCAGTCTTTCAAAGGCTTCCATCTGCCCATGTCAATTTCTGTAATGGCTTTGCTATCAAAGAAAATCCACTGATCCATTGTCGACAATAACCTACCATTCCCAGGAACATCCTCACCTGTTTCTGAGTTTTGGGAGGTTTCATTCCCTGTATCATTCTGATTCTTTCTATAGTAACCGGTCTGATTCATTGGGCAATCTTGTGACCTAGAAAATGCACTTCTTTTTGACAGAATTGTAATTTGGATGGTGACACTGTATGTCCTCCGTCCGCCAAATGGTTCAGTAATACAATGGTATCTGAAACACATGCATCTTTAGTTCTTGATGCAACTAGGAGGTCGACAATATATTGAACCAACACTGAATTCCCAGGCATGTTCAGACTTTCTAGTTACTTTTTTAACAGCTGATTAAAGATAGAGGGGCTCTCAGTCTCCCCCTGAGGAATTCGGCACAATGCCAAAATATGGTCTCCAACCCGGAACACAAATATTGGCTGGCTAACAGGGTGTAATGGAACTGTAAAGAACGCATTACATAAATCAATACCCATGTACCATTCTGCATCATGTGGAATTTGGTACAGGATCACTGCTGGATTTGGGACAACCGGACAACATGGGACAACAATCTTATTAATTTTTCTCAAATCCTGTACTATTCTAAATGTTCCATTAGGCTTTTTCAATCACATTATAAGTCAGTTACACAGACTGCTTACTATTTCTCTCAAAATTCCTTGTTCAGTCATCTTGTTTATCACAGGAGTTATTCCTGCAATTACTTCTGTTGTCAATTTATACTGAGGAATATTTGGGTAACACACTCCTTCTTTTACAGACACTTTTACCAGATCCACACCTTTTTATTAATCCAATCTCTTCTCCTGTAAAATCCCGCACCTTTTCTTTGACTCTCTCTTTTAATTCATCTGGTATCTTTACTTTGTCAAATACGGGAAACATGCTATTTTGTTCTGAATCTATCATTGACATAGTCATTCAGTACAATCTACCTTCATCTAGAGTTTGGAGTTCAATGCCATCTGGTGAACAATAAATGGCACAGTTCATTTTGCACAGTATGTCCCTACCAAGAAGGTTAACAGGACTACTATCACATACTACAAATAGATGCATAGCTTCAAAATTGACAATTTCAACCTTAACTGGTACCGTAAGGGATGTTTTAATCTGCCTATTTGCTACACCTACTACTTGGATGCATTCACCTGAGAGAGGAAGATTTTGAGCGTTTACTGATCTAACGGTATAACGGGTAGCACCTGTGTCCACTAAGAAAGTAACATTTACATCGTTCACCTTTCCGTTCACAAAAGGACCAGATTGATATAAATCAAGAGTTGCGTCAAGTTCGCACTCTTCTCCCTCTCCTAGGCACCATCAATAACTTTCATCAGGCTCACTCTCATCTACCTTCAACCAATACTGTGAACTCACATTCACTCGAGGTGATCTTGTTACCGGCTCTCCTCCGAAGAATCCTGTCTCTGCACTGTATTTTTGTAGATTTACACTGTGTGGAAGTGGTGGTTGTGGCACCTGACTCTACTGGGTAACTACCTGTTGCTGTGGCGATGACTGCTGATATACCTCATTCTGCACCTGTGGATTTAATGATGTATTAACTCTCTGTGTTAACTTACACTCTTTCTTCCAATGCCCTAACCTGCCGCAGTTGTAACATGAACAGTCCGTGACACTTGAGGTAAGTGCCAACTCCCTGAGCACAACCAATGGGAACGTGAAGACGTTCTAATACATCCTGAATCAATGAATCTTCAACAAATGAATTCCATCATCATTAAGATTTATTCCATGTTGTCTTCACAGAGAATTGTTTAAATCATTTGATGATATGCTGGTTTAGTATCCTTTAGCATTCACAAGGAACATACATATAAATTATTGCGAATTCACCCAATGCATTTCGGACTTATGGAGTCCTTCATCAGGGGTAATCTGAAAGTAATGTAAACAAAAATATATGTAGGATCTTTCAAAGTGTCTCGATACACAAAAACATGAATGGAGTTGTTTAAGTGAATTCTGAGTGATAACCAACATGCTCCAGGGTGTTTACGACAGTGTAGAACACTGCAAGGATTCTGGCGTGTCAGTGCCAATAAAAAGAAACCATTCAGAGAAAAGCCAAAACGAGTGGTTGTAAAACCGTGAGATTAACTGAAAAATACGACGTGACAAAACATCGTGTGGGAAATTCGGTGAAGGCAGATTGCCGTGAACCGCGGGCGAGAGATGCCGTGTGTCCAAGTGAAAAAGAGTTACTCCAAGTGTTTATCAAAAAATAATTACGGAAGGTGTTATCGAAAAGCGCATAGCCCATTAGTAAACAATGAGAATGTACTTACTGCTAAGCAAAGATTTGTCAGCATGTCAGTGTCGAGCGGCCATCATTGCGCCGGTGCGTGAGTTAGTATCGGAAGTAGCGGATGTCAAATGTTATACTTTACGGTGCCAACATAGAAATAAGACGATGCTAATGGCATCCATCTTGCAGTGGTATGAAAAGAAGCTGAATATAAACAGCAAATAAAAAAGATTAAGTAAGCCAGATTGCGATAATGAAAATGAAAATGCAATCAGTGAGACGCGCAAAGTAACAGGACGCGCAAAATAACAATGTAACAATTTCAGCTCATAAAATGTGCAAAAAATGAACACAGGTTGTGAAGCAGATCGGTAGATCACAATATCATAAATAACACAAATTCCATCCGATCATTTAAACCCCATGGTTTTGAAGATTGCAAGAATTTTATCCAATGGTTTTTTCGTTGCAATAAAAAGTTGTTATTGTCTCTATCATCGCGCTTAGACACCACTTCAACAGCAGCAAATCGTAGTTGGCTAACATTGTGTCTCAGCTCTTTGAAGTGGGCTGCTACAGTTGATTTCTGAGTCCTTATATTGCTTTTGTGTTCGTTAATGCGTGTTTTCAATTTACGTGAGGTCTTCCCCGTGTAGATCAATCCACAGGGGCATTTTATGATGTACACCACGTTTTCAGTGTCACAAGTGCCATTGAGTTTGAGGTTGATGTTGGTACCTTTCATGGGATGTTTCATGACTGATCCTTTAATGAGAATATTACAGTTTTTGCAATTTAGACAGGGTTGGTTGCCTTTGTAGATGGTTACAGTGTCTTGTGTAGGTTGAGTAATGATTTCTTTTAGATTGTGGCCTCTTTTGTAGGCAAATAATGGTGGTCCTTGAAAAATCTGTTTGAAATCAGGTTCAGTATCAATGATTGACGAATGTCGGAGTATAGATGCCCTGTATGCTTTAGAGGTAACTGAGAATTTAGACACGACCACAGGTCTTTTGGTGATCTCCTTTTGTTTGTATTCCAATATTTCTTGGCGATTCATTTTATCGCAACGTTCTTTGGCATTCCTGAGAATGGTTTGTGGATAACCTCTTTGCTACCACTGCAAGATGGATGCCATTAGCATCGTCCTATTCTATGTTGACACCGTAAACTATAACATTTAACATCCGCTACTTCCGATACTAACTCACGCACCGGCGCAATGATGGACGCTCAACACTGACATGCTGACAAATCTTTGCTTAGCAGTAAGTACATTCTCATTGTTTACTAATGGGCTATGTGCTATTCGATAACACCTTCCGTAATTATTTTTTGATAAACACTTGGAGTAACTCTTTTTCACTTGGACACACGGCGTCTCTCGCCCGCGGTTCACGGCAATCTGCCTTCACCGAATTTCCCACACAATGTTTTGTCACGTCGTATTTTTCAGTTAATCTCACGGTTTTACAACCACTCGTTTCGTTTTTTACTCTGAATGGTTTCTTTTTATTGGCACTGACACGCCAGAATCATTGCACTGTTCTACACTATCGTAAACACCCTGGAGCATGTTGGTTATCACTCAGAATTCACTTAAACAACTCCATTCATGTTTTTGTGTATCGAGACACTTTGAAAGATCCTACATATATTTTTGTTTACATTACTTTCAGATTACCCCTGATGAAGGACTCCATAAGTCTGGAATGCATTGGGTGAATTTGCAATAATTTATATGCATGTTCCTTGTGAATGCTAAAGGATACTAAACCAGCATATCATCAAATGATTTAAACAATTCTCAGTGAAGACAACATGGAATAAATCTCAATGATGAAGGAATTCATTTGTTGAAGATTCATTGATTCAGAATGTATTAGAACGTCTTCACGTTCCCATTGGTTGTGCTCAGGGAGTTGGCACTTACCTCAAGTGTCACGGACTGTTCTTGATCACTACACCTTTGTCGGGGAGTGATATCCTTGGTGCACACCACAAACTTGTTCATCAGTATCAACTGCGGAGTGCGTAACCTCTACCTATTTGCAGTTGTAACATGGACATTTTTTCTTTGCCTCTTCTAAATTATCCATTCCTCTTCCTCTGTTAAAACGCCCTTTCATTCAGGCTTGACATCCATCCTGACTTTTATTTTCTAATTGAGCTACTTAATGTTCAGCCACTTTCACTTGTACCCACGTGGCTTTTTCTTTTAGCTTTCTTTGCTTAATTTCGATCTCATCACTACAATATTGTGCATGTCTCAACACCTCATCCAAAGAACATGTCTGCCAACCCATCAAATTATGCTTAATCATATCTCCTATTTCTGGTCTTAATCCAAAGACAAATCGATACACGAAATGACTCATATCCTTTCCGCTCAGTTCCTCATACCCACTATACTGTTTAAACACTAATAGCAATTTTTCATAATTTGAATGTACTGATTCTTTTGGTTCTTGCAATGTCCTGTCAATCTTTACCCAATCTGTTTCTTTTGGGGGAATTTTATTCTTCAAAAATGTTATTACCGGTTCATATTTTCGCATTACTTCAGGTCCTGGAACACCTGTTTTCGAATCTCTTTTGTATTCTATTTTTGGCCAATCCACTGTAATTTTGCATTCAGTCCATAAATCTGCTGCTACTACTATATCAAACTACCCATCTAAGTCTTCCCACAACACTTTTGAGACTTTTACAAATCGATCCACTTGTCGGTAGCATTCCACGGGTTTCTCCCGCAACCTGGGGAAATCATTGGTAAATGACAATATAGCTTGTCTACTCCAGTGAACATGCACATACCATCCTCCTGGTATTTCTGTCATTGGATACTATTCGCTATTAGCTCCTTTTCTCAGACAGGGAATGCTAATAATGTTTTATCTTTAACTTCTTCCATTTTCTTTGTCTATTTATTCTTCCACTTTTTCGCATCACCCCATTTTCTCAATAACACAATTAATTATTTTATCTGAGTTAATCTTCCAGCAGTGTTCATATTGTCAATGTCTTTTTCAGTAAAATCTTATCTATAATGTTTCTGTAATGCCTTTATTTTTCCAAATTCTATACCCAGTTCATTTGCCAATCCCTCTAATCTGTCATGCAATTTTTTAGCTCTCCAAGTAATGCTTTTACACATGGACATTAATTCATCATCTTGATATGCTTTTAATCTATCAGTTCCAATTGTTCCAATTATTAATTCTACCATATCTATTTTTATATTATATTATATATATATATATATATTTTTATTTAACCTGACTACATCTAACAATTTAGGTTCCTGATCTTTTATTTTCAGCGTTTTAATCCAATCACCTAACTCCATTTCCGTTGGTCCTAGTGGAGTTTGTGTTAAATCAATTTTCTCTAAACTTCTTTCAGGAGTGGCAGAATCAGATTCTGTAGCCATCGGGAACTTATATGGGAGACTCTGGTTAAAGGTAAATCAGGCGGTGTCATTTGACTAACTACAGATAAATCTGGATAAATCTTTTCTTTTACTTTTTGTAAACTTGGATTCAAAGGAATAGTTAATGATGGTTCCTTTATTTTCTGATTTTCGAACACTGGGATTACAGGACCTATTGTTACTGGAACAGTCACAGCTTCTATAGTTTTGATGAGTTCCTGCTGCCTTTCAGTCAGTTCATTAGTAGATCGCACATATTCAGATGTATTTGGGTTTTCTTCAAACCTTTTTTCTGTTCTATCCACACTATCTCTAGTTTCACCATATTGTCGTGGAGTGCCAGTAAACCTACTTTCTATTGGCAGAATATTTGAATCATACTCTAATTCTTCTCTTTCAGCATTCTTTTTATTCTCTACCACTCGTCTGGATACACTAGTAAATCTAGTTTCCATTGGTGGGGCATTTGGGGCATTTGGACTTGGTTGATAAGGAGGGGGTCTTCTATTTAATATTTCTTCCTACACTTCAGCCTCTGTTTCACTACCCCATAACCCTTTCTTCCTGGTTCCACATTATTCCTTTTTTCTGTGCATTTTCTTCCCACAAATTCCTCAACTGTTCTTACTAGATACATTCCAACACACATATCAGAATTTCAGCATCTCCGCATTCTACTTTCATGAGTCATTCCCTATAAACCTCTTAGTTTACCTCTAGGTCCTCTGAACTCTTCAAATCTTTCTCGTTCCAACTCATGCATTTCATCTTCCCATTCGGCCAATGCCTCGAATTGAGTTGGTCTAGGTCTTGGTTCGAGCTTAGTCATTCTCTCTCTTAGATTTCGTAACACAGCAGTACTAAATGAACCTACTTCTGAAATGCCAACACTCCATCATTCTTAGTGTATCTAGCCCAGTTTTCTCACCATATACAGGTATGATAGCCATATTTTGTTATCATGTACGTTGCAGGCGTTTTAGGTGGAGGAAGTAGTTTCCCCTCTCTAGTAAATATTTCCTTATCCTTTTTAAACAGTTTCTTCAATTTCTTGAACAAGGTAGGTTTTTCTTTTTCATCTCCATAATAAAACTCAATTTTCTTCAAAGGTCTCTTAACTTTTTAAACAATCGTGCATTCTTCCGTAAACTGCTTCACTATTTTAACCAATCACAGCGCGGTTTACACTAACATACCAATCAAACTGAAAAAAGTCACTATTATTTTCAGCCAATGTTTTCTTGACCCTTATTAACGCACCAATCAGTTCTTCCTATGTTTTAGTCACGCGGACCAATCCCAGCGCAACACTTCTGACGTCAGCTCTGCTCCGGCTTCTGCTGACCCCTCCTTTACAAATTTTATCGGCACACTGTATTCACAATTTTATACAACTAAAACCAGTTAGTAACCACATAAAACAACTCCATAGATCTGTTTAGCTAAATCCAAAGTGATAGTTCCCGCAATCTCACAAGAATTCTGTATTTCCGGTAGACAGCGTTTACCTATTCTCTACCACAGAATTTTAGTTTTGCCGATAAAGTAGCACTACCCTCTACCTTACTCTTCTCTCAAGCTTAGGTGAAAACTCTATTACTCTCCCAGAGAGAAGTTTTAGTCAGAATACACATTGATTCCTGTGCTTAAGTCCAAAATTTAATAGATTGCCCTCGCTATACATTCCCCACTTTTACACGTAAAATGTCCCTAAACTTGTAACATGCGACGATGCTACTACTTTGAAACAGACTATGTAACAGTGTGACTTACATGCCACAACTTCTTCTTCCTAGGCAGAGTAACCAGCTTCTTACTTCTTAGAAGCCTTACAACTACAGACTACACATAACGTAATACAGACTCAACATATGTTGTTAGTCATAACTTCTGTACATCAAAACTTTATATACATTACCATAATAAAACTATACATTGCCTGTCCTAATTAACCTATAGCAACCAGACTCCTGCTACCAAGAACAACTGATCCAGAGCTGCTAAAAAGACAACATCTAACACATCACTATTTTTCTTATGAGCTATTTCTACTTTACTCATCAGTGGGGCCCATAACACCGCGAGTCACTCATTCACACAAATCACTCTGCTCCCAAGATTAGCGAAAACCAGAGGATGAGCTGCTGGATTTTAGGAGTGTCTTATTTCATCTATTTAATCTAACTTCTGTACATTATATACATATGCATTTATTTGATGTTATCATGGCTTTAATTCCTTGAAAGAGTTAAGAAACATTTAAGAAAAACATTTAAGACACCCCAAGGTTTGGTCAATGGATCAGCTAGTAAAAGTTAATTAATGGACAACAAGACCAGCTTAATTCTCCATTTAATTAAGTTTATTTATGGATTTTAGATCTCCTAACATGACTTTATTTTATTAGATTTTGCTCCAAATTCGGTTAACCATCTTATTTATTATCTAAAGACAAGAGAAATCAATTCAAAACAGTTACATTTATTAGCAGAATTATTCAGAAAAATAAGTAAAAAACATATTACCAATTTCTTTGGAAATAAGAATCAGCCCTAGACAGCTACGTTCCCAAAGACAGCCTCTCTATTCTTTCTTGATGTTCTCCTCCCATCAAGACTCTGACCCATCAAAAGTTAAAGTTAAGAAAATTTCAAAGTCTTTGCACCAAAGAAAAATCGATCAGTCCGACAGCATGTTGTGGTGCGAAAAATAATTCAGTAGCAAGCTTTTTTCTCTCTTCCTCTTTTATACCCTTTCCCCTAACTATCTAACTAAAATTGACAATTGTAGGATCCATACTCATTTTTTATTGGTCCGCTTAAGGAGTGGATGAGGATCACCTCATCTCCTTATTGTACATACTTCCGCCAAGTCATCATCATAATGAAGTTCTGATTGTTTGTTATCAAATGTTTTCATTCGTGTCCTTTAACTTGTCACTTCACCAGACTTTCCCAGGCTCATGACTCGGACATCTCAATCTTGGCTCTTTTTCTGCTCTTCAGGCCAAGCTGACCTTGACCCATGCTGCACAGGCAAAGACTGCTTGCACATCTCTCGAGCATAGTCGCGCATGCGTAGAAAGTCATTATCTCTGAGACCCGCAAACCCTCCATTTTCGTTAGGCCTCATAGGCCATAACGGGAACTATTATAGAAAAAAACACAATTAAACGTTAGATCTCGAAGTTTAACCCTTCTGTTTTACCTCCCACTTTCCAAAATAACCCTGTTAATTATTACCTAGCTCTGAAGCCACACATATGCTTTGTTTTCTTACCATTCTTCATAATTTCTGCCACAATTGTATATTTAGGAAGCATACATGCATAGCTTTTCATTAGATTATGGCATTTGCGCACTATATTAGTTAGACGATTTCACTCAATTAGTATATTATGATCTGCAATACAAGAAAATTAGTATCTCACGTATATTTATGTTTGTGTTTTCTATTCTACGTTGATTAATTTCAAACCCACACAATTATTATATACTAGCAGCCCGTCCCGACGTTGCCCGGGTATGAATTGCTGCCGGCCAGTAGTATATTGTTTTGTAGGATTACGTTTTGATAGAATTTCTTATCGGTGACAGGCCTGTGAAACGCTTTGATTCATAGTGCACTGCTGATGCTCTTAAGAGTGCGCGTTCAGTGAAAGTAAAATAAACTGGTGGTGAAGGGTATGTAAAAATGTCTAAGTGTAGCAAAAAAAATATTTTATTGTATGGTCACTTAAGGCATATATTTAAAATTATGTGTTGGAAAGTAGTCCACAATTAGTTGTGTGGTTATTTCCAAGAATTATCGTCAGTTAACATGTTTCTGCCTATGAAACGGTGTAAGGTTACCTAAAATATCTTTGGGCTACACTTAGACATTTTTACATACCCTTCACCACCATTTATTTTACTTTCACTGCACGCCTAAAACCCACAAATCCTGCTCCGCAGTAGATCTGGCGTTGAAGCACACTAAAGAGGCACTCTGCCTCTTTAGTGGGGCCCAATGATGAAGCATATCATCACCAGGTGGTGAGTGAGGGCTTTCCTAACCCACCCAAGTGAGGTCGGTTCCCTTCTACCTTTTTGCTCCTACGTGTGGTCCTGTATAACCATACAACACTCTTTTGTTGTTTAACACATCAATAAGATAGACCTGTGCATTTTTCAACTCGGTGGTGAAAAAATATGAGTATGTTGCTGGAGATGTGGGCCGCCGTGCCACCAATGTACTTACCGGGGGAGGGTAAACACCCATTATTTCGTAACTTTCTTTCCGCATACCATAACTCAGCATACTTTCATTACGAAAGTACCATGACTCCGCAATGCCATTATAATGGATGACATTACATTGTATATGCTTTTACCACGCATACATTTACAACGAAATTCGTTGTAAACGCATAAATGGTAAAAGCATGTTGTTTTTTTAAATGTTTGGATAACGTATAGTATGGGTATAGGGGTACTGAGGTATGGGTATTTGGGTATTTTAAGGGTTCAGATATAGCTTTGGGTTATGGGGTACAGGGGTGGTTTTAGGGTTTAGGGATAGGTATGGGTTTTGGGGTCTAGGGGTATTTTTAGGGTTCAGGGGTAGGTTTGGGTTTTGGGGTACATGGGTTTAAGGGTTCAGGGCTAGGTTTGGGTTTTGGGGTACAGGGGTATTTTTAGGGTTCAGGGCTAGGTTTGGGTTTTGGGGTACAGGGGTATTGTAGGGTTCAGGGGTAGGTTTGGGTTTTGGGGTACAGGGGTATTTTTAGAGTTCAGGGCTAGGTTTGTGTTTTGGGGTACAGGGGTATTTTTAGGGTTCAGAGGTAGGTTTCGGTTTTGAGGTACAGGGGTATTTATAGGGTTCAGGGCTAGGTTTGGGTTTTGGGGTACAGGGGTATTTTTAGGGTTTAGGGATAGGTTTGGGTTTTGGGGTACAGGGTATATTTATAGGGTTAAGATGGGTTAGTGTTTAAGGGTGTTGGGGTATTTTAAGGAGTAAGGGTGGGTTATGATTATGGGGTGCAGGGGTATTTAAAGGGAGCAGGGTGGACACCCGGAGCTGGAATGTACAGTACCTGGGAAGAAAAAACAATGAAATATTGGGCACAACGCTCGCTTTCCGTAATCCCGTGCCCCGCACACACCCACGCCCCCAGCACACGCCCACAGCACACGATATAAGACATGGCATGAAGAGCGGAACCTACCACACGCCCCCAGCATCTGTCACGCTCCCAGCACACGCCCACAGCACAATACAGATACGCCCACAAGGGACTACTTTGCTGGCACGGTTCTTTTACCTTTTAAATGTATATGGTGGGGGTCTGCATAGCCTATGTCCTTCTGCTTCAACTGCCCTTTCCAATGCTGTATTGGGTGTTGTGATTGGTGCTGTGGTTCCTGAGATTACCCGCCTCAAAGGTTTGGGCTCTCTCTTTATTATATTAGTATAGATTAATGTTATGGAAAAGAGACTTCATGAGGGGAATACAAAATTTTGCTTTTACCCTCGCTCCGTCACAAGCGATCGCCGCCGCACCACAATAGGGCAAAAAACATATCCCTAGACCCTGGGTTTCAAGGGGATCAGCGCCGCATCACAATAGGGCAGAACACATATCCATAGACCCTGGGTTTCAAGGCGATGGCCGCCGCATCACAATAGGGCGGAACTTGTAACCCTAGACCCTGGGTTACGAGGCAATCGCCGCAGCATCACAATATGGAGGAACACATAACACTAGATCCTGGGTTTCAAGGCGATCGCCGCCGCATCACAAAAGAGAGGAACACATAACGTTAGACCATGGATTTCAAGGCGATAGCCGCCGCATCACTATTGGGTGGACCACATAACCCTAGACCCTGGGTTCAAGACTATCACCACCGCATCACAATAGGGAGGAACACATAACCCTAGACCCTGGGTTTCACGGCGATCGCTCCGCATTATAATAGGGAGGAACACATAACCCTAGACCCTGGGTTACAAGTGATCGCCGCCGTATCACAATAGAGTGGAATACATAATCCTAGACCCTGGGTTTCAAAGCGTTCACCGCCGCATCACAATAGGGCGGGCCACATAACCCTAGACCCTGGGTTTCAAGGCGATTGCCGCTGCATCATAAAATGGAAGAACACATAACCCTAGACCCTGGGTCTCAAGGCCATGGCTGGCGCATCACAAAAGGGAGGTACAAATAACAATAGACTATGGGTTTCAAGGCGATCGCTGCCGCATCACAATATGGTGGAACACATAACCCTAGATCTTGGGTTTCAAGGCGATCGCTGCCGCATCACAATAGGGCGGAACACATAACCCTAGACGCTGGGTTTCAAGCGATCGCCGCCGCATCACAATAGGAAGGAACACATAACCCTGGATTCTGGGTTTCAAGGCGATCGCTGCCGCATTACGATAGGGACGGAACACATAACCCTAGACCCTGGGTTTCACGCGATCGCGGCCGCATCACTATAGGGCGGCACACAAAATCCTAGACCCTGGCTTTGAAGGCGATCGCCTCCGCATCACAATAGGGTGGAACACATAACCCTAGACCCTGGCATCGAGGCGATCACTGATGCAATACAATACAGTGGAACATATAACCCTAGACCCTGGATTCAAGGCGATTGCCACCGCATCACAATAGGGTGGAACACATAACCCTAGACCCTAGGTTTCAAGGCAATTGCCGGCGCATCATAATAGAGTGGAACTCATATCCCTAGACCCTGAGTTTCAAGGCGATTGCCGCCGTGTCATAAAATGGAGGAACACATAACCCTAGACCCTGGGTTTCAAGGGATCGCCGCCGCATCACAATAGAGTGGAATACATAATCCTAGACCCTGTGTTTCAAGACAATTGCCACAGCTTCACAATAGGGAGGAATACATTACCCTAGACCCTGGGTTTCAAGGCGATAGCCGCGCATCATAAAATTGAAGAACACATAATCCTAGACCCTGGGTTTCAAGGCCATGGCCGGCGCATCACAAAAGGGAGGAACAAATAACCATAGACCAGGGGTTTCAAGGTGATTGCTGCCGCATCACAATATGGAGGAACACATAACCCTAGATCTTGGATTTCAAGGCAATCACCGCCGCATTACAATAGGGCAGAACACATAACCCTAGACGCTGGGTTTCAAACGATCGCCGCCGCATCACAATAGGAAGGAACACATAACCCTGGACGCTGGGTTTCAAGGCGATCTTCGCTGCATTACAATAAGAGCGGAACACATAACCCTAGACCCTGGGTTACAAGCGATCGCCACCGCATCACTATAGGGCAGAACACATAATCCTAGACCCTGGGTTTCAAGCGATCGCCGCCGCATCACAATAGGTTGGAACACATAATCCTAGGCTCTGGGTTTCAAGGCAATCGCCAAAGCATCACAATAGGGTGTACCACATAACCCTAGACCCTGGGTTTCAAGACAATCGCCACCGCATCACAATAGGGAGGAACACATAACCCTAGACCCTGGGTTTCAAAGCGATTGCCACCGCATCGCAATAGAGTGGAATACATAATCCTAGACCCTGGGTTTCAAAGCGATTGCCGCCGTATCGCAATAGGGCAGACCACATAACCCTAGACCCTGAGTTTTGAGACAATCGCCGCTACATCATAAAATGGAGGTACATATAACCCTAGACCCTGGGTTTCAATGCCATGGCCGCCGCATCACAAAAGGGAGGAACACATAACCATAGACCATGGGATTCAAGGGGATAGCTGCCCCATCACAATAGGGAGGAACTCATAACCCTAGACCCTAGGTTTCAAGGCAATCGCCGCAGCAACACAATAGGGCAGAACACACAACCCTAGACGTTGGGTTTCAAGCGATCGCCGCCGCATCACAATAGGAAGGTAGACATAACCCTAGACCCTGGGTTTCAAGGCGATCGCCGCCGCATTACAATAGGTGTGGAACACATAACCCTAGACCCTGGGTTTTACGATCTCGCGGCCGCATCACTATCCGGGCAGCACACAAAATCCTAGACCCTGGCTTTCAAGGTGATCGCTTCCGCATCACAAAAGGGCGGAACACATAACTCTAGACCCTGGCATCAAGGCGATCGCTACTGTATCACAATAGGGCGGAACATATAATCCTAGACCCTGGGTTTCAAGGCGATTGCCACCGCATCACAATAGGGTGGAACACATAACCCTAGACCCTGGGTTTCAAGGCAATTGCCGGCGCATCACAATAGGGTGGAACTCTTATCCCTACACCCTGGGTTTCAAGGCGATCGCCGCCGCATCATAATAGGGAGGAAGACATATCCCTATACCCTTTGTTTCAAGGCGATCGCCGCAGTATCACAATAGGGCAGAACACATATCCCTAGAGCCTTGGTTTGAAGTCAATTGCCGCCGCGTCACAATAGGGCAGAACACATATCCCTAGTCTTTTGGTTTGAAGGCGTGCGCCACCGCATCACAATAGGGCGGAACAAATAACACTAGACCCTGGGTTTCAAGGCGATTGCCGCAGCATCACAATAGGGCAGAACACATAACACTAGACCGTGGGTCTCAAGGCTATCGACGTCGCATCACAATAGGATGGAACACATAATCCTAGACCCTGGGTTTCAAGGCGATCGCCGTCGCATCACAATAGGGCGGACCACATAAAGCTAGACCCTGGGTTTCAAGACAATCGCTCCCGCATCACAATAGAGAGGAACACATAACCCTTGACCCTGGGTTTCAAGGCGATCCCCGCCGCATCACAATAGGGCAGAACAGATAACCCTAGATCCTGGGTTTCAAACGATTGCCGCCACCTCACAAAAGGGTGGAACACATAATCCTAGACCCTGGGTTTCAAGGCGATCACTCCCGCATCACAATAGGGTGGACCACATAACCCAAGACCCTGGGTTTTTCAAGAGAATCGTCTCTGCATCATAAAAGGAAGGATCACATAACCCCAGACCCTGGTTTTCAAGGCCATGGCCGCCGCATCACATAAGGGCAGAACAGATAACCCTAGATCCTGGGTTTCAAACGATTGCCGCCACATCACAAAAGGGTGGAACACATAATCCTAGATCCTGGGTTTCAAGGTGATCGCCGCCGCATCACAGTAGGGTGAAACGCAAAATCCTAGGCCCTGGGTTTCTAGGCGATCGCCGCCGTATCACAATAGGGAGAACACATATCCCTAGACCCTGGGTTTCAAGGCGATCGCCACTGCATCACAATATGGCGGAACACATATCCCTAGACCATACGGTTACAAGGCGATCGCCGCTGCATCACAATAGGGGTTGAACACATAACCCTAGACCCTGAGTTTCAAGCGATCGCCGCCACATCACTATAGGCGGAACACATATTCCTAGTCCCTGGCTTTTAAGGCGATCGCCTCTGCATCATAATAGAGCCGAACATATAACCCTAGACCCTAGGTTTCAAGGCGATCGCCCCCGCATCACAATAGGGTGGAACACATAACCCTAGACCCTGGATTTCAAGGCAATCGCTGCTGCATCACAATAGGGCGGAACACATATCCTTAGACACTAGGGTTTCAAGGAGATAGCCGCCGTATCACAATAGGGAGGAACACATATCCCTAGACCCTTTGTTTTAAGGCGTTCACTGATTCATCACAATAGGGCGGAACACATATCCCTAGTCTCTTGGTTTGAAGGTGTTCGCCGCCGTGTCACAATAGGGCGGAACAAATAACACTAGGCATCACAATAGGGTGGAACACATAAACCTAGACCCTGGGTTTCAAGGCAATCACTGCTGCATCACAATAGGGCGGAACACATATCCTTAGACACTAGGGTTTCAAGGAGATAGCCGCCGTATCACAATAGGGAGGAACACATATCCCTAGACCCTTTGTTTTAAGGCGTTCACTGATTCATCACAATAGGGCGGAACACATATCCCTAGTCTCTTGGTTTGAAGGTGTTCGCCGCCGTGTCACAATAGGGCGGAACAAATAACACTAGACCCTGCCTTTCAAGGTGATCGCCGCAGCATCATAATAGGGCACAACACATAACACTAATTTAAAACATATTTGGGCCATTGAAATGCAAATGTCCTTCCTTCGATCTACATAATGCATCCATAGTGTGTCGGTGTTGTGTTTATGATGTTTAAAAGGCTATCTAGATGTAGGTTTTGTAACTGATCTGGATGGCACCTTGGTCTTTTTAGAATAGCTTAGACGGCCATAAAAAGTTTAAATGATGCTACAGAAGATAAGCGAGTGTAATTTACATGTTAAATCAAAGAAATGTGAATATTCTGTTTTAAAAAGGTAGGGCCGAATTCGACCAAGAACCCTTCAGTGTTTGCCCGGCGTCAGCCGCCTCTCATACCATTCGAGATTACCAAACAAAAAGGCAGGCGCTGGAGACTGGAAGGCAGGAAACAGGAGTTTATTCCGACGGAGCAGAACACGTCAAAACAGACAACAGGGTATCTTCTCGAGGTGCTCTGAACGCATCCTTGAGGCCTGGCCTCTTATACACAGGTTTATTGCTTTATTACATGAAACACATTCTTGTCAATACTTTGATGTACGGAAAGGCATCCTCGGAATCTTCACTTTGGGCCTGTTCCCACACACATTTACAGTAGAAGTCCCCACCCCGGTCACAGTAGGTGATGACTATCGCACACCAGGACATTCCGCTGGGAACGGGGGTGTGTATGATCAGTCGGATCTTCGGGGTGCGAAAGCATTGATTAATCCCCGTTCCCTTGATGTGAGGCGAGGGCCTACTGTAGGGGTAATAAACTGCATCTGTTGGGCTAGGTGATGGCCTGGGGTCAGGCCGGACAATCAGGCAGGGAGGAAGGGTTTATCAAATGGGCCTGTTCTTTGAATGAGATAAAAGAGCGAGGGGGTTCAGCACGGGATGTGGCTCAGAGACAGGGTCGCGTTAGAGGTGCGTTTATGGCCTAAGCAGGAGAGACCAGGGGCTGTCGGGCACGGGGGAATGCTTGCGAGGCCGGGGAGTGAGGGGGAGAGACGTGCAGGCTATTGGCAATGGGTAGAGAGGCCATGACACACAAAATGGCTGCCACTTACGTGCATGATGGGGCCTAAAAAGGGACAGGATGGCGTGGCCACTGTTTCACGATTTTCACTTTACTTTCAACAGTGGCGGTGGGAAACATAAATGAATGCCGCTTATGTATACCTAATTTTAGTCATTTTCCACAGTCCCCAGTTTTTATCATAAGTTAGTTCATTCCTGTTCATGTCACAGGTGAGGATGTACAAGCTGACATTAGTTATACAATTCGCTTTGGTAGCCCATATGCATTACAGGCAGATGGAAACAATTTTGTTATCAATGCAGACAGAATCGTACATAACCATATGTAGTCAATGTGACGGGCGGGGAGACAGTGCATACAAAATTACATTAGCTGCATCATACGTTAGACCTTGGAGGCGGGGACATTACATTAGACGATGTAGGAGATTCTTTCGAATACAAACATGATGTCATACAAAAAACGTTCTGGCAGGATAAGGGCTATTATCACTTGAGGTCTGGACTCCATGGGGGTCAAAACTAGACAGTATGTTCAAGTGCATAACTGGTGTTCTACAATCATCAAGATACAGAGTTAACGCCTTCTTAGTTATCCATGTACAGTTGAAAGTGACCGATGTAAGGTTTCGAAAGCTCAATTGGGTGATTAATCAATACAAAGTGGTTGGGAGAGGAATTCAAATTAATACAAGTGACAGTCAAGGGGTGGTAATGTTCAAAAAAAGGTTTGTCTTTCCAGTGTCTTAATTACAGCGAGCCATCACTGGTAGGCTCTCATTGTTCTTCTTCTTTCGTTGGCACTGTTGAGCACCGGCGGTGGAGCTATGCGACCAGCTCGGATTCAGATTTCGCGTTGCAGGGTGTGGCCACTCTTTGCTCTCGGACCACAGTCCTGTTTGTCCTGCTACCTAACTAATCTACCATAGGTACTTTAGTCGGGGTACCCGTATCCCGTTCTTCTTTCCGGGACAAACCCTATTCTATCTTTTGTGCAGTGTTTCTTCTTTAAGTCAAAGTTTAAAAAAAACTCCATATGGAAAAAAGGGGTGATGGGGGCGTGCTTTGGGAGGCCGAGGGAAAAGAGGGCGGAGTGGGATCAGATCTGAAACGGACCAAGGGGGGCAGAAATTTGAGAATGGTGCCTTGTCCCGCAGCTCTTTGCTCAGTGGCTCCACCTTGGTCGAGGTCATAGATATTCCCTGATCTGCAGCCAGGCGGTGCATCACGTCCGGCCCCTCTCCTCCGACGACCGCACGTTATCTTTAAATGAGTACAAAAAACAAGTTTTTAGAGAACTGGCAGGGGAAGATGTTTATACACTTTAATTTCTCTCCCAACCCCAAGTAGTTGGAGAAACATTTATTGGTCACGATAGGGTGGATGCTTAGTAACCCTTACATCGGTGTATGCTGCTAAGTCATGCATCATGGCTGTGGTGCAGGTCTGCAAGTATCTTTCTATTTTCAAACATCATGTCTGTCTGGTGTCTATTCTTGTCATATTCGCATCGAATTCAAACCGGCTCCTCCAGTAGAGACTTGTGTTTTTCTAAAACATATCCTGTTGAGCTATACCTTTCTTCAAGGTCTGCTAGTTCATAAAAAGTGTGAAGTGCTTATTATCATGGGCTTACAGCTACCTTTTCCAGGGAAGGACATACGTTAAGCATTTTCTTTTCTGACAACAACGGATAACTTTTATCAGTTTTTGGACGATTTATCTTTAAAAACAAGGTCATCAGCTAGTCTTTAAGATTTTCTGGGACGGCTGGTTACAGAACTGGGACCATTCTGGAAAACGGGGACGTTTCGGACATTCTACTTAAGTGCAATGGGCGGTGGTAATCCGAATGAATGAGGGTGGAGTTACTAGAGCACTAAAAACAAAAGCCACTGACATATAGTTCCCTTTTAAGGGTCAGATTAGGGGACATTAGTCGTCTTACCTGTCCTTTCTTTCTCAGCCAATTAAGTTCCATCATTTTACAGAAAGGAGAGGTAGTAACATGGCAAAATACGATCGTTTTGTTTCTGTCAATTTGTTCAAACACTGCCGTGTCTAAAGCCAATTATACCTGTGCCGGCGAGGCACAGTGTCGTCGTTTATTCAAAAAGGGAGCAAGGGAGCCCTCAGAGAGAGAGAGCGTTGTGTGCACCAAATAGGCTATTAGTGCACGTACAGCATAAAGAGAGAGAGAGAGAGAAACGTGTATAATAATAGGTTATTCAGTGCACACACATATAGAACAGTACGGGTCGGTTTCACGTATAAAACACAAGCTGAGAGAAAACATAAATTCATAGTTTACATACACACAAATACCAGACAGGGTGCGACTGTACATACATCAAGTACGGAAACCTAAGACAGAACACAGAGCTATTTTGGGCAAAAGGACTTTGTCATGCTTGTTGCGTATTCTCAGTATTCTTTTTTAATTCATTTTGGGGGTCGAGCTCTTTGTTCTCCTTCCTTCCTAATAGTAGACAATTTTTGTTGGTGACCTCGCTTCAAAAATACTTACTCCTTTTTAATTGGTCGGACACTAGTCCAGTCGTGCTTATACTCACGGTGGGGCCTTCCAATATCTAGCAAATGATGATCCAAGCTGAGGTAAAGGAGGGGTATCAGTCGGACGTGCGATGGTACAATTCTGATTTTTCTATGAGGGTGGAAGAAGAAGGGGTAAATCTAAAAGATAACAATATCCCTAATATCTGGGCTGAGGGGGATTCTGGATGAACCCCGACCCGGGGTACTCTTGACTTCTCTTATTTAGTCGGCACGTAAATTGACTCACCGGTGCGCATTATTTTGGGTGTACATTTGGGATATCGGTTCGGGTCCGAGGTACTACAATAACCCTTCAAGTTTCTGGTGTAGGCCACTCTCCCATTCACTAGCTCCAGAGAGGGAGAGAGTCGTTCCTAGGTAAGGTAAGTGCGATATTCCTTTTCGTCCTTCACATGCAGGTACCATGTTCGGGCTTATTTTTCTTATTCCATTAACCGCTCGATCAACACCTCCGTCATACAAAAAGCATTCTTTTATCGACCCAGACGTGCGCCACACATACGCATTCATACCGTACAAATCAGGGCCCATGCGCACATTCATACCATACAATTTTTATGCTCTCAGAGATAACTCCTGCATATAATGTACCACCTCACGGAGCTGGCCTATTTTCCTCGCGTGGAGCATGGTGCGTTTTAGGTCCTCTCCATACTTCAGCTGAATTTCCGATGTAACCTGCAGAAAAAGAAAAGAGGGGAGGGGGCAGTGTTCAAAGCACATCAGCGCGCATAAACATAAAAAATGTTTTTACCTACCACGTACCTGACCTATCTCTGTGGGAGGCAGTCCCTTTTATCTCGGCATTGAAGCCCAAAGGAACCGGTAGTGCGGAAAAGATAACCAATGACAGGCTGTTCATTACATAGGTCGCCCAAGGGCGGTAGTACAGACCGCGTGTAGGAGAGGGTCAAAGGCCAGGGGTATTTAGTATAAGGTGGGGGGGGGGGTGACGGATTCATGTTTTCATTCGAGGAAAAGAAAAGTTTACGGTGGTATAGGGTCGTTCCTGTTCGCAGAGCATGGTATTTAAAAAAACAACCCTATCAATCTAAATGACTGTTACGATGCTAGTTCCATATATTTTTCTTTTAAAACCTTGATTGTAAAAATTTCAGTATTCAAATACGGGCCCCCAACCATACAGGCCGGCCACGGGGCAGACGGGAAACACATGAGGTAAGGAGATATTACACTGTAGTACAGGAGTACGTAACGAGCGAGCCATTTAATTGGAAAAACTAAACGTGACAAACGGTTGCAGGATCAGTGAAGGTTGATTTTATAATTGAAAGTAAAACAGGATCAGTTACAATAAAATCATTCATACGCATACCGTGGGCGAGTATCATGAGTAACATTTACTTCGGAGCTTAAATAATACAATAATTAATAGTAAATAAACCCGACATCAATAGGGTTGTCCGCATGCTCAGTCAGTACACTTCCCCACCCGCCATGTGCACAAAGACCGCATACATCCCCCATAACATCAGGGCTAAGTAACTAGAATCGTCATAAGGAGTTGCAAGTCCCGCCCATACTGGCGCCATTTTGGTCGAGGCCAGGCGGGTTCAGAGTATAGTTCGAATGCCTCCAATAACTAGCGGCCGGACCAGAATCCCTTTCGGCAGTTCAAAAAAGTTCGTTAGCGCCAACAGAAAGAACAGGCTGCATGAACCGTGACTCAAGGTGGGGGGGGCAAAAATCTTCCCTACCGGGTCACGCCACCGGAGCTGATCGAGTGTCTCTTGGTAATTCAGACAAAAGCTGGCGTCATCATGAGAGCACCATCCTCTCGCGGCAACGTCGCAGCCACTCCAGGGAGCGGGACAGCAGGCGTATCCCTCCTGATGCGCTGAATCAGCCTCTCTCACGGCACCAGATGGGGATAAGGCGGTGGTCACCCGGGGCAGTGGCATATCCATGGGGGATAGTCGAGAAACAGTGGCGGTTGCCCCCACCGGAAGCCCGCGGGAGTCGAGGGCCAACGACTCTCGTAGAATCTTTAAAGCTTGGACAATGTCTTCAAGAGTGTGGCTGTGCCCGAGCAGGCAAGCATTCGAGTTCCAGAGTAGTCCAGAGCCGTTCTAGTGGACCAGGCCCAAATCCAGGGAGCCGCCCGCCATTTTTAGCGTTCCGCAGCAGCAGCCGCTCTTCACCCCGGCCACCGGAGCGGGTCCCCCGGCCATCCAACCGAGTGGAACGCCAATGGCAGTCCTGGTGCAGCCATCCGGCAGGTGAAACGCTAATGGTTGTCCTGCTGCAGCTGACCGGCGAGTGAAACGCTAAGGGTCGCCCTGCTGCAGCTGACCGGTGAGTGAAACGCTAAGGGGCGCCCTGCTGCAGCTGACCGGCGAGTGAAACGCTAAGGGTCGCCCTGCTGCAGCTGAGGAACCTCCTCCTGGGGAGGTGGGGGAGGCCCGTTCGCGTCGCCTCCCCCCAGGGCACCCCACGCCATCTCTTGGCGCAGCATTAT
Source organism: Lissotriton helveticus (assembly GCF_964261635.1). Taxonomy (NCBI): domain Eukaryota; kingdom Metazoa; phylum Chordata; class Amphibia; order Caudata; family Salamandridae; genus Lissotriton; species Lissotriton helveticus. Next base: position 441,576,945 of record NC_136062.1, on the reverse strand, counting down.
AGGATGGCTGGACCAGGCAACAAAGGGGGGAGCCATCAGCAAGGCATCCCCCGCACACGACTTGCTGGACATCACCTCTGGATGATCCGGGGACGGGTCTTGGCGCGTTGGGTAGCCTCTGGCCTATTCGCACAACGGGCCGCCACCGACGCTACCTCGCCGGCTGACGGCTTTTGTAGACTTTTTTATAGCCCAAAGCCTACTAAAAAGTAGCTCAAAGTAGCCCAACAGGAACAGCGTCAAGCAGACGGCAAATGCATTTGGGTTTGTTGTTGCAGCCGGCTGCCATGTAAATAGTTGTTTAATAAAAAGTTTTAACATGTTACTTTGCTGGAGTGTTGTATATATTTATAATATTTGCATAGGGTTTGTCGTTATTTGGGCGGGGTGGGCGATGGATCCGAGCTGTCTTGCAGCCATCATGGCGTCTAGCTCGGTTCTTCTCACTAGTTTCATATTTCTTATGAGGGGTTGTTCCTAATGTTTCTATTTTAGCGGGGTCAAAAAGATCCCATCAGTGGCCTACTGATTTTGCTCGATTCCTTTTGTTTTCCCTGAGATTTTTATGTTATAGTTTGCTAGCATGATACAGCGGCTAATCCGTATTTATATATATATATATATATATATATGTCCTTTTTATTAGGGGTGTCCTCCGGTGGAGCCGGATGATCTACCTCTAATAACGGTCCGGGCTGAACCACTACTGAACAATGGGGAGAAGATAGGCATGACGGGTTACAATGGGGACAAAAGTCTGCACTACCTATCCTTCACTACTTTGCGGAGACTAGGCAGAATATTTCTATTCTACAGTATTCGCAAATAGGGAATACCCAAAGAGAGAACCAATTCCAAACAGTCAATGTTCTGACAAACAATCAATCAAATCAGGGATAAAAATAGGCACGACGGATTACAATGGGGGCAAAAGCCTGCGTTACCTATCCTTCACTATCTGCAAAGACTAAACAGAGTATTGCGACTCTGTGCTTGTTTGTAAATAGAGAATGATCCAAAGAGAACCAATTCCGAACGATCAATGTTCGGATAAACAATCAATCAAATGAGGGATAAAAATAGGCACAACGGATTACAATGGGGGCAAAAGCCTGCGTTACCTATCCTTCACTATCTGCAAAGACTAAACAGAGTATTGCGACTCTGTGCTTGTTTGCAAATAGAGAATGATCCAAAGAGAACCAATTCCAAAACAGTAAATGCTTGGATAACAATCAATCAAATGGAGAGGGAAGCAGGCACGACGGATTACAATGGGGGCAAAGGCCTGCGTTACCTACCCTTCACTATCTGCAAAGGGAGAATACTCCTGTCCTTCCCCATTTGTAGACAGAGAATCTCTCAGAAACCAAACAATCAAATGCGTAATACTAGTATTTTCCAATGACAATCAAACAATCAATTCGCAATTCGTCGTGTTATACGACCTTACCCGGACCGCATGGACAGTTTCTCGTCTTCCGCTTCCAGCGCCTGATCGTCCTCTATTCTCCGTAATTGCTGTGGCACTCCTGATGGTTCCCAGTCAGGACCGTAGATCACTCGAGAGAGGTCTGCTCAGAACCAGTGAAGTTCGGATGATCGGCTGCCAGACGAGGGTCTATCGGGCAGGTGCACTTCCCGATCGTTGCAGTCGTTCACTCTGTCGTTGGGACCTCTCCCACTGGATCCACGTGTCGCTGATGGGCCCCACGTTTGGGACGCCAATTGTTAAAAAGGTAGGGCCGAATTCGACCAAGAACCCTTCAGTGTTTGCCCGGCGTTAGCCGCCTCTCATACCATTCGAGATTACCAAACAAAAAGGCAGGCGCTGGAGACTGGAAGGCAGGAAACAGGAGTTTATTCCGACGGAGCAGAACACGTCAAAACAGACAACAGGGTATCTTGTCGAGGTCCTCTGAACGCATCCTTGAGGCCTGGCCTCTTATAGACAGGTTTATTGCTTTATTACATGAAACACATTCTTGTCAATACTTTGATGTACGGAAAGGCATCCTCGGAATCTTCACTTTGGGCCTGTTCCCACACACATTTACAGTAGAAGTCCCCACCCCGGTCACAGTAGGTGATGACTATCGCACACCAGGACATTCCGCTGGGAACGGGGGTGTGTATGATCAGTCGGATCTTCGGGGTGCGAAAGCATTGATTAATCCCCGTTCCCTTGATGTGAGGCGAGGACCTACTGTAGGGGTAATAAACTGCATCTGTTGGGCTAGGTGATGGCCTGGGGTCAGGCCGGACAATCAGGCAGGGAGGAAGGGTTTATCAAATGGGCCTGTTCTTTGAATGAGATAAAAGAGCGAGGGGGTTCAGCACGGGATGTGGCTCAGAGACAGGGTCGTGTTAGAGGTGCGTTTATGGCCTAAGCAGGAGAGACCGGGGGCTGGCGGGCACGGGGGAATGCTTGCGAGGCCGGGGAGTGAGGGGGAGAGACGTGCAGGCTATTGGCAATGGGTAGAGAGGCCATGACACACAAAATGGCTGCCACTTACGTGCATGATGGGGCCTAAAAAGGGACAGGATGGCGTGGCCACTGTTTCACGATTTTCACTTTACTTTCAACAGTGGCGGTGGGAAACATAAATGAACGCCGCTTATGTATACCTAATTTTAGTCATTTTCCACAGTCCCCAGTTTTTATCATAAGTTAGTTCATTCCTGTTCATGTCACAGGTGAGGATGTACAAGCTGACATTAGTTATACAATTCGCTTTGGTAGCCCATATGCATTACAGGCAGATGGAAACAATTTTGTTATCAATGCAGACAGAATCGTACATAACCATATGTAGTCAATGTGACGGGCGGGGAGACAGTGCATACAAAATTACATTAGCTGCATCATACGTTAGACCTTGGAGGCGGGGACATTACATTAGACGATGTAGGAGATTCGTTCGAATACAAACATGATGTCATACAAAAAACGTTCTGGCAGGATAAGGGCTATTATCACTTGAGGTCTGGACTCCATGGGGGTCAAAACTAGACAGTATGTTCAAGTGCATAACTGGTGTTCTACAATCATCAAGATACAGAGTTAACGCCTTCTTAGTTATCCATGTACAGTTGAAAGTGACCGATGTAAGGTTTCGAAAGCTCAATTGGGTGATTAATCAATACAAAGTGGTTGGGAGAGGAATTCAAATTAATACAAGTGACAGTCAAGGGGTGGTAATGTTCAAAAAAAGGTTTGTCTTTCCAGTGTCTTAATTACAGCGAGCCATCACTGGTAGGCTCTCATTGTTCTTCTTCTTTCGTTGGCACTGTTGAGCACCGGCGGTGGAGCTATGCGTCCAGCTCGGATTCAGATTTCGCGTTGCTGGGTGTGGCCACTCTTTGCTCTCGGACCACAGTCCTGTTTGTCCTGCTACCTAACTAATCTACCATAGGTACTTTAGTCGGGGTACCCGTATCCCGTTCTTCTTTCCGGGACAAACCCTATTATATCTTTTGTGCAGTGTTTCTTCTTTAAGTCAAAGTTTAAAAAAAACTCCATATGGAAAAAAGGGGTGATGGGGGCGTGCTTTGGGAGGCCGAGGGAAAAGAGGGCGGAGTGGGATCAGATCTGAAACGGACCAAGGGGGGCAGAAATTTCAAGCAAGTGGGCCCATCGATCGGGCACAATGGGCTGGGACTTTCGGCACGAGCTCATCAACCATGCAGGGGCTTCCGGACAGCCCTTCTTTCCTTCACTTTCCACGTTGAGAATGGTGCCTTGTCCCGCAGCTCTTTGCTCAGTGGCTCCACCTTGGTCGAGGTCATAGATATTCCCTGATCTGCAGCCAGGCGGTGCATCACGTCCGGCCCCTCTCCTCCGACGACCGCACGTTATCTTTAAATGAGTACAAAAAACAAGTTTTTAGAGAACTGGCAGGGGAAGATGTTTATACACTTTAATTTCTCTCCCAACCCCAAGTAGTTGGAGAAACATTTATTGGTCACGATAGGGTGGATGCTTAGTAACCCTTACATCGGTGTATGCAGCTAAGTCATGCATCATGGCTGTGGTGCAGGTCTGCAAGTATCTTTCTATTTTCAAACATCATGTCTGTCTGGTGTCTATTCCTGTCATATTCGCATCGAATTCAAACCGGCTCCTCCAGTAGAGACTTGTGTTTTTCTAAACATATCCTGTTGAGCTATACCTTTCTTCAAGGTCTGCTAGTTCATAAAAAGTGTGAAGTGCTTATTATCATGGGCTTACAGCTACCTTTTCCAGGGAAGGACATACGTTAAGCATTTTCTTTTCTGACAGCAACGGATAACTTTTATCAGTTTTTGGACGATTTATCTTTAAAAACAGGTCATCAGCTACAGTCTTTAAGATTTTCTGGGACGGCTGGTTACAGAACTGGGACCATTCTGGAAAACGGGGACGTTTCGGACATTCTACTTAAGTGCAATGGGCGGTGGTAATCCGAATGAATGAGGGGGGAGTTACCAAAGCACTAAAAACAAAAGCCACTGACATATAGTTCCCTTTTAAGGGTCAGATTAGGGGACATTAGTCGTCTTACCTGTCCTTTCTTTCTCAGCCAATTAAGTTCCATCATTTTACAGAAAGGAGAGGTAGTAACATGGCAAAATACGATCGTTTTGTTTCTGTCAATTTGTTCAAACACTGCCGTGTCTAAAGCCAATTATACCTGTGCCGGCGAGGCACAGTGTCGTCGTTTATTCAAAAAGGGAGCAAGGGAGCCCTCAGAGAGAGAGAGCGTTGTGTGCACCAAATAGGCTATTAGTGCACGTACAGCATAAAGAGAGAGAGAGAGAGAAACGTGTATAATAATAGGTTATTCAGTGCACACACATATAGAACAGTACGGGTCGGTTTCACGTATAAAACACAAGCTGAGAGAAAACATAAATTCATAGTTTACATACACACAAATACCAGACAGGGTGAGACTGTACATACATCAAGTACGGAAACCTAAGACAGAACACAGAGCTATTTTGGGCAAAAGGACTTTGTCATGCATGTTGCGTATTCTCAGTATTCTTTTTTAATTCATTTTGGGGGTCGAGCTCTTTGTTCTCCTTCCTTCCTAATAGTAGACAATTTTTGTTGGTGACCTCGCTTAAAAAATACTTACTCCTTTTTAATTGGTCGGACACTAGTCCAGTCGTGCTTATACTCACGGTGGGGCCTTTCAATATCTAGCAAATGATGATCCAAGCTGAGGTAAAGGAGGGGTATCAGTCGGACGTGCGATGGTACAATTCTGATTTTTCTATGAGGGTGGAAGAAGAAGGGGTAAATCTAAAAGATAACAATATCCCTAATATCTGGGCTGAGGGGGATTCTGGATGAACCCCGACCCGGGGTACTCTTGACTTCTCTTATTTAGTCGGCACGTAAATTGACTCACCGGTGCGCATTATTTTGGGTGTACATTTGGGATATCGGTTCGGGTCCGAGGTACTACAATAACCCTTCAAGTTTCTGGTGTAGGCCACTCTCCCATTCACTAGCTCCAGAGAGGGAGAGAGTCGTTCCTAGGTAAGGTAAGTGCGATATTCCTTTTCGTCCTTCACATGCAGGTACCATGTTCGGGCTTATTTTTCTTATTCCATTAACCGCTCGATCAACACCTCCGTCATACAAAAAGCATTCTTTTATCGACCCAGACGTGCGCCACACATACGCATTCATACCGTACAAATCAGGGCCCATGCGCACATTCATACCATACAATTTTTATGCTCTCAGAGATAACTCCTGCATATAATGTACCACCTCACGGAGCTGGCCTATTTTCCTCGCGTGGAGCATGGTGCGTTTTAGGTCCTCTCCATACTTCAGCTGAATTTCCGATGTAACCTGCAGAAAAAGAAAAGAGGGGGAGGGGGCAGTGTTCAAAGCACATCAGCGCGCATAAACATAAAAAATGTTTTTACCTACCACGTACCTGACCTATCTCTGTGGGAGGCAGTCCCTTTTATCTCGGCATTGAAGCCCAAAGGAACCGGTAGTGCGGAAAAGATAACCAATGACAGGCTGTTCATTACATAGGTCGCCCAAGGGCGGTAGTACAGACCGCGTGTAGGAGAGCGTCAAAGGCCAGGGGTATTTAGTATAAGGTGGGGGGGTGACGGATTCATGTTTTTATTCGAGGAAAAGAAAAGTTTACGGTGGTATAGGGTCGTTCCTGTTCGCAGAGCATGGTATTTAAAAAAACAACCCTATCAATCTAAATGACTGTTACAATGCTAGTTCCATATATTTTTCTTTTAAAACCTTGATTGTAAAAATGTCAGTATTCAAATACGGGCCCCCAACCATACAGGCCGGCCACGGGGCAGACGGGAAACACATGAGGTAAGGAGATATTACACTGTAGTACAGGAGTACGTAACGAGCGAGCCATTTAATTGGAAAAACTAAACGTGACAAACGGTTGCAGGATCAGTGAAGGTTGATTTTATAATTGAAAGTAAAACAGGATCAGTTACAATAAAATCATTCATACGCATACCGTGGGCGAGTATCATGAGTAACATTTACTTCGGAGCTTAAATAATACAATAATTAATAGTAAATAAACCCGACATCAATAGGGTTGTCCGCATGCTCAGTCAGTACACTTCCCCACCCGCCATGTGCACAAAGACCGCATACATCCCCCATAACATCAGGGCTAAGTAACTAGAATCGTCATAAGGAGTTGCAAGTCCCGCCCATTTTGGTCGAGGCCAGGCGGGTCCAGAGTATAGTTCGAATGCCTCCAATAACTAGCGGCCGGACCAGAATCCCTTTCGGCAGTTCAAAAAAGTTTGTTAGCGCCAACAGAAAGAACAGGCTGCATGAACCTTGACTCAAGGTGGGGGGGGGCAAAAATCTTCCCTACCGGGTCACGCCACCGGAGCTGATCGAGTGTCTCTTGGTAATTCAGACAAAAGCTGGCGTCATCATGAGAGCACCATCCTCTCGCGGCAACGTCGCAGCCACTCCGGGGAGCGGGACAGCAGGCGTATCCCTCCACGATGCGCTGAATCAGCCTCTCTCACGGCACCAGATGGGGATAAGGCGGTGGTCACCCGGGGCAGTGGCATATCCATGGGGGATAGTCGAGCAACAGTGGCGGTTGCCCCCACCGGAAGCCCGCGGGAGTCGAGGGCCAACGACTCTCGCAGAATCTTTAAAGCTTGGACAATGTCTTCAAGAGTGTGGCTCGTGCCCGAGCAGGCAAGCATTCGAGTTCCAGAGTAGTCCAGAGCCGTTCTAGTGGACCAGGCCCAAATCCAGGGAGCCGGCCGCCATTTTGAGCGTTCCGCAGCAGCAGCCGCTCTTCACCCCGGCCACCGGAGCGGGTCCCCCGGCCATCCAACCGAGTGGAACGCCAATGGCAGTCCTGGTGCAGCCGTCCGGCAGGTGAAACGCTAATGGTTGTCCTGCTGCAGCTGACCGGCGAGTGAAACGCTAAGGGTCGCCCTGCTGCAGCTGACCGGTGAGTGAAACGCTAAGGGGCGCCCTGCTGCAGCTGACCGGCGAGTGAAACGCTAAGGGTCGCCCTGCTGCAGCTGAGGAACCTCCTCCTGGGGAGGTGGGGGAGGCCCGTTCGCGTTGCCTCCCCCCAGGGCACCCCACGCCATCTCTTGGCGCAGCATTATAGGATGGCTGGACCAGGCAACAAAGGGGGAGCCATCAGCAAGGCATCCCCCGCACACGACTTGCTGGACATCACCTCTGGATGATCCGGGGACGGGTCTTGGCGCGTTGGGTAGCCTCCGGCCTATTCACACAACGGGCCGCCACCGACGCTACCTCGCCGGCTGACGGCTTTTGTAGACTTTTTTATAGCCCAAAGCCTACTAAAAAGTAGCTCAAAGTAGCCCAACAGGAACAGCGTCAAGCAGACGGCAAATGCATTTGGGTTTGTTGTTGCAGCCGGCTGCCATGTAAATAGTTGTTTAATAAAAAGTTTTAACATGTTACTTTGCTGGAGTGTTGTATATATTTATAATATTTGCATAGGGTTTATCATATTTGGGCGGGGTGGGCGATGGATCCGAGCTGTCTTGCAGCCATCATGGCGTCTAGCTCGGTTCTTCTCACTAGTTTCATATTTCTCATGAGGGGTTGTTCCTAATGTTTCTATTTTAGCGGGGTCAAAAAGATCCCATCAGTGGCCTACTGATTTTGCTCGATTCCTTTTGTTTTCCCTAACGATTTTTATGTTATAGTTTGCTAGCATGATACAGCGGCTAATCCGTATTTATATATATATATATGTCCTTTTTATTAGGGGTGTCCTCCGGTGGAGCCGGATGATCTACCTCTAATAACGGTCCGGGCTGAACCACTACTGAACAATGGGGAGAAGATAGGCATGACGGGTTACAATGGGGACAAAAGTCTGCACTACCTATCCTTCACTACTTTGCGGAGACTAGGCAGAATATTTCTATTCTACAGTATTCGCAAATAGGGAATACCCAAAGAGAGAACCAATTCCAAACAGTCAATGTTCTGACAAACAATCAATCAAATGAGGGATAAAAATAGGCACGACGGATTACAATGGGGGCAAAAGCCTGCGTTACCTATCCTTCACTATCTGCAAAGACTAAACAGAGTATTGCGACTCTGTGCTTGTTTGTAAATAGAGAATGATCCAAAGAGAACCAATTCCGAACGATCAATGTTCGGATAAACAATCAATCAAATGAGGGATAAAAATAGGCTCGACGGATTACAATGGGGGCAAAAGCCTGCGTTACCTATCCTTCACTATCTGCAAAGACTAAACAGAGTATTGCGACTCTGTGCTTGTTTGCAAATAGAGAATGATCCAAAGAGAACCAATTCCAAAACAGTAAATGCTTGGATAACAATCAATCAAATGGAGAGGGAAGCAGGCACGACGGATTACAATGGGGGCAAAGGCCTGCGTTACCTACCCTTCACTATCTGCAAAGGGAGAATACTCCTATACTTCCCCATTTGTAGACAGAGAATCTCTCAGAACCAAACAATCAAATGCGTAATACTAGTATTTTCCAATGACAATCAAACAATCAATTCGCAATTCGTCGTGTTACACGACCTTACCCGGACCGCATGGACAGTTTCTCGTCTTCCGCTTCCAGCGCCTGATCGTCCTCTATTCTCCGTAATTGCTGTGGCACTCCTGATGGTTCCCTGTCAGGACCATAGATCACTCGAGAGAGGTCTGCTCAGAACCAGTGAAGTTCGGATGATCGGCTGCCAGACGAGGGTCTATCGGGCAGGTGCACTTCCCGATCGTTGCAGTCGTTCACTCTGTCGTTGGGACCTCTCCCACTGGATCCACGTGTCGCTGATGGGCCCCACGTTTGGGACGCCAATTGTTAAAAAGGTAGGGCCGAATTCGACCAAGAACCCTTCAGTGTTTGCCCGGCGTTAGCCGCCTCTCATACCATTCGAGATTACCAAACAAAAAGGCAGGCGCTGGAGACTGGAAGGCAGGAAACAGGAGTTTATTCCGACGGAGCAGAACACGTCAAAACAGACAACAGGGTATCTTCTCGAGGTCCTCTGAACGCATCCTTGAGGCCTGGCCTCTTATACACAGGTTTGTTGCTTTATTACATGAAACACATTCTTGTCAATACTTTGATGTACGGAAAGGCATCCTCGGAATCTTCACTTTGGGCCTGTTCCCACACACATTTACAGTAGAAGTCCCCACCCCGGTCACAGTAGGTGATGACTATCGCACACCAGGACATTCCGCTGGGAACGGGGGTGTGTATGATCAGTCGGATCTTCGGGGTGTGAAAGCATTGATTAATCCCCGTTCCCTTGATGTGAGGCGAGGACCTACTGTAGGGGTAATAAACTGCATCTGTTGGGCTAGGTGATGGCCTGGGGTCAGGCCGGACAATCAGGCAGGGAGGAAGGGTTTATCAAATGGGCCTGTTCTTTGAATGAGATAAAAGAGCGAGGGGGTTCAGCACAGGATGTGGCTCGGAGACAGGGTCGCGTTAGAGGTGCGTTTATGGCCCAAGCAGGAGAGACCGGGGGCTGTCGGGCGCGGGGGAATGCTTGCGAGGCCGGGGAGTGAGGGGGAGAGACGTGCAGGCTATTGGCAATGGGCAGAGAGGCCATGACACACAAAATGGCTGCCACTTACGTGCATGATGGGGCCTAAAAAGGGACAGGATGGCGTGGCCACTGTTTCACGATTTTCACTTTACTTTCAACAGTGGCGGTGGGAAACATAAATGAACGCCGCTTATGTATACCTAATTTTAGTCATTTTCCACATCTGTACACAGAATACTTGGGACACACAATTCCTCCTTTGTAGATCACAACTAATATGTTCGAAGCAATCAGAGATAGCAACAGTCATCGTGTTAAAGGAATTCACAGCCTAAACAATTTTGCTAAACACTGGTGACTTCATTTACACAATTAAAAAAAACTGTGACACTGGGTTTGGATGAACAAATGGTGCTTAATTATTTGGAAGATGTTGTAAGGATTACCGTGGTTCCTGTGATCTCCATGAATGGCTGTATCTAAAGGTAAAAGAGTGTAAACTAACTTTGAGAGTTTGTCCTGTATGGGATAAAAGAGTTTCCAGGTGAGGGAAATAAGAGAGAACAGTACAAGCCTTATACCTGACACCACTGAGGAACTAGCCCATACAATGGAGGTGATAAGGAACTATTTGGGGTTGAGCTGAGTCTAAAGAAAACAAGTTATGTTATGTTATGTTATATATTTATTTATATAGCGCACGGCTACTCCAGGGGAGTGTCCCGGCGCTTTATCAAGGCAGCTCAGAGTAAAACAACATAACACCGATGCAGACAACAGACAAAATGAAGAAAAGAAAAAGGGACTCCTAAAGATTAAAAAGCCAAGTCTTCAGGCCTTTCCTGAACAGGAGCAAATTCGAGGAGGAACGTAACGCCAAAGGCAAGGTGTTCCACAACTGAGGGGCCCTCAAACTAAAGGAGCGACCCCCAGTGCGTGCCTTCCTCACTCGTGGCACCATGGCCAGAAACAAAGACTCTGATCGCAGTGATCTAATCGGACGATAGAAGGTCAACCTGCGTTGTAGATACCTTGCTCCTGCGCCAAATAGCGCTTTATGCGCTAAGGTCAAAGCCTTGAACATGACCCGCTTTTGGATGGGCAGCCAGTGAAGCGACTGCACCAATGCGGAAGCTCTCGCTCGCCTATGGAGGCCAAAGATCGCACGGGCCGCGGCGTTCTGCACAACCTGCAGCCGCTGAACAAGATAGTCCGGGAGTCCTAGATAAAGGACGTTGGCATAGTCCAATCTAGACCCCACTAAGGCCTGTACGGTGATCTTCCTATGCTCTTCTGTGAGCAAAGGTAGGAACTTCCGGAGCATCTTGAGCAGCCCATAGCAAGTCCCCGTCAGAGCCCGAATATGTGGAACCAACGACAGGCCATTGTCCAACTTCACTCCCAGGTTTTTGGCCACCAACGATACCTGTGCAGGAGGACAGCTATCCACGGGCCACCACGCATGCCAATCAGGGTCTTGGAGGCAGCCCAAAAACAGCACCTCCGATTTACTGGGGTTGGCCTTAAGACTGTTCCGCTGAAGCCAGCTAAAAACCAGCTCCAAACACCCCCGGATGTTCTCTCCATCGAAGGCCTGATTCTTCCCACACGCAAAAAGCAATTGCGTGTCATCCGCGTAGGACACGATCCGGGCCCCAAAAGACTCCACCAGTGCCGCCAGAGGTGTCATAAAGATGTTAAATAAAGTCGGGCTCAACACAGAACCCTGTGGAACCCCGACTCCCAATGGCGGCATTTCGGCGGAGCTCGGAGAGGCCCAGACCGTTTGTCGGCGGCCCTCAAGAAATTATGTAAACCAGTTGAACACCGTCCCCCTCAGACCGATGTCATGTAGTCTGGCAAGGAGCACCTCATGGGGGACGGTGTCAAAGGCCGCCGATAGGTCAAGCATGACCAGCATGGCCCTGCCTCCAGCATCCAGAGTCTCCCTAATGATCTCCGACACCTCCAACAGTGCCGTCTCCGTGCTTAAATTAGGACGGAAACCGGACTGCGAAGAGTGAAGCAGATCACTGGACTCTAGATAGCCGGAGAGGACGCCATGCACATGCTTCTCCATGATCTTGGCCAACGCTGGAAGAAGGGAAATTGGCCTGTAATTGGCCAGAACCTCTGGGTCCGAACCGGCCTTCTTAAGAAGGGGGATCACCATGGCTCTTTTCCAGGGCGACGGGACCTTCCCCGCACTAAGAGACAGATTCACAAGTGGATTAACCAGTGGATTAACCACGGTAGCCATCTTAGCCAAAAATTTGGCCGGACAGGGGTCTAAAGGCGAGCGGGTTTAAGATTGGCCAAGAGCGCTAGTGAGGCATCGCTGGAAATAGCAGGGAACTCTTCGAGAACCGCAGCCGGCGCGGACAACCGTGCCGGTCCTGTCACCGCACTCACACCCTCCCCTAAAGACTCCACTGTGAATGAGTCCTGTATAGTTTTAATCTTATCTGTAAAGAATTTGGCCAAGTCACAGACCCACAGCTCCGATGGAACACCCTGGGAAAGGTTGGATCTGGGGGCCATAAACTCCCTGACCACCGTAAAAATCTCTTTACAAGAGTTGAAGGCGGCATCAATCCTCCTAGCCAGATAGTCTCTTTAGCAGAACAATAATAGAGAATCAATTAACCCAGTACTCAGCAGTAGTCATAACATATAAGAAATACTCCAACTGATCATTCAGAGGAGAGGGGAATAATGAGCCCCAAAAGCATCTGCAAACTCTGTGACCCAGAAGGAACCAGGACTGAGGATGCCGACAGACCGAATCATGAGGACACACTGAACAGTCTTCCAGAGCTGGTATGTAGTAGGCCAAAGGAAAAGCAGCACAATACAAGCAGGGGGGAACACAAACAGAGAACGGGAGCCATATAACATATGAGAAGGTGCCAGGCACCATCTTGCTAGTTCTGACACCTTTTATTGGAACCTAGAACCCTTCTGTGTGCTCTACTGCTTCTGCTGGCTCCAACCCGTTAGTGAATGTTTTTATCAACCCGAATGCTTGTGTTTACCTGCCATCAACAGCCAGTCTTACACTAACTCCAGTCTTTCTTAACAATATAATAATGTCTTTATCTCCTTTATACTTAATTACACACATCGCTTCTTTTATTTCCTGGATAAAATACTGCCCATACCGTCACATCCCTGAGATTAATCTCGTGCCCTGACCGCTTGACTACCCATGTCGGAAAACTGCATGAAAGGCCTTACATAACCCAGTGATATAATCCTTGCATTTGTTTCTGATTTTAAATACTATGTGACAGAATACATTGTAGGTTTAAAATGATGAATATGTGAATTCTTGCATTTTACTACATTCTGCAAGTGACATTGTCCTTTTCAAAATACCCAGAAAAGTGTTTCAAGGTGCGTAAGTTTGATACAAACATTTATGTGGCAAAGAGTAATATTTGACATCATGAGAGGCTTGGTTCAAGCAAGCTATAATTGTAAACACCCTTATCGAAGGCGGTAGGCTTTTTGGAGCTAGCCTGGCCTTCTGTGGGAATACCACAACTAAAGCCTGAGACAGACAGCATAGTGTTAGGCATAATGCTTAGGAACCTACCAGATGAGTGATCTTAAAAGGACCCATAAACCGAAGCATAAACTTAGGATGGGTATCAGGACTTGAGAGAAGAGAGGTGGAGAGCTGAGTCTTATCTCCACTTGATAACTAGGGACAGACCTTCAGTGATTAGCAAACAAATATTTTATAATCTTAGCCTTATTTATTTGTGAGATGGCCTATCTCTGGATGCTATACAGTTTCCATAGCAAAAATGTAACACATGGAACTGCAGTGGTGTATAATGTATTGGTTCATAAACTCGGATGAAACCCATATGTGCAGTAAATTGGGGAACAAGCTAATGCACTATGAAAGGTGGTGGTTTATGCTAGCTCTGCTAAGGAGATTCAGAATACCCAATCTTCCTGATGTTCCATAATACATCAGATCAGTAAATAGTAGATAATTATTAAATTAATTGCTGATTCATTCTTTCAGTTTGTCCATCCATCAGCATATTGTTACTGGTAGACTTATAATTCAGAGCACTAAGGGACTGTAGTAAGACATTTCATGGCCTAGCTGTGAATGGTGATCCATTATCAGTAATAATAACGTCTGGAAGCCCATGCAATCTTACTGTATGCTTTAAAACATATTGAGTTAGTTCAGAACAAGTTTATAACTTGGTTAAAGGTACAAAATATGACAATTTTGTAGAGTAATAAACAAACTACATTCTTGTGAAAGGGGCAGGTTCGCAATAAAGTCAATGCAAATATTGGCTTTAGGGCAAGAGTGAGTTATCATGGTTTTAATACCCTCAGGTGACCAATTTTTGCTTCAATGCAGATGTCACTGGACTTAACATTTGACATATTGTCTTTCAGTTGGCCACCAAAGGTTTATCAAGGTTAGTTGCAATGCTTTTCTTATTCACATATGGCATATGACCAACTGCTAGAGAGACATGAGTCCAAGAAAGACTGAGGGCCTTATTAGATTTTGGCAAAGGGGGTACTCTGTCATAAACATGTTGGATCTCCCGTCCGCCGTAATACAGGTTCCGTAGGATATAACGGAATTGTAGTATGGTGGACGAGATATCAGTAACGTTTGTGACAGATTAACCTATCTGCCAAGATTGTATTCAGGCCCTGAGTCTTGGAAATTCCTTTTCAGGCACAACAAAAATTATGAAACACAATCCATGCTTCTTTATTCTCTCTTTTGGAACTTCTAGTATCTAATGAACGAACAAGTTCCCTATCAATCTTATAGTGTGCTTCCAGAATCTGATTAATACATTTCTTGTCACTGGGTTATTGCAATTAGGTAGTGAAGCTCTTATGTGGAATGTCCAATTCTGATCCTTCTTTAGTTATAGCTCAAGAGAGGGAGTCAGCTTTTTTATGTTTCTTTCCAAAACAATATAAAATGTAATGGAATTTGGAGAAAAAATGGTCACCTGCAAGTCCTGCATTTCTAGAGGTCATTGCTTTCATAACACCCACATGTTTAGGTTCTGTCTGCACCATCACTTTGTAATGAGCTCCCTCTAGTGTTGTCAATGACTAAAGGCCTCTGTAATGACTACCAGCTCTGTCATAGATGGTATATTTTGTTTAGGTGGATGAAAGAGTGTGAGACAGTTAAGTTTCTAGGAGTTATTCTTCAGCCTCTTGATGTCTCTGAAATAAGATGACTCCTATAGCATATGCTGAGGCATCAGTTTCCACTATGAAAGGGAGACCACAAGCAGGATGGCTGGAACAGGAGTGGACGTGAACACTTCTTTTAACTGGATGATGGCCTATTCTTGCTGTGGACCGCATTAACATGTATTGCCAGCTTTAGTGAGTGGAGTTATGCATAAGATAATCCTAGACAAACTACAGATTAACTGTCTACAGAAAGCAGCAAATCCTGGTAATTTCTGTACCTCTTTCACATGCCCATGTGAGGACCATTACTGAGGAACCTTTACTCTACTAGATTCAATTTTTCACTGTGCAGAAATCCCAAATCCCCAAATAACTGAGTTCTAATTTCTCAAACTCACACTTTTCAAGCTAGGTATTTAAAGCATGGTTTCTGTGCCAAGATATGTGCCCTATGTTCCATCACAGTGTTTGAAAAAACTAAAATGTAATCCAAATAAATAACCATGTACTGTTGACAAGATGTTGGAAAGTTGCTGGGGCATTGCATAAGTCAAACGGTATGACCAACTTTTCAAAACAGCCATATTGCATGTTGAAAGCTGTCTTCTCCTCATTGTCCTTCCAGATTCAAACTAGGTTTTAGGCCCCTCTACAGTCTAGTTTAGAGAACACTTTGACTACCTTGATTTCATCTATCACCCAGAAATCAGACGTAATAGATATCTATTGCTGAAGTAAATATTATTGAGTTCACCATAGTATATTCAGGGCCTGAAGGTGCTATCCAAATATTGAATAGAAAAATATGAGAGCCACAGTGTGAGAGGTAGTGTGCCTATTCTGGTCTTGTTGAACACAGTGATGGATTTCTGTTATGGTGCCGGGATCTAACAATTCGTTGTTAAATTTTGTTGTAGAGCAAAGCAAGTTATTGTGTTTAATTCTGATAATCATGATCGGAGAAAGTATCTTCCCTTACAGAAATCTGGTGAATAGGTGATAACTTGTGTCTTCAAATCAATGATAAGGCTCTATAATCTCAACCAGGATATTCCTAAAGCAATAGGAAAGGGAGTAGCATTAATCATAACAAAAGCAAGGGATGCTACATGTCCAAAAGTCATCACTGTTGATATTGATAAAAGGGTTTGGCCAATGTCTCCAGGTGTCAAAGATTTCTCATCGATCTCTTAAAAGGGACCAGCTCTTATCTTATCCTGCAGAGGGATTCCACCCTTCATCTGAAACATACAGTTCAAGAAAAATCACGATGCCCTACAATCAATTAAGGATAGAGGAAAATATGGTCCATTAGGAGTGGTCACTTAGGCAGACAAATAATGATCATAAAAATGTATGGAATGTACAAACTCTTGTTTTAAAGTCAGGTCCATCCATGGTTTGAAGGTCAAGGATGGGCCTAGTAGTTTTGCTGCAGCAGATAAAATGCCAATTTTTCCCACAGTAAAGATTCAGTCTTTCCTTATGATAGATATTCTTCTCGTCTTTAGATAGGAATCAAATTCATAGGTTCTCCTCTGCTGGCTTCCTGTGGGCTTGTTTCTCCTAGTTCCTTCACAGGAGTAAGACAAATCCCACCACACAGTTCACTTCTTTGAATCCATTGTTGTGATCCTATCTAAAGGGTTAAATCAATAAGAGCATGTGCTGTGGTTCGTTGATTCACTACTAAAGACAAGGTATCTTTTAATTCTTCTCTCAGACCACTGTAGATGGCACAACTGCAGCTTCATCAGTCTTACCTCTTTTTGCCTTCAATTAGTAAAAGTAGCTTACAAAATGTACAACCTTCAAACCTTGTTCGAAGCTAAACATGCTGACATTGGCAGACTGAATGGGTTGCTTGTATGCAAAAATATAGGGGAATTAGTTAAGGAGTTTGGGATAGTGTTGGAGCGGTGGGCTGGCTCCACTGATTACATGTGTCGCACAAGCTAATGCTTCCTCAGTCAAATGAGATAAGTGAAATTTGACTT
The DNA here is from genome assembly GCF_964261635.1 of Lissotriton helveticus. Classification (NCBI taxonomy): domain Eukaryota; kingdom Metazoa; phylum Chordata; class Amphibia; order Caudata; family Salamandridae; genus Lissotriton; species Lissotriton helveticus. The sequence continues at coordinate 441,559,686 of NC_136062.1, read as the reverse complement.
TTGCTCTGTATTTAGCAAATAACTGTGGTTGGCTTCAAAATGCAGTTTAACATTGAGCCAGAAAGAACTGAAACAAGGGGAGATACCCTGAGCAACTGGCCATAGCAATTGTGGTTCCTGTAGATTCACTCCCACTATCTTGTGTAGGAGGGCCTGTGATTATGGCCAGAGAAGGATTTGCAATAGATATAGTAGTGGTCAGAGCCAACACCTGACTAAAGGTATTTAACAAAAAGGTCACTTTCAATTTATCTTGAACTTTAGTGATTGCTTGAGCATAGCTTAGAGAAGTTTAATAGCCAAATTCATGCAAGAAGGGGAGAGGGAGGACTGTCAGAATCCCCAATTCCTGTGAGGGTAAAAAGATGCAGTGGATTTGGAGGGTAGTCATGTGACCACCCTGTGCAGTGGTCTCTAGAGGCAACAGAGTGTAAACTACCTCAAAGAGAGTGTTCTGTGTGGAGAAGAAAGGATTCCTGGTGAGAGGAAGAAGAGGGGACAGAACAGGCATGGCACCTGACGAATGTATGACGTTACAACGCATGCTTTTACCACGCATGCTGTTACAACGCAGGTTTTACTACGCATACCATTACAACGCATTACACTTGGGGGTGCTGGATAGTGAATAGTTTAATTTACTATTCCAACTCCAGTCCCCGTGGATAGTAGGGAAGGTGTTGGATAGTAAATTAAACTTATTCCCTATCCTAGAGCGCCCCCCAGTGTAATGCGTTGTAATGGTATGCGTAGTACAACCTGCGTTGTAACAGCACTGCGTGGTAAAAGTTTCGTTGTAATGGTTGTAAACCGCACCTGACACCACAGGATGTGCCTCTTGTGACTCGTCTATAAAATGATAGTGTTAAGGGACCAGCTGGGTCTGGAATGGATTGGAAAATAACAAGCAGAAAAACAATATTAGAAAATAAATTCACTGAGGCTAAGCAATGGTCACAACATGAATGGGTGGAACATTACTCACTGCATCCTTCAAAGGAGATGGCAACGATGAACCTCGAAAGCACCTGCAAATTCCTAGGGACACAAAGAGAACTGACAGAGAACTGACAGCAAGGAAGGTGAAAACCAACAGCACGGTGAAAAGGTGAACAGTTTTTTGGGAGCTGGTATGAAAGGAAAGGAAAGCAGCACAATACAAACAGGAGAAACCCATAGCCAGGGAGAGAACGAAACAATGAAGGTGTGGGATCCATTTCGCTAGTTTTGACCACATTTATGGGAACATGAAGCCAATGTGCATTTCACCTGCCAGTGATGACCACAACCTGGAAGTGACTTTTTCACCATTCTAAAGGTTAGTGTGGGCCAGCTGCAAAGAGATGGTCTTCCACAATCTCCAGTCTTACTTGTCAAAACAATTGGTTCATCATTGTACACATATCTCTTCTTCTGTTTCCTGCTGGATAAATCCCTGACAGATGTTTTCTGCTAAATTCCAGCACAGAATGTGATACTGTAGTGTAGTTCCTATTATCCCAATAGGCTCTGCGCATTGGAATAATACCTCCAATAGTATGGACCTAGACCAGACGTTAACTAGGTCTTCTACTGTCGATATTAGACTTAAAGTTTTGGGTTTGCCAGCTAGCTCAGAGTTCACTAGAAACTTTCTCGAATAGGCAAGGAGGAGTTGAACCTCCCTGGATAGACAAGAAGGGATTTAGTTTCTGACAACCATAAAACATGACAACTTTGCTCTCCCCTAATCAAGAGTGTATCTCTAGAGTCGTGTGAAAACAAAAGACAACTTATTTTACTCAGTCAGTACGTGCATTCTTAGTTTCACCAGATTGTAGAGAAAAGGAAGAGACGGGCGTGTTCAATAAAAGATGTTATTTATTGATCAGTCTCTTTTCTCGTACAAGAGAAATGAATCGATATTATTGCAATACTTATGGTTAAGTAAAGTGCATACAATAAAAGCAGAATTATGAAATAATACTGTAAAAGCATTGATATGGTTTCTAAGCCATATGCTATTTAAAATGGATAGAATATATACATACACATTTAACTAATCGTACTCAACTGGTGCTTCTAACCACGCCTACCCCTGTGTACCTGACCTGAGCCTAATACGTGGGCTGGAGTAGAAAGTAGCAGTTTGAGTTAAGTTTGTTTTGCCAAGTGACTGACTCAAGAATTCTCTGCAAGGGGTTATTCAGTTCTGTACCTGAGATCTAGGATGGTTGAGGGATGGTATCTCTCGTCTGTGGTCTCGATATTCCAAGCTGCCTGCAAGGGCTGCTCGGAAGCGCCGGAGCTGGATTTCTCGGCAGGAGAAAGGCAGCGTCTCGTTCTCAGCGCGTCAGGAAGGCGGGGCAGCGCCAGTGGGCTTCGCTCTCTGCTGGGCTTCGGCAAGTCTCGCTGCTCCGATCTCGTCACCACCGCGTGTGTTTGCTTAAGGCAATGTCGGTAATATTTATACCTGTAAGGTGCCGAGATTGACGTAAGGATGGACATAGATACGTCAATAAGGATGTCATACGAGCTGGTCGTTAGCACATTCTTTTACTGAAGTTCTTTGAGAAATCAAAACAATGGCCGCAGGGATTTTCCCAGGTTGTCATAGGTTTGATTTGTTTTGAGAACTCCGTATGCCTTATCAGGGGCTGGAGGAATATTGCTTGCCTAATTAGATGGCAAGCGTTATGACCTAATCAGATAACGCGCTCCTGTGCCGTGGTCTGGCTTAATCAGATAACGGTTTCTGCATCATGGGATGGCTGCTAGTTAATTTGTTAACCAGAATAGGGTCAGGAATAGGGGGATCTATACAGAACCTATAGGAATACATCACACCCACTCCACGCTAACTATGGCCATATTTACGAATCTAGGCATAGTAAAACATACTGTAGAGTATCGTGTATACCTTACCACCCCAAAATACACATAATGCATTTCGAAATTATGTAATATACGGGAAAAAAATAGTCACATGTACTATATGCACTCAAGCAGTAGAATAATGCTAAATTAATCACGCATATGTATACATTATTAGTAATCGAATATGAGAATTACACATGAAATGGCTCTTAATACAGAAGAAAAGTTCGAGACCACTTCATCACAAATATTTATGAACATACCAGCGGGCAGCTAATGTCTATGAAGTTTCTAAAAACAGAAATTAGTTCTCTAAGAATAGATCTTACTTTAAGCAGAAGATAAGTGTCCCGAAAAAACTATAAAAATATTTTGGGGCTGCTAAAAAATTGCTGTCCGTGAACTGGAGGAAAAATTGTTCTTGCTACTTTATTATTAAAGTTGAAGGCCAAATTCAAGGTGTCTGGAACGCCGTGTGCTAGCTTGCTCAAGAGTCGTTATTTCTGCTCTGGTGAGAACATCATATCATGGAGACTGCTGAAAAAGCTGTCAACAGCTTCCTGTGAGAGTTCCACTAACTCGGAATAAGATGTAACCATGCATTCATGTGCATGATTGTCTCCATTGACGTTTTGAGTAGTATTGCTGACAGAAGGTCGTACCTGATCGATGCTGCTTTCATCTTGATCTTCACTACCCCTCAATCGTAGTGGTGAAGTTTCCACGAATGCCGTCATCAGGATTGGCAGCCGTTGAGGGCAGCACAATGCATGAGCCGTTACCGGACCCAACAATGTTTCTGCATCCATTGGCGCATCCGATTGTAGCGTCAGACAGGTGTCCAACACGCATTCTTCTCCGCACAGCATGCACCTTAATACAGGTAAAACACATCTTTGCCATATCGGCCGAAATGAAAGAAACCAAGTCATGTTCAGGTCTCTAAGCCGGGTTAGTCCCAGGATTTTTGATATCCGGTCCCGGTATCCAATGGCTCGGATTGTTTCTTCCCTTGTCGCAGGTGTTTTGTCTGTGACATGGTTTGCCATAACGAAATATAAGGACCAAGAATAGGATTCCTGCAATTAGTCCCAAAATGAGGGGAACTCCTCCAAAAATCGAATGGACGAGGTCTGAAACAATACCCAGTATGGCTTTGAATGGTGTTAATGCTCCTGAAAACAATGTCTTAAATACATTTGAGACTCCACTGGTATCAGAAATATTTAAGATTTCATTCAGGATTTCTGCGAAATGTATGGGGGAATTAGTTGATAACAATGAGTGAATCTCTGCAGTCGTCCTTGCGACTAGGAGATCATATGTTTCTTTTGATGACGTGAGCCTGGTCGGCGTCTGAAGAAGCACTGTTTTCATTCTGCTTAAAGTATCAATTCGAATAGAAGTAATTTTCAAGTTAGGCCATGTCCTTGCCTCCCTGTCTGGAAAGGAGCTGGGGAACAATAAGCGTCCACAGCACATGACCTTCGCAGTCGTACTTATGAGATAAGGAACCCCGGGCAGTAGACTACAACATCTGCGATCCACAATTAGAATGTAACTCCCGTTATAGAGTCTTTTAAAGAATGGTTCTATCTGTGTTGCAGGTGTGCCTAGCTGGTGACATGAAAGGTTATTTGAGTTCCCTTCACAGGCTCCATGCAAACTAATTTCATTACACAGAAGTGTACCGCTTAGTGACATTGCACAATTATTGCCACTAAGGAACACTTTCTGTCCTTTATTACTGACACATGCATGTGAATAGGGCAAGTTCCATGTTGACTTAATGTACACTTTTCCCAATTTTTCGTACATGCCAGCCTGTATATATTTTTGGCAGTATTGAAACCTGAAAATAGATATTGGAATATTAATTATCCCATGTATTATCCATTTAATGACAGGTCGTTCTGACATTGTCAATGGTAATCTCTCGAGTTTCTCAATGCTCAGGATTGTATAATCAGCACCCTTTTGTGCCATACTGATTTGTTTATCAGTAAGGTTAAAGAAATTGAATAGTGACGTTGTGTTGATTAAACGCCAAGGCACATAGCCTGAACGCAGATTTTGTAACGTCCATCCAAGCTGTATAATAGAACGCAATTGCGACTGACCGTGTTGTAACAACAGTAAGTCTTGCGATATTATGTCGATTGCTGAAGACACAATACTGTCCAATGAAAAAATTCTGGAGGACAGAGTCATTAACCCATTGTCCACTACAGAAAGCGATTTTTCCAAATTAATACGGTCAATTTCCCGTATACTTTCTGCTGTCTCAATTTGAGTTATCTTCTTGGCCTCGTTGTAAGCTGCATATATAGAGGCTGCTATGAAGCATTTTTGACGCTGTTTGCGCGGTCCCATAATGAAATCACGCAAGTCAGCACCATCAGTAAGTAAAGTTAGGTGTTGCTTAATTTCTGTCAGTGTGGAAGTTTGTAGCCATTGAAGGCAGAGTTTGCCCACACTGTAGGTGGTGATTATCCCTGGGTGTTGTCTTTGGGAATATCTAGGGTCTGGCCTGGTCAATGTGAACCCCTGTGTTTTGTTCAGGAATCTGTCTTGACAGTTATTAGTATCTGTGGGCCAGATTAACCATTGTTTCCAATCAGGATTTGTTCTGTTTTGGTTTAATACATAGTTTACGTCTATCTCTTCATCTGCAGAGTTATTGCTGTTCATTGTTGGTTTTGGAATAGACGGTTTATTTAAGTCTTTGATTTTGGCTAATCCAAGACAGGTAGTTTGTTGAATAGTGTCATTCAAGAATATAATTTGTTCTGGGATCATGCAGGCTCTAAACAATGATTCTATACCCTGAACTTGCCATTCTCTTGTACCCCAAACACTTTTAACTTCCACATTTTTGTCCCAATAATCAAAACCAAATGTATTCATTTGTTCAAAAAATGAGTCCGAATATATCAATTTTGTGTTTGTAAGCATGGTTTTTGTTCCTGTCTTATTTGACAATTTAAAATAAAATGTTTCAGCTTTGCTTGTATTGAACCCTGAAAAATATGAATATTTGTCATAAACGGTTCTTGAGCTTCCTTTTGGAGGGGTTGCACAATGTTCCCATTGATTATAATTTAAAACATTTCTAGGTTGTGCAGATTTATGTAGAAAATGGTTACCATAGTGGTTGTAGCAGTACATACTATCATAATTAGACGAACCCTGCAAATAATCATGTTTGGTAAATTTAGCAGACATCACTAGGTCAGACATCATGTCATTAATACTTTCAAAGTCCCAATCATCAGCAAATGAGTTTGGTTTTACAAAGTCACTCAACGAGATCTTGATTTGGTGTGGATATTTGAGGATTTCAACCGGACCATAAATTTCATAGTCAGTATTGTCCCATGCTACCCCACCCGGTATAGGATTGGCTGTGAAGTTGACTGAAGAAAGTTCTCTTTTCTCGACGTGTGAAGACGTGTGTGGCTTGAGGATCAAGTTGATTTTCTGGCTTGCTGTGTCCATTTTTGCATATTTTCCCTCAATGAAGCGTCCCAAGCATAGTACCATGATGAGCCAAAGTATGAGGATAAATACACCAAAGGACACCCAAAATTCAATCCATGGAGAAATCAGATAGGTTTCTTTCAGTTGTTTCAAAAGCTCCTTAGCTTTGTCTTTAAGGGTTTTTGTTGATGGCTGTGTCTTTGATTCACTGAGGTCTTCAGAGGAATCATTGAAGTTTATGAAGTAGCCGGATGCTGTTCTATCAATTGTTCCAATTGTGTCAGGATTACTGTTTCTTGCATATTCATTTGTTACTTCATTGTAGGCTGGTGTGTCTCTACTAAACGTTTTTATTTGGGTTTTCAGAGGTGTGAGTTCCATTGCATCGTTGCATAGTCCTTGTTGTTGTTCTGTAGGCGTTTCGAATGTGATTAGCCTTTTAGTTAGCACCTCTGTACTTGTAGCAAACCTCGGTGTTCTACGACTTATCGGGAGTCCACTTGGCCTACTGTTTGTTATCGGCCACATGATTGTGGTTTTACCAGGTCGATGGATACAACTCGGTTCTCCTTTTTACCAGCAAGCGGCGTTAGTACAACTGATCTTGTCCCGTTGATGGACAAGACAGGAACTGCTTTTCTGTAAGAAGGCCCAAATTCCTTCTTTACCGCGATCTTTTCTCTGACTAGATCCCCGATTTTTGGAATCCAGACAGGTCTTGCTGGGACAGGCGGTGTTTCTTCAGTGGTTGTTGGCTGTTGTTTCAACTTTATGTTGCTCAGGTCTTTTCTTGTTTCGTTTAAGTCCTGCAAAATAGCCAAACGTTCTTTGATATCAAAGCTTTTTTCTTTCACCACTAAAGTCTGACTGTCAAGATCTAAGACTAACATCCTAGTCCCAAACAATAATTCGTACGGACTGAATCCCTTCAGAGAATTTCTTGGCAGGTTGTTTAGACTACGTTGGACACTTATTAGATGTTTGACCCACCCAGCTCCCGAACCTAATACCTTTGCTGTTATAGATCGCTCTCTGCCTTTGGTTTTTTCTTTACACAATCCCGTATCCCTCAATAAGGAAGTGAGAAGATTTCCGCAAATGCAATGCTCATTCTGGCCAAGCACTCCTCACAAACCCGAGAGGCAAATGGAAAGATATTGGTCAGTACGTAGCATGCTTCTAGCGTATATGCCATTATAGACTTGCAAATCTTGATGTAACAGTTCTGGCGTCAGCCGAAAGTTGGGGTCTACATTATAAGTGAAAACTAGTCTCTGTATGTTAATACGACGCATTTTTCATATTGGGATTATTTTTTATTGTTGATCCTTTCTGGTGTGAAACGCCAAGGTAATATACCGTTTCTTTCACCACTGCGATTTCTGTTACAGTTTGGGCAGTTTTTTACAAAATTGGTATGATGCAGGCCCATGCCTGGCCACCAGTACACTGATTGTAATTCTTCCAGAGGATCTTTTAGTTTGAGGTGTCTGAGACCCTCGCCCATATGTGCGTCTGCTATTAACAAGCCTCTCCTGTCCATGTTTGGAATCACTCTATCCCCCACTCCAGGGATTCGAGCAAAAGGAACGGAGTTTGCATCGATTATGTATGTATATTTGAGTGGGTAACTGATCGGTAACGCGGAGCAGTCGCCTTTTGATGACGTTTTCACCGCCAGCATTGTTTCACCGTCAATGTATTTTACTGCACGCTTTTTTCTAGCTACGGAAGCCGATTCAGTTGCTACCGCTGTGGCTTTCTCAGCCAATGAATTCCCTGCAACGTGAACGCCATCACGTTGATGACTCAGTGTATGTATCACGTGAGTCTTTGGTAGTTCTTTTTTTAACAGAACTATTTGTTCCCAAAGCATTTTTTGCTTTATTGTTGCACCTGTGTCATCTTTGTAACCGTTTTGAATCGGACACTATGAGTGTCGGGAATTCGCGATCTGCATTATCTAGCGCCATTTTCAATGCTATTATTTCAGTCTGTTGTTCTGAATTAGTTTCTACTGAGTGTGTTTTTGTTAATAGAGGTCTTAGTATACCTCCGCGCCACACTTCTTTTGTAATATCACATGTGGGGTTGTATGCTTGTTCTCCCCAAACGGATGGTTGAGCATGTCCGTCTGTATAGATTACACAAGCGTACTGTTGTAATGGCAGAATGTCGATTGGCAGAGGGAATGTTCTTTCATATTCTAGATATTTTAGTTCCTTTAGTTCTGGATCAAAGTAGTATTTTACTTTGTCCATTGTAATGGAATTCACCCATTGTATCCATTCCGGATTCAATGCTGTTGTTGGTAAATTACACGGGGTTGTTAATGCCTCAAAGGCTGATTCTGCTGTTCTGACTGTGATGTGTCTACCGTCAGCTTTATCTTTTTCTCTAGCTATTGCGGTTTGAACTGCATGAACAATGTTTTCTTTAATGCTGAATTTCTTTTCAGCTTCTGTGTACAAGTGTGATTTGAATGCAATTGGTACCTTTTCTCCCTCGTTAGAGGTCAGGTATGTGAATCCGCATCTTCCTGGGATGACTCGAATCACAAGGTTGCGTGTGTTATCACGTGTTTCTAATTTTGTTTTAATTAACATATCTGTTTGTAAGGATCTCAGAATTTCTGTGTGTATTTGAGTCCAATTGGTTTTTCTAAAATCTGGTTTTATTAGATCATAAAGGGGTTTGACCCTTTCTGCGTAATTTGCAATGTATGTTCTTCCGAAATTTAGGAAACCTAGAATTGACTGTAGATTTTTTAGTGTTCTAGGTGCCTGGAGTACGGCACATTTCTCTAGGAAATTGTCAGCCAGGCTTTTGCCTTCACTTGATAATTCATATCCTAAAAACAGGACTGTTAGATGGGCAATTCTAGATTTTTTAAAGTTGAATTTGTAACCCTCTGCTGCGAACCCAAGTATTATGGTGTTCACTCTCTTCAAGTGAGTATCCAAGTCATCATCTGTTAGGTATATGTCATCGACATAAGATAATGCTTCGTCATCATATGTTTGTAGTAACTCTGTTACTCTCGCTGAGAATAATCCTGGGCTGTTCTTGTACCCCTGGGGTAACCAACAGAATTCTTTTTGAGCGCCATTTATTGAGAACGCTGACAAGTATCTGCTCTCTGGTGCTATATTTTGACAAAAGAATCCATTAGAGATGTCTAATGTTGTTTTATATTTTTTGCGCACTATGTTATTCATTAGTGCAGCACTATGCGAGTTTTGTACTGCAAAAGTTTTGCAATATGAGTTAAGGTGTCTGTAATCCAAAACTAGACGATATGAATTGTCTGGTTTGGAGACAGGAAACAAAGGGTTGTTCATTTGTGAGGTGCAAGTTTCAATCACCCCCTGGTATTCTAGTTGATCTAGAATTTCTTTTACCTGTTTTTTAGCTTCTTGCTTGATTGGATACTTCCTTTGTGCAGTAGGTTGTGATTTTAACTGGATTTTGTGTGGAGGAGATTCCTCATCCCATCCCACATGATTTTTATATAAAGCAGGAGCTTGAGCTACTGCCCACTTTCTTGCAAGTGTATATTTTTTATGAATTGGAATATGATTTGAGAAGGCAGGCATAATTATTTCGTCGCCATGTGGGCACTCCCTGACAAACTCTGGTGGCCAATCTTTTTCAGCTAGAAGGATGTCATAGCCCTTGGAGAGATTATCCCAAAAAAGGCCCCTTATTTTTCGAGTCTTATCCCCTTCTATACGTAAAGTTATTTCATATATTTTGTGAGGTTTGCTAACTCTGGTGTCTGCAGTTTCCACTTGAATGTATTCATTCGTGTCCACTGTCTCCAGATGATTCATAAGGACTTTGCGTGCTATGCTCACTTCTGCTGCGCTGTCTAGCATTGTCTGAGCCCACTCTCCGTTTTTCAGCTGTGTCCTCAGTATTCTCGGCATTGTTGAATACTTTAATACTGGCTACCTTCTTCTTTGGAAACTGTAATTTTTTATTTGGATGAGCAGGTTCTTTGTCTTTGGACTTGACGTGCCCTTCCCTGGGTTCCGATCGTCCTCTTCTTTCCGATTTCTGCGAGGAAGTCTGAAAAGATTGAGAGGGACGTGTATCAAAATCTTGATATCTATCAGGTTTCTTTATGTTATCCCTATTTCTAAGGTTGTATCTTTTCACAGAGGGCTCCCTTTGGGGAGACTTGGGTCCTTGGTCCGGAGATCTTTCTCTTCGCCGAGGAGACCTTCCTCTGGACTGGAATCTCTTTTCTTTTGGATTGGATTGTTTGTTTCCATCCCAGTTCTTCTTTTGACTGTTTAGATTATTTTTAATAAATATTTTTTCAGGACTTTCAATTAGTTGGGGCTTCACTGGTATTCCACCCAAACTATCTCTACCTAGTTCTTCATAGGATTTTTCTATAATTCTGGCAATTTCAGCTGGTTGGTCTGCTATAGCTGTCTCTTTTAACCTCTGGCGGATTGCCACATTCGCTGCTTCTCCTTTTATGTTGGCTAGTAATATTGCCGAGACCTGCTTGAAGTCTTTTAGTAATTTCATACCGAGAGTTAAAGCGGGTTCTGGACCGTATTCGTCTTGAATTTGTTTTAGCACATCTGGTATTACTGACATGGATGGAACTCCATGTGTTTTTGTGTAAATGGAAGCAAAGACTGTACCCCGAGTGTCACAGTCCTCCACGTGTGGTGTGATTCCCATTGGAAGACAGATAGTCAGAATCCTGTGTTTTTCTACCGGGGTGGTATCTGGAAATACCGCCTCTATTTGGGTGATTTTTTGTGCTAACCAGAATGGTATTTGTTCCCGTTTAGCTGGTACTTTACCTAGGCAGGACTGTATGTTCTGTGGTGTAATTTTATTTGTGTTCCCCTGATGAGGGGTCAGCTGTGGAATTTTAATTACTGGTTGGATAGTTGAAGTCCGCATTACATATTGGACTAATTGTCTATATATTTTAATTAATTGTTTTAGTTGTACTAAAAGATCTGCTACAGACATTCTTTCGATGTCTGGATGTGGTGTGTATCCGGCTAGGACCGGCCACGTTGCTCCTGGTCTACCTAGTGGACCGAGCCTGGTGATGTGATTATTATGTTTTAGGGCGCCATTAAACAAGAGCAGGTGCTCTTGGAATTTGAGTGGTACTTCCACTTCCTCGAAAGGAGTGTACTCATTAGGAGGTTCCTCTATTTTATAATAGTGGAAGTCCTTTGTTACAGCATTTGCTGCTGGAAAGTTTATCCATGAATAGAATACCTCTGTCTGCCGATATTCGTGTGCCTCAATTACGAATATGACGGTACCACCTCTTGGTGTCAGTCCATTTTCTATAAGTTTTAACGTTATAGATCTTCTTATGTTGACCGGGATGAGTTTTATATCCGGGTCTGCTTCTTGCATAGTATTATCAGCTTCTATTAGTTCAGCTGCTAATCTAACTCTCTCCCTTTCATCATCACTTTCTGACATTTTACTGTCAGGAAGGTTATTCTGTTTGTTTGCAGATCAGGTTCCTTATGGAAACAAAGATTAGATGCACAATATTTTGGAACAGTGTATCCTTCAACGTTGATTGAACCAAGAACCATACATAGGAGTTCCCTCCTGCGAGGTTTGGCGGATTTTACCTCTCACCCACTCCAGACGTCTTTGGAGTATTATGGGAAAAAAGGGTCTGAGTGAAAGAGCACGACTGAGTTACTCTAAAGTCTTGCGTTAGTTTTATCGCCTTTCCAAACGTTGGGCGCCATGTAGTGTAGTTCCTATTATCCCAATAGGCTCTGCGCATTGGAATAATACCTCCAATAGTATGGACCTAGACCAGACGTTAACTAGGTCTTCTACTGTCGATATTAGACTTAAAGTTTTGGGTTTGCCAGCTAGCTCAGAGTTCACTAGAAACTTTCTCGAATAGGCAAGGAGGAGTTGAACCTCCCTGGATAGACAAGAAGGGATTTAGTTTCTGACAACCATAGAACATGACAACTTTGCTCTCCCCTAATCAAGAGTGTATCTCTAGAGTCGTGTGAAAACAAAAGACAACTTATTTTACTCAGTCAGTACGTGCAACCTTAGTTTCACCAGATTGTAGAGAAAAGGAAGAGACGGGCGTGTTCAATAAAAGATGTTATTTATTGATCAGTCTCTTTTCTCGTACAAGAGAAATGAATCGATATTATTGCAATACTTATGGTTAAGTAAACTGCATACAATAAAAGCAGAATTATGAAATAATACTGTAAAAGCATTGATATGGTTTCTAAGCCATATGCTATTTAAAATGGATAGAATATATACATACACATATACATTTAACTAATCGTACTCAACTGGTGCTTCTAACCACGCCTACCCCTGTGTACCTGACCTAAGCCTAATACGTGGGCTGGAGTAGAAAGTAGCAGTTTGAGTTAAGTTTGTTTTGCCAAGTGACTGACTCAAGAATTCTCTGCAAGGGGTTATTCAGTTCTGTACCTGAGATCTAGGATGGTTGAGGGATGGTATCTCTTGTCTGTGGTCTCGATATTCCAAGCTGCCTGCAAGGGCTGCTCGGAAGCGCCAGAGCTGGATTTCTCGGCAGGAGAAAGGCAGCGTCTCGTTCTCAGCGCGTCAGGAAGGCCGGGCAGCGCCAGTGGGCTTCGCTCTCTGCTGGGCTTCGGCAAGTCTCGCTGCTCCGATCTCGTCACCACCGCGTGTGTTTGCTTAAGGCAATGTCGGTAATATTTATACCTGTAAGGTGCCGAGATTGACGTAAGGATGGACATAGATACGTCAATAAGGATGTCATACGAGCTGGTCGTTAGCACATTCTTTTACTGAAGTTCTTTGAGAAATCAAAACAATGGCCGCAGGGATTTTCCCAGGTTGTCATAGGTTTGATTTGTTTTGAGAACTCCGTATGCCTTATCAGGGGCTGGAGGAATATTGCTTGCCTAATTAGATGGCAAGCGTTATGACCTAATCAGATAACGCGCTCCTGTGCCGTGGTCTGGCTTAATCAGATAACGGTTTCTGCATCATGGGATGGCTGCTAGTTAATTTGTTAACCAGAATAGGGTCAGGAATAGGGGGATCTATACAGAACCTATAGGAATACATCACAATACATCATGATACTTTAAAATGGCAAAGTGAATACTGAGCAAAGAAATCTACTATCAGTGAAGGCAATGAAATGTGTCAATCAAATACAGGTCAGATGGATGTTGTTTTTCTGCAAATTTCATTCATTAATATGTGTTGATCCCATTTTAGAAAATATACACAATTAGAAAGGTTAAAGAAAGTATTATTATAGGTTTGAAAATCAGGTAGTAATGAATAGTTCTGAATTTTGTGGATAAATAAGACTTTCTTTTCTTTGGGGCTTTCACTGCCGGTGGAGAACCTTCCAAGGAGGACTTACCACCTCCTTCAAAACATTATTTTTATTGAGATGTTTAATATAGGCTGTTACCTGTCATTTTATGACCCTAAGATTAATTTATTTGTCATCTGAACAGACAAAAGACTTATGAACAGGGTTCTTTGAACACGTAGAATGTGAGCAATATAAAATGGAAGGACATTTAATGTGTTATATATCCATGGAGGTGTTGATCCTCAGAGAGGGCCATAACAGTCTGATTGCTGGTGGTCCAGGAAGACAAAATATATTAGAATTGATATAACTGTGACTTTGATGGCTTTTGATGAGAAAGGCCTTTTTAAATCTCCCAAAGAAATCTTCTAAAGAATACTCTAATGAATATTTCAACAAATTTACTTCAACTAAAGATCCTCTGTATATATGTTGGCTGAATTTTTCCCAATCTATATGTATCTGTCAGGAGACGGATGACAGACATCAGACTACAGTGCTGTATTGTCCTTTCAACACCTTCATTGATGTACTGTCCCTAGGTATACAAGCTGTGGAGGAGCACTTTAAGGGATTGATCAGCAGCCACTAGGACGAGCCCCGAGGGGCGTGGCCAGTGACTCTTCCCTCAACGGTCCTATCAGGAGACGAGCCGGACGGAAGAAGACCCCAGGAACAATGACGAAGGCCGAAGACAAGGCCAGGACCGAGGGAGATGAGACAAAGACGCCGAAGCAGACGCGTATCACAGAGACTGAAGAGCCGTGGAGAGATGCGGGTAGAGACGCCGTGCTTAAGCGGAACGAAGCACCAGAAGGCCAACAGGACCACGCATCGCCCGCCACTCTCCAGGAGGAGGGTGGCTGTACAAGGTACAGGCAGGAATCTGGGGATTTTCAGGGCACGGGAAAGGGAAGGGAAGCATCATAGAGGGAGGACACGGAAAGCAACACTCGGTGACGGTATCTGGGTGATACTTCCCTCACAACCCCATTCCCTGTAGGAGGAAGCAATATCTTCCTCTATACTGACCCTGGTTTTCTTTTTTCTTTTTATTTGTTTCTATGGGGCCCAGACCAGTGAGCGACCAACGGACGCCTAGACCAACCCCTTGGTAAAGACCGGAGCAACTCCAACCAAGCGGAAGAACACGGGACATTTCCTTTTGTTGTATTTAAATAAAAAAACAAGGGAAACAAGGTTCCATTCCGGTCTCTATTGCCTTATTTTTGGAGATAAAACCTAATCACAACCATTCCCCCTGACAAAGTGGTGCAGAATGCGGGCATGGACCCATACTGATAGAAGATGGAGAATTTGGTCTATCAGCTGAGAGAAGGACAGTCCAAGTTAGAATGGGCCATAGAGAAGCGCTCGAACCAAGCAGAGTTGGATCGGGCCGTTTTTACTTCGGCCATCCAGACCCAAGTCGACCATATGGTCAAGCTAGCAGAAGGGCAGAAACACATTCCTCATGGGACTGGGACAAGGGAAAGGCCCTGCATCCCCTGGGACAGTGGTTCTCCTTCAGAAATAGGTATCAGGAGTAGACCCCATCTCCTTCTTTTTGAACTTTGAAAGAGCCGCAAGAGCTAGCGGCTGGCCTACAGATCGATGGCCCTTTTATTTGACCCCCTTACTTACAGGCGAAGCACAGGCCGCCTACCAGGTCATCAATAAGGATTATTACTGAGACTGAAGAGCCGTGGAGAGACGCTGGTAGAGCTGCTGTTCTTAAGGGGATGAAGAGCCAGGAGGAGGGTGGCTGTACAAGGTACGGGCGAGAATCTGTGGATTTTCAGGTCACGGGAAGGGGAGGGAAGCGTCATAGAGGGAGGACATCGAAAACAAAACTTGGTGACGATATCAGGGTAATACTTCCCTCACGCCCCCATTCCCTGTAGGAGGAAGCTGTATCTTCTATACTGACCCTGGTTTTCTTTTTCTTGTTTGATTTGTTTCTATGGGGTCCGGACCGGTGGGCGACTGATAGAAGCCTAGACCAACCCCTTGGTGAAAACGGGAGCAACCTCAACCAAGCGGAGGAATATGGGACATTTCCTTTTGTTGTTGTTGTAAATAAATACAAAACTAAGGGAAATAAGATTCCATTCCGGTCTCTATCACCTTCTTTTTGGAGTTAAAACCTAACCACAACCTATCCCCTGACAGTATCACAACTTGATCATACTGTTTCAGAACTTTAACTGGAACGTCGTTAGCTCTGAAACTAGCACTGGGCATCCTGGAAGATGTTTTATTAGTTAACTGGTATTTCTTTTACATTGGTGAGTGATTGAAGATCCTGTTTAAATTCAAACTTCTGGGTGGATCGATACCTTATTCCTGATTGGCTTTGTAAATGCAAAGGAGCACATTGAGAGAACCAATAAGACAACAGAGCAATATTTAAGATGTTTTAGCAATGCACATCAGAATTACTGATTGTAAAACTCAGTTATAACTCAGTTTGATCACAATAATGCACAACAATCTTCTGTAAGAGTTTCATCATTATACTTTTACATGGCATCCACATTGTTTCTCAATGTTAATTTTCTGTATTAAGTGCCAAGCACTATATAGCACACTATAATGCCATGTTGTGTACTTAGGTAAAAACATGTATGGAACACTGTGATCAGTTGGTCTCCCAAGGCAATACCTGGAAGCAAAGCCCGAAAAACAGCACTTTACGGCATACATTCGTTTTTTTTGCTCTGAAGTAGGATATGGTGGCCTGTGGTGAGATTGCCCCAGTCGAGGATACTGAGCACCATGGACAGACGGTGCTTTGTCTCCAGCTCTGCCGGTCGCATAGCTCCAACAGTCTGTTTCTCAGGGAAGCCAGGCAGAGGAGTAGTGTTGAGAATGTGGTCCTTGTAACCGATCTGAATGGGCGAGGGTCACAGGTGTGCCTTGTCCCAATGCTCTGGAGATGCCATAGGAGATGTACATTGGTTGAAAGACAAGGGAGTAGGGCCAAAGAATCAGGCCAACACAAGGGTTCCCCTAGCAGGGACAAGATGAGTATTTATAATGGGGAAGTGGAAAGGCGGGGCCCTTGAAAAATTGATATGGGATGGCTGACGGTTTCAAATAGACCTTTCTTATCAGAGAGCCAGAGATAAAAAAGGAAGCATGGGATGGGTGATAACAAGCTGGATGTAATCCAAAGGATACCTCAAATACCTGTCAAAGATTGGAGGGACAGAAGGAGAAAGATCGATGACAGAATCCCATAATAATGGCGGATAGTTAGATACAGAAAACATAAGGGGGGAATGTCATATGTCTGGGGATCACATTGGGTGCCAGGAGGTAGGATTAATCTGGTTGAACTCTTTTCTTCACAGGAAACTGACAGACAGTATCAGTAGAAATGGAGAACAGAACAGGAGGTGGGAAGGGCCACCGGCATTTGAGCACTGCCACAGTGACGCTAAAAATCACCCACACAACACCACTCATGAACAAAGGAGAAAAAATAAAAGTAGTGTCAGAAATTAAACAGAAGACTTACCTAGGCATGGACACCAGTTTACAAACTCTGGCCCAGTTTTCAATATTGAGATTCTTATAAATTCTCTCCAGTCATTAGGATACAGGCCAAGTGACTGTAGCCATCCCTTTACCTCTTCTAGAAATAAAAAAGAACCCTGAAGAAAGAGAGTGCTTAAGAGTCTCTCAAAGCAGAACAGTGAAATATTGTTAGAGTAGACAAACACTGCCTAATCATACCCAAGTCTCATCAACATCCATACTATTATGGCCAACAAAAAACAAACACCCTAAGGGCCTCATTATGATTGCGGTGAATCCGCATACTCCGGGCCGGCGGAAGCCACCGCCGGCCCGGAGTATGCGGATTCACCGCCACAGCCACATAGAACACCCACCGCCAGATTAGGATGGCGGTGGGATTGCGGTTGGACCAGCGGCGGACGGCAGGTCCGTCCGCCGCTGATCCGCGGGGTGGGGAGGGCTATTTGGTGACGGTGTCTGCAAGACACCGTCAGCCAAATTAGGATTTGCACGGAGACATGCTTTTCCGCGGCTGCTTTTCCGCCGTGGAAAAGCATGTGGACTTTGGCTTTTGGGGGCCCGTTGCGGGCCCCCAGGGTGTCGGGGTGGGGGGTGCACATGGGGGGTACCTATGGTACCCCCCAACATTTACATGCACAAAGCAGCAGGCACCGCGTGGTGCCTGCCGCTTTGTGCATGTAAATGTAATACATGCATTTTTAACATTGCGGTGGGTGCTGCTTGTAGCAGCACCCGCCGCAATGTTATTAATACAGGATGTGACCGCCACCCTGGCGGTCACATCGTAATTTGCACGGAGGGACCGCCGCTGCCCCTGCGGACGGTCCCTCCTACTCTATGGTGGCGGACGGACTCAGGTCCGTCCGCCATCATAATCGGCCCCTAAGTGTCTAAATAAGGACTGAATCCTAGTATTCTCATAATTATTCTAATTACCTTGGCCCAAATGACACAAACTATACCGCCTAATCTGAAATGCCTTATTCGTAACTGTAGATCTGAAGCTAAACACTATTTGATGATTACAGAGACAATAAAAACTGCCACTCTTCACATACTATTTCTAGCATCGCTACACATGCCTCTTGAGTTTTCGAACAAGTGAATGGGCAATGAGGGCCATATGGGTGAAGTTGTTATGGTAACACACAAAGACTCCAGCCCAATCAAATTTCTAATGTAAAGATCTAAATAAAGATTGGAGGAAACTTGGAGCAGTGGAATGGTGGCAAGATTCCTCAGCCTTTTATTTGGCTAATCTGGTCACTGAAATAAAATAAATTCAAAGGTAACACCTTGGAGGCCAAGGTTTCCTGTTTCAGATCTCAAATGGAACAAGCTGGAAACTACCTCACAAACCTGTCTGGCACTGTTAAACACTGCATTAACTCCGCTCCTAACCAGATTCCAACACTTCCAAATATAGGAGTGAAACGTTCTCTGAATTCTTTGTAGAGAAGATTACTCTCACTGCCAACTCAATAGAGGGACTATCAACCCTTTGCTCCAACCGCTAAAGCTGGATAACACCCAGTTTGGATTCCGTAAATTTCATGGAACAGAAACGGCCCTTATCAAAGCCGCCGATGACATCAGAGTCATCAGAGATCAGGGAGGAACAGCAGTGCTTGTACTGCTGGACCTATCTGCGGCCTTCGACACGGTCGATCATTCGATCCTGATCGACCGTGTAGAAAAAATGGGAATCCAACTTGGAGCAAAGACCTTACTTGCCTCTTTTTTATCTGGAAGGACTGAGGCAGTTACACTAGGTCCATTTCAATCGACTGAGCTTTCTCTACTGTGTGGGGTTCCTCAAGGCTCATCCCTAAGTCCGACACTTTTTAACATATACGTGTCGGACTTAGCTACAGTCATCAAGCAATATGGGATGGGCCTTACTTCCTATGCAGATGACACCCAGTTAGTTCTTGCCATCAATAACGACGGAGACAAGGTGGCGGAACGCTTCCAGGAAGGCATGCTGGCGATTGGAGAGTGGATGTCCTCCAGCTGCCTTAAACTTAACTCCCAGAAGACCGAGGTTGTCATCTTCGGGAAACTTTTCCCATGCTGGTCTCCTGTCTGGTGGCCGTCATCTTTTGGAACCGTGCCCAACCCTGTTTCAAAGGTTAGGAATTTAGGCGTGGTTTTTGATGAAAAACTCAACTTTTTTGCCCACGCTAATCAAACAGCGGCAACAGCTTTCTATAAGCTAAAACTCATAAAGAAAATCATCCCATTTCTACCTGACAGTGCCGGTAAAACTCTGGTAAGCACACTTGTATTATCATCACTCGATTATTGCAATGGTTTGTTTGCCAATGCACAAACTTGGGTTGTTAACAAACTGCAATCAGTACAAAACGCTGCTGCAAGACTGCTTTCCAGGACCCCTAAATTCAAACCAATTGCCCAAACCATTCGGAACTTTCACTGGTTAACAATCAAAAACCGAATAAAATTTTCGACACTCTGTATTGTCTTCAAAGCACTACATAACTCAGGCCCGCAGTTTCTCAGGAACCAAATAACTCCTTACTGTCCTCCAAGACAACTGAGACTGACTCTGCACCAATTAACTGTTCCGCGTACTAAAACAGCCTCCTGGGGAGACAGACGGTTCCTAGTTACCGCAGTCAGACTCTGGAATTCTCTTCCTCTGACAATCAGGTTAAGTCATACTCTTTTTTCTTTTCGTAAAAGTTTAAAGACCTGGTTGTTTAACTAGTAATCCACGTTGGGATTCAATATCAGGAGAGTCATGAATTGAGCTATCAGCGCCAAGACGCCCTCGGCAATTTGTTCGCGCTCTACAAATCTCATAAATAAATAAATAATAAGCAGTGTAGCCTGGCAAAATGTCAATAAACTTACTGACAGTCAACTCATTAAGACAAGAGCAAAACTACACCAGCCTTGCGCTTCTCTGATCTCATACCTGCGACTTAATAAAAGAAGCCAGTATGCACACCACCCCATATTCAACTGCCTGAAAATAGGACAGGTTATCCGACTTCTGAAAAATACGAGAGATCTCTGAAGAACTGAACAGTTTTTGCCAAGTATCTAATCTCCAGTCCTTAGAGAAATCCCTGGAAAGTTGCAGTTCTTCAATACTTAAATAATTTACTGATGATCACAATCTACTTGACAAGATGTTAAGATGCTGCTGAACCATAGAAACACCTTTTCTCTAAATAACAGATGATGCTCTACACTGACTGTACTCTATGGACTCTTGTCTAAGCTTCTTCTTTGAACTGTGCACAGTATCTGACATGGTCAATCACAACATCCTACTCAACACTCACAGGGATAGTACAAGGATAAATGGCACTGTTTTTGTTTCAAAATATTCCAATGACCTTTAAGGAAGTCTGGCTTAAAAAATCCTAATCCAAATTACGAGCTTCATCAGGGCGTCGAAAGGTACCAGAATTGCCTGGAAAAAGCTTAGACGGCAGTATGATAAAGGAGGGCTACGACTCCCCGATCTGTCGTATTATGCTTGGGTGTTTTTATTAAAAGGAGGAAAATGCTTATTAAGCAAGCCAGATAGCTCTGATATTGGCAGAATGTTCAACGCCATGTTACCTGATGTACAAGGGGGCGAGCAGGATTTCATACATAAATATGGCGATCCTCGCTATTTTAAAAAAGTAAGGCTTAAGACTTTGCAAAGTTTTGCAAAAACTTCGTACAAAATCAGGAGAGACTCTAATATAACCTATTAAAGTGGACTGGCTCCTGTTTGGGACTCTTCGGGTTATCCGGAATGGTCAAAGGACTGCCTGGTTCGTCCCTTGAAAGAAGAAGGGATAAACACCTGGGGTCAACTGATGGTTGATGGAGTACGGATCTCCTGGGAGGAGGCCCAGGAGATAGCTGTTGGGCAACTGTCAAAATTTGAGTACCTGCAGATCAAATGCTGGAGCCTCACGGACGGTCTAGGTGCAGGACAATCTAATGTACTAGAATCCTCAATAAAATCTGAAGGATCCCGTGGAAAAGAGGTGGCAAGATGGTACTGGAGCTTAGTGGAGAGCTCGGAAGGAGATCTGCCAGCAACACTGTGGTAAAAGAGCTTGCCGGGAGAGCAGTCCATAGACTTATGGAAAGTATCTTGTAACATGCTATACTCCACAGTACTTGCCTCAAATTTAAGGCGGAACCACCTCTTTTGTCTCCACAGGGTCTATTGAACGCCATATAAGCTGGCAAAAGGTCTCATGCCAAGATGTCCTAAGTGTGGGGAAGAGAAAAGTAACAATGAACATATGTTCTTGGATTGCCCGGTACTACGAGATTTTTGGCAGGATGTGAGTAATACGATATCTTTAATACTGGGAGAACTGATCCAGGTAAGCACATCCCTTGTCTTTTTTGGGCTACCAGTTAATTATGAAAGACTATCGCAAAACACAAGAAAATGTATTTTCTACTTAATATTGCTAGCCCGCATAGAAATTTGTAAGTATTGAATTAAAGCTACACCCCCGAATAAAGTAAAATGGTTAGCTTCTATAAATTATACAGTTAAGATAGACAGAGCTGTAAAGCTCAAGCGTAATGAGTTCTGGCACCCATTTGAGAATTGGATAACCCCTTTGTAACTGTGAACAACTATAGTCCTATGATTAGGCCTTTATACCACGTTGCTTGACTACACTGGTGGCGTCCTTGAGAGGGACTGGTCGATTGCAGGGCTACCTATGGTTGGAGCAATAGAAGCAAGGTATAGAGTGACCCATCTTAGGTGTAAATACAAAAGGGGTCCGGATGGTGCTATTTTAAGGGAGACCCCGGAGTTTTGTTTCTTTATTCCTTTTGTGGACCTAGGCTGATGAGGACTAAAAAAAAAGAGGATAAATAGCACTGTGCTGAGATGATTTTCCGTACACCAGGAAAACCAATCTCAACACCTAAATTTGACTTCAACCCTATCAGATCATGGTGTTGCACAGGGCTCTGTTCTATCTCCATCCCCCTCCTCAACCTGTACCTGGAACCTGCGACCTCGCGCCTTGAACAATCAAACATTATGTCTATATAGACTATATGTGCACTGGTACTCTGCTATATGCTGCCAATTCTAGAAGAGGTAGTTTGAAGCTGTGACTTCTTATGGGTCCGTTCTCCATCTCTAGTTCGAGACTCACTCCCTCATAACATTGCTATTTTGGGAGAAGTGAGAGGTGGCGATATAGGGTCTCATGTGCCTCCCTCCACCACACTCTTTAAGAATAACAACTGTGTATCCCTGCGGCAGGTCCTCCAATGGTGTTCCAAAAGCAAACCCCTTTGTGCCCATTAGCTTCCCGATTGCACCAGATACCAGACATGCTGCAGGTTTGAGTAGCCATATCAGGTATTCTAGAGATGAACTCTTACATTTAAGATATACTGACAATTGAAAGACAATGTTTAGTGGATATAAATGAGGTAACTAAATCAGTACTGAGCCTAATATATAAGCCTGACTCAGAACATAATTTAAATTGTACTTTACTAAATTGCCGTTCAGTAACAAAGCACGTGGAGGATATTGCCTACTTAATTTATACAGAGAAGTTGGGCATTTTTTGCCTAACTGAGACATGGTTTAATCCCTCCTCTGGTATGCCTGCAGCAATACCGCTAGGCAATTCTCGATTTAATTAGAAAAGACAGGCAGGAGGAAATAAGGTGGTCCGGTGGTATTTTTTTATTCAAATTTGCAGATTATCACGAAGGAAGGCGCCAAATTACCTTGGACAAAATCTCTCTTTTCTATTAATATGTCACACAAAAGTAATTTGACTTGCCTTTCTATCTATCCTTCCCCACTTAAAATATTGGCTTAAATTTAAGATATGTTGTTGCACCTTTGTTGTTGTAAACTCCTCTCATTTCTGTGTGTTGGGAGGTTTTAAGATTTGATGAGATGCAGGGAATAACAACGACAGCAAAACCTGAAGAATTCTAACAACATTTTGGGGCCGATTCCGATTCGGGAAAAACCGCTCTGAATAGCCGTTCGGAGCGTTTTTCCCGTACGAATCGTACCCTGCAACGTCCCCCGTACGTACGATGAAGTACGATTCGCACCAGGAGCCGTACTCCGTACGAGTCGAACAGAGACCGTACGACTCTAATCTCCGTATGATTCTCCCTCGGAACACGCTGTACGCGACATCTGTATGGTTCGTGGCTGGTTTTTATGACCCTTTTTCTACGGGAGCTGAAAACAGCCGTAAAAGCAGAGTTCGCGCCGAAACAGGTACGGAACGGCCCCCCTGGGTTCGGTGCGTACCCCCCATGATCGCAGGGGTACGCCCCATACCTCTGCGATCATGGGGTGTACGAGCCGTACCCCATGTACGATGGGTACACCCATCGTACATGGGGTATGGCTCGTACACCCATCGTACATTCGGTACGGCTCGTACACCCATCGTACATGGGGTACGGCTCGTACACCCATCGTACATGCGGTATGGCTCGTACACCCATTGTACATGGGGCACAGCTCGTACACCCATCGTACATGGGGTACGGCTCGTCCACCCCATGATCGCAGGGGTACGGTGCGTACCCCTGCGATCATGGGGGGTACGGACCGTATAGTGTGTATGTGTTTGTGTGCTTTTCCCTACGACTCGCCCTTACCTGACGTGGACCGTACGAATTGCGTCCTCATACCCCGGTCCGGATCGTACTCGTCGGGTCGTACAGCATGTGTACGAGTCATACGGCATGTGTACGAGTCATATGGTTCACGGTTTCAGCCTTGCAATACGTACGGATCACGATGATTCGGACGGATTCAGGGGATTGGGCATGCTCCGGACTCCACCATTCCCCTTAAGCTGAGAAGTACAGAAAGGAAACAGCCATCAGCCCCATGGTTTACCAGTGATTTAGCCACCAGTATGAGACACTCTGAAAAGAAAGTGAATGCAAATGGAGGGCAAACTATTGAGAAGGGGATAAAAAAGATACAAAGGGAAATTAAAATTGTACAAACAAATTATACATATCGGCCAGAATAACATTCTTTGCAAACCTGACAGAGATAGCTGGGAACTCTTATCAAGACGTTTTCAAAGTAGAGAAGTATTTATGCTTCCCCTCTTTCACAATCACAGTTACCGGGAACGGAACAATTACGTGAATCCTTCTCTGAATTGTTCCAGGATACGACAGATAAAATAAGGGAGAAATTTATGTTGGGGAGCTCAGAGGAGTAACAATTCAAGGAATCTTCATTATCAGAGATTAACCTAGCAGCAACCCTGTCGTCATTCAAAAAGTCAAAATCAATGCCCATAATTAATAGTGAATCTCTTTGGACCCCTACCCAACCTCTTGCTTCATTCTTGCTGCAAACACATCAGCCCTAGTAATTACTAGATTGTGCAATCTGTTCATAGACTCTCCTACCTACCCACAAATATGGAAGGAGGCGCAGTTACTCCTATCCTAAAAAAAGACCTTGGGTGACACTCAGAAGTTAGCAAACTACAGACCTATATCTCGCTTACCATTTGCAGCAAAAATCCTAGCAAAAGAAATTGTCAGACACCTAAAGTCACACTAAGAAGTTAATGATATAGTTGATAATACTCAGGTGAGATTTAGGCCATTTCATTCCACAGACACAGCTTTGATAGTAGTGCTCGATGAAATTAGACCATTTATACTGGATGATGATTTTACAACTTTCTTATCTTATCTTATCAAGAATTTATACAGTGCACGTTCACCCAAGGGTTTCATGGCTACAATCTAGGGTTATATCGAAATTTGAATATGGTAATGTGCTACTAAAGGACATTCCCAAAGTACATCTAGTCCAGCTGTAGGCAACAATTCATGCTACATAGATTCTGCACAACGAAAAGACTCGCTACTCCAGTTATAGTGAGTTTTTTGCAAGGTATTTCAGGTACAACAGTAATATATTTTTAATATTTATTTTTTAGTAACACATTTTTTTTAATTTGATCTATACTTTACCATAGGGAGATTCCGGAGTTAGAGAGCAAATCTCCTCATGATAAAGTAAAGGGTGAAATAAAAAAAAATTACTCAAAAAATAAATATGAAAAATATTTTATAGTGAATATTAATGTAGATACATTTTATATATTTATTTCAAAATTAGAACATAATAAAAAAAATGCTACAGCACAATTAACTTAATTTAATAGATCTTTAAATAATGGAAACACAGTAAAATACATTTAAATTATTAACCATGTAAACTATATTATGCATGAATAATTAATAAAGGTAATGTATAGAATGAACTAGAATTAGTTTAGTCTTTAAAAAAAACAACTTATTTTTGCATAATTTCTCATGCTGTCATACATACATTTCATGTTGTTTTACATGGTTATGTAAACAAATGCAGTTATTATAAGCATCACATGCATAGTATATATCATTCACATTGATACAGTGACATTCATGCTAGTCATTAGTGAGGAACCATTTATTACAGCTCAGTGTGGGTATATCTTATAGTTGATCCTGTTTAGCCCAGTGACATCCTTCGTTGTTACCTGCACACTCTATCCTGTTCAGTAGGGATCTAATGGCAAGTGTCTTCATTGGTATTCCCCTGTTGGTTCCAGCCCACGCAAGTAGTCCGTCAGAGGTTGCCAGATATCTCTGGCCTGGACGTGGGAGGCTGTAATGCAGCAAAGATTTTGATATTGGTATCGCAGCACATCAAACTTTTAATCAATTTCTCTACTGTTGGTGTGCGCTTGCTTACCCAGTGTAGGTAGGGCAAGCTCGTTTTTTGCAAGGAGTAATTCTATCACCACAAACCAAAGTGATGCCTTAGGTATATTGGTGACATGTCCTAGTAATGCAGTAGTAGGGATGGGTCTAATTGCAGCTGCATAATTTGTGTAAGTTCTGCAAAGATGCACTTCCAATACATGGTTATTCTACCACCTGACCAGGTCATATGTGTGAAGTCTACTGAGGATGTGTGACGCTTAGGGCAGTGTGAATAGCGGGTTGGATCATCGCAAGCCATCAGTGCTGGTGTGGTTTAGATTATTTGTAGGAGTTTATAGTATATTAGTTTATGACGGTGGTGGCAGAGCACCAAACGGGTTTGAGTACAGCATTTCAGCCAGACCTTCTCTGTGAGTGGGTGCCCCAGATCTGCATCCCACGCAGCTCTCAGCTTGGTGTTCCATGCGGGTGCGATCTCTGAACATGCACGAAAAAGCCTAGAAATGAGGCTGTCTATATCTACTTCTGTGTTGAAGAGTGTGAGTGGTGCACATTTATCAGGTTTTATCGGGTATGTTGGTATTCTGTCCATAAGTGCAGCCTCTTGTCGGTTTAAGACAAAATGGTCACGGTAGTGGGTGTCTTGAAAACAAGTGTCTTCTATGCGGGAAAAGGCATAGCCAATGGGAAAAAGGTCCCCATACGTGTGTAATGCATACCGTCAGAGGGTGCGTTGCACCAATGGTTCTTGCATAATTGGTAACAATGGGTTAGCCGCTAAGGGGAGTCCCGGCGAATATAGTGCTGTGCCCCCGTCATTCTTAGTAATCTCATCCATGCCCAACTGGTGGTGGACACAGTTTGAATATCTTTTTGGTCTTGAGGCAGCCCATCGAGTAGTAGGACTCTTATTGGAATTGGGGCAACGCGGTCCATCTCCCGCTTAGCGTAAGGGATGCATGCATCTGGGTGATACCATTGCCAAGCATAGCTGCACTGTGCAACCAAGTAGGAAAGATGGATATTTGGGACTCCTACCCTCCCTCACTCATACGGGAGAAGGGCACTCCAGTGGACACGGCATTGTTTCCCCCCGCAAACGTGCCCTGTCAAGAGTGTGTGGATTTGTGGAGATAGGAATTTTGCTGAACAAATAAAGAAGGCCAATCACCAGTACAGAGTGTGATGGCCTCTCTTCCGTCCTCCCAACTGGTTCGGCGTTGCTTTTTTAAATAACTTTTAATGGCGCTGACTCGACCAAAAGTAGGCAGCTCTGGCCGTCTCACATCTGCTTTAAAAATGCTGTGGTACTTGTCACACGTCAAGTCTCATCCTTACTTCTGGTAAATATGTTTGTGCTCATCTTTATTTAACCTATCAGTGTTGTTGCTTGGGTTGAGCTTGTTTAGGTCCTTTTTTCCAGGAATCATATTTTTGGGCATGTTTTCAAGGAACTTAGGGCCATATGTATCATAGTTCCGTTTTGCGAATTCCAAATAGCGAATTTTAAGGAATCGCTATTTGGAATTCGCAAAACGGTATGTATGTACAAAATCGCTTTTTAATAGCGATTCCTTACCATTCCTAAATTGTGATTAGCAAATTGCTAATCGCAAATTACCCATTCATTTCTATGGGCCAGGAGGCCCATAGGAATGAAGGGGCAATTTGCGATTAGCAATTTGCTAATCGCAAATTAGGAATTTTTTCAAGGGTGCAGGGGTGTCTCAAGAACACCATGCTGCACCCCTGAAAATGAAATTTGGGGGCATATGGCGCACATACATGCCCTAAGGGCATGTATGGGCGTCATATGGCACCTTTGGATTTTTGGAAAAAAGCTTTTTGTAAAGAATTCGCAACTTACCACCAACTAGAAGTTGGTGGTATTTGCGAATCCTTAATGGCATTTTTTGAATATTTTTTGTTTGATACATTGCATCAAAGGAATCGCAAAATTTGCGATTCCTTATGTGCAATCGCAAAATAAGGAATAGCAAATTTTGCTATTCCTTATTTTGCATCAAACAAGTTTGATACATACCATTTCTCACATTAGCATTCGCAAAGGCCGAAATTCGCAGAATTTCGGCCTTTGCGAATGCTAATTAGCTTGATACATGTGGCCCGTAGTGCTCATATTTTTCCTACCCGGCAGAACAGTGGGCTGGGACAGAGCAGTTCGTACTACTGTAATTATTGAGTGTGAAGTGTGGGATGGGCTGCGGCCGGTCAGTTCGCCCTTGTTTGCCCGGCTAAAATAATTCCGGGGAGCTGAGACTGGGTGGCAGACTTGGCTTTAAAAGTGAGATGATAATTTCTAGCAGAAGCTACAGAAGGCATGTGTTGGTGACTGGGGGAGCTGGCAACATGTAAGTAGCGAAGATTGATGGTGAATTGCCAAGGGCTGCAAACTCATTTGCTCTTTTGCAAGCTATAGTTTGCACTTGCCCTCCACTCCATGGATTACTTGACTGCAAGGTAGCTGGTGCACTATAGACCACGATTGCTACTTTAGAGACTCCTGTGTTATCATGTTCCTCCTGTGAACACGAAGCTCCAATTTCTCTGGTCTGTTAACATGTCTTTAAAGTGTCCTAACTGACAATTGTACTAATGCTCCTGTACCGATGAGAGAGTACAGCGGCATCATATCTCCACTAGTGACCGCAGTGCCCTGCAAGTTCATCCATTTTTTTACCCGAAATGTCCCACATTTCACTTGCACCCGACTTGTACAGTGGGCAGAAGCTCGCTGGGCCAATGAATGGCATGTACTGCCACAAGCACGAGCCTCTGGAGACCCCTTAATTGCATCACTGATCATAGTGAATTGGTGCTTGCTTTCTGCACTGCTCCAAGTCTTTTAGTCACAATCGTCTGCTTTGTCCATCTTGACACACTCATGCCGGAAGGCTAAGCAAACTGATTCACTCCAGCAACCCGTTATTACCTCCTGCAGACACTACATGGTACCCAAAAAAGGCAGTGCTTTGGAAATAGAAAAGTACACTGGTCTATGCAACTCAACCCCCCTTCTTGTTGCAATTTTGACATAAGCATGGTCGAGCTGCTGTTCTACAAATTATATTGCACAGGGTACAGGGCGTTTAGAGTCTCACATTGCAACTTATGTGTACTTCAATTAGAGCTCTGGAAAGCAATACTCTCCTTAAAGATACGTGCAGGGCACAAGTTGTAATGAAAATAGTGTTGGGACTAATATTATATGTAAATCACAACGAGAGCACACATAGTGACATCACAAGAAGTGAAATTAAAGGGTCAAGGGCCTATTTTACAAAAACTAAACATATGACAAAAAATGTGAAAAGAACATTTATGGTTTTACTTTTTATACATCACTTTTGTTTCTTCCCTGTATCAGTTTGTAACAAAGCACCAGAATGACTAAATGTGAAATTTTGAACAGACATATGGAACTTGAAAAATTCATTTGAATAATTAAAATGTGCTATTCATTTGTTTTTGTTTCCTTCTGGTGGTCTTCATCCAGCTACGAATTTGCAATTCATTAAGCTATGGAAGGCTTAATTTTGTCACTCAATCAATCAATCATATCATTTATAAAGCAAACTACTTACCCGTGAGGGTCTCAAGGCGCTGGGGAGAAGGTAATGCTGCTACTGTTCGAAAAGCCAGGTCTTGAGGAGTCTTCTGAAGGTCAGCAGGTCTTGGGTCTGCCATAGGTGGGTGGGGAGGGTGTTCCAGGTCTTGGCGACGAGGTGGGAGAACGTTCAGCCGCCGGAAATCGCTCTTTGGATGTGGGGTACTGTGGCAAGGGCGATGTCGGCGGAGCTGAGCTGGTGGGTGGGGGTGTAGAAGCTGAGTCGTCTGTTGAGGTACGCTGGTCCGGTGTTGTGGAGTGCCCCGTGGGTGAGGAGCTTGAAGGTTATCCTCTTGTTGATGGGGAACCAGTGCAGATCTCTCAGGTGGGTTGTGGTGTGGCTGCGGCGAGGGATGTCGAGGAACAGGCGTGCAGAGGCGTTCTGGATGCGTTGCAGTCATCTCAGGAGATTGGCCAAGGCTCCTGCTTAGAGGGCGTTTCCGTAGTCCAACCGTGTCGAAGGCAGAAGACAGATCCAGGAGGATGAGGGCCGCTGTTTCTCCGTTGTCTAGCAGGGTCCATATGTCATCGGTGGCGGCAATGAGGGCAGTTATGGTGCGTTGGTTGCTGCGGAAGGAAGGGACCAGGATGCTGTTCTCCTCGAGGTAGTGGGTCAGTTGTTTGTTGACCGTCTTCTTGATGACCTTCACCGGGAATGGGAGCAGAGAGATGGGCCGGAAGTTCTTGAGGTCTTTGGGGTCCGCCTTGGGTTTCTTGAGTAAGGCACTGATCTCGGCATGCTTCCAGCTCTCCGGGAAGGTTGCTGTCTTGAAGGAGATGTTGATGACTTTCCGGAGATGGGGTGCGATGGCTGTGCTGACTGTGCTGGCTTTGTTGAAGATGTGGTGTGGGCATGGGTCTGACGGAGATCCAGAGTGGATGGTGTTCATGATCTTGATGGTGTCGTCGTTGTTGATGTTGGTCCAGAGCAGGCAGATGGTGCGGATGGTGGTCGTGGGGGCGGAGGTCTCAGTGGTTGTCGGGGCAGTCGTGGCGTTGAAGCTGTTGTGGATGTCTGCGTAGAAGGTGGCCAGCGAGTCGCACAGGTCTTGCAAAGGTGGGATGTCGCAGGCTGCGTGGCAGAGGCTAGCTGGATTTTGGGCTTATTTCAAGCGGTTCACTGACAGAATATAGACCATATATAGTTAGGAATTAGCATTTAGAAAACCTTATTTTACTCACACAAAACCATTGAAATTCCATATATAGTTAGTTGCACTAACTATATATCGCGCACCCGCAATCCACTGCTGATGATGTCACATATTACATCATTCATGACATGGTCAGTGACATCACTGATGCCTTATATGTCAAGATAGACTGTCCAGAGGAACCGAGAAAAAATACAGTTTCGGAAACTACACAATGCATCGCCATATGACTAGGTGGCATCCTAACAACTACAGTGCTGCACAGTTTCGGAACGACCTAGATAATCTCCCTATTATGGCCAGAAGATCTGTTGTACCGGAAGTAACGGGACCAGAGGGCAGGGAGATGGTGCCAAATATACAAATGAAATTTGGTGAAGTAAAACACATCTGCGTATTTTGCGATGGATTCATTTCCTACGGAGAAAGAAGCATCACTCTGATCAACAGAGCTATTGACTATCATATGCAAGTTTGTACGAAACGCCCAAAATAATAAATACTTCTTTTTTTGTTTTGTTGCTCCTGTTGAGCCCTTTACAATGAATCGTTTTCATTGCCCCCTCCAAGAAAAACCCAAAAAAATATAAAACTGTTCAGAAAAATTCAAAAAAAGTAAAAAAATGTTCCGAAAAATAATAAAAAAAATATAAAACAACAAAAACAATTTAAAAAAAAGTTCTTTTCAGAACTACCTCCCCGTTATTAAAAAATTGGTACAATATTTGGAACTGTGCCAACCTCTATTTCTCTTAGTTCGCTTCCCAGTTCGCTCGCCGGTACGCGAACCGGAAGCGAACCAAAAACAGTAAGTATAAGGGAAGGAAACAGACACTTATGTTAAAAGAAAGACAGCTATAGGGGAGTAAACTAGAGATACTATTACCCGTAATCCACTGCTGATGATGTCACATATTACATCATTCATGACATGCTCAGTGACATCATCAGCAGAGGATTGCGGGTTTTTTGGCAACGTGCCTTATCCACGGTTTAATAACGCTGCCTTTTGCTTTATATAAGTTTTCAAATTGTATGAAATATATACCAATAGGTCGTTATGAACCTTTAGGTAGTGCTTTTCTTCATGAGGTCTGGTCGCTTCCATACACATACAGATGTTTCAAAGATGATCAAGAAGTTTATCTGAATGGAGAGGAATGCACTGAGACGCCAGATCATTCACTAATGTGTAGGCACATACAGTTACACGGTTCATGCAACAAACACCGACCAAATATGGCTTGCGTGTTGCAAGGCACGCCAGTTCCTGCTATCATCCCCACGTTCAAGTTGTTGGAAAATGGTAGTTATTTGATGCTCAATAATGAAGATTGTTCTGAGTTAATTAAAAGTATTCCTTTTATCGTAACAGTAAGTGAACGGGTTATTTGCTGCAGAAATGTTCTATTTCCTCCCACACATGAACATAGGGAGTTTTCAATCTGGCCACAAATACCAACCTTGGGACAGATTTCAACGGCATGGCAAGAATAAGAGCTCTTTTGTCTCAGAGAGAGGTGGCCTTGAGTTCGGCCCGTGAAACTTTCGTGCTTCACATAGCGAACACCCGTACAGAGGTGCAGACCCTTTTCAATTCAGATTTGCCTTTCAATTTCAGCAAGATGGTTCCGACTATCTTTAACGCATCCTCCACAAAGGCCCTGGCGCACTTTTTTAAAGTTGTTACCAGTGGTCTCGTGACTTCATTTGAGAAAATCTTTGGAGTCATCCCTGCTTCCTTTCATTCTATTTTCTCCACTCTGGTTCGTGGATTGGCATTTTTACTTGCATTACCAGCGGACGCTCTTGTGCTTTTTTACATTTTTAAATATGGATGTCCCTCCTATGCAACCTCCCACCCTGCAGCTGCTGACACTGTTCCGCAATCGCATGCTAGAATATTATGGCACAATGCCGTTGGCGATATTAAGCACGGCATATGGATTATCTTTTCGATTCTCCTACTTCACCTGTGTCCAGCCTGTATTTCACTGCCTGACCTGTGATTTAGATTGGGCCATTGATTTGTGTCTCTGCGGACCGGTTTCTCCTGACGTCGACTTTAATCAGCTGATGACTCCTATCATTACTCACGAGTTGGTTTGTCCTGGCGAAAGGATTATGGCTGTGGCATTGATGCATGGACTACTTGGTCCCTGGAATTTACTGGCGGCAGCACAGTCTTTCTTGGAACAGAGCTTTCTTGAAAACCCACCGAGCTGTCCTCTGATGGTGATAGAGGATCCGGTGCTGGGAGAGCACGTATGTTCTTTTCCGCTTTTAAATTGGATGGCTGAACTGTTTTCGGATGAAGACGGTGACTTCCTATTGGAGGCTGTTGCAGCTTATTTTGCATACACAGTTATGTCATAGACCTTTTTCATGTTTGATATGCTGAGTACTAGCATTTCATTGACAATTCATTGACTTATTTGTCAAGTTTTTATTATTTACCTTGCCTATTGGCTTAAGACTCGATAAAGTACTTGGCTGTTTTATTTTTCTTTAGCATTAAATTTTCCTAGTTTTTAATGCTTTACCTTGCGGACCGTCCACATATAAACTTGCAATCTGCTCTCATGAGATGGCACTTCTATTATCTTATTCAGTTAGTTTCCGGATCATGGGGAGGTGTCATCTAGGTCCTGGATATCTTTACACCGTGTTAAGTTAGCATGGGCTCATTACCGGTTTAAACGCCATTTTTCCTTTTTTGCAACTTCTGCACACGACACTTAGTAGTTGCTTTAGCTTTCCACCTAGTAGTTCATCGTGGTTTACATGAGAATAATATGTTATTGCTCTACTATCTGCTTTGCTTGTTAAACTATATCTGTACAGCGAGTGCTAAAGTTTCAAGAACAACACGATACAGAATTGTTATGAGGTCTGATCTCCACGACTTCATACTCATAACATAAGTGCAACTTCTGCCAATTCTGGGCATGAGGCGGGTTTTATATTGCTTTGCCGAACACACATACACAACAGTTGATGCGGTTCACATGAAGAGAGAGCTGGTGTATGCTGATGTGATTCCTTCAAATCTAAGACACTAAAGTATGGGCACGCCCTAAACCAACACAAAGAGACCTTCTTAGCAAATAATATAATATGTGTATTAGGGAGGGTGAGATATAAGCAGCCGCGGGCCGTGGAGGGAGTTACGGTGAGGCAGGGAGGCGGGGAGGGGGAGAAGCAGGGTGGAGCCCTCTCTACCTTGCCCCTCCCCCTCCCCGCCTCCCTGCCCCACCGTAACTCCCTCCACGGCCCGCGGCTGCTTATAAGTGTTGCTAACTCTTATTCATTTACAGCATGTTAACATACTGTCACCATTCGCTTTTTATGTACTAGTAACTATGCTGGTAATTTTTCTACTGATAATATGTGTACTTGTATTCTCCACCCTGCTTCTCCCCCTCCCCGCCTCCCTGCCTCACCGTAACTCCCTCCACGGCCCGCGGCTGCTTATAAGTGTTGCTAACTCTTATTCATTTACAGCATGTTAACATACTATCACCATTCGCTTTTTATGTACTAGTAACTATGCTGGTAATTTTGCTACTGATAATATGTGTACTTGTATTATCTAAGATACTACGCCTGAGAAGACGGCATTAGTAAATAAACATTTCAAATACACATGTGTTCTTCTTAACTCCATGTTCTGGTTTCTAACAAATATATAACGACCGACTGTTCATGAGTTCCACGTATCCTGAGGTACTATAAGTTCATATTCTGGATTGTCTAAACATTGAGAGTTTGTTATATCCAATGTGACACTGTACCTAGCTTACTAAGGAGTTTTTGATTACTAAAGTGAGTTTTGGGACACCCTAATTCGCCGAGGTTCCAATCCTCTGTCCACAGTTCTGTGTGAGAACAGAAACCCTGCGACAGGGGCACCCCCGACCCTTGCTGGAGCTTCATCACACTTGCGATACAACTCCAGCAATGCGCCACCTTTACGGCACAGATACATCACGCATCTGTGCTGTTTTTGCCCCATGATGCGCCGCATTTTAAATGCAGCACACCATAGGTGACGGAACAGCGGCACAGAATGACTAACACATCCCTGGTGATGCGCCAGTCATCATAAATGTATCCCTATGCTTCTTATCTTGTTAGAGATGAACCGCCATATGTATCATCCAGGTTTTTTGCATTTCCTAAATAGCGAACTTTAAGGAATAAATAGCGATTCTTTACCATTCCTAGTTTGCGATTAGCTATTTGCTAATTACAAATTACCCATTCATTTCCTTCATTTCCATAGGGCGGTTGGACTCACTTTTAGCTCGAACGGCTGAATGGATTTCCACGAAACTTGGCAAAATTGTAGGGACTGGTAGCCCGATGTGCCTTTGCTATGTCTCAAGATATATGCTCCAGTGGTTTTTACGAAAATTAACTTTGAAAAATATATATTGGGCTACATTGGCCTATATATATGTTGGAGCCCAAATGTAGCCCAATGTAGCCCAATGAAGCCCAATGTAGCCCAATGTAGCCCAAAGATGGCCGCCAGACACACAAAAAAACAAATGTAGCCCAAATATCAGCCAGATGTAGCCCAACTATAGCCCAGTGACAGAATGACCAATCAGCTTCGCAAACCTCCGTTACGCGAAGCGGAGTGCTGTTACAGATATATATCTTTTTTTGAACGTTAATTTCTCAAAATCCACTGGAGCACATATATTGAGACCTAGCAAAGGCACATCGGGCTACCAGTCCCTAATATTTTGCCAAGTTTCGTGCAAATCCATTCAGCCGTTCGATTATTATTATTATTATTATTTTTTGCCCCGCGGGGCCCTTTTAAAACCTCCACATCAAACCTAGGGGGTCAGCGAGGATCTACTATGCCCCCTTATAGTTATTTCCCCCTTTGTTTTGACCTCCTCTTGTCTCTCGATCCTACCGAGAGACAAGATGGCGGCCGCTACGGACTTTTTGGAATGTTGACAGACGCCGGAGAACCAATCAGCTTCGCTTCACAAAGCTCCGTTGCGCGAAAAGTACGCGTCCTGGGACGCTGCCAGGTCCGCTGTTACAGATATATATCTTTTTTTAAACGTTAATTTCTCAAAATCCACTGGAGCACATATATTGAGACCTACAAAAGGCACATCGGGCTACCAGTCCCTACAATTTTGCCAAGTTTCGTGCAAATCCATTCAGCCGTTCGGGCTAAAAGTGAGGCCAACCGCCCTATGGAAAACTCAATGTTAAAAACACGTTTTGGGACCCCCCTTTTTTCTCGGCCCCCCCTTGACGAACCCCCCCCAAATTTTCAAGGGCTGCTCAGAAACAAAATGTGCCATTTTCCTGAAAATTTCAGCCAATTCCGTCCACAAACGCCAAAGTTATTAGACATAGAATTTTCAAAAATCCCATAGAGAAAAATTCCTAACTATATATACCTACTGGCGACCGCCAGTAGGTAATATATATATGTATATATATATGTATATATATATATATATATATATATATATATATATATATATATATATATATATATATATATATATATATATTCTATTATAAATGAAAACATACAACTATTACAAAATCTAAAAACTTAAATTTCTCACTACAGTCCCTGCAACAGTAGGGAAAATGTGGGATAGCTGAGGGGTAGAAATTACTTTTTTCACTCCAATGAGTGCAACAGGAGGGAAAGTGTTGGATAGCGGAGGGGTAAAAATGACTATTCCCACTCCAGTGAGTGCAACAGCATGGAGAATTTTGGATAGCGGAGGGGTAAAAATTACTATTCCCACTTCAGTGAGTGTAACAGTACGGAATGTATTGGATAGCGGAAGGGTAAAAGTTACTATTCCCACTCCAGTGAGTGCAACAGTGGGGAAAGTGTTGGGTAGCGGAGGGGTAAAAATTACTAGTCCCACTCTAGTGAGTGCAACAATAAGGAAAGTGTTAGATAGTGGTGGGATAAAATGTACTATTTCCATTCCAATCAGTGCAACAGTAGGGTAAAGTGTAGAGGGGTAACAACTAATATTCCCACTCCAGTCAGTTCAAAATTTAAAGCAAACAAAATATTAACAACAAAAAAATACTTTAAAAACTAAATAAATCAAAAGTGTATGAATATATATTTCATATAAAAAATAGAAACATATAATGTTGAGTACATAGGACAAATACCTACAAATATTATTTTAAAAAAACTAAAAAACTATTTTCAAACAAATAAACATTTCCAATGAAAAAATATATAGAAACAAAAACATGAATTATTCCATAAATTTAGTTTTTTAAATTCCATCCTATAACACCACACAATTCACAACCCACATCTACATAAAAAAATTGTACTTCTATAATTAACATAAATAATTACCAATTAATGAAATATTATTAATTAAAAAACACATTTAAAACTCATAAAAATGTATGAACTTCCCACATTTTACCCCTTTACAACCCAAAACCCACAGCTAAAATTAAGCTGTTAAAAATGTTTTACACAATTAAAACTTATTTTCAATTAAAAACTAATAATATTTAACAACTAATTATAACATAAGTACAATTTATTTACTCCCTACCCTTTTTCCTTATACAATTAAAACCCACACACACAAAAATAAATATTTGCCCTAATTAAATATCAGTTAATTAATATTATTAATGGTCAACTAATTATTAATTAAACATAAATCACTTCACCCCTTTCCCTCCATAAACCCCACAACCCACACCTAAAAAAATTACACAATTCCCATATTTAATTTTCAATTAATTAATCAAAATTAACAACTAATTAATAATTAATTAAACATAAACTACACCCCACAACCCGCACCTAAAATTAATTACACAATTCCCATATTTAATTTTCTATAAATTCATTCATCTCAATTAATAAATAATTATTAATCAACAATAATTTACTTCCCACCCTCTACCCCATAAGTCCCACAAACAGCACCTAAAATTAATCACACAATTTCCATATTCAAGTTTCAATGAATCAATGAATAATAATTAACAACTTATTATTAATTAATTAAAAATACATTACTCCACACCCTTTACCCCTAGAGACCCCACAACCCTCACCCAAAAAATTACACAACTACCAATTAATTAATAATAATTAACCAATTAATAATAAATTACTTCCCACAATTTACACTATAAAATCTCAATTATATAAATATTAATAAATAGAAAATAATATCTAATTTATTATAATCAAATTACTTCCCATCCTATTCCCCTATAGACCCACAACCCACTATGGAACAAACAAAATGCAAAATGTATTTAAAATAAAATTGATAACTACTAAAAATTTAATAAATATATTAAAAACATAAACAATTCTTATACAAAAAAAAACATCACATACATTTAAAATATATACTAAAATACATAACACCAATTAAAAAATCGATATTTTAAAGGAATATATTTTTGCAAACGATATTAATGACTTCTATATTTTTTAATTGTATATTACTTACCTTCAAATCGATATTCTTGACAATGATATTCTTGCACTCGATATTTCCAGTCCATGATATTTCCAACTAGATATTCATGTAGTTCGAATTTTTGGTCTCGATATTCCCATTTCAAGCCGTTGTGTAGCTGTGCTCGAGCCCGCCAGCATAAGAGGATTCATCAGAGTGTAGGCCATACTATTGGCTCAGTGTTTGTATGACAAATGCATTCCTCACGTCTGCGTTGGCTACCCAGCAAGCACGTCAGCGTGTGTACATGATTGGTCAGCACGCTTTGGCAGCATATTTTGGTCAATATTTCACCAGCTGTTTCGCCAGATTCAAAGCTTCTCTTCATATCTCTACGGAGTTTATTTCAGCACAAGTTTGGAGGTCTTACAGGTTTGATTTTCTGGTATATCTGCAACTGCTGTTATCAATTTTGTGCATTTTGGCTATTTCTTTACGCGGTAGCACTTTCTACTTACCATGGCCAATACCAATAGTGGGAACCCTCCACCTGTATTTTTAAAAGGTCATAACCAACCCAGTGTGACGTGGGACAAATGGCTTCATCATTTTAATATTTACCTTTTGGCAATTGATGGTGCAACTTTTCCTCATGAAAGGAAAACAACTTAACCTTGAAACCTGATGGGTAATGATGCAGAGGACATTTTTGAACAATGACCTGCTTTAGTCCCCCTACATGGAGTTGAAGCGGGTGACTACGATTGCTTTTCAGATGCATTGAATAGATTGAAGAATGATTCAGAGAAGAACTACACATTGTTTTGGAAAGATTTAATTGTTATACCTGCCACCAATTGATTGATAAATAGTGGATGCTTATTTTTCTACATTGATGGTCCTTGCTGCTGACTAGAATAGAGTGCATTTTAGCGAAACATAAGAATCTTTTTGGCAAGGTA
This sequence comes from Lissotriton helveticus, assembly GCF_964261635.1. Lineage (NCBI taxonomy): Eukaryota > Metazoa > Chordata > Amphibia > Caudata > Salamandridae > Lissotriton > Lissotriton helveticus. Next base: position 441,520,501 of record NC_136062.1, on the reverse strand, counting down.
CTGGGTGAAGTGAAAGGTTTTTCACACCAAATCCAACTAAAAAAAGTTGTTGTTCCTGTAAAACATAAATTGAGACATGTTCCTTTGTCTGTCCGAGCGGAATTGTCTCAAATACTAAAGAATATGTGAAAAGAAGGAATTATTGAACCTGTTGATTCATCAGAGTGGGTTCTCTGATCGTTTTGGTGAAAAAAATATGGGGAACTTAGACTCTGTTTGGATTTGAGATCTGTTAAACAAGCAAATTCCAGTGGATTACGATCCTTTGCCTAGAATTCACTAATTATTAGCAAAATTGGATGGGGCAAATGTTTTTTCGACAATAGACCACAAATCAGCTTATCATCAGGTTGTGTTTTATCCTCAATCAAGACATTTAGTTATGTTTATTACACCTGATGGGGCATTAAGATATGTCAGAATGCCTTGTGGTTCAGCGTCCTCCGCATTGATTTTTCAAAAATGTATATTTTGTTTGTTTGGAGATATCGATGAGGTGGTCGCTTTCCAGGATGATATTCTTGTATATTCCAAAACTGATGATCAGCACTCTACTTTACTGAATAGAGTGCTAACCATTTTGGAGGAGAAAGGTATGACTGTTCATTTCAGTAATTGCTAATTTTTCACACATGCAGTAGAGTACCTAGGACACACATTTACCAGCTCAAGAATTTCTCCTAAAGATTTGTTGAATGCCATCTCCGATATGCAGACTCCCAAATGTAAAGATCAACTCAAATCTTTTTTGGGGTTATGTGAGTATTACGCAAGGTTTGTCCAAAAGTTTGCTGACATTGTTTTTCCTCTAAGGTTATTACTTAAAAAGGGCATCAAATGTGAGTACTTGGATGCTTATACCTCTGCGTTCATTGGTTTAAAAGTAGCGGTAGCAATTTTAAACCATTGTTTGCCTTTTCACTTGATGCTTCCAATAAAGTCACAGTGGATGCCAGTGCGACTGAACTTGGAGCTGTTTTCAGTCAAATTGAAGATGGGGTTGAACCTCCAGACCTCTGACTACAGTGGAATCTAGGTATTCTAGTATTGAGCGTGAAGCTCTGGGGTGCACATGGTCAGTGGGAAATTTCAAAATAAATGGGGGGCAAATATTTTCATCTTAAAACTGATCGTAAGGCTTTGATTTTGTTACTTTCAAAACATGGGGGTCGATTAGGATGGCGGACGGACCTGCGTCCGTCCGCCACCCCAGAGTAGGAGGGACCGTCCGCAGGGGCAGCGGCGGTCCCTCCTGTGCAATTAGGATGTGACCGCCACCCTGGCGGTCACATCCTGTATTTTTAACATTGCGGTGGGTGCTGCTTCAAGCAGCACCCGCCGCAAGGTTAAAAATGAAAGCAGTGCATTTGCATGCACAAAGCGGCAAGCACCTCGAGGTGCCTGCCGCTTCGTGCACGCAAATGCAGGGGGGTACCATAGGTACCCCCCATGTGCACCCCCCACCCCCCTTCACCCCTGGGGGCCCGCAACGGGCCCCCAAACAAAAGTCCGTATGCCTTTTCACGGCGGAAATGCCGCCGTGGAAAGGCATAGAAATGCTGACATCCTAATATACCTGGCGGTGTCTGATAGACACCGCCAGACATGTTAGAGCTTTTCCGCCGCTGTCGGAAAGCGACCGCGGCGGAAAAGCTGCGGACGGTCTTCCTGACCCCCCAGCCATCCTAATCTGGCGGGGGGGTCTGTGAAGGCTCCGCAGCGGTTTTTCCGCATCCTCCGGGCCGGCGGACTCTTCCGCCGGCCCGGAGGATGCGGAAAAACCGCTATCCTAATGAGGGCCATGGTATGGGAAAGGCTTCTTCTAGATTGGTTAGAATTTTAAGAAAAACTCTTTAAATATAATATTTCTGTGAGATACATTCCTGAGACACAGAATGTTTTAGATGACTCCTTGTCCCGTTTGTCAGGAGATGTTATTTCAAGTTCTAATTTGTCAACTCATGAAGAGTGTGTCGTGGCATCTTTAGATGATGTTGTACTTTCTGTGGGAGAGGTTATATCTAAGGAAGAATGGTTGTCAGCACCAGAAACACATTGATTTCTATGGCCCATTTAGGTCATTTGGGTCAATATATGCCTTACATTTGGAAATCACTACACACACTTTTCTTCTCTATATATCTTATGTAAAAAAATGAACCAACTAAAATATGTCAACAATGTGCTGCTGAAATAAAAGAGTAAATCTGTGACTGGGGGTAGGTGTACGAAAGGTTTCAGCGCTCCGCCCAGCATATCCTTGTGTTTGCTTTGTTTGCCCTAAGATGGCAGGGTATACCCAGACGGGGGTCCCTTGCTCACTTTGCCACTGGATACAAACTAGCCTGGCTGATGAGGGGTGTTACCCAGAAACCGGTCCCAGGATGCTTGCTTCCGGTCCAGGGAGACCTTGGGTTGGCAATTCGAGCTGGACCGTCTCCATGAGGCACAGGGTCAAGACAAATTTGCATATGGCTGGGCTCAAACTGGGGTGGTGAAGTAAGCTGAAGAACGATGCTGGATTCGACCCAGATCTGTGACTGAGGGTGAGTGTCTGAAAAGTTTCAGCACTCCGTCCATCATCTCCTTGTGTTTGCTTTGTTGCGGTCTTATTACTGTACACCCCATTGTATCACAAATGTTTCCCCGTTCATGTTTCTTAAAAGGAGGCCTCCTAGACAAAAATGGAATCCTGGGTTGCTGTTTCCCAAACTCCGCACTTGTACTCTCAACTAAATATCTGATGTGGTCAAACAAGAGGAATTAAAAACGTGGAGCATGAGCTCAAAAAAACAAAAAAAGGTTGTGTGTTGGTGTTGAAGTCAAGATCAACTACCTGTGTATGTACAAACGTTTGTTCCAAGTTTTCTGATGTTAGAAAAATTGTTAAGTTAGCAAAAACTTCTGCTCTATTGAACAATGGATCTTGGTGAAGTTTGTCTAGATGAGCAAAAACTTTCTCTCCTGCGCAAATTCACATCAATATAACAACATAATATGATGAACCTGACTTTGTAAGTGAGTCTATTGCTAGGAACGTCTCAGTACGAAAAACCTCCAGTGAAGTTGTACCTGAAAATTTTGGGAAAAGTTAGAGGAACATTAAGGGGCACATGCAGAAAACTACATTTTGAGATTACCAAATAGCGATTTTTAAGAAATTGCTATTTGGTAATTGAAAAATGCAATGCATCAATACAGGGTGCAAATAGCGATTCTCTAATTGCGATTCCTCAAGATCGCAATTAGAGAATCGCTATTTGATATTTCGACTCCATTCTTACCTATGGGCATTAAGGGCCATAGGTGGGGTTCGTCATGAATTGCCTACAATTGTGATTACCTAATTAGTCATCGCAAATTAGGTAATGCAGAGCCAAGGGTGCCCGGGGGCCATAGGCCCCCCCATGAGGTGGCCCTAAAAAAAGAAATGTGCACAAGTAAGGCACACACATGCCCTCTGCATTTTTCAAACTGTGCACATGGTTAACATCAACTACAAATTGACGTTAATTAGCGTTTCCTAAAATGCATAGTTCACATTTAGGAAAGGCTTCTTGTATGTGCATTGGGGAATCGCAAATTGCGATTCCCAATTTGCATTTGCAATTTAGATTATTGCAAGATATTGTGATTACCTAAATTGCGAATCCAAAAATGTTCAGGCCATTTTGTGATTGCAAATGGCCGACTTTTGTGAATCGCACTGTTTGCGAACGTAAAATTGCTTGATGCATGTGCCCCTAAGTTACCTTTAAAATACAATGGTTTTTTTATGTATTATTTTTGCTTCTGTTTTTCTGCTTTTTGCTTGTTTTGTGTTTTTTTCCTTCCATTTACTTTTATCCCTTTGTTCTTTTATATAAGACAGTAATTAGTACTTTAAGCTCTTGGAGCGTATGTGTTTGTATTTTTAATTCTATATTCTTTAACCAAGTATTATTTACCTACAGCACTTAGCACTTGAAGTGTGTTTACCCTTGTTCTAATTGGTTCTCTTATGGGTCTAAGTGGGGATTCCGAACTGCTTGGGGGATTCTGGGCATTTGGAGATTGTACTGCCTGGAACGTGGATGCTCCTATTAAAGTCCCATATTACACTTGAATACAGAGTGGTGCTTACTTCACCTTCACTCCTGTGTACTTGCGTCGGGCCTCCTGGACAAGTATTGTGAAGTCCAGAAATATGTATATTGCAAAGCTTAATGGACCTTTTTCTCTTGCAAGCCTAAAGACAGTGTCTTGATCCCTGAAATTCAATAGCCTTGCTATTATTGGCCTTGGAGAGCAGACAGGGTTGGGCATGGTCGTAGCAATCGGTGAGGGTGTTCAACTACAAATGCAGCCGTGAAGGATCCCTTGCCAAACAGATCTGTCAGTAAGCGTTCGACAAATTGATACATATGCCCGGTATTCAAGCACTCGTGAACACCCAAAATGCGTACGTTATTAGGCCAGCTTCTCACCTCGATGTCCTCGTTTTTCACACCTATTGTTTTAGTTCATTGCTAGAGCCTGTCATGTTTTTTGCCGTTTGAGCTGTGCCATCTTTGAGGTCTGATATTCTGCCTTCCACTGTGCCAGTCTTAGTTGGTACCGATCAACGGCCCCCCATCCTATCTAGCCTCCTGGGAAGCCTCCTGGAAGTGCATAGAATCTTCCATCTAATGCTGTGAAGCCCGACCGCATTTACGCCATCAGTGCATCTGTGTCCGACGGCGGGCCACTCTGCGACATTCAGCGAAACGCTTTCAGCCATTTCATGGTTCTATTGTGTGCTTTGGTTTTTTACTGTGTCAAAGGGCACTCTGCGTTGTTAAGAGCCCTGGCGTGACATCCCCAATTGGTCATGTGTGTGTTCCCCAATTACATCGTACCCAGTCCTAAACGAGGTATTATCCGTTCTCCTCTGCATTCCAATCTACACAACAATATGGCCGCTTTCACCGCAACTTGTTGGCTCTTTGCACCAGCCCAGAGATACAAGGGTTATGTAGTCATCAGCGCGCACTCCTTGTTCGGCTGAGTGGGGGGGGGGGGTTTGGGCAATTCCGGCACTCTCTATAAGGGTACAAGGGGAGTAGGGTCTGACACCCATTCTCCGCCGGGAAGGAGCAATGGTGAATCAATGTAGTGCGGTGCTCTGACGAGCCAGGCCGAGAGCAGTCTCTTTATATTCCCTCTGTTATCCCGGTGGTATCCCAGGCAGGATGGCCAGGGAGTCAGGCAAGTCTAGCACAGAGGAGGGAGGGAGGCATGGGGAAAGGAGCAGACAGTGGGGCAATCCCAGCGCACTCTGGAAACTGAGTCCCCACGCTCACCCGCAACCTCTGTCACCGCTGGGCCTCCGGGCAGAAAGCCTGGACCGCCCTTACTTCTCCGATGGGTGCAGCTCTGGCTGGTATCCCTCAACTCGATTCCGCCACAGTTCAGACTCTACAGCCGATGTCACAAAGGTAGGCACAAGCAGCTCAGTTCACAATACTTCTCCACAGCCCCCCCCTCTGTGATGGAGTTCACGAGCAAAGAGAGAGTGGGTCCTCACACAGACCAGCACCCCGCTCCATCAGGCGGCACCACTGAAGAACTCCCGGGGCATCCACATTGCTTCTTCCACCACCTCTCGGCCTTGGCACCATGGGCCTCCGCTGCGTCATCAGTGTAGGCCGAAGATCGGCCCAATTCCTGCATCCGGGTGCCAGTGACCTTGTAACAGTGCTACTCTGCCACAAGTGCAATCAAAATCTTGAGATGTGTGCAAGCGTGATGGGTGGTATGTTAGTATTCAGGGATTCCAGCAACTGTGCCCGAGTTGGCTCAGATTCGCCGGGAGTATCAACTCCCTGAGCTCATTACAGTTGGTGGCTTGGCCACGCCCTCAATTTAGGTATATTTTAATTAAAAAAATTGCTACATTAATTTAAAATACAAAATAGGGTATTAAAATATTTCATACAAAAATAAATATGCTATTTTGCTATATTCATAAATTATATTTATGTATTTTTTTAACTATTTTAAATGTTTTAATTTAATTTAACATTATTATCTATTGGGATTATATTCCCAACCTCCATTATTTTCTATTGGAGGGTGTTGTAGTACCAGTGGCAGGCCATGTGTGGTGCTAGACTTAATACTGTTGTTTTAGTGGTAACTTGCATTTGGATTTAATGAATAGGCAAAAATTGTGTTAACTTACTGAAAAGTGTAAATTACTGAATAGTATTATTATTTATTTATTTATTAAATTTATATTGCGCACAGCTACCCGTAATGGGTTTCCCGGCGCCAGGGACAGACTGAAGAAGAAAAGACAGGTGATTGCTGAATAAAGAATACACAGAGCCGTGATCAGTTAAACAACAAAGTTTTCAGTTTTTTGCGAAAAGCAAAAAGATTAGTCTCCATTTTTAGCGCTAGCGGAAGAGCATTCCACATCTTCGGCCCCAAATGGGCAAATGAGCGGCCTCCCATTTTTGCCAAACGAATTCTAGGAACTACAAGGTTGGCTTGATTAGATGACCTGAGGGGACGACAGGGCTGGTAATCCTGAACAAGATTGTGCAGATAAGTGGGGGCAGAGCCCTGGCGAATCTTGAACAGAAGACACAAAGTTTTGAAAGCTACGCGGTCGGGAATTTTTAATCAATGAAGGTCACACAGGGCTTGCGTAGCAGACATTCTTCGTGGGACATTGCACAACAGGCGGGCAGCTGAGTTCTGTACAACCTGGAGAACATTCATAGTGGCTTTATCGGCTCCCAAATAAAGCACATTACCGTAGTCGATACGGGACATTACAAGAGCCTGAACAACCATTCGACGAGTGGACTCAGGCAACATCCATAGGATCTTCTGCAACCAGCGTAAGGTATTAAAGCAGATTGCAGCGACCTTAGTTGCCTGCTGTCGCATCGAGAGTTTCTCGTCGATTAGAAAGCCGAGGTTACGAGCAACTGGCACGGGGGTAGGCAATGGACCCATGTCACTGGGCCAGTGTCTGGAGCCCCACAGATCTTTGTGTTTGCCAAGTATAATAACCTCGGTCTTTTCACCGTTAAGTTTTAACAGATTAGCCTGCATCCAGGCAGCTACCCGAGAGAGGCCGATTTTAAGGGCAGAGGTATCCTGGACCCTGCTGCCAGACAGGGAAAACACAATCTGCGTATCGTCTGCATATGAATATATGGACAGACCGGCGTCCTCAACGATAGAAGCAAGGGGTCTGATGTAAATATTGAACAACAAAGGGCTCAATATAGACCCCTGAGGGACGCCGTACGCAGATGGACAGATCGCCGATTCAGCTTTGTTTGAAAAAACCTGGAATGTACGCTCATTAAGAAATGAGGCCAGCCAGGCAAGCGCAGATCCAGCAACACCGAGGGAGTGAAGGGACTCCAGTAGAATAGAGTGCGACACGGTATCAAAAGCCGCGCTTAAATCCAAAAGGATAAGCGCAAAGGTCTCACCGCTATCAATACCGTGTCGGAGTCGCTCAGTCACCCCCAGAAGTGCGGATTCGGTGGAATAGTTGGCGCGAAAGCCTGATTGGGATGGATGAAGATATCCTGTTTTTTGAACAAACTCATTTAGCTGGATGTTAATATGGCGTTCTAGTATTTTAGAACAAGCTGGCAGCAGGGATATGGGCCTAAAGTTGGCCAGGTTAGTAATGTCCACACCAGATTTTTTTTGTAAGGGAACGACCATGGCATGTTTCCAAACCTGTTCAACACGCGATTCACTGAGGGAGATGAGGGAGTATAAGTTACCTTTGTGAATCAGGCCCCTTGTCTCTAATCCATCACATTTTAATTTACATTTAAAATGAAGAAATGGCTAGTATACTTCCCTATATTTCTTTCCCAGTGGAGCTTCTTGTCACAGCTACGACTGTGCGTCCCTGCTCTGGGTGCACTGGGCAGCCAATTCAGGTAGGGGAGAAGGAGGCTAAGGCAGGGGACGGGGTTTAGTATTTCCATATCCCCTGTTGGACCGCTTCCAGGAAGTCCACGCTAGTTGTGGTTGAGATTCTCGGGTGCGGCAGTAGCAAGAGTCCCATGTTGCCTTACAAAAATTTAATTTCTTACCGTTTTACTGAAGTTCATGTGTCTGCTGACTCCTCGTCACCACTGCTGGAATTCTACGCGTTTATGGATTTCTGCAAGTCCTGATTCCTCGCCTTGTCCTTCTTTTTCTCCGGCGTTTGGTTCTGTTGCTCTTCTTTGGGAACCCGTGGAGACAGAAAGATGTACAAGAGGGTTTATCAACAGCTGACTGCTCTTCTGAGTTGATAACATGTATGATTACAATATCCTGTTGGATATGCACTCACCGTCCAGTGCTCTCAATTTCTGAACTCTTTAAGATGGTGATTATTTACTCTGTAAAAAGAAAGAAAAGATTGTTATTTTTTGGATTACACTTCTAAAGCCCAGTGATTGAGAATTAAGGACTATTTATTTCTGAGACTCTTCTGGCGACCCATGAAACTACTCTTATGGATAATTTTGCGAGACATTGAAGGAATTAATTAATTCCATTTTTATCTGGTCTAAATTTGAAAATAGTAATGTCCTACTTAGTTGATGTTTCAGTTACCCATATTCTGTATTTGTTTCTTCCCCTTAGGATTTACATTGCATATTCAGGGTCCCATTTGATATATTTTAGTAGGAAAGTGGGAGGTATTAGGTAAGAAGATACATAACCTACACCTAATCATGTACGTCCATGCATGTTCTGTGTATGCCTTAGAAGGGCAGGTCCTAAAAAACCCACTGTATTCTTGTAGACACACAATGATACTAGAACACTGAAGGAATCTGCAGGGTGGAGAACTGATGCAGTATTCTTGAAGGGGCTCTAAGAATGCCATCATTAGTTTTTCTACACTTGCCCTTTCACTTGGGTGCTGTTCTCGCCATGAGTTATATTTACTTCTAAGGTGGTTGCACGGTGGCTTAGGGATTCAGCTTCTGGCATTCACGTCTCACTCCTACAAGATTACACTGCCAAAACAGAATTGATTGTGTCCGGACGTTACATTTCTATTAACTTGTAAATTTCATTGTTTTTAACCTCTGACGACCTCTGCATCTTCCAGGCACACTAACCTGATCTACTGGTGGTCCAGAGGCTCACATGACAAGTTAATACTCTAAATAAGTAAATACTCTAAATAAGTATTAGAAGGATCCTGAACATTTTTTTAAGCCTTTGTGAAAGAATGGATAGGCCCTTTTTTTGTTTAGAGTGTTATATAGCGCAACCTTGACCCCGAATCCGGTATCAGAGCGCTTTACCTAGCACCAGTTGCGTTACATGAGGATACATTAATTTTTTTGTTAGGCACGGGAAGATTAAGTGATTTGCCCAGAATCACAGGATGTTCAGCGTCATTGCCGAGACTCGAACCCGATTCCCCAGATTAGTGGTCGACCGCCCTAGCCGTTTGGCCAACTCCTCCCCCCACATCTGCTTCTTTCCTTACAATGTCAAAGGTGATGAAATCATCATGGAATCCTGAAAATATCTAACTATGACATGAGATATAGTATCACTTTCACTGAATTAGTGAACATTTTGGGCCCCTTCTGTAGACCAAAATTTTTGAAGCCTTAATTTCTCCATGTCAAAGGAAAATTGAAGGGCCCACTAATTCAGATGTTAACAAGATTATAATTCACATGATAGATATAATTTTGCTCAGTGCAGTAAAATGAATAGTTTAGCATATTTAAACCATTTTTAAAATATAATTTTAAAAGTATAGTTAAATATAAGACTACAATATGATTACCAAGACATCTTTTGCCATTGATGAGATCTTGCATTTGGTTGATATCCATGCTATTCTGTTTTGATGCTGCCTATTGGAGCATCACCATTTCCTCTATGCTTTTTTTTATGGAAGTCCAAATTTATATTGGTAGCAACCTTCTAAAACTCAATGTCATCAGAACTGAGGTTATGTTATTAGACCAGGGCATTCTACTTACACCCTCTATATGGTATGAACAAATGGGGAATGTACCATGCCCATTCAATAAGATCAAGAGTTTGGGTTTCATTAGAGACAAGCAAGAGCCTAGGTAAATACCTTTGTCTAAGCATGCTTTCAGTTTGTCAGTTGGTCAAAATTCAGTTTACTTGGACCGTAGTCTATTAAACCATAGCAGATATAGAATTCAGAATGAATTACCATTATTTGCTTACAATTCTGTAAAATCAACACCTAAACTAATAATTATTTTAAGGAGGTACTTCAAATTAATGTAAAAATATCTGAAGTTAATAATTCTAAATGATCAACTATTATTCTAACATAAACAAAATGTAAGAAGTAGCTAAATGGAATGTGTTTCCTTGATTCCATCTGTAAAAAATGTCCCACAGAAATGATTACATCATGGTAATACATAGCAAATAAACACCTAATTTCTTTCTGGCAAGAATCACACCATCCTTAAAACTAGTTTTAAAATGGTATGTCCCTCCATTATACAAAATTGACAATCTAAAAAAATATGTACATTTGAACATTTTCTATTTAAGGGGCATCCACAGTATCCCCCTGCTTTGGATCATGGTTTCATCAATGAAGAATTATAGCATGCCTGTTGATTTAGTGTGCCAAAGAAAATCATCCAGAAACTGCAGGCCAATCGAAAGTACAGCAGTGCAGTTAGTTTTTAATCCAAGCAAACACAATATTTTTTCTGCAACTTGTACAGGGCCATAGTGATTGAGTTTAGAGCCATTTGACTTTCAAGTCAATCATCTTACAGTCAAGAAGACAAGCAACGTTGCACAGGACTACTATTGTATTCTCAGACTCGACTTCTGCGTTCCAGAGGTGTCCTCTTTTTTACTGTTCCCAAAAGTAAAAAGGTTCAACTTGGAGGAAGAACATTTACTGTTTCTGACCCCCTTCTTTGGAACTCCCTAACTCACAAACTTCACTCTTTGTCCCCTTTATTTTAAGAAAACCCTTATAAGGGTCTAGCACAAATAAGTTTTTGAGCAAATATGCACACAACGTTTTAATGCCATATCAAGGAATGCAATCAAATATACATAACGCATAGTAAATTAATTTCAAGATAAACGCTGTGTGTGCTTCAGGTCTAGAGGGGAGGTTGTCCGTGATGCATCTTCTGCCCTTCTTCTGTGACTCAGCCCTCTACAGCGGGTGTAACCACTGGAATGTCTGTTCTCCACCGTTCTACTGAGTTCTTGATGTAACCCGCAGATGGGTGCATTAGCGGATCGCTGAGATCTCAAAAGAGTGACTATCATGGTCACCTCTATACCATCTGCTTTTTCTTAAACAAACATGAATTACTCTGTAAAGAATATCATATTCCGTAGAGGAATAAATCATTAAAATGATTTACAGCAAATTATATGTATCCAGCAAGAGGAGAATCGGCACACTTAAGGCCAGTGTTCCTTAAATCAGATTAGCACTTTTGTCTCGCTCTCAAAAGATGATGATACACCAATCATGCTCCTGTGTTTTGAGCAATTTTCAGCTTATCATGTAGAATATTTTAAAGTTTCTACCTCTCACCATTTGACCCTGCTCCTTCCCAAGTAGCTCTAGCTGCACACAATCCTACTTTTTAATGGATAGGGTTTATTCAAATTACAAATATAAATATGTTACTATAAAAGTACTGCAAATAACTTGGAGTCCTTCTTTAACACAATTGCTGAAGTATTCTTACAAGATTTAAAGATACAGAGTAATCATAGTGATTCATTATTGGAATAAGACCCATAAGACCCTAGATCTGTCCTCTTTCATTAAAATTTCAAATTATTAGCTTACCTTAAAACTAAAGAAACTGTATACTTGATGTATGTTTCTAAGTTCTCAATGAAAGGTTACAGTCCCAATTCCAGGTACCCTCCAAAGCAGAACACCAGTTCAGCATTGATTACCAAGAGACACATTAGGTTCAAAGTGCGGAGAGAGTTTCAGTATGTATCAGCTGCAGATGGTCTTCGGAAAAGTCATGCTTTTAGTGAGTTCTCAGCAACATTTGCAGTTGGATATGTTCAATGTACTTTAAGGAGGCTAAGACTTGGGTTTGTTTCAATTATGCCAGTACATGTGAACGTCCTCTAGAATGCTAGTTTTAGTATCATATGGTTGCTTTTATATACTTATTATTGTATGGTGCAAATGTCACCCAATTGCCATTTCATTGTGCATTTACAGAAATCAATACTCAATGCATGTTAGTTAGTGTCTCCATCGTAAAGCGTCTTGAGAGGTATTATAGTTCCAAAGACACAGTTTGGAATTTTCACTTAAGTTCCTGAAGTTTAGCAATTACTTGCCATGTCGGACTGGGGAGTACTCGTAGCTGTAGGCTTGGTGTAATGAGTGTTTGGCTAATTAAGAATAACATTCACTGTTTAGCTGAAGACTATGTGCAGATGAAGCCTTTTTTGACAATTGTATTTTCCATTTTCTGAGGAGCACATACCTGTGTCCTCCAGGAGAAAGTGTCTGAGATCAAGGGTCTAAAGTCCTTTACTCAGTGGGACCTGGACCCATCTCTTATCTAATTTTCAATCTATTGGGAAATGGAGGATACATTTGACAAAGGAAGGGTCTTGTATTCATAGTGTTGGGCCAACTTCTGCATTTAACACTTCTCGTGTTCCAGGATGCCAAGTGAGTGGTGCAAATTACTTTGCATTTGATCACTGGTACAACCAGCAGTATTTGGAGTGTTTAGAATATACATTAGACATGGCAATTTTTTTTAAATTAAAGATTAGCCTGGTTGCCATATTCTACACAAAATGCAGTCTATCAGAGATCCTTTTTGAAAGACTAAAAAAGGCCAGAAAGGGCATAGCAATACATAAAATATCATGGATAACTGAATGTTGGCGCTTTTAACCTCTGAAGGGACATGATGGGAAAAAGAGAGCTTAGCAAGTAGGTATCTCACATTTAGGGTTGTGACTGGCTCTAGTCCAATAGAGTAGTTACAATCAATTGCTGCGACCCTTACTCTTGAGCCGTTCAGTACTATGATTGCTGTTTTGTAACCATTCAATGTTATGAAAGCACTCTCCAACATCAAGTAATTGATACTAAAAATGGACCGGCTTGGATGAATATTTCTTCCATGATAAACTTGGTTATTTGATCCTTAAATTCAGTGATGTGGCTAGCCTTTCTTAATATTATAGCTGAGATTTAAACTGTGTTTATGATTGGCTATGACTTATACGACTGCTCAACAATAGGCTTGATGGTCATGGATGATATGGAGGGGCCATCAATGTGGAAGACTACAGAAAAGCAGGAATGGTTAGATGAACCCCAAGGCATTTCCTGCTCATTCTCACAGTCTTCCATGTAGAAAAATATGATCTCTTGTTAATTCCTTGATGTGTAATGCTGATAATCTTGCTACTGGCAGATCAGGGACATTTATCATATCTTCCACTTCTAAAGGCTTGAATGTGACAAACGAGATTTGTGTGGTGAGAGGCAATATGGGAATAAGGCAACAAGGGTAGTGGACCTGTCTGACTATGTTAGATTAGTATGCCATAAAATATTGTGTTTTAGAATAGACTATATTTTGGGATGTACATCATGGCTAGGATAAACAGCCTATTTGCTTAGATTTCTCCGTTTATGTGATATTCTAGCAGTTGTATGATTCCCTCATAAATTGTTTGATTCTAGTTGAATGAAACGCTAACGTAGATAATAAATGTCTATGATGTTGAACAAAATAAAGTGTAGCTAATACCATGGTTTTACTTCCTCCAGCAGTTGGACTTGGTAGATTGGTGGTGTAAATACCCAGGTATTATATGTCTCATTTGTTATATGGGTTTTCTTGAATTCCCCAGACAGGGCCCCCCACCCCGTCCGGGGCCAGGGGCCATACATCATGCCAGTTTTTTAACGTATTCATCATTAGAACTTAAACAATGGCAAGGAGCTGCGGAGATTAGCCCTCGTACCAAGGACAAACTAAACTCACTTGGGATTTACTCGCATGGGAACCCCCCTCCTACTATGCCTCTAAAAGTTATCGACCAAAAGTCTCCCTTAAACAACAAATGTTCAACATCTCCATCTAGCCCTATATTAGAGGTACAAAAAGGATTATTAGTATGTTACTTAAACACACGCTCCCTGATACAGTCGGAGAAGGCAACTTCAGCGAGTAGCGATTTGTGCACAGTCTGATTATTTTGTTGCATTAAGTATCCAAGATCGTGTCAATTTAAATTGACACAATGAATTTATCACCACACGATCTAGAACAGATACTTGAGATTGAACTCCATTTTGGCAGCATTATGGCTTAAAATTCGGAAACAACCATTGTTTATGATTTACACTTAGAAGGGACACGCTGCATGTTCCACATTATTGAGGGTTGATGTCGCACTCTACTTCCTAGGAGCTACTTGGCCCAATATCTACATTGTGTCCTTATTGAAGGACTACTTGGTGCCCTCCTTCACACCATTGTCCTGATGAAGACCCCAGTGTAAGGTGGCAATCAACCTACGTTGTGATTTTGGGGTTGAAACGTCGACATTTCCTTTGTTTGCTACTAGCCCTTGTAACAACAGAGACTTTACTGTGTTTCAACAATAGAGCATAGTGATTTATAAACGTGTATACAAATTCATGGAGCATTGGCTTGTGACTATTAGCCTGATTTTGCTCGTAAAATGATTTATGATTTCACTTCTTTTTGCATGCTTTTCCCATGACCACCAGCCTCACTTCAAATTCACTCACCTTCCCCCATTTCTCTGTCCTGTTGGGCACCTTATGTTTAAATTGTATATATGGAATTTTCCCAAAAATGAAAAAATAATCTTGATGTGGAAATTGTGATTAAATAACATTTGCTTCTGACAAAACTGTTGCAAATTTTCCTTTACTCACATGTTTCTAAATCTAGAAAACTTAGTTTGTCCTTAATTACTGGGGCCACTATATATTGTACCATGGTAAAACACCAGCATGAGATAGTCCACCTGCTGGACACTGTTAAGCCAGACATCCTGTGAAACATGGCTGACAGAGGAATCGGGCCCTGACATTCTTGCGGCACTCCCCGATAACTACCACATTCTTCAGGCTGATCGACCTGCAGGGAAGGCGGGAGGATGGGTGGCAGCCATAATCAACCAGAAACACAAATTCACCTCCCTGGTCTCCTTAGGCATCCCTCTAGTCGATATCCTTTCACAAAATTTTGAGTCTCAGGACATCTCACTAATTTGTGTGTTACTCTACAGACCCCCATCCCACAAGCCCACATTTCCCCAGTTGGTGGCTGACAGGATAGCCGAGTTGGTGGTCAATAACTCTCGAGTCTTAATTGTTGAGGACATCAACTACTGGCCCAATGACGTACATGAAAGCCCATGTTCTCTTGAATTCACCAAACTTTTAATGGGAATGAATTGTATTCAACATATAAAAGTCGCCACCCATGTCAAAGGGCATGTCCTTGACCAGGTCTGGACCGCCAATTTGATAATTTCCATCTGCAAGTGGCCCCGTGTACATGGTCGGATTACCATCTGGTTACCTTTGTCATACCCTCTGCCCGTTCCGACACCTCCCTCCCCATTAGGCAACTTCTTAGCCAAAAAATTGGAGCAAAGTGGATATGGAAGACCTCTGCTCCTTGTTAACTGCCCCGGCACCTATTGCCTGGGAGGAGTCACCCCAAACTCAAGAGAAAAAAATCAATACCTAGCTGGACGGGGCCAGAGATAACTTAGCACCTCTGAGGAAAGTTAAAATAAAGAGGCCCTATGATGCACAATGCTGGTTCTCAACAGAGTTGAAGGCACAGAAATTAACCCTTAGGCAAGTGGAAGGCAAACGGCGACACAATTACTGCCCTAATCTTAAGGCCATTTTTATATCTCTCTTTAACTACTATAAAACATTGATCCTTCAGACCAAGGCTGAGTACTTTTCGTCCAAAATACTAAACTCAGCTAATAAAGCCAAGGAAATCTTCTCGATAGTGGACGAACTCTCTAAATTAGACAGAGTCATTGCAAAACCCACTCCCTCTCAATCTTTGTGCGACTCACTTACTAATTTTTTATTGAAAAAATTGTTACCATCAAGGCAAGCATTCCTAAACCTGCCTTACTTACGTTGTGACCCAAACACTGCCTCTCTGGACCACTTTCCTCTTGTCACCAAAGAAACTTTCTACGGCTTCTCAAGAAAGTTGGCTCTGCTTCCCCTCTGGACAGTTGCCCCCCACACATTCTCCAGGAAGGTTTTTTTACGCCGTCCGGACCCTCCCCTATCACTCATCAACAACTCTTTCGCCCAAGGGACTGTTCCAGATCTATTCAAGATGGCTGAAGTCGTTCCACCTGGGACCGCCATTTCTGTGAGACCGGGAGCGACACAGCGTGGGCACTGTTCAATGCTGGCAGGTGGATTGGGGATGCTCCCTGGGTGGGAATGAGTGCACACCGTTCCATTGATGACCACCTCCGCCATTGCTGGCCCCCACCGCGCGACGGAGGATGGTGAGCTGGGGCCATTTTTTTGGTTCATCGCCAGAAGCACCGGGAGACTCGTTGGTGTGGCAGGGGGCTCCTGATTATTTTCTACCAAAACCCTCTGGGCATAGCCAGCAATTTCTATTCCTAGAGTGTCCCTACTGAAACGCACCTGACTCCGATCGTCACTGGGGATCTAAGTTACACCCCAAGGGATGTCCTGTGTCTGTTTCCTCAGCTTAAAGGCCGCAATAATAGACTGTAACAGCAATCATTGGTTTCAGACCTACTGGGATGAACCCGATCAGCCTGAGGATTAAGCAAGAAGAACTTTGCCTGACCACAAGATGGCCGCCACTGTTGACCTCACCACGATGCACTTCTACTCCTGGACTATCAAACAATTGGTCATTGACCAGACCTTGATCTTAGCCCTCATCCAACCTGGATCCTGCACACCCTTCATGACATTTACCCTGTAATCTTTTCCTCGACTGCTGAGACCTTGCTACCTGACCGATGCCCAGTGGAGCTACCCTGTTAGCTATAGGGGAGATGGGCTGTGGATTCCCTCCTCGGCCATCACCTACCCAGCCGGACATTGGGCAGACCTTCCTTCGTCTCTCCTTGCGTTATCTCCCTCCTTCCCCCTACACCCTTCCCCCTATCCGCCCTATTTATCCTTCCTCCATACTCCTTAAATGTGTTTTCATATAACCAATGTAAACTGTAACTGTTTTTAACTGTGTAATTATGTGTTTCCTAATGTAAAGCGCTCTGATACCAACGGGTCTAGCCAGCGCAATATAAAACTCATTAAATAAAAATAATAAATAAATCCTCAAAAACCCTAGCTTAGATCCGCAGGTACCTGGCAACAACCGCCCCATCTCTTTGCCTCCTTACCTGAGCAAGTTCATGGAAGTCCATGTTGCCAACAGCCTCAGTTACTTTGTAGAACCGTCCCACTATCTGGACCCTCACCAAGCAGGATTTAGACCTGAACATTCCACCGAAACTGTTGTCCTAGCAGTCTTGGACGAGCTAAGAAAGGGAGCGGACCAGGGTACCACCCAGGCCCTGGTGCTCCTTGACCTGTCGGCTGCTTTCGACACGGTCGACCATCAGCTTTTAGTCGACCGTGTCGGCAGCGCTGGGCTCCAGGGTCTACCACTGAAATGGATTACCTTTTTCTTTAGTAATCGCTCCCAATCCATTCGCCTCGCTAGCTTCAGGGCAGAAAAAACAAAACTGACCTGCAGGGTTCCCCAGGGCTCCTCACTATCACCTCTACTTTTCAATTTGTACATTCTCCCCCTGATTCTAGCCTTGCGTAAGAGAAAGGTTGTGGTGTTTAATTATGCTGATGACCTCCAGTTGATCTTTAACACCGATCCATCAACTACATCTATCACCAACTTTCAATCTATAATGAACTTCATTAGTGACTGGATGAATGCTAACCAACTCTAACTAAATCCAGATAAAACAGAGGTGATACATACTGGTGGCTTGGCTAACCCGTGGTACTCCAGCTTCTGGCCTCTATCTTTAGGGAGCTCCCCAGATCCGATCTCGTCAGTAAAAAGCCTGGGAATCATGATCAGCAATGATATTACCATGAAGGTCCAGGTTAGCTCGGTGGTCTCAGCTTCTTCCACCTGCGCAGAATCCGGAAAACAGCAGATTCCTCTCCATCGAAGCCTTGACCCAAGTGGTACTCCCCCTGGTCATCTCACGTATTGATTATGCCATTTCCCTGTACGTAGGTATACCTGCGTACCAGGCACATCGCTTGCAACGGGTCCAGAATCAGGCAGCTAGACTCATTCTTGGACAGCCTAAGCCCTCCCACTTGAAACCACTGCTGAAAAGCCTTCATTGTCTCCCTATTCCTCAACGCTGCCTGTTCAAGCTGGGCTGTACTTACCACAAAGCCCTGTCAGGACGTGGCCCTGCTGTTATCGCTCTAAACATTCAGCGGTATCATCCCTCTCGTGATCGATGCTCTTCCAAAAAGAACTTTCTGTATTTCCACTCTTTTAAACGGAAGAAACACGGTGGCCTCAGATACACGACCCTGGCCACCCCAATTCTGGAATACCCTCCCTCCCTTCGTGCGCATGGCGGATTCCTATACTCAATTTAGGAAATTACTTTAAACTTGGCTCTTCTCCCACGCTTACAATTGACACCCTCTTACTTTCTGGTACGGCGACCGTTCCTGCCCATAGTGCCAAGAAACTGTCTGGTGAAAGCGCGTTTTAGAAATGTATTTTAACATAACATAACATAACATAAATTCAATGTTTAATCTTCGTTGGGTAGATCTTACATCTTGAAACATTTCCTTAGTATAGTGCTATGTAATTAGTGGTATAATCGCTAATACAGGTATTGATGTTGTAATCAGGAGAGTATATATTTAGATACCTCCAATTCTTCTTAGATTTTACTGCCAGCACCTTTGGGCAGAAATAGTCTGTTCCGCTTTAAATATATAAACTTGAACTTGGTTCTGGATTAATGATTAATAGCAAAGCATATGTAACCAAGCCTAAAGGATTATCTTGTTGACTTTGTCAAATGTGTTTTTTCTACTACGATGGTACATGAGAGAAAGCGATTTATACATTTTTCACTTTCCTGCTAGGATGCAACACATTTCACGGAAAAAAAAGCTCTGCTCAGACCTGGTACCAATTGGTTGTATGTCAGAATATTGCATACAGAAATATAGTCTAGCGTAAATATTGCATCTCAAATATCAATTAAATAAATATCGTCCATTGGCGTAGATTTTCTAGTATTATATCCTATGGGTCACTATTATTGTAGATTACATTTAAGATAAGATCTTTATATTACACAATATTCTGCCAATGATAACTGGTACCATGACTGGTGCAAGCAGTATGATTCTCCCCAGAGAAAAGCATTATGGGTTTAAGCAGTTGCAAATAATAATAACATTAAAAAAATTCTAAAATTCCCAAACCAGTTTAGTAAAGTCAAGGTAACTTTAAAAAGCTAAATAGCTCAATATAGTTACAAATAGGAGAAAGGAAATTCAAGATATTGGCTTTCAAGTGAGGTTCAAGCTACTCATGAAGGCTTCGGTTAGCGGCAGAAACTTTTAAGTGGAGCAAAGATTTCGTAGTTACAGAGGCTGCTTCACTGCTGGGCCACTTGCTCCAGACTCACGTGCTGTGCTCGGACTAGGGGCACATGCATCTTGCTATTTTGCGATCTCAAATAGTGTGATTCTAAAAAATCGGCAGTTTGCGATTGCAAAATAGCTCTAAGCAATGCATCATCAAAATTTGCAGACTATCTCGAAATCGCTAACTTTGCGATTCCTTCTTTTGCAAGTCCCAATTAGCGATTCGGAATAAGCAAATTAGCTATGTGGTATCGCAAACCTATGCATGGAACAATCGCAAATTGCGAATGAACCAGAATTCACATTTTTGCACTTGCAAAATAGCACCAATTCAAATCAGGTGGTAACCAGGTGAAAACTAGTTAAACAGTCCCAGAAGGCCTCAGAATATTTCACAATGGCCGCGCTGTACGTCATGGCGAGGATGATGAGGATACAAGCAGCAGCACAGAGTAGGAGGACACAGGAATTTATTTTTAGAGTGTGTGTTACATTGTTGGGGAAGACAGAGCTAGAGATATATGAGAAACATAGGTTGTATTCAGACATGATCTATGATCTGATAGCTGAACTCATCTACTGAAGTGTGAGACTCCCAGGACACATGCCATCCCCACTCATGTGCAGGTCCTATGTTTACTGCACCCCCTAGCTTCATGTAGCTTCCAGGGTGTAATTGCTGCACAGCAGGCTTCTCCCAAAGTGCACTATTGCGCTCTTTCAATTAATTCCCGGATGCCATGTTGCAGAGGATACACCACCACATAATATTCCCGTCAACACTACAGGAATTGCAGCAAACTAAATTTGACTTCTATTATCTAGCCCATTTACCCCATTCAATTGGTTGCACTGATGGACCGCATGTAGCTATATGTTCCCCCATCAGTGAATGAGTACATTTAGAGGAATAGGAAGTCATATAATTCACTGAATAATCATAAGTCAACAAGTCATATGCAATGCATAAAATATCATCACCGAGATAGTGGCAAGATTCCCAGGTAGTACGCAAGAGTCGTACATCTTCAGACACAGTAGCATAAATACACGTCTCCTTGGGGAGAATTTGGCAAATAATACCTGGTTGGTAAACACATGTAACACTGTTTTGCTGACTCTCTGGTCATTGTGAAACATAGCATTGAGTAATCTATTGCATTTTACCCTGTAGATGACAGCGCATATGTTGTGTGCTCATTCATATTGACACCATACCTGAATCCGACTACACCAAGTGAACAGCGATACAATGCAGTGCACATTTCAACACGCTATGTGATCGAGAGGACCAATGGCTTACTGAAAAAGTAGGTTCAGCTGTCTACATAATATAGGCGGGGCACTGCAGTACAGGCCAGATACTCATGGCAAAATCGTGGCCACTTGTGCCATGTTGACCAACACTGCAACTTCTAGAGGCATTCTCCTGGACCTAACGGATACTGAACATGATGAAGAAGATGAGCCAGGACAATCTCCACCAGCAGCAAGCGTTTCGAGTGCAGCAGAAGGACAACAGAGTCATGCAGAAATAACACAGAATTAACTTTTAGGTGGTTAATTATAATACGAGAAACTACATGGTTTCATTGCTATTGTGATTTATTCAATAAAAAAATCGGGTAGTGTTATTGCACACGTACCAAGAAAACAATGTGCAGTGTGACAGTCAGGATCTAACAGGATAACATTGCCATGGAACTTGTTCGTCAGCCCTGACAAATGATTGCTACTGGTTACCTCACCAAATGTCATTCCTCTGCTCAATGCCACACTATTTTCTGTGGCCACGCACTCCTGTGGGCCAATCTGTGTGCTCTGTCACATCCCCGTTGATGCAGAGGTATTTCTTCTATGCCTTCTGCATTTGGTCACTGGTGCCATGATCCTACTGAGGCTGGATTCCTCCTCACTATCCCCTCCGCCCAGTACATTACTGCCACTAACTGTAGTAGTTTGCAATTGCTCCACAGGATTGGTGACCTGTATCAGTCCCCTGGCCACATTACCACAGTAATGGGTCATTTTGAACTGCATGACCACAGCACGTCGAGACAGGAGTTGCTCAGGCAGTTGAATGCCCTTGTTTAGGCATCTAAGCGGCCAAGTCATTGATGGTGCGTTTTGTGGTGGGACACATGGTCTTCCTGTATTACCTTGCATAAATCCTTGATGGCTTTTTACTGAAGTTTTCAATTGTTTCCCTCCGTCCTTCCACCACTGCTGTTGTGAGCTGTTTGATGCTGTCCTTCATCTCTACCATGTTGTTTGAAAATGATACACGTTGTGCACGCATTGAACACGTGTTTGATTTGCAGGCGCTGCACCTTCAATATTGCATTCTCCAGCCCACCAAAGACAGTTGATCTGTCACCTGCATCAGCTCCTATCAGTGCCCTTGCCCTGCGCCTCCTGATGTGGACATTGCTGGTCCGTATTTGGACTTGGGGTCTTGGTATGGGCTTATGTCCAGCCTGTGTTGTTGGAGGGTCCGGTTGGCTCTCCTCTTCCATTTTGAACGCAGGTAGTGGTGCCACTGTGGTACTGCTTCTTGTGGGTGCAGGTGTTGTGGGTAATGGGGCCAATGTGTTGTCATCTCCTGTCTGTGCCTAAGTCTCCAGAGGGTCATGGGATTCACTTTCATCTGACTCCTGCGCAGGAGCATCTGTGATGTTAAACAGTGCAATTTCAGTTTTTATATTTGGACACGTATTTCACATAGCGCATAGTTTTGTGTAATAGAGTTATTTAGCAACACATGGTGTCTATATATTTCACGTGCTATTTGAACCTATGCTGTTTTGATCCCTCTTGCCTTTCTCATATGAGTTGCTTACTGCTAATCCCATCATGCATTACTGTGTAGCAAGTAAAATGTGGACTGAAGTAGTATTTGCAACACTAAGTCTAATCTCACTTAAGGGGTACTTCATCGAATTTACCATTGAATGGTCATTTCCGCCATCTTACCTTGGGAAGCACAGGGCTGTGCAGAAGTATCCATCTGCGTCACTCCAGCGACAGATTCAGGCTGATGGGTTGACTACACCAGGTCCTCTAAGGGTGTAGAAGCTGTTTGTGTCGATGGTCTACTTCCTGTCTTCTTTGCATCACAAACCTTACAGCAACCTTTTCCTTCGTCCGGCTCCGCAGGTCATACACACGATTGCTTAGAACCACAATGGAGCGTTGTGGGACCTCCACTGCGCTGATTTTCAATTGTATTCCCAGCAGTATATTCCTTTTTTCAGAATCTAGGACCTGAAGTGACTGTTTGCCAAACAATTTTCTCCACTTCCTCAGTGAGGACTTACAACTCCTTCTCGCTGAACTTCAGATTCCTTTTGTGCGGTGCTGGTTCCTTCTTGGTATTTCCTAACGCCATGCTGATTTACTTGCACAGGTTCAGCTGTCCCAATAGGCTTCCTAGTGCTGTGCTCCTGAAGTCTGCCTCCTCTCTCTCAGTACACAGGTAACAGCATGGGATGCCTCACTTCCTGGTTTTGAGGTCATCAGGCTGCATCGAAATCACAGATTCGCTATTAGCGATTCACTAATTGCGTATTCGCTATTATACAAGTTGCAATTTGGCAATCACTAGTAGCAATTGCGAATTTTACAGAATCGCAAAATATAGCGATTTTCTTAACGCATAGGCATTCGCGATTACCAAACCTTGATTTGTTAAAAATCACTAATTGGTAATCGCAAAAAAATCTGTGTGGGCCAAACCTGCAGTCATTAACCAGAAATGTCGCTCTGAAATTGTACAGTTACTTGAATGAACCATTAGAGGCTCTCGACGTAGCCTGTGCGTTTGTTTTCATGTACGCGCGTACCGCAATGACATAGATGTGTGCACTCTCTTCTGGAAGTGTTCTCTTTGGGACACCATAGCCATGTCATACGCTTGGAACGCATCAACATGCCACCATTTTAATCTTTTTTTTTTCAGCAACTTGTTAAAGGCACTCGTACGCGCAGTTCACCATTATCGCGTGGTAGATCAGCGCTGAGCATCCAAAGCTACGGCGAGGAAAAAAATATGTAAAACGAACGTGTATATGTGATTCTTCAATTTAATACTGGGAAAATAAAAGAAAAAAAATCAATCTGCAGATACGAGGTAAAGACTTCTTTTCAAGTTAAAATGCTTTTGATCTACAGAAGACAAAAAAGTTCTCAATTTATTATAAAGTACTTTAACCTGTTACAGCACAAGTGAATTATTATAAACTTTCATGTTTGTGGTGAAAGACAATTGTAACAAGTAGGATAAAACAAACAACATGGCACAAAGAAATGCTATATGGGTACCAGCTCTCTGTTTTAATGAACCAGGAAAACCGCCCATGTACTGAAAAAATTGGCATGGAACCTTTGAAAACTATCTTATAGCGACAAATGGTAAGCTTATAATGCAGAAAGAAAAAAACAATAATGTTTGCTTTGCTAGGCAATGCTGGCCAGGAAATCTTTTACAGTTTGCCAGAATATGAGAATGCACCTGTTCAGTTTATATCAATGGATGAACACCAGGAGGCAGTAAAGCGCATGGAAAAACAGTTTACTGAGGAACCAAAGATTATGGTAGTAATATCCAATGAAAATGTGCACACTACTAAAGTTTTTTCTTTACAGGAAAAGAAATTTGATCAAAAATCAACTGAAAGAAACAAAAAAGAGGAAATAATAATGATAAACTTGCATGTGTTACCGTGTGGTTCTAAAAATTATTTTGCAGATTTTCAAGGATGTCCAGCCATTGGTAAAAGATGCGTAAAATGTTGAAAAATGGGTCATTTTGCCTCTTCTTGTAGAAATACCAAAAGTAGTTATACTACAAAAGTGAAGGTTAATGCAATTGAAGAGTTTGATGAAGAAATGTGTTCAAATATTGTGTTCACTGTTGAAGTATCTGAAGGTAAAATAAGAGCAACTTTGGGAAATGTACCCATAGGACAAGTAGAATTACAGGTAATGGTAGACTCTGGTTCGCCCATAACTATTATATCAGACACAACTTTTTATAATTCAAGACTAGAAGTTGTCCTTCAAGATACTGATGTACATCCCAAAGGATTCAGATATTTTGACATTGATATGGTCGGGCTTCTGAGGATAATCTTTCAAAGATAGTAACATAAAAACAAAAATCTATGTTGCTCAGAGAGGTCATAGTATAGTTAGATGGAAATATTTAGACCTCTGACCTCCTGGTCAGGGACCTGCTCTCTCCCCCTGCAGCTCTGTTGGTGAGTGACCCTGCACGTGCTGTGCCGCTCTCTGCATTGCGAGGGATTTGAGGCCCTCCTCCCCGACGGCTACAAGATCCAGAGGAAAGACCGCTCCCACCGCCCAGGAGGAGGACTCGCCATCGTACACAAGAGCTCCTTCCAACTCTCCACCTCCAGCACGAGCGACACCCTCTCCAACACTGAACACCTTCACTTTCAGATCCGGACCAGCCCCAGAACCACGCTCCGAGGCACCCTCGGCTACAGACCCCCGGGACCCCGCGCTCATTTCACCACCACCATTGCTGACCTCATCGCTCCCCACGCCATTGCCTCCATGTACTACATACTTATCGGAGACCACAACTTCCACCTCGACAACCGCAGAAACCCGGACTCTACCGCCCTCCTGGACAACCTCGTCACCAACCCCACCCACAAGGCCAGGCACACCGTCGACCCCATCTTCGCAAGAGGGACCAACATTACTTCAGCCACACCTCGCAGCCCCCCTGGACAGACCACCACTACGTACACTTCTCCTTCACTACCACCATTGCACGCAAGCCCGCCACATAGGAACTGTAGCAAAGTCAGAGACGAAAACCTAAACTCTACCCTCATCCTCAACCACCCCGCCACGACTGACGCCAACTCCGCAGCCACAGAACTACAACACTGGATCTCAAGCTGCGCAGACAAGCTCTCTCCCCTCCGCCGCCCCAACAGACAACGCCCTCTGAAGGCCGCCTGGTTCTCCACCGACCTACAAGAAGGTCATACCGACGGCTCGAGAAATGATGGGAGAAACAGGAAAACCACAGAGGACTAGCCCACCTACAAGCACGCCATGACAGAATACCACTAACTCATATGAACCACCAAGAGGACCTTCATCAGGAACAAAATCCACACCAACACCAACAACTCAAAGGTACTCTTCAACATCATCCAGCAGTTCACCAAACCCCCCAGCGAAGCCACAGACATCACACCGTCCTAGGACCTCTGCAACAAACTTGCCTCCTACTTTCACTTAAAGATCAAGGCTCTCTACGACAATTTCAACGAACAGACTCCAGAAACCACCCTCCCCTCCAGCAACGACAGCCAGCCCACCATCACCATCTGGAAACCAGTCACCACTGAAGACACCACCACGACCATGAAAAACACCCACACAGGAGCCCCCACGGACCCCTGCCCACCTCACATTTTCCACAGAGCCGCCACTGCCATCGCACCCAAACTCCGCCGCACCATCAACGCCACCTTCCTAGCAGGCATCTTCCCTGATGACTGGAAGCGGGCTGAGGTCAAGCCCCTCCTCAAGAAACCCTCGGCTGACAGGACAGACCTGAACAACTACTGGCCCATCTCTCTCCTTCCCTTCGCCAAAGTCTCTAAAAAATTTGTCAGCACACAACTAACTGTTATGTTTCCAATAAATCAAGTTTATTATTTAATACAACCCCAAAGGCATACAGGGTCCTTCCTCCTTCAGCAACAGTTGTCCTCTGACATGTTCTCTGGATTCCACAATCTAGAATCCAGTGAACATGTCATACATATAGAACCTCGAAACAGTAACTAGGATACAACACTCGCACGCTCAAAGGTGCCGAACCCTCTTATTCTGTGATCGAAAAGGAGGCTTTAGCGTGTTGGTGGGGTGTGGATCACTTTAAAACATTTATTTTGGGAACAGCATTTGAAATAAGAACAGATCACAGACCACTTATCGACATCTTCTCTACAAAAGGGGGATCAAAAGCTACACCTAGAATTGCAAAATGGTTGTACAGATTACAGGAATATAATTTTCAGATAAATTACGTTCCGGGTCACAAGAACATCAGTGCAGACTGTTTGTCTCGTCTTCCGTTGCCTTGCAGTGAAGAAGATATGCAAGAAGATGGTGATGTTAGTTGCTAGTATTGAAGACTCATGTAATAATGCTATTAGTGAGCAAGAGTGGATCCAAGCTGTAGCTAAGGATGATGCGTTACAACAAGTAATTAAGAATTTACATGTAGGTATGAATTCATCATCTTTGGATAAAAGTGTTTTTGCTGATTACAAAATGGTCTGGTCAGAGTTATCTTTTTCCATTGGTATTCTGAGAGACTAGTAGTACCGTTGATATTACGTGACAGGTTATTATGTTTATTACATGAAGGCCATAGTGGTATGACCAGCATGAAAAGGAGAGCGAGAAATGACTTCTGGTGGGTTGGTATGGAAAAGGACATTGAGAGATGTGTTCGAAGTTGTTTAGCTTGTATGTGTAGCGATAAATCACATAAATCTCACGATACTAGCATATCGGCAACTTCTTTTCCTGATAAACCTTGGGATAAAGTGGCTATAGATATTTGTGGACCGTTTCATGTCAAGGGTATTGAGAACAAATTTGCCATTTTTTTAATGGACTTTTACAGCAAATGGCCAGAGGTTGCATTTGCAAAAGACATCAAAGCATCTAACATGATTGAATTTTGTGAAGAAATTTTTCATAGGGAAGGGTATCCAGTAACTAGGATACAACACTAACCACCTTCATCGAAGAGAACGCCATAATCGACTCTTCTCAATCTGGATTCAGTAGCAACCAAGGCACTGAGACCGCCCTCCTCGCCGCCACCGACAACATCCGCATGCTACTCGACCACAGACACATAGCGGCCCTCATCCTGCTAGACCTCTCCGCGGCCTTCGACACCATCTCCCACCGCACTCTTGCAACCAGCCTCCACGACGCCGGCATACAAGGACTCGCCTGCGACAGGTTCCGCTCATTCCTCACCAGCAGACCCCAACGGATCAGACTCCCATGCTTCCTCTCCGAGCCCACAGAGATCAGCAGCCCAGGGATCCTCGCTCAGCCCCATGCTCCTCACCATCTACATGTTCCCCCTCGCCGCCATCATCAGACAGCATGGGCTCAGCATAGTATTCTACACCGAAAACACCCAGCTCATCCTCTCCCTCACGAAGAACCCCGAAGACATCAAACTCATCTACCAAGAAGGAATGTAGAATGTTGTTGCCTGGATGAGCGACAGCTGCCTAAAACTGAAATCGGAGAAGACGGAGGTCCTCATCCTTGGACTCTCGCCTCCCTGTGGGACAGCTCCTCGTGGCCCTCGCCCTTTGGAACCCACCCATCCCGACGTACCACGCCCGGAACCTCTGTATAATTCTAGACCCCTCCCTCATCATGACCCGTCAGGTGAACGCTGTAGCCTCCACCTGTTTAAACTCCCTCCGCATCCTTCGCAAGACATTCTAGTGGATCCCACCCGAAGCCAAAAAGACTGTCACCCACACCCTCATCACCAGTAGACTGTACTACGGAAACGCCCTCTACGCTGGAATTAACAAATCCCTGCTAGAGAAGCTCCAGACCATCCAATATACCGCTGCGAGACTCACCCTCAGCACACCATGACAGGAGCAAATGACCCAACACCTGCGATCCTTCAAGCTACTCATTCATGCCTACAAATCCCTTGACCACATTGGATCCAATTAACTCAACGAAAGAATCGCCTTCCACGCACCCAAAAGACACCTCTGCTCCGCCGACCTCGCCTCAACAATGACCCCGCGCATCTGCAGAACCAGAGCTGGGGGAAGAGCCTTCTCCCACGTCGCAGCCAAAGCCCGTAACGAACTCCCTGTCAACATCAGACGCTCCCCCACTCCGCACACGTTCAGGACGAGCTTCAATACCTGGCTTTTCGGCCAACCCTGAGCTGCATCCGCCCCTACCCAGCACCTTGAGACGCTCACGAGTGAGTAGCGCGCTTTATAATCCCCTGATTGATTGAGTGAAACTAGGAGTTATTTTAAACCAAGGTTCAGCTGAGCCAATTGTCTTAGAAGAAATCTCTGTAGATTGCATTAGTGTTTCAGGAGAACAACCAACTCTAGATTTTGTCTTAAGCAACAATAAAGATATATTCAAAGAACACATCGAGTGTGTTAAAGGGTTTGAACACATAATTAAGCTCAAGGAATGTGCCATACCAATAACACACAAAGTGAGACAAGTTTCCCTATCAGTGGAAAGGAATCGAAAACGTTACTTGAAAAACTTTTTAAGGAGTTATTGAGCCCACAGGCTCATCTGAATGGGTTTCCGCAATCGATGTAACTAGGAAAAAGACAAGAGAAATCAGGCTGTGTGCTGACTTGAGATCTCTCAATAAAAATATTGATGTGGACTGTCATCCACTAACAAAATTCCAATAGATATTAGCTTCTATATTGGACCTAAGTTCTTCTCATTGATTGATCTTAAGTCAGCACATCACCAAATCAGATTATCTGAAGAATCTAAAGATTTAACAACTTTTGTAACTCCATTTGGAGCTTACAGACATGCAAGATTACCTTTTGGACTGGCCTCCACGGCTAGCATTTAAAAAAAAATTAATGGACATAATTTTCAAAGATGTGAAAGGAGTAGAATAATTTTGCGATTATATTTTAGTACAAGCAGGAACAGTATAGGAACACAACGACACATTAAATTCAGTTTTGTCCATGCTAAAGGAAAGAAGTATGACTGTGTCAAAGAACAAATGTAAATTTTTAAAAGACAGACTAGAATATTTAGGATGCGTACTCACTGCAGATGGAATAAAACCCAAACATGATTTGGTATAAGCATTAAGAGAAGCACCTAAGCCCAGTGACAAAGAAACATTAAAATCATTCACTGGGCTCAGCGAACACTATTCTCGTTTTACTTCAGGATATGCTGATAAATTAGAACCTTTCCGCAAACTGTTACGTAAAGGAGTAAAATTTGAGTGGGGTAGAGAACAGGATTGTGCATTTGAAGAAACTAAAACAGCATAATTACTATTGGTAGCAAGGCATTAATGCAGATGTTAATATGCATGTTGACCAATGTGTGGAATGTTTAAAGGCGTATAAACATTGGAAGACAAGCAAGAATGAAATGCAATTAGTTGAAATTCCTGATGGCCCTGGGTCAAATATTGCTATTGATTTTTCAGGCCACTCAAAATTTTAGACAGCAGAGGTAAATATCTAATAATCTTATCTGATTATTACAATAAGTGGATTCATTATGAATTCATTAAGAACATAACTACTGAAGTCATTATTGACTTTAAAATATATATATTTAGACCCAGATACACTGCACACTATTCTGTACTCGGCAAGGCTGAGAAAGGGGCTGCCTAGGGCGACCCAGGTGGTCTTCCAGATCTGGCGTCAGACACTACGTCGTATGGGATGGTGGGGGAAACTGACGGAGGAGACCCCGCTATGGCATAATGGGCAGCTGCCGGCACTGGCACAGTTGCGGGGCTTCCACGGCTGGGACTTAATAGGAATCTCCGCGCTGGGACATGTCCTGAAGGGCACAACACTTAAAACATTTCAAGAGCTTAGCGATGAATTTTGTATGCCCCGAACGCCGTTCTTTAGGTATCTACAGTTTAGACATGCACTTACACCCACACTGGAGGGATTAGACACTTTGCCCGAATTCAGCCCGATAGAGGCGAAGGTGTTCATGGGGGACTTGGGGGAAAAGAAAATATCCCGTATTTATCAGACATTAGTTACACACTGCTCTTCCAATCTACAGACACTGCGGGATCACTGGGTGAGAGATGTGGGGGAGCTGGAGGAGGAAGATTGGCGAGAAGCCCTTGAGTCCCCCAGAGGAGCGGCTATCGCCATGCGCCTGCGCTTAATACAGTTTAAGTACTTACATCGTGCTTATTATACTAGGGAGAGGCTGTGGAGGGCAGGCCTGATTGAGTCCCCAACGTGTTTGAGATATAGTCATGAGATGGGAAATTTTCTATATACAGTATGGGATTGTGCTGGCCTGGTGAGATTTTGGACCGGAGTGTGGGACTGTCTGTCGGAAGTGCTGGGATGGGACCTCCCTCGTACCCCTAAATTAGGCCTACTTCATGTCCTCGAAGGGGTGGGGGGCAACATTTATAAGAGACACCTACTCCTACTGGGCCTTACGGTGGCGAAGAGAGATGTGGCTCAGGCATGGAAGCACTCCAGAGCTCCCAAAGTGATTGTGTGGAAAAAAGGCCTAGACTTTTGCATGGGATTGGAGCGGCCGATATTCGAAGCCAGAGGCTGCCCCACAAAACATTATAAAATTTGGAAAAGATGGGCGGACTACAGGGGTCTGTGGCTGGAAGCTCCGGCACCGACAAGAGATGTGGAGGGGCGGGTGTGACGGGCATATGGGGGAGATATTAAATACACTACTGTAATGCATGTACACTTTATACAGTGCAGGAGAGACGCCGTGCAGGGGGTAGGTAGGGGAGGGGGTGGGTCAGGGAAGTTGAGGTAAGGGGCTGGGGGTCGGGGGTATCTTTTTTATTGTAAACTGAATCGCTGATTATGTTGTACTGTACTTGCCACAGTTCCTCCGGGGTACGGATAGCTGTATCTTTTATGCGATTTGTCAATAAAAAGAGTTGTTAAAAAAAATATATATATTTAGAAATGAAAGTCAACCCAACATTTTGGTTTTAGACAATGAAACACAACCACTATCTACCAAAATGATTACTTCCTTAAAAACACTTGGAATCAGACAAGAAAAAACTCCTTTATATAGTCCATTTTCTAATGGACATGTGTGACATGTTAACAGATTTTTAAAAGAAGGATTGCAGTTTGCCATAGCATTTCAATTGCCAGTCAAAGAGTTTATTGGTGAAAAGGTTAATAGTTAGACCAATACCATTAATTATATTACAAATTTTTCAGTTTTACCTAATTAGAGGAAGAAAGTGTAACACTGTTCTTACCACAAAGTTTGGGAATAGATACACAAATAGAAAAAAGATTAGGTGTAATTAAATTGACGACAGGCAGATAAATGTGCAACAAAAAATCATTGAGAGACAGAAGATATCTAAAACATATTATGATTTCAGTAACAAAACTAAACACAAAGTGCACTTTGGGGAGAACATGGCGGCAGACGGCTGAGCTGCCGCGGTGCTCCGTGATTCGCGTTGCCGTTTACCCCGCCTGAGCCTGAAATTGGACGGACCTCGATGGATTCCTTTGTGTATACAACCTCCGTCCTCTGCGAGGGCCTATAAATATTAAATTAGGGCTGACACCAATTTATTCGACGATAAGGAAAGGCAGAAAAAATCTTTTAACTTTTCGCCCGTCATACCTTTGATTGAGGTCTGTTCTCAGTCTCTATGACGGGGCTCTCTGCCGGCGTATCCAATGTTTGAGTATCGGGTGGAGTAGACGGAGGCTGCACGCTGCCGATTCCCACAGCTTCCATCTCCCTGGTAGCCCGCCGATCCTGCGGAGGTGGTCCGCGGCATCCCTGGAGCTGCGGCGCGGGAAGAAGGCACGCAGTTTGTTGCGCGCTTCGTGTGCTGAGGCTGGTGTCTCGGGGGCTCAAGGCTATTGCGAGTTATAGTGGATGCCGCAGAGACTGAGGGGGAGATAGATGGCGTTGTTAATGAGGAAAGAGAGCCTGGAGTGCAAAGTATCTCTGGGGGGTCTGAAGATTCCGAGGAGGAGGGTTCGTCTTTTACCAGCAGCGCTATCAGCATCAACAGCAACAGCCTAAAGGTAAGGTCAGAAGTAATTATAGAAGGGGGAAGGCGTCGGCCAAAACACAATCAAGGGAGCCTGCCTCCAGCGCCAACTTAGGCATCAACGTTGCTGCATCACCCCCATTAGGTAAGAGAGCTTCTTCATATCTTTCGACTGAAGTTAAAACTAAGGGCAACAGAGGGAAAGTGAGAGATCTAACTAAACGGAATCCCACTGCTCTGTCTGAGTCAGGTTCTAAAATCACCCCTTCGCTGCGCTCATACTTTAAAGCAATACCACAAGTATTGCGCCTCACGGAGTCTCAGGGTAAGCCAGCATTTTCAGTGTTAGGTATGTCCTCTACTGATAACCTAGCATCTGTCCCACTCCCTTCTGACCAGACCCCTACGGCAAAGGATCAAGCCTTTACCCAAACTACTGCAGTCAGAGCAGATGGATCCCCTGTTTGTACAGCTTTACCTCAGTCAGATCATCTCTTACCCACCACCACTCCGATTGATGTAGCTCTGACCACTATAGATATCACTGTTAACGCCATGGGGACCGGTGAGTTAGATAGCGCCTCTGATGGGCACATGGTGCCCTTCTGGTGGAGTCTGCATGCATAGCAAATGCTGGCATGGAGGCAGCAGGGGGGTCGGACCCACCAGTTAGATGTTCTGAATCAGCCCAGCAGCAGCTTCCAGATCCGGACCCGGATACTGTTTTATCCTTGGAGGAAGGTGGTATCACGGCTGCCTCTTTGCTGCTAATGTTCTCTACCCTATCCCGAGACATAAAAAGGGGGTTCGAGGAGTCTGCATCTATACAGAGGGAGATTTGGGACTATTGCGAGTCCCTCGACAACAAAATAGATGGGTTAACTTCCAGAACTGGTGTGTTAGAAGAGACTGTTGGGGCGATGTTGTTACACCTGGATAAGGCAGTGGAAGATATTGGCAAACTAAAGAAAGAGGATCAGGCCCTCCTAGACAGAATGGAGGTGTTGGAGAACAATGCCAGAAGGGGTAACATCCGCATTCTTAACATTCCAGAAGGAACAGAAGGACCAGATGTCAAGAAGTTCGTTGTTCATCTACTAAAAGAATCACTTTCTTTGGATCAATCTCTAGAGATTTTGGCTACTGACATCCAGAGGGTCCATAGGGATCCCTTTAGACTAAATCCACAAAGGTCGAAACCTCGTAAAATTTTGGTCAATTTTCACACTTACGCCCTTAAGGAGCAGATTCCAAATTCAGCGTTAAAGCAGAAGTCATTACCTGGCAAGGGCTTTACTTTTCTTATAAGGTCAGACTTATGTAGGAGCACGCTGGAAAAGCAATGGGAGTTTGGTAAGCTCTTAGACACCTTTAAGAGGCTAGGTGCAACAGCTCAGCTTATATTCCCGGCCTCATTAAGGGTTATGTACAACAACAAGATGATGAACATCAGGTCTGTCCAAGCCGCTGATGAGCTCCTTTTAGACCTCCGAAATAAGCGATCAGATAAATAAGATTCAGGTCTCCTAGTGATATAGACTAATCCTGTGGTATGAATACATGGTGTTTATACCTACATTGAACAGATTCAATAAGCAAACAAATGATCTTAAAATTAAAAGAAAAAAAATTTAAAACACTAGAAACGTTAAAAAAAACAAAAAACACAGGAGTGGGAAAATGGGAGGGGTGAAAGAAGGAGGAAAGAACACACATTATCGTTAAAGTCTTGTATATAATTCCTCTTTATTATTTT
The DNA here is from genome assembly GCF_964261635.1 of Lissotriton helveticus. NCBI lineage: Eukaryota > Metazoa > Chordata > Amphibia > Caudata > Salamandridae > Lissotriton > Lissotriton helveticus. Next base: position 441,486,199 of record NC_136062.1, on the reverse strand, counting down.
TGTTTTTTCACTTACCAATCACCTTAAGATAGGGGCTTCTTTCATTGACTTTTCTTGTTCTTCAGAGGCGGGGGGGTAGCGGCAACCTGAGGGAGGGGTGCCATCTACTGGACTTGATCCAGTTAGATACAGCACGGGTTCTCCATGGGAGGGAGGGTGGAGGGGGCACAGGGTTAAGGGGGGGGTCAAAAATCAATAGAAAATTCCTCATTTGTCAAAATGATGCTTTATTGCACTTAATCAGCTATAAATATCTTTGTGACGTGCTGCTAACTTTTAAAGGCGGGGCTCAGCACATCACTGACCCTTATTTTGAGTTGAGACGGGGAGGAGTTCGGAGCCGTTATGATGACTAAATTAAAGATAATTTCATGGAACGTTAATGGCTTGCGAACTAAACCCAGAGCTAGAACACTTCTGCAGTATCTTTGTGACTCAGACGCCCAGGTTATCATCTTCCAAGAGACACATCTGGTAGAAGGTTGAAATCGATGAATTGGTTAAGGTCAATAAATGGATTGATTTTGCGATCTCTACTTCTCAGTCCTTGACCTCTAGAGGTGTATCGATTATTTTTAAGAAACATCTTAAAGTCAAGCTCCTAGACTCAAAAGTGGACCCAGATGGTAGATGGGCTATTGCTTTTCTATCTATTTTGGGATTTCAACTAATAATAGTGGGGTATTATGGGCCTAATCAAGATAATCCATCTGTCTTGAGAACTATCTTTTCTCATCTCTTTTCCTACCCAGAGCCTGTAATATTTGCAGGGGACTTTAACATTGTTTTAGACCCCATATTGGATAAAACTCCCAATAATAGATCAAAAGTCCCGTCGAAGTCAAGATCTTTTTTGATAAATGAAGCAATACGGGTATGTGAATATCTGGAGGCTAAGGGCAGGCCAACAGCAAGGCATCTCATTTAGGAATTATAAGTAACACCACCAATCGAGAATAGATTACATATTAATTAACCAGACGATGGTAGACGCTGTTAAGACCATTAAATACCTTCCCCTACATTTATCAGACCACTCGGCTGTGCTACTGGAACTTATGATCCCCTTAACAGCGCCAGTAAGGATCTGGGGCCAGATGTAGGTAATTCCGATTTACCTACTCTTAAATACCGAATCATACCGATTCGGTATTTAAGAGTAGGTAAATTGGAAGTAGGCAGATGTAGGTAATTTTTCTTTTTCAATTACCGAATCTGTAAGATTCGGTATTTACCGATTCGGTAAATACCGAATCAGTATTTGCCAATGATTCCTATGGGCCTTGAAGCCTAATCGGTAAATACCGAATCCTGCCAGGGGGAACGGGGTGTCACTTTGACACCCTGTAGCACCCCAATGTCAGGCTTGTGTGCCATGTGGCACACAGACATGCCCTAAGGGCATGTCTGTGTGTCACATGGCACAGGTGTACATGCACAGATGTGCATGTACACCTGAATTCGTTATTTACCATGCAATAGTATTACATGGTAAATAACGAATTCTTAGGGGCCTGTGGCACTGTTTAAAGCGCCACCTACATCTGCATTTACAGATTCGGTATTTTTACCGAGTCTGTATTTACCAATTCGGTCGTTTTACCGATTTGGTAAATACAGATTCGGTAAAAATACAGAATATGTAAATACATGCCCCCTACATTGGAAAAGGCATTTACCGTTCGGTAACGGCCGAATTCGGCCGTTACCGACCGGTAAATGCCTACCTACATCGGGCCCCTGGTCTTTTGACCGTTCACTACTCTCTCACTCTGAGGATATACTATTCATAAAAACTGAGGTAGCGCATTTCTTGAATATAAATGTAGGCTCTGCTAGTATTGGAGTTGTCTGGGACTCTCTTAAGGCGTTTCTGAGAGTCCTAATTACAGCTACGGTAGCCTATAGAAGAAAAGAATATAGAGAGGCCGTCGCCTCGGTGGAGGCGAATATAGCCATTGTCCAGCTTGAGATTGACTCCAATACTAGTTCCACGGATGATGTTTTGATACCTCTGCGCGAAAGATTACTCTCCTTAAAGGGTCAATTAGCCTCAACTCTCAACCAGAGATTACAAGAAAGATGGGAGGCCAGTAAGCTTGCATATTTCCAGTATGGGGAGGGTGCTGGGAAACTACTGGCATGGAAGGCCAAAACGGATCAGGCCCGTAACAACACTGACCTGATCAAAGTTAATGAGGTCCCCCTATCTGTGGATGCTGATATCAGAACAGCCTTCAAAGAATACTTCCAAGCCATATACCGGGAGGACAAAATATTAGATCCTGTTACCATCAGGGATTGGCTTGGTAAAATTTCCCTCCAATGTCTTTCTGCTAACCAGAGTGAGAAGCTAGAGACTGAAATCTCAGAAGACGAAGTGAGGAGAGCTATCAAGAATGCCAAGAAAGGGAAGGCATCTGGCCCAGACGGCCTACCAGCAGAAATCTATAGATCATTGGAGCAAGAGCTTGCCCCCTTTTTGACAATCCTGTTTAACCAGATTCTTTTGGACGGGGTGCCTCCTCCAGTGTCATGGGACAATGCTTCCATTACTGTAATATTAAAACCTGGGAAACCATCAACGACATGTGGTTCATATAGACCAATCTCTATATTAAACGGGTATTACAAGATATTTTCATCTATACTTGCAAATAGATTAGCCGTAGTTACACCCTTCATTCTACATCCGGATCAGAAGGGGTTTGTCAAGGGGCGACAGCTCTTCCAATTGACATACGACTTAATAGGAGCTATAGATCTGGCAGTTTTGAAATCTCTCCCACTCGCGGCTCTAACGTTGGATGCCACCAAGGCCTTCGACAGGGTCAACTGGTTGTACCTGTCGGAGGCCTTGGCAAAGTTCAACGTGGGAGGTGGATTCCGTCGAGCAATCGGTCTCCTCTACCGGAATCCTAAGGCCAGTGTTCTGGTCAATGGAGTATTGTCTGACCCTATTGACATCTCGAGGGGAACTCGGCAGGGCTGCCCACTCTCTCCACTTCTTTTCGATCTATATGTTGAACCATTTGCCCAGAGTTTGAGGGACAGTGTTGACAACAAAGGCTTCACATGCAGGGGTTGGGAGAGAAAGGTGGCCCTATATGCGGACGACATCCTCATCTTTACATCCGCACCCCACGTGGCCCTTCCTGCAATATTCAAACTGGCATCGGAGTTTGGGGAGGTGTCCGGTTATGAGATCAATACATTAAAAACTGAGATGTTGACCTGGAACATCGATCAGAGTTCCTTTACTTCAGGCATTCGGCCTTGTAAGGAGATGAGGTATCTAGGCCTTGATGTTGTTGGGGATATAGATCAGATTGCCACTAATAATTTATCGAAAGTGGCTAAGGAATGTCGCAAGTTGCTCCAGAATTGGGCCCATCTCCCGTTGTCTTTGTTGGGTAGAATTAATCTTGTTAAGATGTCTATTCTACCCAAGATTACCTTTTTATATAATATTATTCCTTTATACTTTGTACCTCTTCTTATTAAAAAATTACAGGCTGACATTAACACCTTCATCTGGAATAATCACCTTCCAAGAATTTCTTAGAAGAAAATCAGGAGACGTAGGGATAAGGGTGGGCTTGTAGCCCCGGACCTGCAGACCTACGCTTGGGCCTTCAGCTATCTCACACTAGGATGTTACTAAAGAATCCATCAGACCATGGAGTTGGTTCTATTTTTTCTACTTTGTTGATGGCAGAGGGGGGGAGCCAGTCAAGTTTCCTTTTTAAATTCGGAGATCCCAAGTTTTTAAAAAAAGTCAAACTGAAAATCTTACGGGGTATGGCAAGAATGTGGGCCCAGCTAACAAAAGGTATTAAAATAGGGTACTATGGTAGTAAAACGCCTCTGTGGGGTCTTCCCGATAGCCCGGCTTGGCTGGGAGATACACTTGCTTTATCTATTAGAGATGCTGGACTTCTGGTGTGGGGAGAACTATTTGTTGATGGTATTTTGTTACCCTGGGACTGCTTAAGAAACAAAATCGGTCCGAACTTTTCCAGACTCAAATACATGCAAATATCTAGTTGGTCCAGAGCGTATAAAGCTTTGCCATCTCGAGGAACTAAATTTCCATTGGGTACACACAGTAACCTTATCACCCTACTAGTTGGCAAGCCTCCCACTAAGAAGGAGATTTCATTTTGGTATAATCTAATCCTGGAAGAACTGGATGGTGAATTTTTGCTACCGGTACAGCTTTGGTCACCACATCTAATTATCCCCAACCTGCAAGACCTTTGGATTACATCATGTGGTATGTTGTGGGATATCGTCAAACCGGCATGGCTACGTAGAAACCATATCTTTACTATTCACCGAGCTTATTATTATTTTTAAATGTAATCAGGGAAATAGGGTGGCTTGTGCGAGATGTGGGCTCTTAGCCGCAGCTGACACAAACATGTTTTTCGAGTGCTCTCATCTTTCTCTGTTTTGGGAAGCCATAAGTAAGACCCTTTCAATATCACTTGGTACCAACATTGTTCTAGACCTTACCTCTGTAATCTTTGGCATTGTGGACAGGGTTCCAACATCGGCAAGGAAGTTGATTTTCTACTCTATCCTGCTTGCTAGGAGGGAGATATGTAAAAAATGGAAAGACTCTCTACCTCCCTCTATTAATGACTGGTACACTTCTGCCCTACAGGTCTCGAGGTTATATTTGGCTAGAGCTGGGAACAGCGACAGAAGATCATTCTGGCATCTCCTGAGGTGGGACCATTGAGAACCTGTTTTTTTTTTTTGTTGGTTTTTTTCCCCTGGTCCAATGATTAAGCCATCAATCCCATCTTTGGATATAGCCGAATATTGATGCTATTCTAGCATTTTGGCTGCACTCCTAAGACCTCCATATGGTTTTCTGTCTCTGCAAAGCTGGTCTATGCACTACTGCTGTGGGATGAATGCCCCGTTCCACTTCCACACTCCCCCCCCAGTCGAAAGAACTGAGGCAGCATGGTGCTTGTATATCAGCAGGTTGCACAATCAGAACCTAGGTGGCATATGAGGGCAAAAAAAATAAAAAAAATAAACACAAAGTAATTAAAAAAAGGTGATTGGGTCATTAGCAAAAAACCTTTTAAGGTACAAAAAGGAGAATCTACGCTCTTCATCTTATAATGTAGTTGAAGTGTAAAAAGGTGCAGTTACTCTAGGAGACAAAGGATTGTGGAGTAAAAGTGATGTAATTAGGTTTAAACCAGATCAAGAGAAAACTCTCATGAGTAATGAGACCAATGGTGACTGTGGAATTGAACAAAATGTATAGGACTGTGTTACACATGATTTTTACAAAAGAAGTGCAATTTTCAGATTAAGATGAGTGTGACATTAATGCCAGCAGAGAACCACCACAAACTTCAGCCAAATTAGATTTCAATACTAGGCTTGATGTTTCTGAAGATTCTAATATGTCTTCTCTTGTACAAAAGGATTCCCATGAGATACGAGAATCTGAGTTTAATTAATCTAATTTAGATGATAACATTCAAATTCAATATGGTTCACAAATTAACAAATCAAAAGCTTCAGGCAGGTTGACTGAGGATTTTGTTTTATAATAATTAATATATGTATTTTCATTGAAAAGAAAGTAGATGTTGTACATATCCAATATTTTGAACTGTCAAAGTTTGTTCATTTTGATGTGCATTTGATTAGCCTGACTCTAGTGTCAAATAAGGTTAAACCTACATTATGATGTAACATCATGGAATCTCTGTGTTCGTATTTACATGATGTAATGGAATGTTGATTTATTATTTGTATGCACTACTGTCAGGAGCAGCACGTCTGGCTTTCACCTGTGTGTGGGGCTTTTGATATTTGTTACTCGAAATTAATATCTTTGTTTCTACATTTCGGCTTTCTAAATATCCTGTCTTAACACACACTTTTTAAAATTATTATTTGTTCACTGGTTTTGACATTTTTAGGGATTGTTTTTGTACCTTACTTTCTGACATTGATTTAGTTGTTTCAGGCTGCTTTCCCAAAGTATTTTCTAGCATAGGAATACCTTTAAATAGGTTAATATTTCCTCTGTCCCTCTAAACCACTTCACCGTGGAAGGGTGTACCTTCTTACGCAACACTAAGGGTTTTAAACAATGGGACCTAATTGGTATTTCCTAGGTTGGGGTATCTATGGAAGAGGGGTAAGATCATCCCATTCACTCAGCTCCAGGAAATGTATGGGGTGGCACTGATGGAAACGTACCGCTACATGCAGGTTAGCCATGCGCTACACATGAACTACTCTGCACCGCATGGGACGTGCTGACACACCATTTTGTATATGACCGTGTGGGGGGGCTGGGTACCTTTTACCACATACTGTGGGACTGCCCGGAGATTAAATCATACTAGGAAGCAGTCATGCGCACCGTCTCGCGGGTGGGCGGAGCTGCAGTTGAACCGGAATCCAAGCGGTGTCTTTTAAACATTTGGGAACCGACAGGCCACAATCAAATGGCCCAAAACTGGGCAACACTGGGCATGACGATAGCAAAACGGAACATAGCCCAACACTGGGGAGAAAGACTAATTCCCACATACCATCAGTGGTGCTGTGACATGGACGGCACAATGATAGCATAGAAAGTGGTGAATATGCATAGGGGTGCCCCAAAAAATGGACAAAGATTTTAGGGAAAGTGGAATGAATTCAGAGGCAATATTTGTGATCCGCCTGGAGTTGAGTCGATGTCTGATCTCAGCGAATACGTTTAGAAGCCAGGGGGTGGGGGGGATAAGCTGTTTTTGCCAATTCACACCGCAGTGACGATCGGGGGAGTGGGGAAAGAGTGCTGAAGAACATGTGGGTGTACTCAATATCTTTATGATTGATTGTAATGCCATGCATTATTTCTATACCAAAGTATGCAGTAATATGTACCATATTGGGAAATTTTACTAAAAACATTAAAAAAAACATTTAAATGAACCACCAGTGTCCTTTCTTCCTTTGTCATATTTTGATGAAAACGGACCATGTTTTACTTGAATCTTCAAATTTGGGTGCAAACTAAGCTGGTGGACGATAAAAGTAATTATACCATGTAAGATATGGGAGTTAGCACTCCAACATATTACTGCCTTGAGCATGAAAAATTCAAAAGATTCAATATGTTTGAGTGCAAACTACCATCTCTTACATGGTTGCTTTCTAATAGTGGCATTTTTATATTTGTGATAAAAAAACCGGCTTTCCCATGAAATAGGGCTCTCCACCACAATTCCAAAGACACCAAACATGAACTTGTTATCTCTTCCCATTTGTAAATTACACTTATACAATGTAATAATGTTACTTCACTGTTATACCTCAGGAGATATAGGTCACGCAGTAGTGAAAAACGAATTTAAGAGTTTTTCACTACCAGTACATGTATAACTTATAAGTACATGCCCTCCTATTTAACTCTGGGATGTCCAGAGCCTATCTTTAAGGTAATTTATAAGTAATTTATAAGCATTAAAAAATAAGGTATGGGCCTAGAAAAAGGAATTTTTTCCAAATTGACATGGAAGTTTAAAACTGCACACACAGACTCTTCAGCCACAGGTCTGAGCCACGGTAGAAGGGCTAAGTGGGTGGCACAATCAGTACTGCAGGCCGACTAGTAGCATTTAATTTATAGGACCTGGGTACATGTATTATCACTTTTCTAGGGACTTATAAGTAAATTACACATGCCACTGGGGATGAACCAATATTACCATGTTTAGGGGGCAAAGCACTTTAGCACTGGTTAGCAGTGGTAAAGTGCTTAGAGTCCTAAAGCCAGCACAAACTAGGTCAGAAAAAATGGAGGAGGAAGGCAAAAAGTTGGGGAGAAGATCACCGTAAGGCTGACAGGTCTAACTACTTCACATTATAGTTTTGAATACATTTAGGACAGTCTATCCTTCACCAGCATTTCCCATATCTGTACTTGCGGCAGCTGTGCAGAGAACCTATGAACTGAGAATTGTTTTATAAGAGGCATAAGTGTGGTAATTTAGCAAACAAATGCATTTATACTTTAATGACAATGATACAAATGATGGAATAAGCTGCCAGACTGTCACCAAAGTTGGTGTCAATAGAAACGGAATCAATGTGTGCTCTGTGTTATAAGAGACTTTTGTAGCAAGTTCACAACTACAGCTTCGCTGGAAATCACTGAGGTCAGACACAACATTCATGCTCCATTTCTACCACTTATCAGGCTAAATGAAGGTGCATCTTGGATGAATCTGTAAAGATAAATACCGCCTTTCCAGCTATCTGCCATCAGCACTATATACAATACCAATAAAAATTGGTTTTGTTAGAAAATGTCGATGCCATTACATACAACACCTGTGCATGTCTATACTTTGTCAGGATCAGTGCCACATGCCTTGAAACCCTGCGATGTTCTAGCATTCAAGTGTAAGCAGTTTTTTTTCTGGAATCCGGAATTTACAGTTTAGAACTTTTTTTAACTACTTCCACACTCAGAATTGTATTGGTTAACATTAGATCCCACTCATGAGTTACCATTTTTCAATATAGTAACATTTGTAGTTTGCTCTGTAATTAGGGTAATATTACAGCACATTAGTGATTTCCAACCCCCCACATCTGATAACTTTTCTGCATTTAACTCCAAATGTTCAGGCCTGCATACACAACGGTGCACTCTAAGGTTCTGACGCACAAAAGCATTTAAGACTATGTAAGTAGTTAGTACTACAGGAGCAGTAGTTTAGGTACTTCTACAGGCCTTTGTGAATTGGCACCAAAAAAAATCGAAAGTATGAATACAATGGTAATATTTAGGAAATATAAAAAGTAGTACAAACAGAAAGGATTGTGCCCTCTTTGAACTTTTCCTAATAGGGACGTTTTGGGCCAATTCACAGTTTTGGGACAAATAAACACAGTACTCTTATAGTACTACATTCCACTCTTTTAGTACTACACTCCACTCTTACAGTAAACACAGTACTCTTATAGTACTACATTCCACTCTTATAGTACTACATTCCACTTTTATAGTAAACAAAGTACTCTTATAGTACTTCATTCCACTATTATAGTACTACATTCCACTCTTACAGTAAACACAGTACTCTAATAGTACTACATTCCACTCTTTTAGTACTACACTCCACTCTTACAGTAAACACAGTACTCTTATAGTACTACATTCCACTCTTTTAGTACTACATTTCACTCTTACAGTAAGCACGGTACTCTTATAGTACTACATTCCACTCCTATAGTACTACAGTCCACTCTAATAGTAAACACAGTACTCTTATAGTACTACATTCCACTCTTTTAGTACTACACTCCACTCTTACAGTAAACACAGTACTCTTATAGTACTACATTCCACTCTTATAGTACTACATTCCACTTTTATAGTAAACAAAGTACTCTTATAGTACTTCATTCCACTATTATAGCACTACATTCCACTCTTACAGTAAACACAGTACTCTTATAGTACTACATTCCACTCTTTTAGTACTACATTTCACTCTTACAGTAAGCACGGTACTCTTATAGTACTACATTCCACTCCTATAGTACTACAGTTCACTCTAATAGTAAACACAGTACTCTTATAGTACTACATTCCACTCTTATAGTACTACATTCTACTCTTATAGTAAACACAATACTCGTATAGTACTACATTCCACTCATAAATGTTTTTGTGAATCAGCCCCCACAGCTCATCAAGCAGAAAGACTGCAGTGTATTTTTCTAGTCTTGAGTAATGAGGACTTGAACTAGCTATCCTCTAATCCCACAACTATGTGTGTTTAATCCACAAAACTAACATACCATGACATAAAATGTATTGGGCAGCAGTGGCCTTGACAAACAACACAAAAGATGGGTGTAAAGTCCCTATCTATGTGTTTTTACAAAACAAGTATGGAGAAGTAATAACTGAAAACTGATAAACCAATGCAAAATGTTAACACACCTTGCAACACTCTTGTAACAGCACCTTCTATGCAGTAAACAATTATCAGTAATACAACACTAGTTACAACACAAATATAACATTCAAGAAGTGGGCTTCTGACATTGTAGGAAATCGTATTATTCATTGGGTGGCTTTAAGAATAATCACAACCCCTGTAAGGGTGAATTCTTAAAGTCACTAAATTAACCTGAAGTCAACCCCCTGGTAGCCCTGGCACAGAGAAGAAAAGCTTAACTTGGGGCAGTGTATTTATGCATTAACAATTAGTAACAACATTACAATTATAAAATGACAACACTAAGCAACAAAATTCTAAAACCGAATTCTAAAAAGTGAGTACATTTTAATGTATACAATCACACCAAAACTACAAAAAATACATGATAGGAACTGGAACTATGAATTTTTTAATTTTAAAGTAAAAATAGTGCAAAAACACTAAGAGCCAATGTGGGTCAAATGAATGCTGTAGACTGGGACGTAGGTGCAATTTCAGGCCAACCGAGATGGGAGGGTGGGTTGGGTACACCAACCGGGTTGAGCCCAGTCTGTGGTTGTACCTTGGGACATAGGGCCTCATTAGGTATTAGGAAATGGGACCATCCGAATACAAGTCGGTGGTCCCGCCAGCCGAATTAGGATGCGACCACCGCCACGGCGGTAGCAATATCTATATTTTGTATTGCGGCGGGTGCTGCAGGCTGCAGCACACTACACTGTACAAAAATAGGACATTACACATATCCCTGCGGTGCATGCCGCATGATACAGGTATATGAAGGGGGGCACCACATGTGCCCCCCAAAGACCCACAGCGGAAGCCTAGGGTTGAAGGGGGGCCTGCAATGGGCTCTGAATCTGCCCTTTCCGCCAGCCTTTTCGTGGCGAGTTCACCGCCATAAATGGGCTGGTGGAAAGGAACATTGTAATACCTTCGACCTGGCTGGGAGGACAAAAGTAAGGGCTTGGCCAAGTGTCATCTGAGATCTACTTGTGACAGGGAAGGCTCCTTTGAAATAAATTAAGTTCCTGTGCACCGCCCAAGTTGTCATCCTACCAGAAGAACGAAACACCTCCCCACACACAGGCCTTTGTCTCTGCTCTGGAACCAATTTTCACACCTCATTCAGGGCCATTCCCCAGCTGGGTGATATTTGTAAGGCTCATATAAATTTGCCTTCAGGAGTTTCAAGTAGGGATAAGGTGATATTCAAAAAATTACTTTTCCTTATTATTTATTAAATCCAACTTAACAACTGAGTGGGCTTTAAATGAATATTAAAAGGAGCTGTAAGATCATTTTCCAGCTTGTCCCTGATCAGAGACAGCAGAATTAATATTTACTGTCGCTTCCTATTGATTATCTATGAACTAGCAAACCTTGCTACAGTGAAAATAGCTTGTGGGTGCTAGTCTGTGTAAGGACGTTAACTTTACATTTCTACATATCCTGCTTTTTATTCCATGCACCCTGCATTGTGGGTTACAAGGCTTACATAGGGGTGACATTATTATTTAAAAGGAAGGCGTTTACCTGTCACAAGGGCTTTATTGTGACAGGTTGCAGTGAATGTGTTTCACTATTACAGTCAGTCTACAATGGTAGTCCTGAAGCCATGTTTGCACTGCAACTACATTGAGTGGAATAAAAGGTGCTGAAGCCCACTTGTAGCATTTAACTTCCAGGCCCTGAATGTATTTTGTACCACACACTAGGGACTGTTAGGCAAGTTAAACATACCAAATCAGGAGTATGCCAATTCGACCATGTTTAAACGGGGGAACACAGACCAGCTGGTTAGAAGGGGTAAAGTGCACAGAGTTCTAAAGTGAGCAAAACATATAGAGCAAAATTTTGGGAGGACGTAACACAAAAGATAACTAACAATCCAGAGCACTACACAGATATGGTGATTTCGATCTGTCAATATTACAGATCCAATTTTAATTTTTCAAACATATAAATCCAACACTTGTTGATATGTAAGTCAATGGGTGAACAGCACTGACAACCAAATTGTGTTGACACGCAGGTCAATGGTTGAAATGCTGAGCTGACACGTGTTTGGTCGTACTGATGACTTTTTCAAGGCTTGTTGTTCTTTCAAAGCGAGAAAGTCAGCGTCAAAACCTCCTCTCATATGTGGATAAAATGGACAAAAAGCCCAGTCCTTAGAGCACGGAGGACTAGATAAACCGGAAAACGGTCTCTACCTCTGTGGTATATCAGGTGCTCACACTTGGCAGTGGTTCACCACCACTTATGGTGGGAACATTGAGGAAGAACATAGGCTTTATTCAGCCCGATATACACAATAGAAAGGCCGTAGCGGCTCTGTAAGTAACTCAGCGTCTAGATATTCCCACAAATGATGGTAATTACCTACAGACTCCCTTCATGCCACTCCCAGCATCAAATGAACACACACTCAGTTAGCAAAGACAAAAGGCGCACTCCAATGAAGTCAATAAAGCGGAGGATATTTGTAAAAGTCTCTTCTTTATTCAAAATCGTAATTTTCGGTGGTCAAAAGCACAGCCAACGCGTTTCGTTCCCCTAGTGCCATGGGAACTTCGTCAGGGCAAAGAATATGAATCGCGCAAAACTGATCGTCTGTATTTATGAAGAAAAAGGTCTATCCTGGCGGATAGCGTCCCAATTAAAAATTACAGAGATACCCCAAAGTAAACGCTGATCAGTAGGTTAATGGGGTACCAGAATTGTTAGCATGTGGACTATAGGCACCTATAAGCTCCAACTGAGGAAAATAGTAAAAAGACTATATAGCCTCCATGGAAAATGTACCTCTCTTCAGGTCAGATGACAATTCAATGTAAGACGATGTACTGGAAAGTTCCTCAGGTCGTTTAGTTAGGTGAGTAAGAACAGCAACTACGGCTATGTAGGAATGCGGCACCTCGCTTCGGGTCAGGCGAGAATTCGATGTCAATCGATGTACTGGAAAGTGTTCCAGGTCGTTTAGTTATGTGAGTAAGAACAGCAACTACAGCATTGTAGGAATGCGGCACCTCGCTATAAATCTGGCGAGATCTCAATATTCATCCATGTGGCACCGGAGTCGCCTAACTACTTCTGTTCGGGACGAACAGAAGAAGTTAGGCGACTCCGGTGCCCGACTACAGGTGCCGCAGTCTTAGAGCGATATTGTGGCTGTTCTTATTTCGAACAACTAACGACCTGGGGAGCCTTTCCACAAGGATGAATATTGAGATCTCGCCAGATTTATAGCGAGGTGCCGCATTCCTGCATTGCTGTAGTTGCTGTTCTTACTCACATAACTAAACGACCTGGAACACTTTCCAGTACATCGATTGACATTGAATTGTCATCTGACCTGAAGCGAGGTACTTTTTCCATGGAGGCTATATAGTCTTTTTACTATTTTCCTCAGTTGGAGCTTATAGGTTCCTATAGTCCACATGCTGACAATTCTGGTACCCCATTAACCTACTGATCAGCGAGTACTTTAGGGTATCTCTGTAATTTTCAATTTGGACGCTATCCGCCAGGATAGACCCTTTTCTTCATAAATACAGACGATCAGTTTTGCGCGATTCATATTCTTTTCCCTGACAAAGTTCCCGTGGCACTAGGGGAACGAAACACGTTGGCTGTGCCTTTGACCACCGAAAATTACGATTTTGAATAAAGAAGAGACTTTTACAAATATCCTCCGCTTTATTGACTTCATTGGAGTGCACCTTCCCTTTTGTCTTTATTTATCAGTTTAATTAATACATCTTAAGCAGCGGATGTTGGAAGTGGATGCACCGGCAAATATTGGGAACTTACGGATCTAATGTGCTTGACCTTGGTCTGCTGTTTGTGTGCTAATTGAATTCTTTGTAACACTCAGTGAGCAAACTGGTGATAGGGACTACCGCAAAGATAAGATGACTATGTTCTTGGACCATCCTCCATTTACACACTGTGGCCAAATTTAATATTCAGTTAGCACATGGAAAAAGCCAACAGTTCACAATGAAGTGTTTATCCCCATAACATCAGGCTTTGAAAGCAACCGTTTGGTATGTCCCTTTCCTGTCTCGGCTGCTGAACAGGTTATCCACTGAGGGATGGAGACCAGTATTATGCTTAGAAAGACTTTGGGTGAATGATCTATCCTACCTGGATGAGAAACAAGACAGTGTAATAAAGCAAGCTGCATATTATTGATGAAGCAAAGCTTCGCATCGCGACGTGCTTTATTCATGAACCTCGCCCGTGTGTAATCCAGTAATAATTTGTACGTCTTACAAACGTTTATATTTCATGTTTAAACGAAGTCCATGAAGCTTGCCTATGTGTATTTCTAACACTATTAATTTGAGTCAATAAAATGGCCGCTGCTTTGAAATAAGTGTCTGCGCATGCGTCAGTCACATTCACGTGTCCTGATGTGTTTGCAGGTTTGGAGGGAAATAGTTGCGCATGCGTAATACATAGCTTTGCCAGTAACGTGGTACTGCTCGTGCCACTGCTCTTGTGTCCGTATACATGTAGCTAACATGTAGACTGCATAGTATATTTTTATAGTGATAAGTTGCAAGTACAAAACCAATGATGTGTTTTCATATCGTTATTTCTATGTATTAATTTGTTCTCGCTTACTTTTCATGTACCGCGGGGAATGGGGGTCTGACTGAGCCGAATGCCATCTTGGAGGTCCTCTCTGCGCATGACCATCCGTCTGGGGAAATGACAACCTTGGCTGGTGGAACTTAGCCAGCTGGCAGGGATGGGCAAGATGCTCCTGAGAAACCGACCTGCGAACCCAGCAGAACGGAGTCATGTGTCCCTATTTTGAAACAATGTAAATTGTCATTGTATTTCCCTGGACTTTCTCACGAGAACCCCAATCTCGCTAGGCGGTACCCAGAGATGTAAATTAGGTATCCAAATAGTGTGTTTTGATTGGTGTGTTACCCAAATCCTACCTTAGGACCAATCCAAATTGAGGGATTCTGACACTTTGCAACATTGGGGGGTGGTACACTGCCCCAAAACAGTATATCTACCCTGGGTTCACCTAGGGAAATTGTCCGACTTGTCTGGTTTAGCTGACCTGTCACTGACCCAACGCACTCAATAGGTGACTGAAGATACAGAGAGCTGCGGAGCACTCTGTCCGAAATTGACCATAGACTAAGGTTTTACTAAACCTTAAAGTGCTGGCGGAGCACTTTGCTGGGAGTTCGCCGACCCAATCGGGGTCTTGATCGATAGCTGCAGAGAGGGTGGAGCGCAGGCGTTGCTTCCGAACTGCGGGTGCTGGTCCTGTCCTGAGGGTTTCCTGTCCTGTCCTGAGGTCCTGTCCTGATTCCTAATCTGAGGGTTTCCTGTCCTGTCCTGGGTGTCCATTCTGCACCTGCTGTCCATTGAGGGGTATCCTTCCTTGAGGGTTTCCTGTCCTTAACTGACCCTTGGCCAGGGTTTGGTTTCCACACCAGTCTAGGTAAATATTGCTCTAAATTCTTTAAACTTGCACCTTTCTATTTTTCTGTCTTTTTGCTTTAATAAAGACACACCTTTGCATATGTTGATTTTTCCATCCTTTTGCCGCAACTATTGAAACGTAAAGTCATTTGCATAATTTCTTAACATGTTCCCATGTTACCCTTCCTGTTAGAAATCATATTTTGCATTGGTGTTTGTCATTTTCTGATATGGTCTAGAACCTCCTTACTTAAACTGTCTAAAGAACTTTTGCCCTAAATGCATAGCGTTTTCTGTTGCATCCCATATTAGCATTTCCATGATTACCCTGACTTTATTTCTCTATAGTTATGTACTTTTCGTTATATTGACTATTGATTGTCTTATTCTTGTAAATCTAATGCTTTCAGAGGACGAACTTTAGATAAACAATTTAAAACTTCCAGTTGTCCGTGGTCATTTTACAAAAGTATTGAATGTCATTTTGAGTTGTATTTTGCTGCCTTTCCTTTTACAGCTAGCTCCCTGATCCATTGTGGTCATAGGTACCCGTGTCGGTGGATGGTAAGTCGGGTACGCTGAGGAATAACAGTAGGGAATTCACACAAATTGGTAGCAGCCCGTGAAGTCACCCGGTCAATGTATATGGTGAATTGAAATATATGGGCCCGAAGCCGGAAGCGGCGAAATTATTGGTTGGGTGACCTCGCGCGCTCTATCAGTTTTTCTGGCTAGCAGAGGATGGTTAGGGACTAGCTAAAGGTTAGGCAGGATTAGTTAGACTAGTTAAGTCGGTAGCTGCTAGTATATTGATGCTGCTATAAGAGCGGCTGTTCCGAGGGACCTGATCATTCTCTTGAGAATACGCTGCTTTGAAATTCATGAATTGTTTTATCATTGTTATTCTTGTTCTTATATTGTTATATGTATTAATCCATGCGTTTGTAAATCGTCTCGTTCATTGTTGTCTGAACTCCCCGGGGAATTGAATGGCAAAGTGGTGAATAGAATCCATTTGCCCTGAGGTCGCAGGCTCGAGGAAAGTTAGGTGCAGGTTAGGATAAACCGGGAAGCACTAACTAGGGTTTTTCTTGAATACGTGTGTGAATAAATGTCAGTAACGAGGTTCATTGGCAAAATTACCATAGTGGCGTAACCTAGTAAGGGTCACATCGGAAGAGTAGCAGGTTCATCGGAGCTTGGGTGAAAGCAGAGGGGTCCACTGGGAAACCTTAGACTCAGATATATCCCGGAGAAGTGGATGAGTTTAGGGGAATAACAGGTTCACTGATGCTAGGGTGAAGGGTAGGCGGAAGAGATCTACCCGCAGCGCGTGAAAAGTAAATGGAAGTAGTTTACTTGCAGTAAAACAACGCTATCCTGTCTAGACACTTGAGCACTGTGGCGAATGTATATTCGTTGTTAAATAACCAAGCACTAGCACTTTAGAAAGAAAGAAAGTTTCCGTTACCTTGTGAAGGGAGGGAGTCAGCCGCGAAGCATCTCTGACGTCACTCCGTGCCGCGCTGGGATTGGTAGACGCAGCGGGCGGGTAGCGGGGCTGGAATTGTGAAGGAGGGGTGAGCGCCGAAGTGTGAGAACTGTCTCGCGAAGGGGCCGCGCACCCATTGGTCGAAACTATTTGAACGCGTGCACCCCATTGGTCGCACGGAATTGTAAGGCGCATTCTGATTGAAGGTAACTTTGTAAACAAAGTTAAGCGTAGAAATCGTATGTGGCACTCGTATTGTCCAGAGACTAGACCCGATCCAAGAAACCAAGGGTTTGAAAGGGATCAGTGGAAAGCCAATAGATACGATATTATGTACGGAGCTAAGAGAAAAATGTCCCTTATAAATAGGGTAAAGAATTATTTCAAAACGGACAAACCGATTAAGTCCAGAGAGGGCGTTATTGTTCCACCACCGAATACTCCCGCCTCGTTCATGATGTTTGACCGAGGGTATAATACATGTGTGTGGTTGGAGAATTGGGTGAAATACACAAAAGATGACGGAATATTGGCTTTTCCGTTAGACGGTACTTTCAATGGCAGGATTTTATTTAATTTGAGGACCCGAATGAATGAATTGCATCCCAGACCGAGACTAACGCACTATGAGGCATTAGAGGAATGGGAGATTGAGGCTTTTGAAAGAGAGAAACCTCGGATGGACAAAGGTCTGACCAAGTGGTACCCAAGGCTGAAACAAGAGACCAGGGACAAGAGGATGAAACAGTGGAGACAGAGTATGATTGTTGAAGGCCTGTTTCCCATGATGCCAGCATGTACCCCTTCTGGGGGAGAGAAAAAGACAGAAAAGAGTAAGCATTGGGGAGCTCTTGGGGAGTCAGACGATGAGTTGTTAGATGACATCTTTACGAGAAGTCCGCCGCCTTATAATGAGGGAGCCCGACCTTCCAGTGCAGGAGAGAATCCCCAGCGTCCATCTATTAAGGAAGAGGACAGATCCCTAAGTAGACGGGGAGGGGGTCAGGTACTGCCCTATTTTGAGAATCCCGGACCCGCGGAGGTAAGAGAGATATATCCTAGAGTGCCCGTGAGCCCGGAGGAAAAATATTCCCGTGAGAGAGCCTTTTTCCCCAGACCTCTTTATGAAAACGAAGAAAACCCATTAAGTTCAGGAATGCCCTTTTTACAGCCTCCATATGAGGAAGAACGTAGGTCATTTGGCACAGGAACTTTGTTCCCAAAACCAAATTATGGTGGAGGACCGAGTGAAACGCATCCTACTGCCCCGAGTTTTACCCCTCACCTGACCCCACAGATAATACCTGACCGGACATTAGGAAGAGTACTAGATGAAAGGGAGCAAGAGGCCCTAGCTAGACAGAGAACAGAGATAATTCAGAAAATCTTCCAGTTAAATAACAGTCCTGAGGCTTTGACTATTCCGGTAACAATCGGACCAGTGGTTCCGCTGTATGGGAATAATAAGGGAAGTCCAAACCCTCCAGTTATGAACCCAATCATGGCCCCACCAAGGCAGGAGCCCCTACTGATAGACGATCAGTCCAGTGAGTGCGAGTCTGAAGTTGTGTTCTTGGACCTGCCAAACAAACAGAACGGAAAGGGAGTGCAGAAGAGGCAAAATCCTTTTAATGCGAAAGAAATTAAATTAGAATCAACGTCAGCTACTAGGAGTGTCTCTCTGGTAACTCCGGAAGAAATTGAAAACTGGAGTCGTGAATTAGAAAAACAGACTCCGCAAACGAAACCTTTGGACCTCTACAAACTGAGGGTAGAGATAGAGGAATTAATGGCAGGAAATGTGGGATTAGACAGATTAAATACCTACTCTGAAGAAGAGTTGCTGTTTATGTGTAAAAGCCTTACCAGAAGTACAAGAGTGCTCCATGAAAAGCTGACAGACACTGCAGCTAGTATGGGGATAGATATTTCCAGATCCAAGCCCTTGCAGAAACCATACCGAGCTGAATTCTCAGACAAGGATATAGAGATCTT
The DNA here is from genome assembly GCF_964261635.1 of Lissotriton helveticus. Classification (NCBI taxonomy): domain Eukaryota; kingdom Metazoa; phylum Chordata; class Amphibia; order Caudata; family Salamandridae; genus Lissotriton; species Lissotriton helveticus. Next base: position 441,467,260 of record NC_136062.1, on the reverse strand, counting down.
GAATGTGTCAGGGAAAAAGTTGCAGATTAAAGAGTTGCTAGCGATTCTACAAAAATGGGGAGATGTGGAAAAATGGAAAAGCAGGTGGGCTCGAAAGAAAGATGAGGCTCGATCCAGACAAGCGACCCCTGAGTTCCCTTTGAGAGAAGTAGACAAGCCCGAAACGTTATGCCCCATGCGTGAAATACCAGGTGGGAGGTATGTGCACGTTCCATGGTCCAGACAGGATATTGTGTCCTTTACTAACGATTTCCCGAAACTGCGCGAGAAGCCAGTCGACTGGTACCGGCAGGTGGAAAGGTTCGTAAAGGTCCAAAAATGCCTGTGGAAAGACCTAGATGGGTTTTTCGACATTGTGGTCCCGGTAGATCTATGGACCGAGTGTAAAATAGCGATTGCCTGGCCTAGTGAGGAGTACCCGAGGGACTCTAACACAGGGGAGCCGTCGATTGAAGTGATGAAAAAATATGAACAAGTAATTCTGCATTTGAAAAACAAGGTGCCCGCAAAGGAGACAGATTGGACCAGGATAGATAGAACCACGCAGGAAAGAGACGAGACAGTGCACTCCTATTATGAAAGGCTGTTGCAGGTGTTTAAAACATACAGTGGTATAGATAACATCGAGATGAAGGATATGACGCATTTCATTTACAGGTTTGTAAACGGTTTAAGACCCGAAATTTGTCAGTGGATAAAGGATAACAAAATCTGTTGGCACACAAAAAAGATAGATGAGGTCCTGCGGTACGCAAAGTACTGCGAGGACGAGATGGCAGAAAAGAAAAAAGCTCTCAAGGAAAAGGTTATGTGGGCTCAAGTGAAGCTCGCAGAACAGCAGGAAAAACAGTTGAGTAACATGGTCAAAAACACTCAGAACCAAGGTCCTGGGGGTGGGGGAGGAGGTAAGCCCCGGCCCAAAATGAGCAGGGAAGAGGCTATGAAGAAATTTCCCTGTCACCAGTGCGGAGAAATTGGACACTGGCGTAACGAGTGTCCTTATTTGCCTGACGATAACCCCAAAACACCTGATTTAACTCCACAGACGCAGAAAGAAAGACCAAGAAAGACTCAACCACAGGTAAAAACGGTTCAGGTGCCCCGAGCTCCAAAGCAAGTACATAAGGGAAAAGGCACAGGGGGTGATGAGATAGAAGTCTGGGAAAGCAATGAGAACAGAAATGCAGCAACTTCGCAGTATTTGTTAAACGATACCTTCCTTTGTGATGACCAGTACTGACGGGGCCTGAGAGGGGAGGACGAGGAGTGCGTACTTGGCGCCTCCTTGCCGGTAGACCAGTCCGGACCATACATTGAAGGAAAGGTTGACGGAAATGATGTCACCTTTCTGTTGGACACTGGCGCTACCCGTTCTACTGTGAGAACAGTGGACGTTCCAAACCTACCCCTCTCGGGAGAAGCAATCCAAGTAGTGGGTGTATCTAATCAATTGATTTGTACTCCTGTTACCAAGCCCATGGAGATCTCAATTGGAAACTTTAAGGAAATGCATAGATTTGTCGTTTGTGACACCAGTCCAGTAAACTTACTGGGACGTGATTTGCTGTGCAAAATGAACTGTACCATCTTTTGCACACCAAAGGGTGTTGAAATTCAGACCCCAGATGAAGATGGCATTTATAAATTAATGCTAATCAGACCCGACTCAGAAATTAAACGAATGACTATGCAGGATTTGCCCAAAGAACTTCAAGAAGCAGTGAAGCCAGAGGTATGGGACTTTACTGGGAAAGATGTAGGGTTAATGAAAAATGTGGACCCCATACAGATAGCAATAAAGGATAATGCGGTATACCCCAATACTAAACCCTACAGAATGAATGCAGAAGTGAGAGCTGGTGTTACTCTGGAAATACAGAAATTGCTAGAAGGAAACATCATACAGGAAGTAATGAGTAGCCCATGTAACTCACCGATTATGGGCATCAAGAAGCCTAGTGGCAAGTACAGAGTAGTGCAGGACCTACGAAAAGTCAACAAAATAGTGGTCCCCTGCTGCCCTATTGTCCCGAACCCAGCAGTGATTCTGTATCAGATTCCCTGGGATGCTGAGTGGTTCACTGTGATAGACCTATGTCATGCATTCTTTTCCATTCCCTTGCATCCAGATAGCAAATTTCTTTTCTCATTTGCCTTCAATGGTCACGTGTATGTCTGGAACCGGGTCCCTCAAGGGTACACAGAAAGCCCCTCTATCTTTAATCAGATCTTGAAAAAATGTTTGGAAACTTTGGTCTTACCTGGAAACTCTGTCCTAGTGCAATACATTGACGACCTCTTGGTGGCGTCAAAAAGTCATAGGGATTGTGTGATTGACACCATTGCCCTACTGAATCACCTGAGTGAGAAGGGACATAAAGTGGCCCCAGACAAATTACAGTTCTGTGCAAAATCAGTGAAATATCTGGGGCACCAGATAGAGAAAGGTGTCAGGAAAGTAACATCAGAAAGGGTGAGAATAATTCAAAAGATGCAGTTACCCCGTACTCAGAAAGAGATCAGAATGTTCCTGGGAGTGATAGGATACTGCAGGCAATGGATTCTGGGATTTGCAGTCCTAGCTAGGCCCTTGATAAAAATGACCAAGAGAGGAACACCGGATATTGTGCAGTGGGATGATGAAAGCTTAACAGCCTTCACAAAACTACGGGATTGTCTGTGTACAGCCCCTGCGTTAGGAATGCCAGACTATTCCAAGGAATTTGCCCTATTCTGTGACACTCGCGATAATTGCGCGTTGTCAGTCCTGACACAAGAACATGGCACGACCAGAAGGCCTGTGGCATATTTCTCTGCCACCCTGGATCCAGTGGCTGCTGGATTACCAGGATGTCTGAAAGCAGTAGCTGCTACCTGCGCAAGTTTAGAGCAGAGTGAGTCCATTGTCATGGGACATCCTGTAACTGTGTATGTTTCCCATGGAGTGGTAATTTTGTTGACCAGAACCAAAACTCAGTATCTCACCCCTAGTCGGCTGACTAAATACGAGAGGATTCTTGTGGGTGCTGCAAATGTAAACATTGTTAGGTGCAGTATTCTGAACCCCGCCACTTTGCTCCCCGACCCAATGGATATGGAAAGTGGGGTGGTTGATGAGCATGATTGTATTGATTTAACGGAATTCAACACCAAGCCACGCCCAGACATTAAAGAAACACCATTGCCTGAGCATGACAAGGAATTGTTTGTGGATGGTTCATGTCTAAGACATGAACAAGGAGGCCTGAGCGCTGCATATGCGGTAGTCTCCTTAACCAAAATTGAAGAAGCAGGTTATCTATTTGACGTAAAGTCTGCACAAGTAGCCGAATTGATCGCCATGATAAAAGCTTGCAAAATTGGGAAAAACCTACGCATAACAGTGTATACTGACAGTCAGTACTGTTATGGGGTTGTGCATGACTTTGGCCAGTTGTGGCTACAGAGGGAGTTCCTGACTTCATCAGGTACCCCTATTCGAAATTGAAAAGTGGTTCAAGACCTTTTAGAGGCAATCCAGTTACCAAAGGAACTGGCAGTGGTAAAATGTGTTGCTCATAAGAAGGGCATTGACACTGTATCACTGGGAAATGATTTTGCTGATCGAGTGGCCCAATGGTGCGCCAGAGATCGGTATATCATAAATCCAAAACGATGGGGGCCAGGAACCAGCTGCCAACTTCAAGTGTTTGAAGAAGTGCCTACATGGGATGAAGTGAAAGAGTGGCAGCAGGCGGCACATTGGCAAGAGAGAGAGAAGTGGAAGGAAGATGGGTGTAGACCAAGACGTGTGGATGGTGTCATCTTGGGCCCAACTGGTATGCCTGTGTTACCTAGACACTTACTTAGCACAATGGCGAGATTGATACATGAAGGATCACACATTGGTAGGGACGCCATGATCCTAGTGTTCCAACAGACTTGGTACAGTAAAAAGTTCAGGAAAGTAGCAGAGTCCCTCTGCCAGAGGTGCCTGCCATGTCAAAGGATGAACGCAGGCAAGAAAACTGCGGTGGAATTGGGGAAAATTGGGAGGTCAGGGGGTCCCTTTGTAAGGAATACAGGTTGACTTCATCACCATGCCCCGGTGTGAAGGGAAGCGATATGTCCTTGTCATGGTCTGCCTGTTTTCAAAGTGGGTGGAGGCTTTCCCTACTCCCCAAAATGACGCAATGACAGTAGCTAAGTGTTTACTAAAAGAACTAGGTTCGGGGTTCCAGTCACTATTGAATCAGATAGAGGCCGACATTTTCAGAATGATGTAATCGACGAACTCTGTAAGGCCTTTGGAATCTCACAAAAGCTCCACTGTGCATATCGTCCAGAGGCTTCTGGAATAGTGGAACAAGTAAACGGAACTATCAAAAACAGACTAGCAAAACTGTGTGATGCATCTGGCATGACCTGGGTGAAGGCCCTGCCCTTGGTCCTGATGGGACTCAGAAGTGTTCCTGACCGCAAGACAGGCCTAAGTCCCCATGAAATCCTGATGGGAAGAGTGATGCGACAAGCATGGGTACCAGGAAGCAAACTGTTGAGTATTACTGATGATTTGGTGCTTGAATACTGCAGGAGATTAGGTGACCAAGTGCGTTCTATCTCTCGCCAGATCGGAGAAGACGCCATCCTCAACCCAACGACTCCTCTCCACAAACTGGTCCCGGGGGACTGGGTCAAGATAAAGAAGCATACTCGGAAGAGCTGCCTGGAGCCCAGGTGGGGAGAGAAGCGACAGGTGATCCTGGTAACAACCACAGCAGTAAAGTGTGCAGGGGTTCCACATTGGGTCCACGCCAGCCACACCCAGAAGGTATTACCAGACGAAGAGCCAGAAGAAGAAGGGCATCCAGCAGAGGACCCTGCGGAAGTCAGACCGGAAGTAGCTGACGACGTACAGCCCAGTACCAGTCAAGCTGCAGGAACAGCAGACGTTGGCCCAGGAATAGTTGATAACGAACTACCAAGAGTCCAGCCTGCTGAAGGGGTCCAAGAAGCTGAGCCAGAAGTGGCTGAAGACGAGCTGCCAAGCATATGGCCAGAAGAGTGGATACCATTAATTGATCTCACTGAAGACCCAATCAGAACAAGTGAGCCACTTCGGGAAGGTAGAGAGTGGACTAGAGAGGAAAAGCAAGGCACAGGCGAAGAACCTCAGGATCTTGAGATTCACATCAAAACTGAGGAAGGAGAAGGTCAGACAGGGACAGAACAAGTGATTGATACTCCTCCACTGACTCCTGATGTCGAGAAGGGACAGACTAGACATAGTGTAATAGTTCGAGCAGAAGAAAATCAAGAGATCGAAGTGCTTGAACAGGATCAGATAGAATTAGAAGAACGTGTTCAGGAAACAGAAACAGAGACATTTGAAAGACAAACACAAAACTGTCCTGAACAAGGCCAGATTAGTGACCAGGCGGAAGAAATAGATGCGAGCCCTGGAATTAGTCAGATAGAAGAGGAAGAAACGGAAACAGAATTGCCACAAGTTAAAGAAAACAAGAGGGCAAGAGAAGGAAACGAAGTCCAAGTGCCAACTAAAAGACTTAAGAAAAGAAAGCACGTAGAGCCTGGCTTCGTAAAGAAATTAAGACTAAGGATAAAGACAGTGGAAGAAAAACGTGCTGAAGAAAGGAGAAGTGCTCGCATAGCTGAGCAACAAGAAGGTACTTCCAAAAGAAGGAGTGATCGAATAAAAAGACAAAACAAAAAGTACAAGTCTCCTGAATGGACGCTCGTGTTGGAAGAATTTGAAGATCTTGATATCACTGACGAAAGTGACGGGGAACCAGTCCCTGAGTACTCTGCCGAAGAAGAAGACGAGCCACCGTGAATTTGCACAAAGTAAGCTACTTGTGTAAAGACACAAAGAGGGGTCGAGAAACTTCTTCTATGCCGAAATGTCTGATTCAAGCGTGAATGGTAGACCTAGTCGCAGTTGTTGCAAAACATGCTGCAAGGTATGTGTATGTAGTATAGTTGTACTGATATTAGTTTGGATAGGACTAACAGTTTTCATTCCCTTTGCGGTGAGCAAAAATACTAATATTTACCCTACTGAAATTGTAAATACTGACAGTGAGGAGCTGACAACACAGAGTGTAGCAAGACATGAGAGAGCACTGAAACAAACACAACGAGACTTAGAAGCATCAGATGAGGGAGGACTACATTATCATGGAGTTAAGAATAAAACACATTTAAATGTTTTCGCAAACTTGTTAATACACTATGTAGAGACTATGGAAATTGAAGATTGCTATGTCTGCATGAAGCTACCTACCTCTGTAGCTGAAGGCGTGACATACCATCACCTGCCCCTGACGTATGGAATATCATGTAGCATTTTAGCTAGTTTATTTTACAAAAGAGGACCGTTACAGTACTATTACTCTAACAATGACGTGATCTTTTCTGAACTTCCTATACGTGGGAACTTGAATCCTGTACATACTAAAAGTGACGTTACTCGCTATATGGGCGAATACTTTCTGACTATAGGTAATATCGACATAGGTGACGCACACAGAGATAACTTGACTTGTTCTTTGCGTGAGCAGGAAAAGATGTTCCTGAACATGGCAGAGAAAAGGAGAATAAAAATACAGAAAAAGGCAGATGATGAGAAACAGAAAAGGCCAAAATGGGCGGAAAACATGGAAGGCACCTCAAATGGTGGGGCGGGTCCTGCTCTGTTGCTGGATTTTGAAAAGAAAGGCAAGCTATGTCTTCACCGCGAGAAGACTAGCTATTATAATAACATTTTCATTGGTTCCAGTGAATGCGAACATAATTACAAGGTAATTGGAGGATGGGGTTTCAAAAATGGGTCAGAGCCTGTGTTTCCTGGAATTTATTATATTTGTGGGGACAAGGCTTATTTCAAATTGCCGGATCACTGGTATGGAAGCTGCTACTTTGGCATTGTCTTCCCGAAAATATACCATGTGAATGAAGTTGCTGGAAGCAGTGAAAATACTAATGGCTTAGTGCGTAGTAAAAGAGAAAGCGTAGGTGAAATAATGGGTAGTATTTTCAGTGCACTGATACCTGGAGTGGGAGTGGTTCTGAACACTCACAGAATTTGCAAATTGTCTACTTTAGTGGATGTGTTGTCTACTGACACAGCTCATGGATTTCTGCTGGTCAATACCGAAATGGTTGCGATCAGATCAATGGTTTTGCAGAACAGACTTGCTCTTGACACCTTATTAGCAAAAGAGGGCGGAGTCTGCCGGATGTTGAAGTCGCAACATTGTTGCACTTATATTCCGGACAAAAGTGTGCAGCTTAAAAGATATGTGAAAAACATTACTAATTTGGAAAGGGAACTCAAACCACTCGAGGTTGATAGTGCCTGGAAGAGACTGGTAGATGGTCTCTCAAATGTAGGTCATTGGCTTGCTAGTTTAGGTAAAAGCTTATTGTTTAAGGTACTGATGCCAATTGGAATTATAGGTCTTATCCTATTCTTCATTTTTGTCTGTTGCAAATGCCGTAAACGCACCAGAAAGCATCAAGTGAATGCCAGAGGAGTGAAACGAAGTGTGGATGAGCTTGAATTGGAGGAGATAAATAATCAGATCTACAAAAGGGTGAAGAATTCTCAACCTACCAAAGATGAGAAAGAGAAATTGAATCGCTTGCTGGAAGAGATAGAGTTATATAGAGTGTGAGAAGTTGGCATCTGGTTCCATTTATTTTTGTGATGATAGTAAATATCATCAAAGAGGGGATTGATGAAGCAAAGCTTCGCATCGCGACGTGCTTTATTCATGAACCTCACCCGTGTGTAATCCAGTAATAATTTGTACGTCTTACTAACGTTTATATTTCATGTTTAAACGAAGTCCATGAAGCTTGCCTATGTGTATTTCTAACACTATTAATTTGAGTCAATAAAATGGCCGCTGCTTTGAAATAAGTGTCTGCGCATGCGTCAGTCACATTCACGTGTCCTGATGTGTTTGCAGGTTTGGAGGGAAATAGTTGCGCATGCGTAATACATAGCTTTGCCAGTAACGTGGTACTGCTCGTGCCACTGCTCTTGTGTCCGTATACATGTAGCTAACATGTAGACTGCATAGTATATTTTTATAGTGATAAGTTGCAAGTACAAAACCAATGATGTGTTTTCATATCGTTATTTCTATGTATTAATTTGTTCTCGCTTACTTTTCATGTACCGCGGGGAATGGGGGTCTGACTGAGCCGAATGCCATCTTGGAGGTCCTCTCTGCGCATGACCATCCGTCTGGGGAAATGACAACCTTGGCTGGTGGAACTTAGCCAGCTGGCAGGGATGGGCAAGATGCTCCTGAGAAACCGACCTGCGAACCCAGCAGAACGGAGTCATGTGTCCCTATTTTGAAACAATGTAAATTGTCATTGTATTTCCCTGGACTTTCTCACGAGAACCCCAATCTCGCTAGGCGGTACCCAGAGATGTAAATTAGGTATCCAAATAGTGTGTTTTGATTGGTGTGTTACCCAAATCCTACCTTAGGACCAATCCAAATTGAGGGATTCTGACACTTTGCAACATTGGGGGGTGGTACACTGCCCCAAAACAGTATATCTACCCTGGGTTCACCTAGGGAAATTGTCCGACTTGTCTGGTTTAGCTGACCTGTCACTGACCCAACACACTCAATAGGTGACTGAAGATACAGAGAGCTGCGGAGCACTCTGTCCGAAATTGACCATAGACTAAGGTTTTACTAAACCTTAAAGTGCTGGCGGAGCACTTTGCTGGGAGTTCGCCGACCCAATCGGGGTCTTGATCGATAGCTGCAGAGAGGGTGGAGCGCAGGCGTTGCTTCCGAACTGCGGGTGCTGGTCCTGTCCTGAGGGTTTCCTGTCCTGTCCTGAGGTCCTGTCCTGATTCCTAATCTGAGGGTTTCCTGTCCTGTCCTGTCCTGGGTGTCCATTCTGCACCTGCTGTCCATTGAGGGGTATCCTTCCTTGAGGGTTTCCTGTCCTTAACTGACCCTTGGCCAGGGTTTGGTTTCCACACCAGTCTAGGTAAATATTGCTCTAAATTCTTTAAACTTGCACCTTTCTATTTTTCTGTCTTTTTGCTTTAATAAAGACACACCTTTGCATATGTTGATTTTTCCATGCTTTTGCCGCAACTATTGAAACGTAAAGTCATTTGCATAATTTCTTAACATGTTCCCATGGTACCCTTCCTGTTAGAAATCATATTTTGCATTGCAGTTTGTCATTTTCTGATATGGTCTAGAACCTCCTTACTTAAACTGTCTAAAGAACTTTTGCCCTAAATGCATAGCGTTTTCTGTTGCATCCCATATTAGCATTTCCATGATTACCCTGACTTTATTTCTCTATAGTTATGTACTTTTCGTTATATTGACTATTGATTGTCTTATTCTTGTAAATCTAATGCTTTCAGAGGACGAACTTTAGATAAACAATTTAAAACTTCCAGTTGTCCGTGGTCATTTTACAAAAGTATTGAATGTCATTTTGAGTTGTATTTTGCTGCCTTTCCTTTTACAGCTAGCTCCCTGATCCATTGTGGTCATAGGTACCCGTGTCGGTGGATGGTAAGTCGGGTACGCTGAGGAATAACAGTAGGGAATTCACACAAATTGGTAGCAGCCCGTGAAGTCACCCGGTCAATGTATATGGTGAATTGAAATATATGGGCCCGAAGCCGGAAGCGGCGAAATTATTGGTTGGGTGACCTCGCGCGCTCTATCATTATCATAGATGGCTTTGTTAGTCTGGGCAATTCAATGCTCTTTTTCCACTGGACTATCTTTCACACATCTTCCACCTTACAGGTAAGGGACTATTTGGTGGGAAGAACGTCCATTTATAATGCTTTGCACCCACCCGGCCATACATTACTCTCCAATGCGTCGCTCGATGTGTAATCTCACCACCTCCTAAATGAATCACAAGTCTGTTTGGGGTAAATTCCTGTGGATTCCGAATCTGGGACCACTCCTTGCAATTGGGAAAGCTTCTTCCCCGTGACTACAATTAGTGCAACAGGATTCTGGGAAGGACAAGTATGGGCTGCCAAACTTCCCTAAACTTGAGTCTTGCCTCTAAGCCAGTCGTAAATTAACTTGGGCAGGAAAATAATGGCAGACATATTTCCAGAGTTACCCTACAAACACACCCTTGACAATGAAGCTACTCATTTAGACAGCTTATGTATCAGTGCCGGATGAGGATGATTTAAGAGAAAAACACGGCCTTCAAATGCCCAGTATCATTAGTTATTACACCACAGGAGACTCTTCACAGAGCGCACCATTATTCTATGAATATGTGCACCTTTTTCAAACAGCAGTTGTGAAAGATATTGTGACATGCTTTTGAACAGAAGACTACACATTCAAAATGTGCCTGAGAGAGTGAAATTTGTCAACTACAGGAATATGTACATTAGAAGAGTTTGAATATTTAAGACAATGGATTAAACAAAGATTTTTTTTGTTTGCTCTATTACTATGAGCGTACAAATAATCTCACCCCAAAAAATAATCAAACAGATAAGAAATTGAGTACTCTGTTTCAAGAAATGTAAAGTACGGTCATACAATGACCTGTAAGCAGTAAAGAAACAAGTGATAGTGTTGGAGAGAATGGCTAGAATGCGATTGTCTTAGAAAATGGCAACCCGCTACATCAGCTCTTATGGTTGGTTGTTAAGAAGGTAAGGATGGCTGCAGCCATGTCCCATATTTCTACATCCCCAGCCTGAGACAGAGCCCCTAGTGCCCGACTGAACAAGCAGGCAATATGAGTCAATATGCATATGGTTGACCAAGTGAATTTCGCAACCCGGTGCTGCACAATTCGACAAAAAAGACTAACATTACTGCTAAAGCAATTATGTGACCAACTACAATTTTCACCACAACCACAATAATCCCTCTGTAATCTGGGACAAATGTAATGAATGTGTCAACAAACACCTCCAGATATGCTGTAACAAATAATATAAATCAAGAAGAACAGCCATAACAACGCGGGGATTACCCCGCACTGCCATTACAACGCAGGGATTACAACGAAAGTCGTTACAACGACTTTCGCTGGAGGGTGCTGTTGGATAGGGAATAGTTTAATTTTCTATCCAACACCTTCCCTACTGTCAACGTGGGCTGGAGTTCGAATAGAAAATTAAACTATTCCACTATCCAGCGCCCTCCAGCGAAAGTCGTTGTAACGACTTTCGTTGTAATCCCCGCGTTATTATGGCATGCGGGGTAAAAGCCCGCGTTGTACTGACATACAACCTAAATCAACACTAAATCAGAGAATTGTATTAAGTTCAAGGAGTCTTGCATCTTAACAGTGTTGTAGTAAAGAGCAAAGGCGGATACTATTTAAGATACACGTTTTGCACAACCAAGGCCCAGGATACCTCAACAGCCGCCTCAACTTCTACGCTCCCAAACGCCAGCTTCGATCGACCAGCCACGCCCTCGCCGCCGTCCCCCGCATCCGAAGAGCCACCACAGGAGGACGGTCCTTCTCCTACCTCGCCGCCAAGACATGGAACTCCCTCCCCACCCACCTCCGCCTGACCGAGGACCACCACGCCTTCAGGAAGCAACTCAAGACCTGGCTGTTCGAGCAGTAGCAGACCCCCTCCCCCAGCGCCTTGAGACCCTCCGGGTGAGTAGTGCGCTATATAAATGCGATGATTGATTGATTGATTACCCTGGATCGTCACCATACTACACCAATCGAGAAATAGGTGTGCAGTAATAAAGAGTTTAAACAAATATGGAACACAGACCAGATTTCTAGTCCTCCTTGCAGTAAATGCAATAAAAACTGAAATGCTCACTTTGTTCACTCAAGAGGCATTAAATGTCACATGTGATACTAAGCAAAGTACTCAGACAAAAAGAACCATGTATGTATGTATGTGTGATATATGTGATATTTGTAGAGTGCAACCCTAGTCGAAAAGAAAGCGTAATGCTGTACATTGTCACAGACGAGCACCAAAATAACAAGTTAAAGGAAGTTGACATCATACTGCGATACACATTTGAGACAGTCACTAAGTTGACTATGTTCTTTTTTTCACAGTGTTTTCTGCATCTTTATCTTAGTCCCTTGCCTCTGCAGGTAGGGATGCAGTCTCCAGGGGATCATGGCAGATGTTTATCACTGAAGGGGACAGTTTGTGGTACTTAAGACTCACTCGTGGGGTGCTGATGATGCCTCGAGGGGCCTGAGGTCATAAAGGAGCTTAGGGGGTCACAGGGACAAATGATAGTGTGGTCTTTTGGGGGCAAATATTCCAACCGAGTGTTTTAATCATCCTGCTCTCTTTCTGTGCTCTGCATAATTTCCAAAGCCACTGTAGGTCAAAGAGGTCTGGGTTCTAGTGGGTTAGCTGAAATTCTAAGACACAGAAGGGGGACTTTTTAGCTATAGCTAACACTCAAATATGTGCATATATCTCAGACACCGGACGACACCATCGAAAGGCGCGGACAATTCTGGAAACTGGACAGCTAGCCCACGCATACTACCTGCTTAACTTCGAATATGTAGCCAATTTTATTCTATTCATGCAATAAATGGATTTAACGTGTCTCTCGTCTTTAAAATCAGAACTGCGTCTTGGGTACAATTGTTGATGGACTGTACTTGTGTCCATCCTCGCTCACAACCAGTACAACAAAAGGAGCAGTATAATACACCCTCCTCGTGACTGCCTATTAAAGGCTCAACTAGCACCCCAGCCAGATACAAGTACACACAGTGTAAGGCAGGAAGAACAAGGAAAAGACACCTTAAACCAACACAAAAGCATCAAAAATCATAACCTTCAATTTGCCCCAAGTCTTTCACTTTATTTGTGTTCCCAACAATAACGCTTTAACATGCACCCTTCTCCCTCGAGACCAAAGCCAACTTAAAAGCATACATGCCAACATTTTAGGACAGGGACGTGGGAGATTTAAAATGAAAAATCGAGAGAACGAAAATTCCCCATTGACTTCTATTGCAGAAAATGCATATTCAGACGGGAGACAGCTAAAATAAAGCTATTTTTGGCTTGAAAAATCGGTATTCTCCCGCCTGAACCGGGTCTTTCGGCATGTATGCTTAAAAGGTACAAAGATTAGAATGCACAGTATTTACATGATTTGATCAATCTTCAGAACGTCTCTAAATAGCGTATACCGTGTAAACTATGGCACTTGAAATATGAAATTAAAATAAATATTAGGCACAAGAATATCATCTCTATCCACATTCTGCGTCGAAGCTTTCTCCGCAGTCCAGTCGGCGGCCCAAACAAAGAAATTTCATATTCCAGCAGCAGTGTCCGCCATCACAGGAAGTGACAGGCGGAGAAAAGCACAACAAACTACTACTCCCAGGCAGGCATCGGCCTACAACTCCCAGCATGCACAGCGTTTTCCGGCCTTAGTTTAACACCTTCGTCTCCCGCGTTCTACTGGCCCTCGCCAACTCACGACGGCAGAAAAAACACGTCCCAAGTATATTAAGAAAATAACAACGTATCCAGTCAAATTGACCGTCTCTTCTCTGTTTAAATTTAACAACAGTAATTCCTTTTACAGTGCAAACTCTACACACAAATAAACATACTTTGATTTGATGCTCACTAAAGTTTTCCCAACTGGAATTTATTGTGCCTAAATAACTTATTGTGACATACAGAAGTAAATAGCGTTTATTTTGGCACAGGGGTGGCGACAATTCAACAGGTGCTACGAAGGTTTTTTTGGTTAAAGGAAATTTGACTTTCGAGGAATAAAGAAAGTGATCCTTTCCTATTATTTTTATTTTCAGGGAAATAAAGGCAACTCTGTAACCCCATGGGCTCAATTTGTACAGAGGGCCACCTATTTCACCTGCTACAATTGTATATTTTCCCTATCACCGTATCAGTGGCAAACCAAGAAGCTATTCTAAACCTAAAATGTGGTAACCGTAATTCCTAATATGTACAATCACCACTTTCGGATTTTTACAAGATATATAACTTCCTAAAAGCATAAGTTATATTTTCGTGCGTTTAATTGGCCTAACAATGTAGTCTATCTTCCTAGAAAAATAAACAAATAGGAGCCCAAGCCCAGCAAAAAAAAGAACTTTTAAATTGGAAACAAAGCTGTCAAAAACAGCAGTGTTAGTGGAAATATTTCTCTAATTTTTGGATCCCATATTTTCAGTTTTATTCGTCTCTTGGTTCTAGAGAGCTGGAGTTAAAACAATTCTGTTATGCATAGTCATATATAATGTCTACGTATGTTTAGTTCAGATTGTGTTTGTTTTCCATGTACTGAGGTAACAGGCCTGCAAGAGCTTCATTTATATTAACTTTGCTAGGGTTTGGTTGTTTTTAATTATTGTGATACGCATCACATATTATTAAATAGGGTTGCAGGCAAGGTGCGAGCACATGCATCTGTGCATCCCATTTTATTCTAGTGAATATCTTCACAACATAACTTAGTACTTCCAAAGAGAGACTCCCCATAGATACCACACTGATTAGGAAATATTATGCTATCACGTGCAATGCCTACCATAATATCTGTCTGTATGCTGTCCTTGCTGTTGCTTTTATTGCAGTTAATTCATAATAACCTCCAGTGGAAAAATGCATGTTAAAAAACCCGGGAGACAATATAAAAACATAAACAATAAAATAAACAGTACATCAGCCTTCAGTCAGAGATATAACAATCTGAGTACGATTTAATCTTCATTCACAAAAAAAAGCAAACCGGCAGAATAGGTGTTTTGCATACTTATGGAATGGGACTTGCCATATTTCATTTTTCTTTCTTGCATGCAAGAGTCTCGACGGTTCTTTTCTCCTAATATGCCACAGCAAAAAGTGAGTCGACCCTTCTAGAGATAATAATTCTATTTATAGATACAGTTGTCCATGTGCCTCGCAGACCGTCTCCCAATATTCCACTGTTTTCATTTTTCATTCTCTTTACAGTAGAAGATATACTGTCTCAAATATTCTGACATTACCAACAAATAAAGTACAACCTTTCCCGATGACTGCAATGAATAAAAAAATACAGCCTTTTAATTTTTAGGCATTGTTGGAAATAGATTGTGATATTTTCAGCTTTAAAGGACAACAACATAACAATGCGGCCTGCAAAATAGAAAATCGTTTTCTCCTGAAAATGTAGTGATTTTCCATTCCTATGTTTTATTTCTCTGAAGTGCTGTCATCATTTTAAAGCTAAACTCCATTTGGAATGACAACACAACACATCTATTCCTCCACAACCACGTTTTAAACTTGTTTAAACATGTCTCATCCTTAAAGTTTTCTAGAACAATTTAATTCAGCACGATTAAAATGCACAAAGCTAATTGTCTCTTCATATACCCTTTCCGTCTGCAATGCCACCCTGACACATATTTTCTTTAAACTGGTTCTTCGCCAGTCTATCACAAACGAACGCATAATATATTTGTACTCTTCAGTCAGTTCTAACATATTACAATATATACGACATTGATGGTTTTGTTCACAAATTGTGCCCATAGTATGGTATCTAATATGATTGATGTGTACATTATTTACAATGACAGGCCTTCATATCTATAACATGAGACACACCCTATGTGCTGGGAACATAGACATGGCATATATTCGAACAGCGTTTAAAAACTCAGGGACAGGTGAACAATTAAATACATTCAAATAGATATCACTTTAATCTCACTTTTCAGAGTCACTTACAGATTCCTTCTTATATATCAAGCAGTAGCAGGGCCATACATTAATACTGGCCCATAAAGGAAAACAGCTCTGCAAACAGACATCTAATTTAATGCAGGACCGGGAAATCTCCATGTGACATGCACTTGATAGTTGAGAGGTTTAACTATGTTATTAGTAAAAATCTAAATTGCCACTTACAAAGAAGACACTTGAAAACAATTTCCAATATTCAGACTAAAGTACTTTCCTTATTTTAACCTATAATCAAAGGAAAGGCGCAGGAATACAGGGTGATCTGCGTCAGACCAAGTATGGGAAGAGACAGGGGGGCAGTCTTTTACAAATGTGGGTTGTGGTTTTGTTAACGCTGGTTGGGACATAATGTCACTATATGAGTCCATACCTCCAAAAGCTGCAGGGTTGGACGTCTTGCTCTTCTTTATGGCTCAAAATCATTCATCTTCCATGGGTGCTTGGATTCTGAAAAAGATATATTCAGATTTTATATATCTGTATACATTTTATTATATTACTAACAGCAATGAATCAGTTTTCATGGAGCGCTGCTGCTCCTGCATCAGAGTTCCCAAGCTGATGGCTGATAGTATATTATATGAAAATGCACACACCTGTGTGCAGGTATGTAAACAGACAGATAGATAGATGCATAGATAGACTGGTGTGTAGAGTGTAATAGGCCCCTTCTCTCCATTGTTGACTGTGGGAGGGGATATGACTCATGAGAGGTGAACCCTGGGGTGGATCACCATATACCGTTCTGGGCACCTGCACATATAGTATAAGCCATGAGGCTTATTCATGCGTTTTTCGTTTTAAACAAAGTTATTTACCTAATACCAGTGCAGTGTGCGCTGTGAGGTCAAATCTAATTGAAGAGGCCTCGTGACTTAGCGGAATTACTTCCTTGCGTAAAGTCCTTGTAACCTGCAATCTGCGAAGCAGTAAATAGTATTTTTCAATTCTTGTTTCCAGTGAACTCTTGTAATAAAGACGTGTTTGCATGCTTTAAATAACGTTTTATTGGACCAGATTTATTTTCACTGTATTGATATCTATCTATCTATCTATCTATCTATCTATCTATCTATCTATCTATCTATCTATCTATCTATCTACCTACCTACCTACCCACCTACCTATCTGTCTATCTATCTATCTATGGTTCCAACAGAACTCTGGTGACATCGCACTAAGGCAAAGGCAGTTTTTTTTGTGGTGGGGGGAGATATCACCACGACACTCATTCACGCACTCCCATATAAACACGCACACAAAAATAAATATATATATATATATATATATATACATATATATATATATATATTTATATTTATATATATATATATATATATACATATGTGTATAGAGAGAGAGAGAGCGATGCATATGTTTGTTAATGTCAATAATAAATACAAACTACTCATGAAAAACAGAAAGGGAAAGAGACAAAGAAAGTCAGAGACAAGTAATGCATACATATTTTTATATTTCCAAAACATACTTCAGTTCATTCTCTGGTCACATTACCACAATCCGAAGTCAAAATTAACTCGACTAAATGTGCACAATTAATATTTCACTGCATGTACAGTGATTTTGTTTTATCTCTCGCCGGGTGCCACTGGGACAAACCACGAATCTTGCAGGGCGGTGTATTTAAGGCCTGCGCCTGAGGGTCCCCTCTGCTATTGAACAACCCCACTGGGAATGCAGGGGGTTTTTGCATGTGGATATTAAGGCTGTGTGTGTTTGTGTGTGTGTGTGATAGTCGACGTTGCTCCTCTGCACTGCTTCAGTTTGAAACACACCAGTCATGGCTGTGTGCTCTAGTGATGGACTGGCCATGTGGTCTCAGATGCCCCGCGTCTTGCATAGCTGCCAAGAGGCCCCACGTCATGGGTGGCAACTTCAGCAAGACCTGGCTTGTGCTAAGCTATCAAGCGGCCCTAAGTCGTGGGTGACACCTTCAGCAAGTGAGACCCTACGTCATAGGTGGCACCTTCAGCAAGTGCGACCCTACGTCATAGGTGGCACCTTCAGCAAGTGCGACCCTACGTCATAGGTGGCACCTTCAGCAAGTGCGACCCTACGTCATAGGTGGCACCTTCAGCAAGTGCGGCCCTAAGTCGTGGGTGACACCTTCAGCATGTGCGACCCTACGTCATAGGTGGCACCTTCAGCAGGTGCGACCCTACGTCATAGGTGGCACCTTCAGCAAGTGCGGCCCTACGTCATGGTTGGCCCCTTCAGCAAGTGCAGCCCTGCCGTACATCATGAGTTGCACCTTCAGAAAGTCCTGGCTTGTGCAAAGCTGCCAAGCGGCCCTACGTCATGGGTTTGTACCCTTAGCAGCTCTACGTCATGGGCGGCTCCTTCCGCAAGACCTGGTTTGGGCCGCTCTGCCACACGGTTCTACGTCATAGATAACACATTCGGCAAGCACTGGCTTGTGCAAAGCTATCAAGCGGCCCTACGCCATGGGTGACACCTTCAGCACGTCGTGTCCTACGTCATGGGCGCCCCTTCTAGCACGTCCTGTTGGTGGCAAGCCTGCTGCAACCACAGAGCTGTGGCCTAAACAGACATTCCAGGGCCTCTCCCACCGCCCTTAAGAGCAGCCGGCACCGCTCCGGTCTGCCGGGTCACTTCTGGGCAGAGAAGAGCTGGTCAGTGGGTGAAACACATAGCCCAAATTGAATCCTTTGAAGTGAACGCACTGGACCTGTGTGTTCATTGACTGGCATGGGTACAAGGGTAGGATAATTAACTAACCTTACTGGGACATATGGCCATCCCTGGCCTTGACTTTAGGTTAGTTTACGAGCCTGTTTGTCCAGTGACTCACCTCACCTTTCTTATTACTAGCTGAATTATATGTGAGTGACCGGATTTGCGTTGCCTCTAGGCTAATTGAAAAGAGTGAGTAGTCTGTTTGTTAATGCACCAGGCGGCAGTGAGTTTAACCAGCTATTCTATATGTTAATCCGCTGGGTATAACCGATGGATCTATATGTCCATTGACTGTCCTGTCCGCCTGATTAATTGACTTGTCACTATGTTAGTATAACTGACCCATCCTTTAGATTAATAAGTGAGTCTATATGTTCATTGACTGGCTTGTCCTTTAGGTTAATTGAGTGAAGTATATGTTGTCCTTTAGGCTAAATCGCTGCTTAATGTATTCATTGACTTGTCTGGCCTTCACAGTAATTAACTGACCCATATGTTGTTCGACTGGTTTGGTATTTTGGTTAAGAGAACCCCCATACATTCATCAACCGACCAGGAGTTTTTGGATTAATTGAAATATCTGTTTGCTAATTGACTGACTAGGCCTTTCAGTTAACCAACTAGTCTATATGTTAGGCGACTGGCCTCGCCTTTAGGTTAAATGACTGACATCTATGATAATTCTTTGGCATTCCTATTTGTTTAACTGACTGCAGCATATGTTAATCAGCTGGCCTAGTCTGTTGCTTAATTACATGGCCTACGTGTTAATCGATTAGCCTATAGGTTGATTAATTAGCCAAGCGTATAAGGTAATTGATTGGCCTATATTTTTATTGACTGGCCCAGTTTTTAGATTAATCGACCCATATGGACTGTAAGTTAATGACTGGCCTATTGGTTGGCAAATTCGCTTGTCGGTTCATATGGTCTATTGATTACTTTGATGCACTGGATCTCAACTAGTTGCCCTCTTGGATCCTATATTGTTTCTAGGCTGATAGGCTGGGGTATAGGTTCCTTTACAGGTTTATAGGTTGGACATTGCCTCTAAGCCAGTTGATTGGTTTTGTGGAGTTTCTACTGGCCTGCAAGGTCATTGGCAAGGTCATCTGTTAATGGGCTGGTTTATAGGGTAATCAACGGTTCGACAACAGATGTAGGACTTCTCAAGGCAGAGGCCTCTGAGAGGTCGAAAGGGCTGGGGTGCAATCAGTTGACTGGCCTGTATGGACACCTGACAGGCTCCCGAGGCCAGTTAACCTCTTTTCATAGGCCATGCTAAAGCCCTATTTCTGCGCCAGCCTTTACGTGCTTTTTACGTGCTCCTAACCCCTCCACCCCCCCTCACCCCAACCCCCAGTCAGCCTCAGTAGCTCATCCTTCCCAGCACACGCGCCCTAGATTCCGCCCGGGAGCGGGACAGAGAGTTCCTTTCTTCTGTTCCACTTTAGATTTGGGTCCATCCAGTTAAAGCCAGACACCCTGCCCCACATTATCTCACTTCTTTAACGTCTATTCCTCTGCTGAGCTTTTCTTTGGATTTATTATAATCTTTTTATAACATACATCTTTTGATTGTGTTATAAAACGTGCCACTAAATACATTATTTATAGTCTACTCCCCTACGATTCGTCTGCATTGGTGTTTTACTAATAGCCACTGCCCTATTTGTTTGAGCACCAACGTCTGTTCTGCTGTCACCATTTCACTGCTACTTACTATATTAACATCGGAAAGATGAAAGGCTGGATCGGCCTGACTGAGATGAACACTTATGATTAGTGCTCCTGGTTTTATGACATTTATTTTTTTATGATATTAATTTTTTTATGATATTTATTTTTTATGATATTTATATTTTTGTCAACTTGTTCTGTATTTATCCATATTTATTATGGGTTTACTAAAAAATAAAGCTGAAACTGGTATATTTCTACACTTATTTAACCGATAAATATGCAGTCATGCTTGAATGCCTGCTAGGTTTCAGTGATATGAACATGCACAGATGATGAATCAATGCACTTGTATGAAAATGTGCACATTTCAGTTTCAGCCTTGTGCATGTTTACTACTGTTTAGGCCTCTTCACTAAAATTCCGTTTTTTAACCCCCTTACCTATCAATCCACACAGTTATTGACATGGCAGTGATGGCAAAGTGTATTTAGAATCACTCAAAAAGCACCCACTTATCGTTTTTATCCAGATTTAAAAATAAATACAGATAAGAAAATAAATGGTTTCTGTCTGTATTTATCTGTAAAAACCAGTAAAAACGGAAAACAGGGAGCCTTACTTATGATCTAAAGCAGATGCATTAACCCACTGAGCTGTATCGCTGACTAATAGTAATTGTGGATGTTAGCCTTACGCAGACGCCTTATTTTACATACATATACATGTAGGCCGGTATCACAGAGTGGGTGAAACTGGCCATGGGCTGTTTGTAACCTTTCTGCCTTTTTGCAATGTTATCTTTGTACTAATAGGTTGCATCCCAAAATGTCTGTTTTGAGAGGGTCATAAAACGAGCTGCCCAATGAATATGAATTAAACAGGTCGCTATTTGTGACCCCCCTTCCCTCCTACCGGTTGGCTGTAACCATCCTGCAAGGGCAAGCAGGCCTCCACCTCTGCACTCATGTTCCCAAGTAGGAAACTTTAGTTAAATCAGCTGGTGGCCCTTTAAGGGAGTGGCTCTGCTTAAAAAAACCAATCCATACTGGGAAGACACTGAGAGGAGTATGGAATTGACCCACTCCCTGACAAGCCTCCCCACCATGTACTGACATATTGCTGCAGGGGACAGCGGTCCCACTGGGGCAGCATCCCTCAGAAAAAATCTGAATCCAGCCCAAAGTGTGTATTGGTATTTGATCAATGGTTTGCAACTCCCATCTGGGAGCACAGGACATTAATACGTCATCACTTACAATTGTATCTCGGAATGAATTGTAGAAGCCATTTTGTCAGCTGGAAATACTTTTTGACTCACAAAATGGACGCTGTACACAGACAGGTATTTTGTAATAACAAACTCTGGGATTTTCTAACTTGAAGCACTCTAGATTTTCGAGTTGATTCTTCTGTTGCAAAAGGGAAACTACAAGTCCCAGAATGCAATGGGCGCCTAGATAAAAACCCAGCACTGAGTGAAGGTACACCAAATATTATGAACCATTGAGCAGTTATGAAAGTGGCCCATGTCCTGATTAACACCTTCTGCCAGTTTTTACTTCACAACCTTAATCTGCTCCCTGAAGCCTGTAGGCACACACTCAGGGCCTGCGGATCCATAAGGCAAAGCAAGGCAGCTGCCTTAAGGCATTACCAGTTGAGGCATGAGTTGCCCATATTGCATCTGGAATCTGTAATAGTCATTTTGCTGATTTTGACAAAATTGTCTTCTGGTATAGTTGGCCAAATATCCAGGGGCCGAAATTCCTTTCAGCTTGGAATGGGGAAGAGTCAAGGGTCCCCCTTCAACGCTCATTGGCTACAAAGCAAAGACTGGCTTAAAGTGGTTCTAAATCTTAAAGTAAGGGGGCAATTTACTGCTGCTAATGGGGGAATCCATTGATGTCAGGGGGTGCTGCCGTTTAAGGAGGCAGCGGGAGTAGGGTCACTGGACGAATTCCCATTTAAGCCTACGGAGTCATTTGGCGCGCCAATTAGAGTGCCCCCAGGGGTACTTTCACTTTCAAATGTATACCCCGTGGAATAGAGAGACCCGCTTCAACCAATGGAAGTGCTGGTGACATAGTTGTCAACTGGCTCGATGTGATGCAGTGGACTCTCTCTGAGTCAGTCCTTGCCTTTCAGTCAACAACGCTGAGCCTGCTGGGACTTGTAGTTTCATGTTTCCCATTTTCAGTACATACCACAGGGCCAAGCATGTATGTTTATGGTATTTCTATAGTGCAGAGCTAGCCAAAACGAAGAGGAGCTCTGTGCATGGTCAAAGACAAGCTTAAAGTCAACCAGTAATTGGAAAGGAAGTGGAGTTAATGCAGTGTGATGTAGTGTTCCTTAAACAGGCGAGTATTAAATTATTTGTTAAATTGGAGCAGCATTGGGGCGGTCCTGATGGATACAGGGATGTTTTTCCAGATCGTTGGTGCATATATGGAAAAGGCCTGTTGTCTTGTTGTCTTGTTTTTTTTCTTCTCTTTTTTACACTTTAGTACTCTTTTTTACACATGATTGATTACTTGTGTTGGTTGAAAACCCAGGGCGGGCTGACAGCCACTCTTGTGACATAGACCTAGCTAAAAGCTGTGAGAATAGTTTTGGATTGATACATGGAATTGGCTGCTCTCGTCAATGCAGCCTCTAAGCGCTATTTAGGATTGCGAGTACCTCCTTGTTAACTAGGTAGCATGTTTCCACTCCAAAGCTTTCTTTTTACAAATCATTCTTATAAAGTTTGTACGTCCAGTTGTTAACTTGAAGGTAACAGCACTCACAATGCAGTGGTTTTCTGAATGAACGTACAGGACTGTAAAAGTTATCTTAAAGCCGCTCATTAACAGATGACTTCAGGCAAAGCATCTCACCGAGTAGAACTCAAATAAATACAAATCTGTACATTCTTTATTCAGCGGGCATCTCGATATGACGTGGCAGGTATGTAAACGTACAGAAATATTAAAAATATTAGAGACTAGAAAATACAGGCATTTCAAACATTCCCTTAAGGCTTGCTTGTCTGAGGCCTCTTTCAACCACAGATTGGCTAGAACATTTTTACCCCCTTCATTTTCTAAAAGAGAATTACACTAACCTCCCCATACATTATATTTTAATTCCATTAGTCTAAAATCTATGAGTAAGTGATAGAACTGAAAGGTAAAGGTAAAGTCCCCATAATGATCTCTCTGTCCTATTATTGCTTTTATTAGTTACCATTCGGATTATCTTGTAAATAATTGATATGTTTAGTCTACGTTATCGTCAATACTTTTTTGTTCATTATTGATATATCACTTTTGATGTAAACAGTTGCTCTTTTATCCTTTTCCTTCTTCCCTCTTTCTTCCCTTCTCTTTTCAAAAGCTGTTTTCATATGTAGTACTACCAGTGGCGGCTTCTCGAGTGAGTGCTGCGGGGCGGTGAGGTGGGGCAGGTGGGCCAGGAGGGGCAGGATGGGGGTTAGAAAACTCCGTCATACGCCCGAACTGACTTAAGTACATCAATAAAACGAATTACATTGCGCTCGCTGCAACCTAATCACCGGTGCAGCGTGCTCAATGTAATTCGTTTTATTTATTTATTTATGTACTTAACTTGGTTCGCCCGTATGCCAGAGTTTACTACCCCCCGCCCTGCCACTCCCACCGCCCGCAGCCCTCCCTCGAGGAGCCGCCACTGAGTACTACACTGCAATGTCCCAGTAATATTTGTGAGGCCAGATATTTTAGAATTATTTTAACTACTATATATCTTCATATATTTTATTCTACTGGAATTTTTATTTTTATTTTAAATGAAGTTTTTAAAATAAAATTTTAATGAATTTTAGTAAATTCAATAAAACTTTAAAACTTAAAAAAGGCAAAAAAATACTGACATACAAAGTGAATGCCTGTAGTATCTATCCCCAGGAGCTATCCACACTCTGGCGCTCTTGACTGGACTCCTGCAGCAGGGGCGTAACACAGGGCCCCAGCAGCCCCTGCGGTGCGGGGGGGGGGGCCCAAGCTCCAGGAGGCTCCATCAGCACAGCACTCGGGCTGCAGAGCTCCTGATTGAGCCTGGAGGGGGCCCCTCCACATCACTTGCGGGGAGGCTCCCTCGAGTTGCGTTACGCCTGTGTCCTGCAGTGGCCACTTCCTGCAAAGTATGAGTACAATAGTGACTGAACTCATGCAGTGACCACTTCCCACAGAGTATGAGTTACAGTAGTGATCGGACTCCTGCAGTGACCACTTCCTGTAGAGTATGAGCACAGTAGTGACTGAACTCCGGCAGTGACCACTTCCTGTAGAGTCTGAGCACAGTAGTGACTGGACTCCTGCAGTGACCACTTCCCACAGAGTATGAGTTACAGTAGTGACTGGACTCCTGCAGTGACTGCTTCCTGCAGAGTATGAGTTACAGTAGGGACCGGATTCCTGCAGTGACCACTTTCTACAGAGTAAGCGTACAGAAGTGACTGGACTCCGGCAGTGACCGCTTCCCACAGAGTATGAGTACAGTGGTAATCGGACTCCTGCAGTGACCCCTTCATGCAGAGTATGAGTTATAGTAGTGACTGGACTCCTGTAGGGACCACTTCCTGCAGAGAATGAGTACAGTAGTGACTGGACTCCGGCAGTGACCACTTCCTGTAGAGTATGAGTTACAGTAATGACTGGACTCCTGCAGTGAGCCCTTCCTGCAGAGTATGAGTTACAGTAATGACTGGACTCCTGCAGTGACCACTTCCTGCAGAGTATGAGCACAGTAGTGACTGGATTCCTGCAGGGACCACTTCCTGCAGAGTATGTCTACAGTAGTGACTGATCTCCGGCAGTGACCACTTCCTGTAGAGTCTGAGTACAGTAGTAATCGGACTCCTGCAGTGACCCCTTCCTGCAGAGTATGAGCACAGTAGTGACTGGATTCCTGCAGTGACCACTTTCTACAGAGTAAGCGTACAGAAGTGACTGAACTCCGGCAGTGACCACTTCCTGCAGAGAATGAGCACAGTAGTGACTGGACTCCTGCAGTGGCCACTTCCTGCAGAGTATGAGCACAGTAGTGACTGGACTCCTGCAGTGGCCACTTCCTGCAGAGTATGAGTACAGTAGTGACTGGACTCCGGCAGTGACCACTTCCTGTAGAGTCTGAGCACAGTAGTGACTGGACTCCTGCAGTGGCCACTTCCTGCAGAGTATGAGTACAGTAGTGACTGGACTCCGGCAGTGACCACTTCCTGTAGAGTATGAGTTATAGTAGTGACTGGACTTCTGTAGTGACCACTTCCTGCAGAGAATGAGTACAGTAGTGACTGGACTCCGGCAGTGACCACTTCCTGTAGAGTCTGAGCACAGTAGTGACTGGACTCCTGCAGTGACCACTTCCTGCAGAGTATGAGTTATAGTAGTGACTGGACGCCTGCAGTGACCACTTCCTGCAGAGAATGAGTACAGTAGTGACTGGACTCCTGCAGGGACCACTTCCTGCAGAGAATGAGTACAGTAGTGACTGGACTCCGGCAGTGACCACTTCCCACAGAGTCTGAGCACAGTAGTGACTGAACTCCGGCAGTGACCACTTCCTGTAGAGTCTGAGCACAGTAGTGACTGGACTCCTGCAGTGACCACTTCCTGCAGAGTATGAGTTATAGTAGTGACTGGACTCCTGCAGAGACCACTTCCTGCAGAGTATGAGCACAGTAGTGACTGAACTCCGGCAGTGACCACTTCCTGTAGAGTCTGAGTACAGTAGTGACTGGACTCCGGCAGTGACCACTTCCCAAAGAGTCTGAGCACAGTAGTGACTGAACTCCGGCAGTGACCCCTTCCTGCAGAGTATGTGTACAGTAGTGACTGGACTCCTGCAGGGACCACTTCCTGCAGAGTATGTGTACAGTAGTGACCGGATTCCTGCAGTGACCACTTTCTACAGAGTGAGCGTACAGAAGCGACTGAACTCCGGCAGTGACCACTTCCTGTAGAGTCTGAGTACAGTAGTGACTGGACTCCTGCAGTGACCACTTCCTGCAGAGTATGAGTTATAGTAGTGACTGGACTCCTGCAGTGACCACTTCCTGCAGAGTATGAGCACAGTAGTGACTGAACTCCGGCAGTGACCACTTCCTGTAGAGTCTGAGTACAGTAGTGACTGGACTCCGGCAGTGACCACTTCCCAAAGAGTCTGAGCACAGTAGTGACTGAACTCCGGCAGTGACCCCTTCCTGCAGAGTATGTGTACAGTAGTGACTGGACTCCTGCAGGGACCACTTCCTGCAGAGAATGAGTACAGTAGTGACTGGACTCCGGCAGTGACCACTTCCCACAGAGTCTGAGCACAGTAGTGACTGAACTCCGGCAGTGACCACTTCCTGTAGAGTCTGAGCACAGTAGTGACTGGACTCCTGCAGTGACCACTTCCTGCAGAGTATGAGTTATAGTAGTGACTGGACTCCTGCAGAGACCACTTCCTGCAGAGTATGAGCACAGTAGTGACTGAACTCCGGCAGTGACCACTTCCTGTAGAGTCTGAGTACAGTAGTGACTGGACTCCGGCAGTGACCACTTCCCAAAGAGTCTGAGCACAGTAGTGACTGAACTCCGGCAGTGACCCCTTCCTGCAGAGTATGTGTACAGTAGTGACTGGACTCCTGCAGGGACCACTTCCTGCAGAGTATGTGTACAGTAGTGACCGGATTCCTGCAGTGACCACTTTCTACAGAGTGAGCGTACAGAAGCGACTGAACTCCGGCAGTGACCACTTCCTGTAGAGTCTGAGTACAGTAGTGACTGGACTCCTGCAGTGACCACTTCCTGCAGAGTATGAGTTATAGTAGTGACTGGACTCCTGCAGTGACCACTTCCTGCAGAGTATGAGCACAGTAGTGACTGAACTCCGGCAGTGACCACTTCCTGTAGAGTCTGAGTACAGTAGTGACTGGACTCCGGCAGTGACCACTTCCCAAAGAGTCTGAGCACAGTAGTGACTGAACTCCGGCAGTGACCCCTTCCTGCAGAGTATGTGTACAGTAGTGACTGGACTCCTGCAGGGACCACTTCCTGCAGAGTATGTGTACAGTAGTGACCGGATTCCTGCAGTGACCACTTTCTACAGAGTGAGCGTACAGAAGCGACTGAACTCCGGCAGTGACCACTTCCTGTAGAGTCTGAGTACAGTAGTGACTGGACTCCTGCAGTGACCACTTCCTGCAGAGTATGAGTTACAGTAGTGACCAGATTCCTGCAGGGACCACTTCCTGCAGAGTATGAGTTACAGTAGTGACTGGATTCCTGCAGGGACCACTTCCTGCAGAGTCTGAGCACAGTAGTGACTGGACTCCTGCAGTGGCCACTTCCTGCAGAGTATGAGTTACAGTAATGACTGGACTCCTGCAGTGACCACTTCCTGCAGAGTATGAGCACAGTAGTGACTGGATTCCTGCAGGGACCACTTCCTGCAGAGTATGAGCACAGTAGTGACTGAACTCCGGCAGTGACCACTTCCTGCAGAGTATGAGCACAGTAGTGACTGGATTTCGGCAGGGACCACTTCCTGCAGAGTATGAGCACAGTAGTGACTGAACTCCGGCAGTGACCACTTCCTGTAGAGTCTGAGTACAGTAGTGACTGGTCTCCGGCAGTGACCACTTCCTGTAGAGTCTGAGCACAGTAGTGACTGGACTCCGGCAGTGACCACTTCCTGCAGAGTATGAGTTACAGTAGTGACTGGACTCCGGCAGTGACCACTTCCTGTAGAGTCTGAGCACAGTAGTGACTGGACTCCTGCAGTGGCCACTTCCTGCAGAGTATGAGTACAGTAGTGACTGGACTCCGGCAGTGACCACTTCCTGTAGACTGGATTCCTGCAGGGACCACTTCCTGTAGAGTCTGAGCACAGTAGTGACTGGACTCCGGCAGTGACCACTTCCTGCAGAGTATGAGTTACAGTAGTGACTGGACTCCGGCAGTGACCACTTCCTGCAGAGTATGAGCACAGTAGTGACTGGACTCCGGCAGTGACCACTTCCTGCAGATGATGAGCACAGTAGTGACTGGACTCCGGCAGTGACCACTTCCTGCAGAGTATGAGTTACAGTAGTGACTGATCTCCGGCAGTGACCTCTTCCTGCAGAATATGAGTTACAGTAGTGACTGGACTCCGGCAGTGACCACTTCCTATAGAGTCTGAGCACAGTATTGACTGGACTCCGGCAGTGACCACTTCCTGTAGAGTCTGAGCACAGTAGTGACCGGACTCCTGCAGGGACCACTTCCTGCAGAGCCTGAGCACAGTAGTGACTGGACTCCTGCAGCGACCGCTTCCCACAGAGTATGAGTACAGTAATGACTGGACTCCTGCAGTGACCACTTCCTGTAGAGTCTGAGTACAGTAGTGACTGGACCCCGGCAGTGACCACTTCCTGTAGAGTCTGAGCACAGTACTGACTGGACTCCTGCAATGACCAATTCCCGCAGAGTATGAGCTACAGTAGTGACTGGACTCCTACAGTGACCCTTTCCTGCATCGACAATACGCTGCAGTGACCACACAGTGACTACCTCAGTGCCCACCTTTCATCAGTGACTATGCTTCTGCATGTACTCTGCATCTACCCACAGTGCCTCTTCTGCACAACAACATTGAAACACTAGTCGTGGACGCCATGCATGTCTCTTCTCAGCAGTCCCTCAAAGGGGCCTCGCGGGAATGAAACTCACCTTCCTGGAAGAGAGCTGCAGGAGAGAGCTCACAACAAACGGATGTGATCACACCTTGGCTTCCGTGTAGTGCCGACTGCCACGGTTAGGCAGCTTCAAAGCACTGTGAAAGTATAGCCATCCATCAAAACAGTATTGAGTTTAGCTATGTCTGAGGGATGAAAGGGTTGAGCCACTTCTGCAGGATGCCTGGCAGGTGGCACCCAGAGCTCCGCGGCTGGTGCACAACCCGTTAAACTATCTTAGGCAGGCGGTCATGACAAGCCATTCTCCTGTCTCCTGGCGGTTTCCAGCTCCATTGGTTCAGCTGGAACCTTAGTCTCCCTCCCCGACATTGAACCAGTCTTTGGACTCCATCCTTCCCTCCCTCCTCGGTCACTGCACTCTCCTCCCCCCTCTGCCTTCTTGCTCCTTCCCTCGCTCATTCCTGTGTCTCCCCTCCCTTCACTCGTTCTTTTCTTCCTCCTCTGACTCTCATACTCATGCATTTCTTCCATATACTCTACCTTCACTTCTCTCTGCACTACTTATTCTCTATGGCCCTCTGTCTCTACTCTCTACTTTTCTTTCCTACTGGCCACCCTCTTTCTCCCTCCCTCACCTCTCCAGCCTCCCTTCATCTCTCTCTTTTTGCCTCATCCTTGGAGCCCCTACTCTCACCTGCATTCGCTTTACTTTCTCCTCTCCATTTCTCACTCATCCTCCCACCTAAAGTATTTTCTCCAGATCCACGTCCTCTTTTTCTCTCTCCCGCCATAACCTTTTTCTCTCGCCTTTTATTAGCTTTATTTCTCTTTTCCTTACTCCCAGCTCATTTTTTCTTATTCTCTCCCAGTCCATATTTTCAATCGCATTTTCTCTGATCCTGTCTCTGACCTTCAGTTCAATATTATTCTTATCTCCGACATATTGTTTTTCCTTTCACTGTCCCAGCTATCCTTTCTTCCTCTCTCATTTAGTTTTAGTCTTTCTTTTTTGCTTTTTCTCACTTTTCTCCTTCAAAGCTCATTCCTGCTTGTATCTCGTCACCCTCTCATTTTTCCCACTCCTCAATTTCTTTCTCCCTTCCTGCCTTTTCTTTTTTTGCGCCTTCTCCTCCCCTCATTGGTCCACGGTGGTTTGGTTCCAAGTTCGCCACCTCGCTTTTTTTCTATCCTACTCACATCCGTTTTCCTATTCTTTTAATTCTTCACCAGCAAATCTTCTGCCACCTCTCATTTGTTCTTTTTTTCTTTTCGTCCTACCCTTTCTCTAGTTGCTTCTCCACTACTTTCCTAGTACCCCCTTACCTCTCTCCACCATATTTTCCTTTATTGCATTCCTCGTTTATTCTCTCTGTCACCTTTCTACCTCTCCCACCCTCACTTATCTCTGTCACCCATTGCCCTTTTTATCCTCACTTTCATTTTTCTCCTTTTTTTCCTCTTTTTCTCAAGTGTCCCACTCTTGTATTTTATTTATCCTACTTTTCCAACTCCTCTACCACTTTCCTACCTTTGGTCTCTCACCCGTCTCACCCTTTTCTACCTCCTTCCTTTCTTTCTAGCATCCCATCTACTCTTTCACCCTCCTTTCTACCTCCTCCCTCTACGTTTTCCCTCTATTCCTGCCTCCTTCTTCCCTCTGTTCCCTCTCTTCCCCTCTACTCTTTTTCTCCTCCCTCTACAACCTTCACTCCTTTCTGTCTTCTCCTTTTTTCTCTACCTTTCTTCTCCATCGCTGCCTTTCATTTCCTTTCTATTATATTTGAGTTCCTAAAATGAACTATACATGCAGAAGCAGGCACTACACACAAACAATACATATGAATATCAGGATTTTTCAATTGCTCGACTCTCCTCTATATGTTATGTTATGTTATTTTAATTTATATAGCGCTCAGATGCTACCTTTGGCTCCTTATTTTCAGTTCTCATCTTTGCAAGATCTATTTCCTCCATGAAACACCTGCCACACCTTACAACACACAGCTCAGACATATATATACACATATATAGGGGTTTATGAACAGCACATTTCAGCCATTGGCTACCACAGTTCAGCTGTCTTTAGGCATTAGCTAACAGGGCTTATTAGTGGGCATTCCCCCTAAATAAAAACTCAAACAATTTGCTTGCGCAAAATTAAGTGGTTAAAATATCATGACTATGAAAATATAATTGAGAAAACTATCAAAGGTTAGTATATATTTTAAAATATAAATTGCTATAAATACTTTTTTATGGTGTTTTATTGTATTGTAATACAGTTTTATTGAATTATTTATGTTTATGTTATTGTGAAATCCAATTGTAATTATTTAAAAAAATAACTTTTTTTATGAAACAGTCGTCAGTACACCTTTACAATAATACAGAGTCAGGGTGACATTGGGTGGCTGTGAACAGAGGGAAATTACATATCATATACAGTCGCGTCGTACATATCGTTTTCTAGTCCCACTTGTACTTGTAGCCCTATCTTTACATTGTTAATTTCTGTATTTCTTCCATGCGGTCCAGATCTTTTCCTATTTTGCTGGGCACCCTCTTCTCTGTTAGACCATTTTCTCTGTCTGTTGGCACCAATCTAGATCGCTTTTTCAGTCCCTAATCTTAGGGAGACCAGTGCTTCCCCACATTTCTCGCATTGTTTCTTTTAGCCACTCCTGAAGCCAGCATTAGCCATGTTTTATTGTGTGTGGGCCAGTATATTTCCCCCGTCGCCCCCAGGAGATGCCATCTTGCTACCATTGGAACCTGCTGCCCCACCACCACGGCCATGATCTGAGTTACTCCATTTCAATATTGTTGCAGTTTTGGGGCATGCCAGATGATATGAAAGAAGGTTCCCACCTCCCTGCAGCCTCAGATGCAGTGCTCTGTGTCACATCGGCCCAATCGATGTTGCAGCATTCTGGGGCATATGACCTATGCAAGCTCAGGAGCTGGACCAACCTAAACCTTGTTCGTATGGCGATCTCCCTGAGGCTTTGAATGGCCTCCCTCCAATCCTCATACTCCAGTGGCCCAAGTTTGTTTCCCATGCTTCCCATAAACTGCCAACAAGAGACAATTGTTATTTTTACTTATCAGTGTATTGACATTTTTTATTTAGATTTTTGGGTTTATTGGTGGATTGGGTGGGTAGTTGTTTTAAAATTATACAACAATTTAAGAGATTATTCTTAATTTGAATTTCTTTGTTTACATGTTTAATATATTTGTAATTATTTATCAATTGTAAATTTTGTATTAATTAATGGTAATTGATTATTTTATTTGTTCTATATTTGTTTACATCTTTAATGCAGTTTTACATTAAAACATTTGAATTTTGGGTTTTGATTTTTGTTAGTGGTGTTTGAGTAGCGTTTAAGTAAAACACATATAAATTGATAAAAATTAATAATGTACTAATTATGATATTTTTAGATTTAATTTATTGTATCTATATGTTTAACTATTTTTAGCTTATAAAAATGTAATGCATTTTTTAATATCTATTATTCTATTTATTTGTTTTTAGTACAGTGTTTAATATTTTAAAATGTCAATTTGTTTTGGTTTTTGTATATTTTTCATTACTTTACAATAGTTTTTCTATTTTCGATACATTAGGGGAATCAGCGTGTGGTGTTTTTTTATTTTCAAACCAATGTGTAATTAAATACAATTTAAATCTTTTATTAACACAGAAGATTGTTTTACTTTTCTTTTATTTTTGTGTGCTGTGTTGGGGGAATGTTGAGGGATTTTGACTATTATAATTATTGTCTTTTTAATAAAAATAATTTTGTCCACTTTTGATATATTTGTTATTTTTATGATTTTTACTGTGTTAATATATTTACAATTTTAAACCTTTTTTAACATTCATGGTATACTGTGTAATGTTTGTTAGACTTCATTAGAATAGTACATCTGATCCTCCCTATGCATGCACTTTCCTCAATGTTTGTTAGATTTGAGTTAAAATAGTAATTTTGAACCCCGTTTTTGTACATTCTTTCCCCTAAATTCGGTAGGATTATAGTTCTAATAATGCATTTGAATAGTTTTTTAATTTGGGTATTTTTGGTTTATAATTTGCCTTTACAGTTAGGTTACTTAACATTACATTATCTTGAAATTTTGTTAAATATATTTTGAACCTGTTTACTTTAAAACTATACATTAAAATATAATGTTAATAATTTCTATTGTGTATTATTTTAAAACTTTATTCTATATTGTGTAATTGCTATTTTATTAAATATATTCATTATTGTTCTATATTGTTTAATTCAATTTATAATGGTTGATTACATGTACATGTGTTTTTATGATTAATGATTATTTGTTAAGGTGATGTTTTATTCTTCAATATAAATTGAAGAATAAAACAAAAATGTATTTTTAAGTTTCCAATACATTTACTTTTATTTATAATTTCATATTTGTTCATGAATCATACTTACATTAAAAAAGGTATCTTTATGTGTTACATTTTCTTAAGTTTGTAAATTAATGTTTATATATTTTTCTAACATATATTTATATAAATGTTTTTTTAAATAAAAAATAAGTTAATGCTTATTTCATACTATATTAATAATAATTATAATTGAATGATTATACTCACTATTATAATGTTCATTATTTGGGCTACAATATTTCTGACCATGGTATTTTTGTACTTTACAGTATAAGTAGATATTTTTGTCGTTTTTGTATACCACTAAATTTATGTACCACAATATTTTGTGGTTGACATATATTTATACAACTCATCAGAGCTGGTGTAAACCCACAACAATTTATAGATGCAAATACCACAAACAAGCAGTATACTAAACACCTTGACATTAATACCTTATATGTAATTCTTTTTTTTTTGCAACCAGTGTTCCTGCCACATGCTCTCTTTATATGTACTCATTTTACCCTCACTACACGTGTACTGTTCCCAGGCCCAACACATCACACTAACTTTTTTTTAATAAAGACATTATTTTGAGGGCCTGGGAGTTGCAAAGTGCTACTGTACTGCCTGCTTCCCCTTTTGCACTGTTGCACACTTTTAGTTTTACAGTCTGAAATACTGTCAGCCATGTTGGAAGAGTAAAATAAAAAAAGGCAAAAATGCCCCCCGATGTTGCACAGAGTTGCTGTATCTGCTGCAGAGGATTGCATATAATGTGCTGGCCACAGATTTCTAGTTTATGTAAAATAGGTCAGTGAGGTAATGCCTTTGTTGCAGAGATCCTTTTTTCACCAACATATCACGAGTTGCAATATAACAAGGTAAAAATGGCTCAGTGATTTATGCATCCAGTGAAACATTTTCTTTTAACCTGCAAAACATCGTTTTGTATCACTGCAGCTTTCACCTCAGTCCGTCATTATTTAAGGCTGATAACATGGAATCGGGTGGTTAGTACTAAATACTTGTGAGAATTTGCACATTTATATGATATTGTGTATATAAGTGATGCTTACTGTAATTACACACACAATTAGATGTTTCAACAATTTCTACAGAGCTTCCATTCTTACCAGTACAGACAGCTTGAGTCAAAAACACATACATCTTACTTTAGCTCTTGGAAACTTGTCAAGTGACACCAGAATGTACCAATGTTTGTTTGCTCTGGAGGGCAGGGGCCAAGCATGCTGCACTATTTGACCTCCACCCACTCACAGCAGGACGCTGATTTCAGACAAATGAAAGGAGTGTCTGGTAAGTGAGGCATTTACTGTTGTGTTGCACCCTTCACCCCTTCCGGCCCTTCCCCGCAGGCTGCAACTTTTCACCGCTAATCGAACTGAACACGCGTGAGCCCTCGCAGTGTATCCTAGTGTTAATGTACAGCATCACAACACATTTGGGAACATTGAGTAGACTGACCTCAGAAATAGACGCCATAATCCGAATCAGTATATTAAAGAAATCAATGGTTTACTTGGGCATTATTCGTAATAGAAAAGCAATATGTGTTCAATGGTTAAAACAAATCAATGTCAATGAATGATGACATGTGACTTATAAAGTGCAAGGCTGCTCCATAGACTATGGAGTCCAATTCACCAAGGCAAGGTAAAAACAGGCAGGTAGTCAATGCTGCATTGCAACTAATTTCTTAATTGCATACTTCCATTAATTTAGTTATTTTAGAGTGATATAATGAAGAGGAAAGGGGTGCAGCAATAGGTAATGGAATGTGAGTAGCAACATGTATCACACATAAAAGGACATGTGACTCCTTAAGTTAGTATAAAAGGAGTCTGTAGAACACTATTGTTAATGACGTTTCGACCTCCGTCAATGTGAGGTCATCATCAGGACACGGCGTGAGCACTCAATATCTAGAAATGTAAAAAAATCTGTATGAGAATCACAGAAGGGTGATTTGGACCTGAAGTGTTAGCCTAGGTGTAGAAAAATTGCACTTGCCTGGTGGGCTAGGAATAAGGGGAGGTGCTCTCTATAGGTGTTAGTAAGGGAGGAGAGGTCACTAGAGTGGGCCCTAAATAACAGAGAGATATAGAAATTGAAACTGCTAGGACTGCATGTGTCGCGCTTGATCTGTGTACTTGGGCAGCTGAATTATTTCACCTATTCTTGGAACAGTGGTGGTTGGCAGAGGTAGCTCTTGCTAATCAGAGGCTCTTGCCAGTGGTACTTAGCCTGATGCTACAGGACTACCCGAGGTGGAGCACTGCGGAACTGGTGGTGCTCGTGTCAGGGAGGTACAGCACCAAGGGTTGAAAGGCAGAAAGGGCACCAGATTAAAGGCATAAAGAAACAATTGAATATTGCAATTTAATGAAGCAAGGATCCGGGAGCCCTAGTAAAAGTTATGTTATGTTATGTTATTTTTATGCTTCTATAGCGCACGGCCACTCCCGGCGCTTTTTCGAAGGTACCCACCAAGTGAGGGAGAAACATAACACTGAAGGGACCTGCAACACACACATAAAAAAGCAGCACCAGTCTAAGGGAAAAGCCATGTTTCAAGGGCCTTTCGGAAGGACAGCAGGCTAGAGGCCTGTCTTAAAGAAATCGGGAGGTCATTCCAAGCACGAGGAGCTAGATAACGGAAGGACCGTCCTCCTGCTCTGGCGCGCTTAATAATGGGAACCTTCACTTTGGATAACGCAGAAGATCTAAGAGATCTAGAGGGCTGATACCAAGACAGTCGTTTGGAGATATATTTAGGGCCAATACCATGCAAGGCCTTGAAGGTTGTAGTCAGGGTTTTAAAAAGAATCCTTTTGTCAATCGGTAGCCAATGTAAGGTTGAAAGAAGAGCAGTGGCTCTGGCTCTTCTTGGGAGGCCAAAGACAGCTCGGGCCGCAGAATTCTGGGCGATTTGAAGACGCCTAACCAAATATTTGGGAAGTCCCAAAAATAAAACATTAGCGTAATCCAACCTGGAGCCAACCAGTGCCTGGACAATGATTTTCCTATGCTGGATGGATACTAAAGGTAGAAATTTACGCAGCATCCGGAGAATGCCAAAGCATTTCCCGTGAGAGAGGAAATATGTGGTCCAAAAGATAAGTCGCTATCAATGATCACTCCCAAGTTTTTGGCCTTCAGGGATGAACTAGTGCATGCCTAAGTAAGTAAATCTTTGTTTTATAGACTAATACAAATTGTTGCCTAAAGTACAATACAGGAGTTAAAATGTTCTTGTTTGCATAGGCTGAAGAAGGCGCAATAAGTTCAATAAATTAAATAATATGTATTATGAGTAAAAAAAACATTTAATAATAGAAAGTCAGTTTTCCTGCAAAATTCACGATAAATGCAATGTAGTGCACAATTCATTTTACTCCGGATGGTTTTGGAGCGAAGCACAAGAGGAAGTCTCTAAAATGAAAAAAGGAAAAGGAGAAAATTATATTATGCTGGGCAGCCTTTTTATTTGTAGTAGATTACTAACATCAAATATATAAACTCTGTATACTGGGGAATTGTTACATTTGAAGTGCCATTGATTGGGGATTGTAATAAGTACTTTTAAAATTTATTTATTTATTTCCCAGTAGATTTTATGGTCAGAAAAATTATTCTAATGTATGTACTTTTATGATCTATGCTTTTTAACTAGATCAAATAAAGTTATTAAGAAAACAACAAATTGTGGTAAAAAACTTGTTACCCTACAGGAGATCTGGATGTTGTGCTTATAAAGTACCGCCATCACTGCAGGATGGCATGATCTGATCTGAATGGCCCTCAGGGCTGGATGTAACAGTTTCCCACTGAGGTAAATGATGGTAGGGCAAATGCACAAGAAATGTTATACACTCTCTTTTGAGAGACCGCATAGGCGACAGTGAGGGCCCGAATAGGTTTGCTTCCAGACTGGAAGCAGGTCTTTCGATGGGAAGGCACCAATATGGTTAGGAAGAAGATTGTTTTGAATGGTCTGTAAAATATGATTTGTGGGATGAGGTTGTGGGCTACTGTTGGTGTATGTGCGAAGAACTGGCCATCTGCGCTTCTTACAGGACATCTCCGCTTTGTCAAGTGACCAGGAATGTAATTTGGCTGCCTTATTGGGGATTTTTTGAAGGCGGTAAAGCTGATGTTTGAATCCCAAGCTTTGGCCAGCTCTAAATTGGTTAGTACTTGCTGAACCACTGTTGGCCAAATATTTTTGTGTGTAGGTTGGATCTCCATTTCTGACCTGCACAGAGCAGCAAGTGAGTCGGTGGATCTGATTTCATCTTCCAGCACAATTTGTTGACTTCACCCATTCTTACTGGGGCTCGATGAAATAACCCAAACACACCTGTGCTTGTGAGATGTATTGCAGAAGTCGAAAACCGCATTCATACAAGAGGGATTGGAGCTGGTTAATGGTGGTCGCATTCCGAGACATAGGTAAGCGAAGGGAGGACGTAGCCCCAATTTCCTGTAATAGGTAGATCTGAGATATGCTCCCCATCTTTTTTGCAGCAAATTGAAGTCAAAGCCTTTGCTGTAGATGCTCCTTGAAGGTTAGTCTAGTGTCCATTGCCACGCCCAAATATTTATGGAATTTGACCAGATCGAAATGTTTTCCATCTGCTTTTCACTTAAAGATGGTATGGTGAGGGCTGGAATTTGCTAAGAAACAGATTACCTGTGTTTTCTTGTGGCTGAGTTCCAGGGCTGGCGTTTCGATGTATTCAACAAAATTTGTGATTAGGCGCTGGAGGCTAATCTGAGTCTGACTAAATAAAAAACAATATCATCCGCATATTGTAGACACCGCACTTGTACATTTGCAAGTTTGGATCGGTCACCTATTACTTCCAATAATCGCACATCAAGGTCTCCTCTGAAGACGTTGAATAGGCAGCGGAAAAAGACGCACCCTTGCTTTAAACTGGTGTGTGACGATCTTGTTGGTTGTTTTGTTGCCTTTACCTATTTTTACTCTTACCCAGGTATTTGAGTACAAATGGATCATGACCTCCAATAATTTCGATGATACGCCCCATCTTGCCATCTTTTCCCAAAGACGGTCTCTTGGAAACCTGTTGAATGCTGCTTTCAGATCAATGACGGTCTATAGTTTTGAACATTGCATTTAGTTTCATTGTAGAAGAGTAGGGTCTGCTATCCTATGGTTGTGTCTCCCTCTGTTCCTGTGGAGGGACTAACAAATAAATGTTATCAGAATCTTACCGGGAGAAGCATCCCCCTCATTAGACAACACTCAGAGCTCAATTCCTCAAGACCTGAAAGAAGTCCAGTCACCCTGGTTTCTTTCTAGGATTGGAGTAAATACTGAATTTTTTTGGATTAACAAACCTCTTAGAGCATACTACTGTAAGTCTACAAGAGATGTAGAATCCTTGGAGTACTCCCACCTCCCAGTTTTGTGACCCACACACACAGGTGGGAAATCCACTCGAGTAAGAGCGTTGGCAATGCGTATTTACACACTGTTTTTCTGTTGTTTATCCACAGGGAATGTATTTTACCCAGGACACACAGTCTCATACAATTCGGAAATATTCCTTCCCATTTCCACCCTCTCGGCAAAGTTAAAACAACATTTTAACAGCAACTTTTAGAATTGATACAACTTGGTGGAAGTACCATACTTGATGCATTACCACCCCTCTAATGCCAGCCATTACCTGCACTAATCAAAAACCTATGATGCTGGAAAAGATGCACGGTAGCAGATTTTCTATTTTTTCAAGAGCCAACAGTACAATCCTAAAAGTCTATTTATTCATCGTGAGTCTCTGAATCAGAATGACGAATTTAGAAGGATCATTTTTTTAGCACAACTAACTTGGGGGCACAAATCTTTTGACAAACAGACCTTTGAAAATCACCTCTGTTGCTTTTTAGATTCCTCTTGGTATTCAGGACGAGAACAGAGCAGTGAAGGGACCCCCTCCCCCACTACAGCTGCAACTCCTCCACAACAATTTACATCTGGCAGCTCAGCCCGCCTGAACTCAGTACAGTATGAGTAGCTATTCTTCCATTACGCCAATTCACAAAGGCATTTTGGAGTATGTAAAGACGAACAACTCTACCAGTGTCTTACATACTTTTCCGAGCCTTCATGAATTGTGAAAAAACATCAAAAAATGGAATCAACTAGAATAGACAGGCAGCATTTGCATACACTTAGTACAAATAGAAAAGACCGTGCCAGTGCTTAATTTGTGAAGAATTAAGTGCCAGGACCCCCGTCAGGAGGCCAACTGCAGCCTACACCACCCATTGCCCCTGGCAGCGCTACCATCACAGTACCAAACCAGCTACTAACCATCACACCCTACCTGTGTGACAATTCAGACTATTCCAGGCCCACAAAACTATAAGACTAGCATGGGTTGCATGTGATAGTCCTTTTTAACGTATATTGAATTATTAAACAACTATTGCTGTACTCACTCTAAAGCAGACAAACAGCCCACCATGTAACAGACTGCCGTAAGTGCTGGCAATTATGTGCCGGTGCGGAGCACCAGAAACCACCAGCTCAAATTAAGCACTGGACTGTCCCCTTTCCCTTTTACTAATAGGGAGTTAAAGGCATGTAAGTGTACTTAAAAGGGCAGTTACGTAGTAATATTTCCCATACTCATAAATATTTTTGTGAATTGGCCCAAAAGATTCTAAGTTTGATGGTCGGCTGATCCAATGTCCCGAAGTTACCTGTTTGTTTAAAACTAAGACACAACTTAAGTGACGTTAAACTTTTTGTGGCATTCACATCTATTTGTGTTTTCCTCGTAGTGTGATTACACAAGGATAACATTGCAGATGACGGCAAATACTGAAAAGTGCACTCGGAGGGGATTACAGGGCATTATACAGAATGTAATTCCTCCTGTTTTACGCAAGAAAAGAAAACTGCACATCACCACGTTCCATTTTTTGAGCATTGTTTCAACCAGAAATATTGAAAGCAGAAGCATGATGCAGTGTCTCTTGCTGCCCTGGCAACATCAAAGGAACAATCACCAAACCTTTGACTCCAACGACTGGCTGGAGTAAGTTGTGTTTTAATAATCTTCATTGGTAAATTGATTCTGCAGCATGTTAGTAAATAGTGACTAGGAAGGCTTTATTATGAGTTTGGCGGTGTGGGAGTAGGACCGCTCCCGCGCTGCCAAATCCGTGTAGGAACTGGCTGCCAGATCAGGAGATTTCTCCTTTCTGGCGGGCAGTTCTTTGGCATTCCCAGAGCGGTGCCTATGAAATAGGCACCACAATGGGAACATCAGAGGCTGTACCTGCACTGCACGGACTGCTGCTCCCCAGCGGCGTGAAGCACCTGCAGGGCCACCTTTGTTTCCTCACCGCCTAAAGTTTCATGGTGGTCACACCATCATGAAAAGTGTGACGGTGAGGAAATTTGATTTAAGGTTCCCGGGTCGGGAGTGGATCGCCAAGCATATTGTGGCCTCAAGACCGTTGCACCACCGCAACGATCTCTGATCCTAGCGGTTGAGGCGGTCTCAGGGTTGTGTGACCGCCCTGGTCCTAATAGGGCAGTTAGAGACAGTCACCACCGCGCCCCCACAAGTGTGGCTGTCCGAGGACTGCCAGAGTCGTAATAATCCCCTAAATCTCCCAAATGCAACAGGATTTAGAAGATCATAAGTCCGATGGTCCAGGTGTTTCAAATCTGAAGTATTGGGCTGTTGCTTCTTAATAATATCAGGCCATATTATCAAGAAAGGGCGATGCATTATCGCCTCTTTTATCGGCAGGAAACTGCCGCTAAAGCCGCGATAATGGGCTCGATAATATGCTCTTGTAAATTTCCATAGCAGCCCAGGTTCTGTTAACCTGGGCTTCTATGGGAATTTACAAGAGCATATTATCAAGCCCATTTTCTCCACTTTAGTTGCAGTTTCCTGCCGATAAAAGCGGCGATAATGCATCGCCCTTTCTTGATAATATGGCCCATAGTTTGTCTTGACCTCATCCTCTGGATGGTCACAGCAGTATGAGATGTCTCTTTCTTTTCTCACTGGATCCTAGCTCCCCCGTGGTTCCCCGGATGGCAGCTTCAGCTCAATCAGCAGTGCTCCCTCTGCTGGCTTTCTCCTGGTACCACTTGCTACCTCTGCTGTCTTTCTCCTGGTACCACTTGCTCCCTCTGCTGTCTTTCTCCTGGTACCACTTGCTCCCACTGCTGTCTTTCTCTTGGTACCACTTGCTCCCACTGCTGTCTTTCTCCTGGTACCACTTGCTCCCTCTGCTGTCTTTCTCCTGGTACCACTTGCTCCCACTGCTGTCTTTCTCCTGGTTCCACTTGCTCCCTCTGCTGTCTTTCTCCTGGTTCCACTTGCTCCCACTGCTGTCTTTCTCCTGGTTCCACTTGCTCCCTCTGCTGTCTTTCTCCTGGTACCACTTGCTCCCTCTGCTGTCTTTCTCCTGGTACCACTTGCTCCCTCTGCTGTCTTTCTCCTGGTACCACTTGCTCCCACTGCTGTCTTTCTCCTGGTACCACTTGCTCCCTCTGCTGTCTTTCTCCTGGTACCACTTGCTCCCACTGCTGTCTTTCTCCTGGTACCACTTGCTCCCTCTGCTGTCTTTCTCCTGGTACCACTTGCTCCCACTGCTGTCTTTCTCCTGGTACCACTTGCTCCCTCCACTGTCTTTCTCCTGGTACCACTTGCTCCCACTGCTGTCTTTCTCCTGGTACCACTTGCTCCCACTGCTGTCTTTCTCCTGGTACCACTTGCTCCCTCTGCTGTCTTTCACTGCTGTCTTTCTCCTGGTACCACTTGCTCCCACTGCTGTCTTTCTCCTGGTACCACTTGCTC
Organism: Lissotriton helveticus; assembly: GCF_964261635.1. NCBI lineage: Eukaryota > Metazoa > Chordata > Amphibia > Caudata > Salamandridae > Lissotriton > Lissotriton helveticus. The sequence continues at coordinate 441,425,108 of NC_136062.1, read as the reverse complement.
CCTCTGCTGTCTTTCTCCTGGTACCACTTGCTCCCTCTGCTGTCTTTCTCCTGGTACCACTTGCTCCCTCTGCTGTCTTTCTCCTGGTTCCACTTGCTCCCACTGCTGTCTTTCTCCTGGTTCCACTTGCTCCCTCTGCTGTCTTTCTCCTGGTACCACTTGCTCCCACTGCTGTCTTTCTCCTGGTACCACTTGCTCCCTCTGCTGTCTTTCTCCTGGTTCCACTTGCTCCCACTGCTGTCTTTCTCCTGGTTCCACTTGCTCCCTCTGCTGTCTTTCTCCTGGTACCACTTGCTCCCTCTGCTGTCTTTCTACTGGTATCACTTGCTCCCTCTGCTGTCTTTCTCCTGGTACCACTTGCTCCCTCTGCTGTCTTTCTCCTGGTACCACTTGCTCCCTCTGCTGTCTTTCTCCTGGTACCACTTGCTCCCTCTGCTGTCTTTCTCCTGGTACCACTTGCTCCCACTGCTGTCTTTCTCCTGGTACCACTTGCTCCCACTGCTGTCTTTCTCCTGGTACCACTTGCTCCCTCTGCTGTCTTTCTCCTGGTACCACTTGCTCCCTCTGCTGTCTTTCTCCTGGTACCACTTGCTCCCACTGCTGTCTTTCTCCTGGTACCACTTGCTCCCACTGCTGTCTTTCTCCTGGTACCACTTGCTCCCTCTGCTGTCTTTCACTGCTGTCTTTCTCCTGGTTCCACTTGCTCCCACTGCTGTCTTTCTCCTGGTACCACTTGCTCCCTCTGCTGTCTTTCTCCTGGTACCACTTGCTCCCTCTGCTGTCTTTCTCCTGGTACCACTTGCTCCCTCTGCTGTCTTTCTCCTGGTTCCACTTGCTCCCACTGCTGTCTTTCTCCTGGTTCCACTTGCTCCCTCTGCTGTCTTTCTCCTGGTACCACTTGCTCCCACTGCTGTCTTTCTCCTGGTACCACTTGCTCCCTCTGCTGTCTTTCTCCTGGTTCCACTTGCTCCCACTGCTGTCTTTCTCCTGGTTCCACTTGCTCCCTCTGCTGTCTTTCTCCTGGTACCACTTGCTCCCTCTGCTGTCTTTCTACTGGTATCACTTGCTCCCTCTGCTGTCTTTCTCCTGGTACCACTTGCTCCCTCTGCTGTCTTTCTCCTGGTACCACTTGCTCCCTCTGCTGTCTTTCTCCTGGTACCACTTGCTCCCTCTGCTGTCTTTCTCCTGGTACCACTTGCTCCCACTGCTGTCTTTCTCCTGGTACCACTTGCTCCCACTGCTGTCTTTCTCCTGGTACCACTTGCTCCCTCTGCTGTCTTTCTCCTGGTACCACTTGCTCCCTCTGCTGTCTTTCTCCTGGTACCACTTGCTCCCTCTGCTGTCTTTCTCCTGGTTCCACTTGCTCCCACTGCTGTCTTTCTCCTGGTTCCACTTGCTCCCTCTGCTGTCTTTCTCCTGGTACCACTTGCTCCCACTGCTGTCTTTCTCCTGGTACCACTTGCTCCCTCTGCTGTCTTTCTCCTGGTTCCACTTGCTCCCACTGCTGTCTTTCTCCTGGTTCCACTTGCTCCCTCTGCTGTCTTTCTCCTGGTACCACTTGCTCCCTCTGCTGTCTTTCTCCTGGTACCACTTGCTCCCTCTGCTGTCTTTCTACTGGTATCACTTGCTCCCTCTGCTGTCTTTCTCCTGGTACCACTTGCTCCCTCTGCTGTCTTTCTCCTGGTACCACTTGCTCCCTCTGCTGTCTTTCTCCTGGTACCACTTGCTCCCTCTGCTGTCTTTCTCCTGGTACCACTTGCTCCCACTGCTGTCTTTCTCCTGGTTCCACTTGCTCCCACTGCTGTCTTTCTCCTGGTACCACTTGCTCCCTCTGCTGTCTTTCTCCTGGTACCACTTGCTCCCTCTGCTGTCTTTCTCCTGGTACCACTTGCTCCCTCTGCTGTCTTTCTACTGGTACCACTTGCTCCCTCTGCTGTCTTTCTCCTGGTACCACTTGCTCCCTCTGCTGTCTTTCTCCTGGTACCACTTGCTCCCACTGCTGTCTTTCTCCTGGTACCACTTGCTCCCACTGCTCTCTTTCTCCTGGTTCCACTTGCTCCCACTGCTGTCTTTCTCCTGGTACCACTTGCTCCCTCTGCTGTCTTTCTCCTGGTACCACTTGCTCCCTCTGCTGTCTTTCTCCTGGTACCACTTGCTCCCACTGCTGTCTTTCTCCTGGTACCACTTGCTCCCACTGCTGTCTTTCTCCTGGTACCACTTGCTCCCTCTGCTGTCTTTCTACTGGTACCACTTGCTCCCACTGCTCCCACCATCATCCACCGTTGTTACCCTGATACTCTAGTCCTACGTATCAGCTTACTCATAAGTTACTGCCTCTAAAGTTGAACCTTAATTCAAGTAATTATTTGCAAGAAAACTAAATTGCCGTATAATTTATTGACAGTTCGAAGCATTTCATTTCATCATAAAAATGAGTACATCAATAACACATTAAAAACATATGCAAGATTAAAAGCAGTTTAAAACAGCAAAAAATACCTGTAAAGGTCACAGATGTAAAAAATTCATCACTCATTTGTCATTGCATTGAAAACAAGAAATCATCTGGTGCAAAGCTTTTATACAGTGGTTAGCACTTTATGTTTGATTAACCAAGCGATGTGCAAAAATTGGGATAGCCACGACCGCGATAGGTGTTGCTTTTACATATTCTATATGTTCTCATCTGGATTTTAAGCTCAGAGATCTGTAGGGAGCACTCCATGTACACCTCGGTTTTGCATAGATGGGGCAAAAAAACAATAGATGCTCCTCATTTTCACATTCAATTTTACCATAAAACCGTGATCAGATCCCTGATTCATCTTTCTCCAAATAACGGTGAAGGCTGCTACAGGGAGACACCCATATCTAAGTGGAGGTCCAGGTAATGGTCACGTGCTGAGCAAATAAACCCCCCAAATTCCTCAGCCTTACATACAGTTTTAGGGAGGAGGAAAGCACTGGTAAAACTCCCTAGCAAGGTGGAGTGGTCCCTGCGACTAATAGCTTTCTTCTGTGCCAATTTTAACTCTAGCGGCATCTACTCGCCAAATTAACCGGGGCTCACTCCAGAATTCCCCTAGGCCCAGTTCGCTCCAAGCATTTTTAAACGACCCTATCCATTTAACTTTCCCTGCACCATTGGCCATGATGACATCATGCAAGCCCTACTTGACATGGCACCCTTCATGGGTGCTTCAAATACGAATCCAATACAATCGGGGTCTTAAGGTTGTCATTGATTAAATCTCACGGATACACATATCTCAACGGAATGGAATGGAACCAGTGGCGGGCCCTTCCCTTGGCCCAAGAGGCCTCTAAATAGATAATTTTCTGCTATACTCAGGGCGCTGGTGTTATAATAGCTTCATAGTTCCACCCAATACAGTGCAGCCTACCTAGCTAATGTCTTATACATTTTGATTGCTGGGTGTACAGGGGACCAGGTGCTTTTTTGCCAAATTTGGCTCCGGCTCGATGCTTCACAACTACATTGCAATTAGTCGTACTCCTGGTCTCTATCCAAAACGTCAGGTCCAACCTTAATAACCCCTCTCACCCGGTCTAAGTGTAAATCATATATGTGGTCTTGGAAATATTATTTTCGAAACCAAAGTCTCCATAAAATTGGTTGAATCTATCAATCAGATTTTGGAGACCCTGCCCCGAATTTCTTTGCGCGCACTGCATCGCATTTGGCGATGCAGCGCGCGCAACAAAATTCGTTTTATTTATTTGTTTGTATACTTATCTCTGTGCTGCCTTATTCCAGAGTTTACTATCTCCCATCTTGCCAATCCCACATCAGCGCCCGGCAGCACTTCCACCACGGGCCCCTACTGGACCACCTCCCAGACAGGACTTATGGGCACATGCATCAAGCTAAGGAATCGCAATTCCTTATGCAAGTACGTTTTGCTAATATATTAGAGATTCCTACACATTCCCTAATAGCGAATCGCAAATTGTGATTCGCTATTAGGGAATGCTTTCCCATTCCCATTCAGGCCCACAGGAATGAATGGGAAAGTATTTTTAATTTGCAATTATCAAACAGATCATCGCAAACTGCGAATGCAATTTCATGGGTGCTAGAAGGCCATTAGGCCCCCCTGATGTACCCCAAAAATGGTATGTGTACACATGTGACACACACACATGCCTAAAGGGCATGTGTATGCACCACCTGGCACTTGAAAAATGCAATTCTGTGCATTTTTCTAAGCAACTGCAAATTACCATCAACTTGATGTTGATGGTAATTTGCAATTCCTTAATGCGAAGTCGCATTCTGAAAATGCTTCTTGAATTGCATTTAGGAAATTGCAAAGTGCGATTCCCTAACTGTATTTTCAAAATAGGTAATCACAAATATTGTGATTACCTATTTTGCAATTGCATTTTGGGTTGATGCAACCAAAAAGGCTTTTTACCGGTCGCAAACGGGCTGATTCTGCGCATCGACCCATTTGTGACCGGTAAAAAGCATGACGCATGTGCCCCTAAGTGTATTGGGCTTGGGTGGGGGCACTTGCCAGCACCACCAGACTGCTTTGAAGGACACATTTGGTGCCCTCTGTGCATACTCCAGTATGAGTCAGTACAGGTAGCAATTGGCTCCCTGTTTGGAGTGAAACTGGACAAAGGACATGAGAGTATCCTCCCCTCTCTCCAGCCCCTCCTCTGGGAGGGACCCTTGAATCGTTCCGGCCCTTTCCCTAGGGTACTTAAGGGCTTACCTCAATCAATCAATCAATCAGTGACACTTATAGAGCGCGCTACATACCCATAGGGTCTCAAGGCGCTGGGGGAGGGGGGGTGCCGCTACTGCTCGAACAGCCAGGTCTTCAGCTTCTTCCTGAAGGAGAGGTGGTCTTGGGTCAGGCGGAGGTCGGGAGGGAGTTCCAGGTCTTGGCGGCCAGGTAGGAGAAGGACCTTCCTCCTGTAGTCGCTCTTCGGATGAGGGGGACGGCGGCGAGGGCGTGGTTGGCTGATCGGAGGTGGCGTTTGGGAGCGTAGAAGTTGATCCGGCTGTTGAGGTAGCTCGGGCCTTGGTCGTGTAGGGCTTTGTGTGCGTGGGTGAGGAGGCGGAAGGTGATTCTTTTGTTGACGGGGAGCCAGTGAAGGTCTCTCAGATGTCCGGAGATGTGGCTGGTTCGTGGGATGTCGAGGATGAGTCTGGCTGAGGCGTTCTGGATCCGCTGGAGTCTCTTCTGGAGTTTGGCGGTGGTGCCGGCGTAGAGGGCGTTGCCGTAGTCCAGTCGGCTGGTGACGAGGGCCTGGGTGACGGTCTTCCTGGTCTCGGTGGGGATCCACCAGAAGATCTTCCGTAGCATGCGTAGGATGTTGAAGCACGCCGAGGAGACGTTTGTTGACTTGCCTGGTCATGGAGAGGGAGGAGTCCAGGATGAAGCCCAGGTTGCGTGCATGGTCTGTCGGTTTGGGTGCGGTGCCCAGGGCGGGAGGCCACCAGGAGTCGTCCCAGGCGGAGGGTGACGAGCCCAGGATGAGGACCTCCGTCTTGTCAGAGTTCAGTTTCAGGCGGCTGGTCGTCATCCACTCGGCTACCTCTTTCATCCCTTCGTGCAGGTTGGCTCTGGCGGAGGCGGGGTCGTTGGTCAGGGAGAGGATCAGCTGGGTGTCGTCGGCGTAGGAGATAATGCTGAGGTTGTGTTGGCGTGCGATGGCCGCGAGGGGGCTCATGTAGACGTTGAAGAGGGTGGGGCTTGCTTTTCAGATTTGTCATGGGACAAGATTCAAACCCGAAACCACTTCAACTTCGACTGTCTGGACACCTGGACTACGCTGGACTTCGCCTAGAATCGAGACTGCAACAAGGAAGACTCCTGTTTCTCCTGGTCTCGCTCTTTTAAAAGTCTTCTTCAATGTCTGCTTCTTCCAGGTTCCTCTCCAGGCCTGTGGACATCAAGGACACCCGAAGTAATCTCCCTTGGAGTGAAGGAGTAACTCCCCTGCATCTACAGGCATTACAACCCACCGTTCCATCCAGCCTGGGTACTCTCAAAAGGCACTTTTTTAAGAATTGAGGGCCAGAAAGGTAAATACAAAAGCTCCATTCAGTGATATCAAATCTGAATCATTATTCTGTTTGCATAAAGAAGCTCAGTCGTAAATCATGATGTCAATTAGAGGTCCGAAACCTAACACTTTAGGTCCTCTAAGAATTTTTTAGGGCCTGATGATGACTTTGGTGGTCTTGCAGCGGGTCGCCACGCCAGTGCCCCGCTGCAAGACCGCCACATCCCTCCGCCTGCCAGATTAGGAGATTTCTCCTGGTCTTGTGGTTCAGCCTCAGCGGTCCCAAGGGCAGTGCCTTTCAAAGACTTGGTTTAATCTATACAAGACGGTGTAGGGTCTCCTAATGTGCACCCAAGGGGTAATTCCCACAAAAGTAATATAAATCACTAATCAGAATCCACGCACACACTCAACCTCCCCAAGGTACACCGTCCTAACCTCAAAAATACTGGGTAAAACTGGAAAGTGGAGGGAGTATGCAAAATCAAATCCAATATTACAACAATTTCTGTATTAGTATTGATAGGTCAACAGTTCACATAAATACGCCTCCAAACAAGTGAAAATTTACGTTGGTTTTTCTTTATTCTGAAGCTTGTATTCATTTCAGTCAGCTTCCAGAAGACACATCATTTTTTTCCATGTACAACCAAAATTAACAGATTAACAGACAACACGTTACGTCCCCATCCGGGACATCATCAGGGCTTCCTAGATACGGCCGTCACTATCATCAAGATTTCTTTTTTTTTTTACGTTGGTTTTTCTTTATTCTGAAGCATGTATTCATTTCAGTCAGCTTCCAGAAGACTCATCATTTTTTTCCATGTACAACCAAAATTAACAGATTAACAGATAACGCATTTCGTCCCCATCCGGGACATCATCAGGGCTTGCTAGATACGGCCGTCACTATCATCAAGATTTTTTTTTTTTTACGTTGTGTTTTCTTACTCCATTCTTAGATCTGTATTACTCATGAATTTACAGGAGTAAGACGAGTAATCAAAAAAAGGCTTTGTGATTCACTAAGCTTTTTATGCAAGGTAGTAAGTATGGATTGCTCCTGTAAACACAGGAATGAGTCACACTTAAGACTGGAGTGAGATACAAGTATTCTTCGAAAATCCCTTGTGAATCAGCCAGTAGCAAGAGACAATTATAATAGAAAAAAATGTTATGAACCTTCCAGTTATCTGAAAGATACTTTCTTAAATCAGTAATAACATTTTAATATGTTTTCCTATGTTCCACCAAGTTGCATTACTTTACAAGCCATTAGTGATCTAGACGAAAGAATCACAAAAATAAACTCAGAAACATTGGATCAGGCCATTACACCTCCCTGTCCACGTAGGTGGGCTATAAAACAGGCAGTGAAGATTTTGTTCCGCGATCAGGAACCAATAAACTGAAGAGAATGCGCGCAGTCTGGTTCTGTTCGTGAAAATGTTCAAACATTTAATCAGGGGTAATTTAGGATGTTTACCTAATACTACTAAAAGAAACATAGTACATTCTTCTCATTCCTGTGATGAGTTAGAAATGTACTCCCCGCATCTAAATCTCTGAAAACAAAACCTCTTAGAGGATACTCAAAATAAACCATTGCTAATCAGAAACAACATCACTGGTAATTTAGCTAAAAGAGAGCCATTATCTGGAAGTTATAATCATTCAGACTGGATGGTCTGTTTTGAAAATCAAAAGATTCTGACTAATTGTATGTGTACCAGTACATTGCCAACAAATTTCTTCATTTGTTGAGATAGTAGGACAGGAACGTGAATTATTTCGACAATTCTACATTCCTGTAAAATACCAGGTAAGAAGAAAACACCTTCCTATTATGTACTAGCAAACATCTAAAAAAGAAAATTGTCTCTACTGAATCTCATGCAACAGAAGGGGATGTGGCCAGTCGTTCTGAGTTGTGGCAAATGTCTGCTCAGCCAGGAAGTTATTTTGCAAATCACTCAGGAAGGGCAACAACACACTCCTCCCCTTGAGAGGTCAGTGTAACCTGAAAGATGCAACTCAATGTTCAAGCAAGTTTCACAAAGTTGTATTTGCAGAAGATACCATTAGAGATGGGTCTATTTGGACATCTGTTTGTTGTCCGAATCCCTACCAAGTGGTCCTGAGTATATCTTACATTCATTCCACCTGACTTTGCCCAATAATATGAAAGATGCTCTTGTATATTTAGATTTGCTGTCTAGTAATAGTGAGGGATTTCTATGGAAATGGCCATGATATCTTCAAATACTGTTTCTCTTTGACAGCGTGCACATACCTGAGGATATACTACCCATTCTCATATGGTTTCCTTGGAAATGTTAATTTTGAGACCAAAGTCGACACAATCCTGGTTGAAACAATCAATCAGATTTTGGAGACCCCTCCTGGTTTTGGACAACACCACGTGTCCTCCACAAAGAGTAGTGCTAGTGTTTTAACCCCCTCCAGGGCAGAGGACTCACTGACTCAATTTATTAAATAGACACTACAGTTATTTATGTATAAGAGGAATGGAGTTGTGACAAGGACGCAGCACTGGCGCACACCGTGATGTACACGAAAGGGCTCGGTTAGTTCTCCTTTCACGCCACACCTCACTTCCCCTCATGTAGTCAATGGCGCTATCTAAATAAGTCAACCATCACCCCAGATGTATCAGATTGATTTGCCTGGCTTTGTATGTCATGCACAGTCTTGTCTAATGTGCCTATCAGGACTAATTCCCACTTGGAAGTAACAATCGATAATAGAGCAAATTATTCTCCTAATATGTTTCAGATATGCTCTAAGAACATCGATGCAAAGTTAGGGGTCATATACACCTCAATAATATCATATGGGTGGCACAATATCCCCCTCCAATAATGATAAATACAGTGACAGTATTTAATTAAGGGTCAATAGCTGGATGCACTAGAAGGCTGATTCATTCATTCATGAGAGAAGCTTGCTGAGAGCCAGATTCATTCATTCATCCCTGTTTCTGTGTTACACTCTGTTGCTAAATACTTGTGAATATCACCAGAAGCCACAGGTGTCTCTTTGGAAGGTCATTAATAAAAAAGAAACATTATGTGGCATGAAAAACGTCGAGGTGGACAGATTAGCTAAAGTTGAGGATAATTGAGGAACCTGGCACTCACAAAACCTGGACCAGAGTATAGGAGTACCATAGCCAGCAGGAATAGGGTTCCAACAGATGGGCTGGATTCAAGGGGTGGAGCAGAGGTCCAGGTGGAGGGGCAGGATTCCGCGAGATTAAGCAGAATTTTAGTAAATGAAGCAAGAAAACACAGGAAGCCAGGAGGAAGTAGCCAGGGGAGAAACGCACAACCACAGTTACTGGAGAGTTTGCGACACAGACCCTTTTCTTAAGTGAAAAGGGCAAAAAGTGAAAAAGGAAGCAGGAAGTGACAGAAAAGAAGTAGTGTGTGGCATTGATAAGTTTGGGATGCAACAACTTTACAGAATAAGAAGGATGCCCGGATGGTTTTGGAGGGACCGATCATGATACTTCCTGTTTCATCATGGAAGGATTGAACATGGTCACTCTTGTGAAAGAATGTTTTTGCAAGACATTTGCTGAAAAGGACCAGCATGTGATGTTTATAACTGTAATGTACAAGGGTGTCAAGAGTAGCTTCCAGAGGGAATGGCATTTGCATGCTGGTAGAAACACAGGAGTCTGCTTGCTACCCCGTGCCAAGGGCAGAGGGACTGCTGTAACCTCTGGAGCATGGCCAGATCAAGGGGTATATTAACAAGGAAACGCAATAAATATTGCATTTCCTGCATTGAGCGATTCTGTTTAACGCAGCCGGATTTAATCGCCGAGATATCGCATTATTATCAAGGCATATCTCCACGGCGATTAAATCCAGTGATAGCGGCTTGAAACAGAATTGCGCAAAGCGGGAAATGCAATATTTATTGCGTTTCCTTGATAATATGCCCCGTTGCCTCTGCCGTACAATCCACCTGCCATTAAAAGTATGGCTAAGTTAGTTTCTGACCAGGCGTTACAAACCTGCGATAACCGCAGTTAGCGCGATTAATTTTATCGCACTGCGGGTTTGCCTGAGGCTTGATAATCTTGCGCTGCTGTGTCAGCGCAGATTTCAAAGGAGAAATGTAAGAGAACGCCTCCTTTGTATGTCATTAGCGATATTCATCACTGGCATGCATAGTGGCGTTTAATGGGTTGCGTACTCAAGGAAATACGCGTTAGCGTGCCCTTGTTGATACTGCGATAGAATTATCTCCGCTTTTTGGCTGAAATCGGCACTAAAACAGCAATAATTCTCTTGATAATATGCCCCGAAGACCTGTGTTGATTGAGCAGCATGATAAAAATCGACTGAAATAATATCGACTCTTTTCTATAACCTTCAGAAATAGGTATGCTATTAAATGGTTCCATCAATATTTAGAAATGATATACTGAAATAAATATATGTTGAACTACTCAAACCCTCCTAACCAACTGTCTTTCTTGACACAAACAAATACTCAAGTCACTGTGTGTGGGCAGCTGGTGTGCTCCACTCCCAGCACCCCCCCACCCTTACATACAAAAAAAAAGCTGTGCTGATGACTCATTGTCCTGTAATTAGGTAAAAGGGGCACTGCAGAAGTACTACAATGTCTCAGATTGTTCATGTTTCAATGATAGCCTTGGTACTCTCAGGTGGCAATTTTTTAAGAATCCAGGGCCAGAAAAGTAAATAGAAAAGCTCCATTCCGTGATATCAGATCTGAATAATTACTCTGTTTACATAAAGAAGATTACTCGCAAATTATAATTTCAAGTAAGGGTTCAAATCCCAAAACCCTTAGATCCTCCTGCAATTTTTCAGCCCATCCACAGAATCACAGAAGCTCCAATATTCCCATCTGCATAACCTTCACTATCACATTTTGGAGAAGAAATCTCAACCTGTGGCCAGATATTAATTCTAAATAGTCTAGTTCTATTGATTAAGCATACTTCTCCCGACCTTCATATCCTGTTGCAGCTGCTTAAAAAGGGGCCTAACAAGTCCTTATATTCGTCCTGAACCACTAGCCCCCTCAACCCAGACTCCTAACCCGAGTGCTAAAGCATCAATCAGCTTCTACTGCTCCATACCTCATTGATTTGTTTTCAAATATGGCGGTCCAATTAGTGTAATTTACTATGTTTTATAAGCCTTAAGGCCATATTTTTCGTGCCATATTTCTGTTTTGTCCATTTCTGATTTATATAATCGGCAAATATTTCCCAGGGGATTCTATGGTTTAACCTATAGTTTTGTTTCACTTGACTTTTGGGTTATGTATTGTTTAGGCTGCAACATAACATTGTTTATTAAAGGAAGCATACCAGAAAAGTTTGAAATGCAGTGTGTCTTATATGTGAATTACTCATGACGTTTTTTATAAGAGTGAGTAAGTTTGTATTACTTCTGTAAACGCAGGAATTAGTCACACTTAAGACTAATACAAATATTCAGCGAAATTGCTTTCTGAATGAGCCGGGAGCATGGCACAATTCTCATGGAATTCTTTTTATGAACCTGGCAATAATTTGAAAGATATTTTGTAAAATAAGTAATACATTTTAAAATGTTTTCTTATGTTCCACCAAGTTGGATTGCGTTACAAGCCATTAGTGCTCTACACGAAAGAATCACAAAATTGAACTTAGCAACATTGGAGTAGGACAATACACTTCCCCATCTACGTAGGTGGGCCATGAAACAGGCAGCGAAGATTTTGTATCGCGTTTAGAACCAATGAACTGAAGAGAATGTGGGCTGTCCTTGAAAATGTTCAAAGAATTAATCAGGGGTAATATAGGATTTTTACCACAATACTGATAAAAGACACATTACATTCTACAGATTCCTCTGATGATTAAAAAATATACCCAATGCATATAAATCTCTGAACACAAAACCTCTTGGAGGACACTAAAAATAAACCATTGGTAATTTGAAATAGCATCATTGGTAATTTAGCTAAAAGAGAGAAATGGGCTAGAGTCTAGAATAAAACAGATTGGTTGGTCTATTTTGAAATCAAGAGATCCTGACTAAGGCTGTGTACCAGTTCATTTCTACCAAAATACTTTATTGTCAGCAGTAATAGGAGCTGAACGTGAATTATTTTTACAATTTTATATAGCTGTAAAATAACAGTCAAGAAGAAAACAGCATTCTATTTTTATATCCAGAAGATTAAATAAAAAAAAAAATATATATATAGACTATTGTAAGTAGGTGACTGTTTCACTTGTGGTTTTTAATCTGAATGTTTTACAATTATACAGTTTGTAAATACTATAACGTATTGATCATTCAGAGTATTTTACATGTATTATTGTAGATATTAACTAATATCGTCATTTATTGATTCAATGATCTATTAATTGATGAATTTGACTAGTGATTGTTTGATACTTCCTGGGAATATCCCATTATGTATTTCCAATCAGTATGCTTTCTATGTTTATTTTTTACATACCCCGCCTTTTGGTTGGGTCAACCAATGCAATACACTGATTTTCTGGCACTAGCACTTTAAAAACTGTCCGCTTCTTTCATGGCGTCATGTGACCAAGGCCTCTGTGAAGGCCGAAACGTTATGCTGACGAGGTGCGATTCAATATAAAAAACTCACCTGCAACCCGGGTCTTCCGTTCCTTCTTCTTTGCTGCGTTCTGGAATTGAGGGACGTGCTTACTAGATTGGAATAGGCAGATATTTATATATATATATATATATATATATATATATATATATATATATATATATATATATATATAGATAGATAGATAGATAGATAGATAGATAGATAGAAAGATAGCGAATATTGGGGCATATTACCTAGCAATAGCGATATTTATCGCTAAGCAGGGTTAGCGTGAATCATTTTATCGCCGAGCCCCGCTGATTTTTATCGCAGATAAACCTTGCTATTATGAAGGTTTATCTCAAAAGCGATAAAAATCGGCCGTAATGCATGAATATCGCTGAAAAGTCAACGATATTCATGCATTACCGAGCTAATGCTCTTAGCCATGTTATCTACCTACCATTGGATAACATGGTTAAGAACTGCTCTGGGCAGGCGTTAGCTTTTGGAGATATTCTCGCTTAGCGCGAATATTTCCAAAAGTACGCCTTTGTAGGTAATAGGAGATAGCGATGTTAGCGACTGTTTACAGTCGCTAACATCTTGGCACGCCCACTTTGCATGTCATTAGCGATAAATATCGCTGACATGCAAAGTGGGCCCCAAGATGATCGCTATCTCCTACTAGCTGTCGCTAACTGGTGTTAGCGACAGCTAGGTAATAGGGCGATAAAATTATCGCCGCTTTAGCGGGAAAAATTCCCGCTAAAGCGGCGATAAGGCCCTTGGTAATATGACCCATTGTGTCTACTGAAACTCAGGCAACAAGCGGGGATGTGCTCAGTAGATCTGAGTTGGTTGTTAACAACATATTGCAAGGATGATCAGAGGGACCAAGAAGAGTATGTGAGATGCTTGGTAACAATATTGGGAAAACCATTGCCATCTCCAGGGAGATAGCTAACACAGTTGAGTTGGCTAGAAAGGAGGGAACTAAAACCAGCTGTGGCAAATGTCTTCTCAGCCACAAAGTTATTCTACAAATCACTCAGGGAGGGGTACAACACACTTCTCCTCTTGGGAGGTCAGTGTAGCCAGAAATATGCGACTCAATGTTCAGATACTTTTCTAAAAGTTGTATTTGCAGAACATACCAGTAAGCTGGATTTATGTTCTATTTCTTCTTAGACTCTGTATCAAGCCGTTCTGAGGATATTTTACATTCATTCCTCCTGACATTGAGCAATAATATGGAAGATGCTCTTGTTTAAATAGATTTGTTTCCCAAGCAATAGTGAGCGTTTCTATGGAAATGGCCATTTTATTTTCCAATTCTGTTTCTCTTTATAAGTTTGAGAATGAGGCCCTTCACCAAAGAGGATCACTGACATAATATAGAATGACAAAATATAGACTTACCAAAATATAGTCACCAAAATATAGAATGCCAAAATATCGAATTCCTATCTACAAACAGGTAAGTACAAAAATATCGAAACCAAAATATAGTCTGTAAAAAACATAGTCAGTCAAAATATCGAATTATTTTAAATAACTAAAACATACTTAAAAATACTCAAATAACCTTAAAATTAAGATATAATTAATTTAAGTTATTAATAAAAAATGTACAATATTTTACCGTAGGATAGCAGGAGGGTAACATTTAATATTACCACTCCAGTGAGTGCAACAGTAGGGAAAGCGTTGGATAGCGTAGGGGTAAAAAATACTATTCCCACTCGAGTGAGTGCAACAGTAGGGAAAGCGTTGGATAGAGTAAGGGTAAAAAATACTATTCCCACTCCAGAGAGTGCAACAGTAGGGAAAGCGTTGGATAGCGTAAGGGTAAAAATTACTATTCCCACTCCAGAGAGTGCAACAGTAGGGAAAGCGTTGGATAGCGGGAGGGTACAAAATACTATTCCCACTCCAGTGAGTGCAACAGTAGGGAAAGCGTTGGATAGCGTAGGGGTAAAAATTACTATTGCCACTCCAGAGAGTGCAACAGTAGGGAAAGCGTTGGATAGCGTAGGGGTAAAAAATACTATTCCCACTACAGAGAGTGCAACAGTAGGGAAAGCGTTGGATAGCGTAGGGGTAAAAATTACTATTCCCACTCCAGAGAGTGCAACAGTAGGGAAAGCGTTGGATAGCGTAGGGATAAAAATACTATTCCCACTCCAGTGAGTGCAACAGTAGGGAAAGTGTTGGATAGCATAAGGGTAAAAATTACTATTCCCACTCCAGAGAGTGCAACAGTAGGTAAAGCGTTGGATAGCGGGAGGGTAAAAATTACTATTCCAACTCCAGAGCGTGCAACAGTAGGGAAAGCGTTGGATAGCGTATGGGTAAAAATGACTATTCCCACTCCAGAGAGTGCAACAGTAGGGAAAGGATATTGGAAGGGTACAAATTACTATTTCCACTCCAGAGAGTACAACAGTAGGGAAAGCATTGGATAGCGTAGGGGTAAAAATTACTATTCCCACTCCAGAGAGTGCAACAGTAGGGAAAGCGTTGGATAGCGTAGGGGTAAAAAATACTATTCCCACTCCAGAGAGTGCAACAGTAGGGAAAGCGTTGGATAGCGGGAGTGTGAAAATTACTATTCCCATTCCAGATAGTGCAACAGTAGGGAAAGCTTTGGATAGCGTAGGGGTAAAAATTACTATTCCCACTCCAGAGAGTGCAACAGTAGGGAAAGCGTTGGATAGCGTAGGGGTAAAAAATACTATTCCCACTCCAGAGAGTGCAACAGTAGGGAAAGCGTTGGATAGCGGGAGGGTGAAAATTACTATTCCCACTCCAGTGAGTTTAACAGTAGGGAAAGTAATGATTTAATATATTATTAAAAATAAATTAAATATCAATACCAATAAAACATTAATTGAAATTAATAACCAATTTAATATTATGTAATAATTAATTAGAAATACAACTACATATTAGTTATTAAAAATTAATAACCTATTCATAATTATTTAACAACTAATTAATTTTCAATAACAAAAACTAATATAATAAAAATTAATACCAATTAAAAATTAACAGTAAATTAATTATCAATACATAAAAAGTATTTTTAATATGTAATTAATTACAATTACATTACTTCCCACCCTATTCCCCTATAAACCCACATCCCACTACAGAAAATACATTAATACAATTATCATAATTATCAAATATTTAATTAATACAAAATAAATACCAATTAATAAAAATTAATTGCCAATTAATAGAAATTATCTACCAATTAAAAATTAATTAACAATACATTTAAAATCAATACCAA
Source organism: Lissotriton helveticus (assembly GCF_964261635.1). NCBI lineage: Eukaryota > Metazoa > Chordata > Amphibia > Caudata > Salamandridae > Lissotriton > Lissotriton helveticus. Next base: position 441,409,129 of record NC_136062.1, on the reverse strand, counting down.
TAAATGACAAAATGATTTACTTAATTACAATTAAATTACTTCCCACCCTATTCCCCTATAAACCCACAACCCGCTACAGAAAATAAATTTAGAAAATTAACATAATTAACAATTAATCAATTAATACAAAATAATTGGCAATTAATAAAAATTAATTACCAATTAAAAAATAACAATAAATTAAAAATGAATACCAATAAATAAATAAAAAATATTTAATTAATTACAATTAAATTACTTCCCACCCTATTCCCCTCTAAACCCACAACCCGCTACAGAACTAAAAAGCTAAATTTAATTAAAAATTAATAATAATTGCAAAAAATGTATATTTAATTTAATATAATTAAATAACTTCACACCCTATTCCCCTATAAACCCACAACCCGCTACAGAATTAAATTACACAAAAATTAAATAACATAAAATTCATTACTTAAAATACATTAAACATACATTACAAAAATTAGTATACACTTTTCACACATATACTAACATACAAAACACTTTAAAAAAAATTATATTATTAAAAAATCGATATATTTAATGCCTATATTGTATACTTCGATATTTTGACTTCTATATTTTGAAAATCGATATTACTTACCTTAAATACGATATTTTTAACCACTATATTGTGTCCATTCGATATTTTGTCCATTCTATATTTTTACTTCGATATTATGTCCATTCTATATTTTGGAATCGATATTATGACTGTTTACCCAGCAAGGATTGTAAGGGTCTCAGTGACAAAAACCTGTGATATGCCAGTCACATTCATTTGTTCATTTCTCCTTTTTGGGTGACTTGCAAAAATTTCCTACTCAAACAGGTTTGGCGTATTCGAGGTAATTACAATAGTGATTGTAATCGTTAAGGTACTATGGCAGATAATGTCCAGGGATACCAAAACAGCACATATCACCACTTTCTGGGAAATTTGAAATAGAAAGACAACCCCTCCCCTGCTCCCACTGTAGCAACACTCCTTCATGGCTCCCACTGGTTTCAGTGCCTCTTTGAGTCCTCTGCTTTTAGAACTCTACTAGAATATTAAGTACACACAGACAGAAATGTGCCAAAGTACTGTGCTCCAATTTTTGTTATTGTGTAAATTCAGTTTGTCAAAAAAATCCTGTTTTGCACCATTTTTTGCAATGAGAACTTTACTTAATATTACCCCGTGTTTGATTACACTTTGAAGTATTATAAAATATAGCACTTAGCGAGCTACGCACGTAATCTCCAAGCCTCACTGTGTCAAGAGACTATACCTCGGTGCACCCTCTTTCTTCATATGCAAAATACAACAAATCTAAAATCCAACCACAAGACAGCTTCTCTTCCTCCACCCAGGAAAATGCATGGCCCTGGATCTGAAATCACTCCACTAGCTACCTAGAGCTAAAAGACCAATGTTGAAGGCATTCTGCGTTGTCCTCTGAGCCTGCCACAGAAATCGACCACTATATCTACAAGTCAAATACAAGCAAAGCATTCAAAACAGAACACTAAGCTTCAGGCTTTAACCAAAAATCATCACACTACTTTACTACAAAGAAATGTGAGCTGCTCAGATTCCTCTAACAAGCCACCAAGCTCTGCAACTCATTACCAGCCAAGATTAAAAGCATTCATGAGCATATACACTGCAGAAGAAAGTTGAAAACATGGGTATTTCCAAGATCTCCATACCATGCTACATCCTTTAGGGAAACCCCATTTAATCACATTTTCAATTAGAATCTACAGCTCACAGCCCACAGATATGGAACAGCCTAGCCATCACACTAACTCTAATGCCATTACACTCAGTGGTCAACAGCAGATTGTGGTATAAACAGGCTGTAAAATGTCTTAGCTTTTTACAACCATCTTGAGGGCGGCAGGCGAACCAAGACATTCTGCCCAGCCCAGTTTCAAGTAAGGATTGAAACTGTTTCCTAGTACCATAAGCTCAGTTTTGTCCACGTTTATCTTGAGACAGGATTTGTTTATCCAACTAGCAACTCTTTCCAGACAAGGGCCCAATATGGGGGACTATTCAGGAATAATAGAGAAACACAATTAGTTATCATTGGCATAAGAAATTATCGAGATCCCAAATGGCGATACAATGCCCGGCATTGGGCGCATATATAGGTTGGATAAAATCGGGCTTAATGAAGAGCCCTGTGGTACTAAGAGGGAGTATGTTGGAGGTACAGTGTCCATCGAAGACCTGGAATGGTCCATCGAAGACCTGGAAAAATCTGAGCCAGTTCAGTGTCAGTCCTGAGACTCCTGCACTGGAAATTCATTCGATAAGATTGTTGTAGTTTACAGTATCAAAGGTGGTGCTTACGTCAAGGAGGATGATGGCTTCAAAGCCTCCCTGATCCAGCAGTATCTTTGATTCCTCCTCTACTGCAAAGAGGATGGTTTCTGTGCTGTGCCTCTGTCGAAACCATGTGTGGGTTCGATGAAGAATGTTAACAAGTTTTAGATTTCTGAAAGGGGCTGGTTAACATGTTTTTGGGGTATTTAGTTCAGATCAGGGAGCAGGAAGATGTGTCTGTATTTTTCTGGATGGAGGGGTCCAGTGCAGACCTTTAATAAGGCTTTTACCATGGCTTGTTTCCATGCCATTGGTACAATTCCCTTTGCTTATGTTAGATTTTGCCTTTCTACTAGAGTAGGGAAAACATTTTCTGCTGCTTTAGCAAGTAAACATGTTTGGGTAGGATCTAGTGGGGAACCTAATTTGCACTTTATCAAAAGGTCTGCAAAGCAATCGATTGTCAGGTTGGGGATTATGGAAAGGCCAATAGTGTGAGCATCACTGAAAAATCAAATCTACTCAAGAAGCAGCCCTCTGTAGGTGACCGCTCGCAACTGCTTGTGTTAGAAAAACGTGCTAGGATACGCCAAATATCACTAACACTTGCCAGCTTGTATTTCTGGAGCCTCACGGAAAACAAAATCCGCCACTCAGTGATAGGCAGAATTAGGCTGTAACTTCACGTTACACGAGTAAGGTGGAGTGGCCAAGTTCTTCTAATCCCGTGGATAGAATGAAACATTCCGCCAACCCCTGCTGCAGAGTATCCTATGGTAATGCATAGAAAAAAGTAAAAAAAAGTTTATTCATCTTAAAAGTTTGTTAAAATATTGTTTAGGTACAGTATTAATGTAACTTACTTTCAGATATTTTTTTGTGTAGAGCAATGTAAATAAAAGCTACCACACTATCAGCTAAATTTAGAAATAACACTTAAATTATTCAAAATATATTAAATTATATGAAAATGATTTTCCTCAAGTTTAATAAAATAAGTAATTCCCACAATATTTTTTAAAACAAAAAGTATGCTTTAATAAATATTAAAATTGATGCATAGAATGAATTAGAAGCAATGCACTTATATTTGATACAATTTACTACATTAATTTTAAATGCAAAAAGTTTATTTGTATATTTTATAATTAAATTAAAAATGTGTATTAAGAAAATGCAACACTAAATTATATGTATTAATATTAATTAATATTTCTAACTATTTGAATTAAGGTAATTGAATTTCACATTATATCATATGGAGTTTTATTATTTGTCCCTAACTGCAGTGATTTCTCCGGTGTCGCGGTAACAGTAGTTCAGCTTTGAGCTGGAGTATTTTACTACCATTTTGGGTTCCTTTGTTGAGACAAAATATTGAGTAGGAAATGTCGACTTACACAAATATCGAGTTGGAAATATCGTGAAATTTCAACAGCAAGAATATCGTGGTCAAGAATATCGAATTAAAATGTTAATATCAATTTGATATAAATTTTATTTTCATTAAATTTTGTGTTTTTTAGTTCTTTAGCGGGTTGACAGTTTATAGGGAACTAGGATGGGAGGTAATTTAATTACAATAAACTGATGATTATTTATTAGTTATTTAATTTAGATTTTATAGTGTTAATTGTGGGAAGTAATTTATTTGTACTTAATTATTTATTGGTTGTTAATATTATTTAATTAATTGATCATTAATTATGGTAATAGTGCAAACAAATTAGGTGTGGGGTTTATAGGGGTAAATGGGGGGATAGTAATTTGTTTTTGATTAATTAATAATTTGTTATTAATTTATATTGATTAATAAACTGAAAATTAATTATGGAAATTGTGTAATTTATTTTAGGTACTGATTGTGGGGTTTATAGGGGTAAAGGGTGAGAAGTAATTTATGTTCAATAATTATTTGTTAATTTATATTAAATAATTATTTTATTGTTAAATACAGTAATTGTGTGATTTAGGTGTGGGTTGTGGGGTTTATGGGGTAAAGGGTGGAAAGTAATTTATTTTTAATTATTTAATCATTAGTTCGCCTTAATATAGATTAATTTATTGAAAAGTTGATATGAAATTTGTGTAATTAATTTTATGTATTTTATGTATGGGTATGGGGTTTATAGGGGTAAAGTGTGGTAAGTAGTTTATGTTTAATTAATTAATAATTGGTTGATCATTAATGTTAATTAATTAATCAATTAATTGATATTTAATTAGGGTTGTTTGTATTTTTTGTGTGTGGGTTTTATTTTTCATGGGGTAAAGGGTGGGTAGTAAATTAATTTTACTTACTTTATAATTCGTTTTTATATACAATTAGTTTTTTAATTGAAAATAAGTTTTAATTGTGTAATGAATATTTTTACAGTTTAATTTTACCAGTGCTTTGTGGGGATGATAGGGGTAAAGTGTGGAAAGTTCATGACATTTTATGAGTTTTAATTTGTTTTTCATTAATAATGTTTCTTTAATTGGGAATTAATTATGTTAATTATGTAAGTACATTTTTTAATAAAATGTAGATGTGGGTTGTGAATTGTTTGGTGTTATAGGGTAGGAAATAAACTTTTTTAAATGTATGTAATAATTAATGTTTTTGATTCTAAAGAATTTCTAATTACAAATATTTATTTGTTTGAATATTTTTAATGTAACGTAATATAATATTCGTAGGTATTTGTCATATGCATCTAAAATTATAATATGTTTTTTTAATTTGTAATATTAAATATATTTTAATTTTTAATATATGTATATATTTTTTTATTTTGTTTGTTTTTTAAATATTTTTGTTGGTAATATTTTGTTTGTTTTTACTTTTGAACTGACTGGAGTAGGGAATATTAGTTGTTACCCCTTTGCAATCCAACATGTTCCCTACTGTTGCACTGATTGGAGTGGGGGTAGTAAAATATTTCCTGCCACTTTCTAACATTTTCCCTACTGTTGCATTCACTGCAGTGGGAATCGTAAGTTTTACCCCTCTGCTATCCAACGCTTTCCCTACTGTTGCACTCACTGGAGTGGGAATAGTAATTTCTACCCCTACACAATCCAACACTTACCCTACTGTTGCACTGACTGTAGTGGGAATGGTAAGTTTTACCTCTCCACTATCCAACACTTTCCCTACTGTTGCACTCACTGGAGTGGGAATAGTAAGTTTTACCCCTCCGCTATCCAATACTTTCTCTACTGTTGTATTCATTGGAGTGGGAATAGTAATTTTTACACCTCAGCTATCCAATACTTACCCTACTGTTGCACAGATTGGAGTTTTAAAATTTAAGTTGATAGATTTTGAAATAGTTTAATGTTTTACTTTATAATAGAATATTTTTTAAATAGATTTTATGTTATTGGGAAAACAGCAGGGGAACTGTAGGTGGAGAATTAGAGGCCGCGAATAACCTGTGGATTGGAGGAGTGAGTAAAGTCAGAGGTGTTGCTAGAATGCACAAAACATCCCAATTGTTTTATTTGTTTGGCATTTCACTGACCAGATACAGCTTATTATGTTATTTAATTTAACCAATGGATACACAATTATTTAAGATTTAATATGCGTTATTGACATTAAAATACATTCACAAAGTTGAATATGTTACCATTACATAATATCCCAAATATCCTTAAAAGTGGAAGCACAAGCCATTTGCCTCTGAGCAACCGAATTTCTGTCATCAACAATTCTCCTCCAGTTTTCCTCCAGAGCAGTTCAAACATGAATGGCAAAATACCCTAGTTTTCAAATGTTTTCTATATAGGTATGGCTCTGCCATATTTGCCACATAATTCAACATCTGCTGCATAATCTAACAATTTTAATTAATAAATTGTTTGTAGCTCAAACAGATCAAAAGTGACTAAAAAATGTGACTTGTGTCTATTGTGAAGTGGACGGCCCTTTGCAGAGGTTGACTGATCACCTTTCTCACTGCTGCATTTCTATGTTACACTGGCACTAATAAAAATGGTCAAATCTTTCAAGAGACTGTTAGCATATGTAAAAATGTCAAAATAATAAAGTAACAGAAAACATAATGCATTACGCTGTAGTCTTTTTGTTTGCATCATACTTTAGTTTTCACTACGGCATAGTTTTGTCTTCCCTTGCTGCATCATTTAGGTGGTCTAAAAATCAGCAGCACATCTTAAAAGTGCTTGTGCATGAAACAGAGAGACTTTGAAATCTGTGAACTAAGTTTGGTGTGCGTGCAAATCCTGTATTGCCAATCACATGTGAGTTGCAGCTACTACTGGCCAATGTAGTTCCCAATGGATGAGGTGGACTAGCCTAGAGGACAGGGCCGGCTTTAGTACTGGTGGAGCCCTGTGCAACAATGTTTGTTAGTGCCCCCCAAATGACCACCTCCGCCATGGATTCCCTCACTACCACCCTTTAACAGTGCCCCTCATGTCTTCATAATAACACTCTCTGTCAGATGAATTTAATTTGATTTACAGAGCCACTCATTGCCAGTGTAGGGTGACAGAGCACTTTACATCACACACATTACACAGAGACAATCAACTATACGTGTGTAAATCACTATATAGGAAAAACTGTGTAAGACAAAGGACTACATGACAACCATACTAGAAGGCAATATAGCTTAATAGTGATTGGTCTGGAAAAACACAAACTCAAAATTTACAACGTTTTACCATGGTTGAGGGTACTCTTTCACTATCAGAATTGATTTCCATCTGAATAAGCACTTTTTGCAATATTAATGTAACCAAAGACCGGAGAAAAACAATAACACTCTAATTTATAACTTGCAATTTGCATGCAGCTCTAACATGACAGCTAATAGCTCACTGTTCTATATTATGATTTTAACTTTTAAAGTGCAAATAACAAAAGGATCTCCCTGACAAAAGCAGTATCCCACTGAACTATTTACATTATTTGCACTTTGTGTTCTGCACTGTACGTGTTCTTTGCAGCAGGCTACCCCGCTGCCTTTCCATGAGTCAAAACTTCCACTAGACAAAACTCTGTTCTCGCTCAGGGAAGAAAGTGTATCACTGCTGTTAACATGACATTTTTATTGTTGCCAAAAATAGCTGGAGGACATAAAGCAGGTAGCAAGCGCTTTTAAAACCAAAATATAATTGCTAACACGACACCCCTAACCCAAAGTATGCACCCTGTGTGGTCCCACTGGTCGTACTGTTCTGTAGCCGTCCCTTCTCAAGGGTCCTGTGACCTCAGTGACAGAGTCAGTGTTGCTGTAAACTGTGCTACTGTGGTGGACAGGCCTTCAAGGTTAACCTACACTTGCCACCGGTAGGGCCAACCTGCTGGTGCTAAGACACCAGGGCTTCTAAGGTCTTGCTGGCCTTCTAAGGTCTGGCATGGGAATGTGCTCCCTCAGGAGACTGGTCAGGGGGACTGGTAATGAAGGCTGAACCTGGTTCCCCAGTTCCAAATTCGGCAGCTATGACCATAGTTCCACATCCTCTCCCCCACTGAACACCATACTACCCCACTGAGAGAAACTAGCACTGCCTTCAAATATAACCCATTGTTCTTCGCTATATACACCTGGACGTGACTCAAGTCAAATTACGCCCTCAAAAAAAGTATTATGGTGCCAAAAAAAGTACCAACACCCTGGACAAAGCAAACACTCATAGGGAGTGCAAGATTAAGTAAAGCTTGTGAAATGTAAGCAGTAATAACATGGTTACCATAACGCTTTTACACTCACTATTCAGAAATCAGTGAGTGCTTCTTCCTGAAAAGTTAAGGACACGACTACAGGGCTCTTAAAGGACCCATTACAGTGTCCATTTTTTATATCTTTATAAATAGTATGCAATATGCAGTATGGTTTAAAAAGACCACATCCGTGAACACAGAGCCATGGTAAACATTTTGTTTTACTAATCCACCCATCAATCAGGCATTGTAGTACAACCTGGAATGGTGCATTCCCCACCTGGGGAAAACAAAGGTGATGCTAATGTGTTTGGGTGTAAATAAAATCTATCTGGCCACTTTGTGGCCACTCTCTCTTGCTTTATTTAGTTATTTATTTATTTTTCATATTTTGAACCTATTATTTCTGAGGCTCCACTTTGTTATGTTATGTAAAATATTTCTTATAGAGCGCATGTACACCGATTGGTTTCTTGGCGTTGTCCCTAGGATTTGCCAGAGCCCTATATGTTTGGTCATCTGCTTAGGTTTTAGTCATATGCTTGCATAAATAACCAGGTCTTAAGAAGCCTTCTGATTCTTGGGAGATCAGTGCAAGCTCTGGTGTCAAGCAGAAGAGAGTTGCAAAATCTAGTTGCTAGTACTGCAAACCTACATCCGCCTAGTCGTTTCCATTTGTAGGGAGGTATGGCCAAGAGGTTCATGTGTTCTGAGCGCAGGCTTCGGGGCGGTATATACTTTTGAACAAGGCTTGAAATTAATTTTGTGCTTGCGCCATGCAAAGATAAGGCAGTCAACTTTAAATGCGCATCTTTGTGGGATGGGAAGGCAATGTAGTATTTTCATAAGAGGGGAAATGTGTTCTTATCTGGGCTGCTGAAACATCAGCCTGGTCGCCTGGTTCTGAACCTGTTACAGTCTTTTAGTAAGATATAGTGGAAGGCCAAAGTATAAAGAATTTGCATGGTCTATATGTGATACAACCATGGCTAGGACAACCTGGACAAATGCTGCTAGAGTGAGTAGAATACTGATCTTTCTTATCTTTCTTAGCTGGAGGAAACAGGTGGTAGTTACTGATCCAATCTTGGATTTCATGGTAAGTTCACTATTAATTATCACCCTGAGATAATTGGCTGAGGGGGAATGGAGTGGGGGGAGAACCCAGCTCGATTGGCCAAAAATGTGAGTTCCAAGGGTTCTGAGCCCCACCTGTTAAAATTAGTTTGGTCTTGTCCGGGTTTTAAGTGATTGCTGTTCATAGAGTAACGGATGTGCATCATGGTAGCTTGGAATTCGGACACAGAGTCAGGTGTGTTATTAATGGTAGGCAATTAATTGTAGGTCGTCTGAATAGTTTAATGTGCACAGCTTTCTATCTTTTAAGGACCGGATCAATGAGAGAAGGTATAAGTTGAACAAATGAGATGATAATGAGGAACCCTGAGGTCCTCCACATGGTATTTTCATTTTCGGTGCGTAAAACTGAGACATGCAGACTGACTGGAAGCGATCCTCCAGAAATGACTTAATCCAGCTGAGAACTGATCCCTTGAGGCCTGCATCCCTGACAAGAAGCCATGATCTACTGTGTCAAAAGCCGCGGACAGATCCAGTAACAACGGGGCCTGGGGAGAACCTTTATCCGCTTCCTTCCTAAGTGTATACAGCACAGTCAATAGCACTGCCTCTGTTGAGTGGGCTGGGTGAAACCCTGCTTGGTTGGATTAGAGGAATTCAGACTGCTCAATAAAAGTGTAGAGACATTTGGCCAAATGAGATTCTAATACTTTTGTGAAGTAGGGAAGCAGGGAAATAGGACTGTAGTTGATCAGAATCTTTTGGGAAAGAAAAATGTTAGAAAAAGACAACATTTCCAGCAAAAGTGTTTTTTTTAATACATTACACAGGGGAACAAATAAACAAAAGAAGTAAAGAGAAAGTGAGAACTGTTTCTTGAAGTCACAGTTTTCAGTAAGTGAGGAGGAGCTAGACAGAAAGAGAGGGAAAAAGAGGAAGTAAGAGGGGAGCACCTGCCAGCGGCAGAACAGACGTGAACACTGTCCATATCTACTCTGAGCAAGAAGGAAGAGACACAGTCCTTTTCCTTCTCTACCCAACAGCCCATTCCCAAATGACCACGAACGCTGAGCCTTATCTGTAGGCCTTTGCTATTTCTGGTGTACTGGGATGTATGTTTAAAATAAAAAAGTAGGGAAACTGAATCTAATGAATAAAAGAAGTAGGGGCAAGCCGTGCCGGCCGATCTCGTCCACTTTGACCACTGCCTGCCACACAGTACAGGGATGTTTAGCCTCATAGCTGACTGCTGGGGACACAGGGACCCCAAAGTCATCTTCAGACAGCCTTTTGATGTCAGAAAGGCCGACATGGAAAGGCTGTTGGAAAATGACATCATAATCCCGAATGCAGAGCCATCGTCATTAGGAGATTATGGTGTCTTTCCGACACACTGAGAGAGGCTTCTTGAGCCCATCAGAAGCACCAGAGATGATCCCTCTGCCAGATGCCTCCGGCCGCTGCATTGTAATGCGGCGGGCAGACTGTAGGGGTAGATATCGGTGGGTCAGACACCGACGTGCCATTGGTATCAGACCCACCAACATTGTTATCTGGCCCTAAATGTTCCTACAGTGACTGTCCTCCAAAAGCTGTTTTCACTGTGGGGGCAGAAGTAGGTCCTACAAAGAAATAGCAAAGTAATAGTAATGTGTTAAATCTGTATCGGTGGTGTGAAATAAGATACATTTACGGCTTAGCCACTGTTTTTAATATTTATAAAAAATTAATTTCAGAAGTAAATCTGGATTATTCGATGAAAAGATAAAACAGCATATTTAAAATGTTATACTTTATATGAAGGAAAAAAGTTATACTTTCCTTGTCTTAAGCCCCTGCAGGCTAATTGGCATTGACCCGATTAGACCTGGCCTGTCAGTGCTGAAGTAAGAAATTGAGAAATACAGCTCGCTGAGCCCAGCCAATAGGCCTGGCAGGTTGGCCTAGGGAGAATGCGAATGAGCTTAACCCCTGCAAGGCAGCCGAGAAGTGTCTAGGTGCTTTGCTAACTTAAATTGTAACAGGGACAGGTTTGTGCATTTATTGTTTAGTCATCAGAAAAGCCTGTAGAAGAGGACAATTTGATCTCAAAAAACACTTTTGTTTCAGTGGAGCTGGGAGTTGGCACAAGCAAGTTTAGTGTGTTTGAGTGTGAGAGGATGGCTCATTAACTTAAACACACCCCTATGTGTGTCACAAGCGCCCTCACGGGGGTAAGAAATCACCATGTTGGATTTTACTGAGAATAGTGCACTGTGGGGTAGTTTGCATTGGTGCAGGATGTCCTGCCAAAAGCAATGGCTTCAAGTCTACCTCATCTAAAGACAACCTGGCTTTGAGAGAACTGTGGGGCATATTACCAACCAATAGAGATAATTTTTGTCTCTAACTTGTTTAGAGACAAACATTATCGCCGTAAATCGGCGATTTTTATCGCAGATAAACCTTGCTATTAGCAAGGTTTATCGCAAATGCGATAAAAAACTGCCGCAATGCATGAATATAGCTGAAAAGTCAGCGATATTCATGCATTATCGAGCAAATGCTCTTAGCCATGTTATCCACCTCCCATTGGTTAACATGGCTAAGAACTGCTCAGGGCAGGTGTTAGCTTTTGGAGATATTCGCGCTTAGCGCGATTATCTCCAAAAGTTGGTAATAGGAGATAGCAATGTTAGCGACTGTTTCCAGTCGCTAACATCTTGGCACGCCCACTTTGCATGTCATTAGTGAAATGTAAATATCACTGACATGCAAAGCGGGGCCCAAGATGGTCGCTATCTCCTATTAGCTGTCGCTAACTGGTGTTAGCGACAGCTTGGTAATAGGGAGATAATTTTATCTCCGCTTTCTTGGCTTTTAAAGCCAAAAAAGCGGAGATAAACCCCCTTGATAATATGCCCCTTAGTTGGATACTGCCATCAACCTTGCAACACTGGAGGATTTCAGCTACCATCAAAAAGACTTAGGGGCTGATTACAATGGCGGGCAGTTGGATTGCTGGCTGCTATTGCATCAGTCAGGAGACCGCTGACAAGCATGCGGGCAGTCTGACTGTAGTATGGCAATGTGGCCGCCAGGCTATCCATCGGAAAAATGGCGGGGGTATGCTGCAGCCGTGGGAAAGTACTGCAGCACATACCAACACCGCGCAGTACCTCGTGCATGTCTGTGATGTGTGTGCCATGCACCATGTCATTCATGACACAAGGTGTAGGGGGTGAATGGGGCACTACATGTACCCCCAGGGCAACTTGCAGTGGCTCGCGATGGACAGGGGCCCTGTTTGGGGCCCTGTTTGGGGCCCAGCATATCCCTTTCCAACATAGTTTTCTTGGTTGGATTCCCGCCATGAAAAGGCTGTCAGAAAGGGATATTGTAATCGTGATGGCGGCGCCTGCCTCGGCACTACCACCAATCAGGGACGCTGCTCCGATCGCCATTGTGTCGGGATCTATCTATCATTGTACAAATAATACAAATACTATTCCCACTCCAGTTTATACAACTGTAGGCAAAGTGTTGGACTCAGGTGGGGTACAATTTACTATTTGCACTCCACAAAGTGCAACAGTTGGGAAACTGTTGGATTGCGGAGGGGTAAAATCTACTATTACCACTCCAGTCAGTGCAACAGTAGGGAAAGTATTGGATTGCAGAGGGGTCAAATTTACTATTCCCACTCCAGTCACTGTAACAGCAGGGGAAGTGTTGGATTGAGGAGAGGTAAAATGTACTATTCCCACTCCATCCAGTGCAACAGTAGGTAAAGTGTTGGATTGCGAAGGAGTAAAATGTACTATTCCCTTCCAGTCAGTGCAGGAGTGGGGAAATTGTTGAATTGCAAAGGGGTAAAATGTACTACTCCCACGGCACTCTCTGAAACATTAGAAACAGACATATTCACTTTAACAAAACAAAATATTTTTCGAAACATACTAAATAGCAAATAAATCTAAATATTAAATATAAACACATCCAAATATATTTTTTATTTAAAAAAAACTAATTAAATATGTATTGCAATGTTTAATACGCATCATAAATTACTACAAATATTATTATAAGTTAAACACCAAATGTTGGGCCTCATTATAATGCCGGTCGACCTACAGACAGCCCTAAGATCTGACCGCCAGATTGCAATAACAGCGGTCGGCCCCTAGGCAGTAGAGGTGAAAGACCGCCGCCCGACATGATCAATGTACTTGTTGGGGCGACGGTCAGAACCGTGATCCTGAATGCAGGCAGTGCTGAAGCAGGCACCGCCATTGGGATTACGATACCCATTTCCAACAGCCTTTGAAAAGGGAGTCGGAAAGGAACTTTGGGGTCCCAAACAGGGCCTCCGTCCAACGTGGGCCACTGTCGGTGTGACCTCCGGGGGGCACATATAGTGCCCCTATGTACCTCTATGCACCATGTGTCATACCAGGTGTCATACACCACATGGTGCATGGCACACAGTGTATGGAAGTGCATTAAGGGCTCACTTACAGTGCGGCTTGTGCTGGGGCCGTTTTTCTGGGCTGCAGCACAAGCCGCTGTGCAAATGAGCACTTTCCGACTGCCAGCCCGGCGGTTGCAGGACCACTGCCTGGTTGTCAGTCGGTCTACAACCTGCTATCGAAATGTGATCCTATATTCTCAAAATAATATCAACCGATGATTACAATTTATGTACATTCAAAAAGCACAACACAATTAACACGTACAATAATAAAGAACATAATTCTAAAAAATGGATCGCACTTATTTTAATTTATCACTCAAAAAACGATCTGCCCTATACTTCTACTAGCTACACAACACACATTTTCAATAATTCAATATTTATTAAAATATTAGTAATGAATAACATAGTACAATATTTAAATGTAAATACCTTCCCACCCATTATCCATACAAAACCAACAACCCACACCTAATATATGAATTGTAAAAGTATTATATGCCTCATTCCCATAATTAATTGTCAATTAAACAATTATTATTCATAATTAACTAATAATAAAATATATTTAATTAACTTCCTATCATTTACCACTACAAATTGAACAACTCACACCTAATATATAACTTAAAAATATCTTAAATACATATTTTACATAATTAATTATTTCAATACAATAATTACTAGACATAAATATTATTTATTGAGTATTACAATCAATTTCCTACACACCCTTTACCCATACAAAAATAACAGCACACAGCAAAAAAAGAAAAAAAACTAATGAATTACACGATTTACATAATTATCAATTACATATTATTAATTAAAAACTTAATTATCAATTAATTATTGTTAATTTACTTTCCACCCTATACCTCTACAAATGACACAACCCACACCTGAAAGTTAATTGAACAAATAATAATTATACAATTGACAACAATAATTATCAATTAAATATTTAATATAAATAGAAAGTATTTATTAATTAATTACAATTAATTTATCTCCTACATTATACCCCTACAAACCCACAACCTACACCTGAAATGTAACTTAAAAAAATTAATTATACAGTTAACATAAATAATTATCAATTAAATTATTATTATTAATAGAAACTAAGTTATTCATTATTTATAATGACTTTACTTCCCATCCTGTACCCCTATGAATCCGACAACCTTACACAGTACTAAAAATAACAATACATATACAAATTCCAAAACCACTAAAAGTGAAAACACTGTATTAATAACCACTAACAATAATTATGCAAACAATTTATAACATATACAAATGAAATACACACAAATAATAAAAAAATATATTATTAACAATGATATTTTTGTAAACTATATTAATGATTTTGACATTGTTAAAAATCGATATTACTTACCTAAAAAAATTGGTATTCTTGACATTGATATTCTTGCACAAAATAATTTTGTATGCCAATATTTAAAACTCGATATTTATGCATGACGACATTTCATTTTCAATAATTTGTCTGAATACTGATTCCTCTGATCTCCAGGAGAACATTTAAAAAATACTCTCTTTCAGGGGCTCTACTGTCCCATGAGACCTTCAAAACTTGGATATGGAGTGACTAATCATTCCTAAGGCTCCCAGTTTCATTGATTTTTACACATAAATACAGAAAGAAAATAGCGTGCCTTATTTCGATGTTGGTCGGAGTTGCCTTCGACCAGCACCATTTCAGTGAAGAAACCACCACCATAGATCAGCGGTTCCACACACTTGATTACCATGCGGAAACCGCCTGCTGCACAAGCTCCCATTGAGAAATTGGAGTTTGTGACATTTTCAGGGGAGCACAATGGGTGCCTCCCAGGGCACATATGGAGGGCCAGGAGAAAAGGGTGCCCTGCTAATGGTCCCCCCAAGTCTCTTTCCGACAGCCTTTTCATGTCTGAAAACCTGACACATAAAGCCCGTTAGAAACCGGCATTATAATCCAGACAGCACAATCCCTTAAGGGATTATGAGGCCATTCCGACAGGCCGACAGATTCCTTGAGCTCATCGGAACCACGTCTGATACTACAGTAGATTACCCCCTCGCTTCGTATATGGTATTTTCTGTGACCATACACCAGTCCATATCCATACATACTTGGTGGGATTTGAGCCTTCCACAATATCGCGATGTTTCGCTTATACTTCAGCAGATTTAAACTCCAACCGGCATCATTGCAATACGGCAGTCAGAATTTAAATCTCCCATGTAGGTTAGAAAGCCTCCGACCAGCGGTCTGAGGCTTTCCTGCCGACATCATAATGAAACCCAATATGTTTTCTGTCTGTATTTTTTTTTAAAAGCGGAAAAATACAGAAAATGTTGCCCCTTGTGAGCGACTCTCCATGCTTCCTTCATGAATTCCAGGTCAAAAGCTGAGCAGAGAGAAAGCATGGGCAGTTAAAAAAACAGGATGAGATTTTCTTAAATACAGGCATTAGTTAACGTATATTTGTATATAATGCTATATATGTGGAGAAGTATGGCTCACTGGTCAGAGGAGGCAGACCTGGAAGCAGAGGTCAGCCCGGGACCAGGGTTCAATTCCCGGCTTGGCGGGGTCTTGAGTCCTAAAATGTCCATGGACTCGACAATTCTCGCTCCAGTGCCTACTCGATTCATGGGTTCACACTCTGCGATTCTGGGCAATAGCTTGTTTAATCTCCACAACGGCCCCTCGCGGCGGGATGCCTGGCTTTCGCCTTGCGGATACCCTGCCGGGTTTATCTCACAGGGGAATACCAGGACGGGTTCCCTAAGCAAGCGCTTAGAAACCGCTTGGTGATTTGCGCTATATAAATTCCTGTACATTTACATTTACATATATTTACATGTGGGTGTAGTATTTTGTTACATTTGGCTGCTGAATTTGCTAAAACTTGACAAGCATCAAACTATGAGTGCATGTATCTGACAAATGAAAGTGAATATGTACCATTTTATGGCTCTGTTTGTTCTCAAAATTCTAAATAATTATGAATAACTACCAGTAAGTTGGTCCAAAAATAAATATAGATAAATATAGATGAAAATGTTAAACAAATAAATGCCATAAAACCGGAAGCCCGATTAGTATCTCATATGGTGTTCACTTTCCGTTCATCTCAGAATACCACAATACCTTCTTGAGATGTTTGCGTCTGCTTCGTAAATAATGCATGATATAATAGAAGCAAGTGGTGGTACTGAGAATTACTACATACTTCAGAATCGACTATGGAAATTCTTTTTACATCCATCTGCTGAAATACAACTCCCTCATCTCCAAGTGGTACTGAAGACCGCAGGCAGAATTGTAATTTAATTTTAACACCTGGGACTCCATTACCCCACACTGAGGTCATTTTAATGGTATTACTTGATTGGCTGCGTTACTCCAAGAACATCTGCCTCACTCACAAATGAATCACAACAAGTACCCCAAATATCTAATCTGTGCTATGAAAGCCTAGGTTCCTGTACTCTTCTTCCACTCCTCCAATCATCCTTTACCACAAACTATGCAAAATATTTCAACGACACCTGACATCCCAAAAGAAGCGGCAGGCAGACCTGTTCTATCCATAAATGCACAAAGTCTGCAGCCAGGAGGTGCCTACACGAATTCAATTTATAGTGTTCATCTACACCAGGGATACTCAACGTATGGCCCGGGGATCTCATGCGTTCCTCCTGACCTTTAATTGTGGCCCCCTTGATGAACAGGAGTACTGGCTGCTATTCACGTGACAGGGTAGGAACAATCAGAAAGCTGTGAAACAAACAGACATACTTTATTTGCACGTTAGCCAAAGTAACAGTATAGAAGAATAGTAGGTGTCCTAGACAACCTATCTTTAGTAACACCTTTACTTTTAAAGACATCTTGCACTAAACATGTAAAAACATAATAAACTCTCTGCAAACTTTAAAAAAGTGTTTTTTATTAACATGCATGAGCATTTTTCCATGATAGATCAGATTATATCACTACATTGAGAGGCATTAATTAGGAGTAATAGTTTTCAAACATGATATTAGAAACATTCATGCAGCCCTATTCTGAAAACAATGCCATTACTGAACCAAGAGGCAAGTTATTTGTCAGGTGCACTTTGTGTGTATCCTTGGTCGTTATATAATTGGAACAACATTATAGTGTATTAAATATAACACAAGAGAAGGTTTTGTGCAGCACACATCCCGAACTTGTATATTTTAGGGGACTCTCATATGTGGTAATGAAGAAATAGGAGGCAGAGTGAAATTAACCAATCGCCTAGGATCAATCAATTTTGTTAATTAGGGAAGCCAGGACTTATATTAGATTTTCTGGTTTCACATTTTGCAAATCTGCCACCAGATGAGTATCTCTTTTCCTCTCACATTTTACATTAGAAGTTAAAGCTTTGACTTTAATTCTTGAGGCATGAGTATAGTGTGTTGGTGGCAGACAGAAGTCACGTGAAGGCTCGATTTGTTGTGCTTCACGTCCCCCTATGCCCAACTTTCATTACCAGGCCCTCTCATTACAGGCATCGGTGGGGCCATTGGGCATGCCACAGACAGTACTTTGCGTCCCCCGGGGAAATGTTTGCGAGTACCCATGGTCTGCACGAATTTGTTCATTCATCTGTATGCCAATGTACGTCTAAGGTGTACATGCTGCCTTATTTATTATTAGGGCAAATATTATTAGGACAAATCTTGCACCATATTATAGCCCTATGATAAAAATAAATATATTTAATGGTAAAACAAACGTATTTTATTTCATTTGGAAACACGTTAGGCATAAACTAGCCTGAGGATGATGCGCTCTTGTACAAACCCAAAGGAGTCAATTACAATGGCAGCAAAGAGGCCACCAGACATGCAAGCTGCAGTACAACTGCTGCATTACAATATGGCCGCTGTGCTGGGCGTCGGAAAGTACTGTATATCATAGCGGCTTGTACTATGGCTAAGGAAAAGGGCTGCAGCACAACCGTGTTCCATGCACCATGTCATGCATGGCACACAGTGCATGGAAGTGAGTGGGGCACTAGATCTACCCCCTTGCCCACTTTACAGTGGTCCACAATGGACAGGGGCCCTGTTTGCGGACCCCATATCCTTTTCTCACAGCCTGTATATGGCCGTCTTCCCACCATGAAAAGGCTGTCGGAAAAGGATATTGTAATCTCGATGGAGGTGACTGTCTCAGTAACGCCACCATTCAGTGACACTGCTCTGACCGTCGCCCCACTGGGATCTATGATCCTGGCAGAGCCGGCGGTCTTGCATCCAACAGCTGTGGGTACGACCGCTAGTATCATTATACGGCGGTCGGACCACCACTGATGGAGCCTACATCAGAATAAGCACTTAGTCCTGATTTTTGTATGTGTCTCCTTATGATTTGATTACAATTGTAATAACACCCTTGTACAGCTGTATATGGTTATATTTAAAATAGTAGAATTCACTGCTCAATATCATTGATTATTTTGTAAGCATAGTAATTGATAATTCTGAATTTTATTTCATATAGTAGTTTGTGGCGTTTTGCACTTTGTTTGGTAAAAGTGTGCACAGACTAATAGTATGTTTATGTTGTGGTATTCTCCATGTATTGTGTAGATTTTAGTTAATGTAAGATAGCACAATTTTAATGGGCTGCCTGCATCCATGTGTTGCTATAACTTAAACTTAGAAGGTTGTTGCCAGTTGCCTATAAATTATTCTCCTGTCTTTACTAGTGTTGTCACATCAAAGAAAACCTTAATGACTGTGTTAGGTTTTCAGGTATATTTATATCTTTCAATCTTTTTGGAGTTGCAACGATTTATATCACTGCTTTTCTAGTTCTGGCTATGAGTGTTTAAATATTGGATACCTGGGAGTTGTTCTATAATACAGCGCAGAACATTTGGCACTATATTTTGTAATTGTTACTGTAGGCTTTTGTGAGCCTAAGCTAACTTCTGTGAGCTCTTGTAATATATTTCTGAATAATGTTTGGGGGTTGATTGTTTTTTCTCCAAAATTATCAACAATTTAATTTTTTATAACATGCAAAAGAATAATACCCTGCTCATTTCCAGTGCATTTTCTACCTACCTGTACTACCTTAACTGCAAGTATATCCTATATGCTCCTTTCTTGGATTTTATACATGTGGCACTTTCCAACAGTTATATCTGTGGGTTTTAAAATCATACAATAATGATCATTTTGAAGGAAAAAAATAAGTAGCATTATTATTTAAGAATTAATTACATAATTTTTATTTTAAACTCATGGATTTGACGTAGCTGTATTTTTTCAGAGATGTTTCCTGAGGTTTTTGTGAAGAAATTAATGTCCGAGTGCTTGAATATTTCTGTTAAAACGTTACATCTGTTAGTGATACTTGTTTACAAACTATTTTAGTTTAGAGTTTATTGTATGTTACTTACATTTAAACTATAAAATGGGATGCTATTTTTTTAAATAAGATATACTTTCTTTTATAGTTACGTTTCTTTAGTTTTGTGTTTTGAAATATTATATATTTAGTTATATTTATAAATTATGTAGATAAATACACACATGTGCACACACACACATACATTTATATTATTATTGTCATATATAAAAAAAGGTTATTTATGTATTTATTATATCTACTTAAATAATGTGTTTCTTATTGCTGCATTTCTTGTTTTACCTACATTTTAATTTCATTAAAGTCTTAATGTAATTTTGTGTGGTTTTTATTTTCATATATTTTCATATATTTGAAATAATATTTTCAAATATTATAAACAGTGTTTTATTTTTTTAAATATTAGTTATAAATGGATGAGTATTTTAATGATTTTTAAAGTACTGATATGGCCTGTTTTAATTTATTTTGTCTTTTTTATATTTGTGTAATGTTGTATATACAATATGTTTTATGTCCTCGTTTCTGTTTCAAATATTTAGGTATTTTAGATGTTTTTTACAGTAATATTTTTGCAGTACAAATGTATGTATTTCACTTTTGTTTTCCTCTTTTTTCTGTCACAGAACTTTACATGAAACACTCCCCCCGATTCCCCCAAATGAGTAGCTGTCAGCTACTCATTTGGGGGAAATCACGAGAATAAGAAGGTACTATAATGAGGAAAATATATTTGAACAGGAACTTGTCCCAACAGGAAGAATATGTGGATCAACGGTCTATGGCAAGAGCTTCTCAATAAATTGAAACACAAAATAAATATGCTGCAGAAATTGATGCTATTAACCAAATGGAAAGCAAATAAAGAGAGCGGTGATCACCTGGCTCATATTTCTCCATACACGACACAAAGCAAATCTATCTTCAGTGAGTTACATAAAAATTGACATGCCTTGAAAACTGACCACATGTTAAATACACTGCAAACCAAGGATTACCACATAGGCACCACATGGAGATGAAACTATAAGAGATCAATTTTCCCACAGCGTTCTCAGTGTCCACTGGAAACAACCAATAGACCTACTTGTTTACTACAAAATACAAAGGGTTTTCCAAATGTGGCAACTTTAACATGTGTTGTTTTGCCAAAGAAAATAACTATTGGACATATTTAACACCTTTGCTGCGGCGGCAATTCCGCCGCAGCTCTAGGGGGGAGGGGGTGCCGCGCGGCGCTCCCATGCTCATGACGGAACCGCTCCATCATGTGCCTCGGGCGCGCTGTGCTTGTGACGGAGCGGTTCCATCACGGCCCTGCCCGCACAATAGACCGCGCCACGCAGGCGCAAAATCAGCTCCGCGCAGGCACGCCGAACGGGCCGTGACGGAACCGCTCTGTCACCAGCACAGCATGACCAAGGCTGGTGACGGAGCGGTTCCGTCACCAGCATGGAAGAGGTTAACATACTTTCACACAACACAATACAGTGAGCCACCTTGCTGTGCTGTTCGAAAGGGCAGGAATGCGATGTATATAACCTCATACAGTGCATACCTGACCTTTACTTGCATTGGAACACTTCAGGCAGCCTAGCACAACACAGGCACCCTGGCACCATGGTACAAGGGTACCGCTTTACAAGGAGAATTGTTTTGGTGCAGAAGAGCATATTTTCCTGCACAAAAACAATCTCTCAAGGCATTTTCCTCTTTCTATGTGCAGAATGCAGCAAACATAGAATGAGGAAATAACAAAGAGAAAAAAAGATGTTTCTCCTTGTTACACTATCCTCTATGAGCCATAGCGTTTTCACACAATTCAAGGTCCATAGTTGGATGCATGGGATTGGCCATGCTCCAATCATGGTATGCCTCCCAGAATTAAATGTAACTCAGTGCAGCGCAAGCCACTGCATTATGTTAAGTTTAATTTACAAAGCCATGCAAGGTGGTACAAATTACCCCATGTGTGGCTTTGTAATTAACTACTATCTTTTAAAGTATTAGTAAATCTGGCTCTAGGACTTTTAGAATAAAAGCAGCACATCATATAAACATACTGATTTCAGAAATTGTCATACTAGATATGTTGTCTATTTACAGCTGTGGCAATGCGTCAGCTTACATTTTTGTATACAAGAGCAATAGGAAATTATGATGACAATTTTCCCTTAGCATAACTCTATATGATACTAACGGTCAAATTTCAGTGAAATTCTACGATTTGGTTGTTGTCAAAGCATAGATAAGCGGAGGTGACAGACCCTTGTTTCTATGTAAATTGGAAGCACGATGGATTCCTAAACTCTGATCCATCGATATGGGTATAAGCCATGATAGGGAGTTGCATTACTTTCTGGTGGACTGAGAAAAATGATGCTTTAATTTCAATTTGCATCTGCTGGGTCAACTATGTAAGAAATATTCTGGTCCTTTGATCAAGAAAACTCATGATTGATTTACTAAATGTATTTGGTCACTTGACTGAATAGATTTACATAACACAGCACAATTGGGTCAGAGCTATTGGCTGCCTGCACACTATTCCACTATTTTTGGTCTTATATCTAGTACTCAAAAGCCTGTGCGTATAGGTCGAGGGCGTGACCCGTAAACACCCCCTAAAGTGTGATGAAAAACATCACATACAATGATAATAGCAAAAAGACCCGCACAAGGGAAATTATACATACATTATATTTCTTGCTAAAGTATGCAATAGTATTTACAAATGTACAATGTTAGCGCTTTCCAAGAAGAAGTGGGTCTTTTTGCTATTATCACTGAATAGATTTACCTATCTAAATGTTTTTATGTTTTGCTCATTTAAATATCGATGAATGGTGATCCAGCCACTAGCCTTGAACATTATACACATATGCACCTTTATTTGCCAAAACGCTGTTACTTATTAATACTAGCACTGTAATAATTAACTTCTGCTGTTAATTTTAATAGCCATGTGTCTTTATATTTTCAATGAATGACATCTGACAGGCCAATTACCAGATCCCTTTAATTTAATCCAAGTTGATTGCTTGAACTTGTAGAAAATGTATGCTAATAATTGTAATAGATATCACATATACAAATTTTCAAAAGAATGACGTGAAATATCAATGAGGCGATCCTTTTGATTGTAACCTATGTTGAATACATTTGTTTGCACTTGCACACATCTAGAATAAATGTATCCTTATGAATTTGTACACATGAAAATGATTCCAATGATGGTAGAATGGCAGGATCGATTGTAATCCAAATCAACTAAGTGAGATCTAAAATCTGTTGAACAATCGTAAATTGTAACAGCACTTGCCACTAATGTTCATTAGAGGGGTACCACTAATAAGTTGTCGACTAATATATTTATATCTTCATCATTGTTTGACCTTCATGGATTACGAATGTACAGCTCAATTAGACTGCACGTGTGCCTTTGGTCTTCACAGTAACCATCAATGTATTTGCCATAAAAATGTATCATGAATGTTTCAATGCAAAACTTTATTGATTGCATAGTTATAAGCCAAGTGGAGTGTCGTTAAGGCGCATATATTGATTCAAATGCTGAAATGTATTATGGGT
Source organism: Lissotriton helveticus (assembly GCF_964261635.1). Lineage (NCBI taxonomy): Eukaryota > Metazoa > Chordata > Amphibia > Caudata > Salamandridae > Lissotriton > Lissotriton helveticus. Next base: position 441,385,572 of record NC_136062.1, on the reverse strand, counting down.
GTTGCTTGTCTGTCAGTGTTAAGCTTTGGGGAACAGATGAGTTTTGAGTTTTTTCCTAAATGCTATATAATCGGTTGTGAGACAAAGCTTTTGAGGTCATTCATTACAAAGCTCGGCCGCCAGGTATGAGAAGGTGCAACCTCCGGCCTTTAGTTTCTTTATACGTTTAGTTCTAGCCTGTGCTTGATAGCTCTGACCTTAGGCACCTTGTGGGAGCATAACATTCGATTTTGTTCTGTAGGATTAGAGGCCCCCGATGGTGCAGAGCCTTGTGTGCATGGCTAAGCATCTTAAATCTTACTCTTTGGTGGATAGGTAGCCAGTGAAGCTGTTTCATGCACTTGGATGCTGAGCTGAATCTATTTTTATTGCAGACCAGCTTGGCTGCAGCATTTTGTACCACCTGCAAGTGTGTGAAGAGATAATCTGCCATGCCTACAAACAGTGCATTGCCATAGTCTAATCTACTGACAAGCATGGCTTGCATGATTGTTCTTCTACATTCAAGTGGGATCAATGGAAAAAGCCTTTTTAAGAGTTCCAAAAGCGCAAAGCTTCTTCTGCATAGGACCAGCACATGGTCCTGCATTGATAGGGTCTTATCAATAAGGACGCCCATGTTTTTTGCACATTGCTTGGGTGCTGGTGCATCTCCCAGTGTTTGGGGCCACCAAGTGGCATCCCAGATTAGGTTGACTCTTCCGAGGAGAAAGATCTCTGATTTTTCTGCGTTCAGTTTCAGGCAGTGATCCGACATCCAACTGGCCATTTCTGGGAGGCAGTTGTACAGTTTTAGCCTTGTGTCCTCCTGACTTTCTACAATGGCTATCAGCAGTTGTGTGTCATCTGCATAGGAGCTAATGCTGAAACCCCATTTCTTGTTGTTTTTTGCCAAAGATGACACATAGCCATTAAAAAGCGTGGGGCTCAGAGATGCTCCCTGTAGGACACCATAGCTCATAGCTCTTTGTTTAGACGAGAACGCGCCCATTTGTACACTTTGAGACCTATTACTTAAAAAGAGCTAAACCACTGAAGAGCTTTAGTGTAGATTCCATTTTCATAAAAGATTTCCAGCAGGAGATTGTGTGAGACCGTGTCGAATGCTGCCAACAGGTCCTACAAGATCAGGGCAGCGGCCTTCCTTTGATCAATGAGAGATTGTATGTTACCACGTATGGCTAGGAGGGTAGCCTCTGTACTATTTGTGGCTCTAAAGCCTGTTTGGGAAGGGTCCAACAGTTTGTTGGACTCAAGATATATGGATCATTTTCTATTAATCAACTTCTCCATGACTTTAGAGAGATACAGGAGTTGAGAAATAGGACGATAGTTTGCTGGATTGTGAACATCTGTTTCTGCTTTCTTCAACAGGGGGTTCACTATAGCCTTTTTCCATGTTTCAGGGAATACTGCAATGTTGAGAGACCTATTAAATAGCTGGGTGAGGTATGGACAAATTATAGATGTAATCAGAGCAAAAATAAAGTGAGGGCATGGATCAAGGGGAGACCCTGACTTAACTTCCTCCATAGCTTTTGCGACTTCTTCCTCCGTGAGTGGGGAAAAACTGCCCATGCAGGCTGGTGCATCTGGGTGGGGGGTATGATGTTCCCAGTCGGCTGTAGCTAATGAAGTGTGAAATAAAGTAAGGTCCTCCAGTAAATATGATTAATTAAATAGCTTTATTTGAGTAAAGCTTTTAAGATGTCAAAATATGAAAGCCTGGGTCTAAACTGTCTCCACTGGAATCCAGCTGTGACATCACCAAGATACCACACATCCCGCTACGTAGCAATTTAACAATGTTAACAAAATAAGAGAACAGAATAACCAAACATAAACTAACAGAATACATGAAGTGTACAGAAAAAGAAATTACACAACATCAATAATAAACTAATGGTGATCAATAATCCACGTAGTAATCCTTGTACCATACAGGACGTTGACAATATCTTTGCACATGTTGATCAGATGAAGAACCATCACATGTATTGGTGAACTTTCTCCAATTACTACTGTTATTGGCAGATCTGGAGAACTTGTGAGAAACAGAATCATCAGATTTTACATCAGGCCATAACCATTGTGGAATATTGACAATTTTGGACGTATTCCACACATTACCATCAGATAATTCCACAACCTGACGTCCAACTCGTAGAACTTTCAATGGATCTGAAAATTTAGATTCACCGGATTTAACAAACCTACCTTTTTTTACTCTAACCCAGTCATTGACATTGATAAGAGTGGTTTTCACATTTCCACTCTGAACAACTCTACCCCTCTTATCTTTTTCTTCAAGAAACAGGTCTTTCATCCAAGATTGATACATGTTGGATATACATTTCCTACCTCTCATTTTTTAAAAATGGGTTAGATCATTCATACTTCTAGGAGTATTTCTGGAGCACCACAATATTTCACTCAAAATTTGTTTACAATCCTTCCCATGAGACATTGCCAATTGTAGACCTTCTTTAAATACTCTAATCCACCTTTCCACAATACCATTACTTTGTGGGTAATAAACTGATGCACGTTTGTGAATAATCCCATGACGTTGTAAAAATTCTTTCATTTCCAAAGAAACAAATTGTACCCCATTATCACTTGTGATGGATTCAGGAAAGCCTCTTCTCCTGGGGAACCAATATTGGAATAGAAACGTTGGAAGGAAGGATTCTTTGCTTATTTGGAAGCTATTGTTGGTGATGACTATACAGACAAACGAAAGCTTGCTATTTTGAAACATTGTCTGGGTGCAGAAGGAAGAGACATTTTGAAGCACCTTCCAACAATTAGTAATCAAACCGATGATGAGCTGGATGTTTTTCTAGAAGCTATTAAACAAATGGACAAACGTTACATAAAAAAAATTAATGAAGTTGTGTTACGTCACAAATTTCTCAGTAGGGGTCAACTCGTCAACGAGTCTATTGATTCATTCATGAACGACTTGAGAATTCTAGCATCAAAATGTAACTATTCTACATTTCACGATCAAATGCTTCGGGATCAAATGGTGCATAAAGTGGCTGATGTCAAACTTCAAGCTAAATTACTAGATGCGGAGGATTTAACTCTCGACAAAGCTTTGGATATAGCTCATAAATTTGAAGACATGAAGTTGGGTTTGAAAGAATTAGCTGAACAAAAAGTGTCTGAAGTTAATACAATAAAAAAAAGCAACTCTGATGAATCTAATGCTAGTAGAGCAAAGTACAAAAGTCAGTTCACTCATGATAAAAAAGATTATATATGTTTCAAATGTGGGATTCCAGGTCATTTATCCAATGACGAAAAATGTCCTGCTATAGGTCAAGTATGTAGATACTGTAAATTGAGGAGGAGTGTGGCTCAATGGTTAGAGCGGCAGACCCTGTTGCAGAGTTCTGGCCAGGGACCAGGGTTCGATTCCCGCCTCAGCAGGGTCTCGGGCTCAATTTCCTCGGACCTGTTAATTCTCGCCTCGGTGCCTACGCTATTGCCCACGCTGCAACTCTGGGCAATAGCTTGCTTAGCCTCCACACCGGCCCCAACAGCGCTAAGGATGCCTGGCTTCACCCTGGGGGTTCCCAGGAGTGGACACTTCACAGGGAAAGCCAGGAGGGGTTCCACAGCAGTATGAGTATCAGCGCCAGGAAGCCGCATAGGCAACACCGCAAGGTGACCGTCTGGTGACAGTGCGCTCTATAAGTACCATGACATTTACATTTACATTTATGTAGATTGAAAGGACATTACACCAGAATGTGCAGAAACAAGAACAGATTTAAGAATAGGAATTTTGATCGGAGAAGTGAAAACGATGAAAGCATAAGAGAAGTCAATTCTGATGATGAAGAATATCTTTTGACTGTGAATGAAATTAATACTGATCCTAAAGATGCACCTTATTGTACTGTGAAAATTGGTGGCATTGATGTAAAGATAATGGCTGACTCTGGAGCTAGGCATACTCTCATTGGGGAAGAGTGGTTAAAAGAGTTTTCTAGCATTTCTTTATCACCTCCCAATATTAGATTAGTTGGCTATGGAAAAAAAACATTGATGTTTTAGGATTTTTTGTTACTACTTTGAATTTTAAAGGCAAAACAATTACTTCTAAAGTGTATGTAGCGAAGGATGGTTCATGTCTTTTAGGTTGGCCTCAACAAAGAGAGTTAATGATTAAGTTGGATCCTAAACATCCAGACCAAGTGTTAGGGTATTCTGATCTAATTTTACACATAGAGAGTGATCCAGCTGCGGAATGGGAAAAAAGGTTTCCTAGTGTATTTTCGTCATCTAAACTGGGTTTACTAAAAAATTTTGTACATAAAATCATTCTCAAGCAAAATGTAATTCCCAAAGTTCATAAAGTGAGAAATGTCCCTTTACATCTTAGAGAAGCCGTTAAGTCTGAACTACAAAGACTGTGTGACCTAGATATCATAGAGGAGATAGAATCTTCAGAATGGCTATCTCCAGTTGTAGGTCCGTCTCTGGAACACGGCGACCGGGAACCTACTGAGGAGGGATATCGTCTGGAGCTCGCTTACCGACAGAGAATCTTACCCTGGTTTCAGCCTCAAAGTACCTTGACCAGTCGGATCCCCTCCCGGTACGGCTAAACACCTACACGTGTTTAGTCTCTGTTTGGAACAAACGAGCAACATTTTAAACATACCAATACAGCTGTGTGAATACGTATCTGCCAACCCGATACCAGGGTTCTCTGCGTTTATAGCATATTGACATATCCGTCAATATTTACACAGAATATATCGACCAATTTGCACTTATTTTTGCAACTACCCATACAAGCCTGGGTTTATACCAGCCCTGAAGAGTCGTGTTGACTCCACTTCAACACGATGAAACACGTGTCGGCTGATTGTGGATCAAATTAAAACATCCGTTTGAAAAAGAACACGAATTCAGAGATCTGCTGCTTTCTGCTACTTTATTGTCACATTGTTTAATATTTACACTGTTTTGTGGTTGCGAGAGCTTTGCTGTTTACTGCTTATGGTAATCTTTTGATTGTCTCAGGACGGTTTTAGGGTTATTCCGTTCGCTCTGTACGCACCACGCATTAGAACTTGTCTCCCTACAGGTGTAACGTATACCACAGGTAGAGCGCCAACGTCTGAAATCTCTCCAAACCCTAATAGCTGTATATCTCCAGTTGTAGTCGCACACAAACCCAATGGAAAAGTTAGGTTATGTGTCGATTTGAGGGATCTGAACAACTGTGTGTGGGTCGATAGACATCCATTACCCAACATTAATGAGATGTTTACAAAATTAAAAGGTGCATCCATTTTTTTGACCCTTGACTTATCTAATGCCTACCATCAGATTGCGTTGCATCAAGAAAGTAAACATCTCACTTCTTTTATTACGTCCGAAGGTGCTTTTAGATATAAAAGAATGCCCTTCGGCATAATATCTGCATCATCTGTTTTTCAAAGAGTCATGCACAATTTATTCAAAAATGTAAAAAATGTCCTATATTTTCAAGATGACATTTTAATTTTTGCTGCTAAGACATCTGAGCACACAGATATTTTACACAAGGTTCTTGGTATTTTACAGCACTGAATGTCGAAAACGCCGATAACTGGGAAAAACTGCAAAATTGCTAAAGTCTCTCACCGTCTTATTCCTGAACACGGGGTTTTCACGAGGAGTGTTTAGGAAACACTACCTACACTCCGAATTACCCCTCACCACGAAATGATGCTTCAGAGGAATGGATTTCACGATCTGCACTCCGCAGGACTCCAGGATTTGACGCTCCGTTTTCTCCAATCGTCGCCAGTGAAATAAGGTTAGGTCCTCCAGTAAATATGTTTAATTAAATAGCTTTATTTGAGTAATGCTTTTAAGATGTCAATATATGAAAGCCTGGGTCTAAACTGTCTCCACTGGAATCTGGGACATCCCGTCTTCCAGATTCCAGCTGTGACATCACCAAGATACCACAAAGTGCTAGTACTGAAAGAGGAGTATATTTGACTAATTTTGTCAGAAAAGAACTTACTGATCTTTTCGCAGCGTTTGTCTGAGGCGGGCAGAGTTCATGACATGCTGGCTGGTTTGCAAAGTTCCCTTACTATTTTACCAACTCTTTTACCGAATTGCCGCTTTCACCAATCCTCATTGCAAAATAAGTCCTCTTGAACTTCTTAGTAGCATTGTTGTAGTTCCTAAGTTTGGTCTTGTATCTTATCCTATCAGTTTCCATTTTGGATAATATCCAATGATGCTCTGTTGCTTTGCACTTTCGTTTCAGGGCCTTAAGATCGGGTGAGTACCACCTCTCAGTATGCGGTCTTTATGTTGTTTTGAATCTGAGCTTAGGTGCACACAGATCTAGTGTGTTTGTGATCTCATTTTCGAGGCTAACTGCTCCGATGTTAGCCGGGAGAGCATTCAGAGTTATTGAGCCTATGAGGAGGAAATGAGACTGAAAAAAGTCCTCGTGACCAGCCTCCATGCTCTATTTGCCCCTTGTGAGCGTTTCGGGGGCTCAGTTGAATTTGCCGATAGGCTAAGTGAGAACGATATGAGTGAGTGGTCTGTCCAGGAGAGAGGTTTGATCTCCTGGATGATAGTAGTTTCTATATTAGAGAATAATAAATCCAGTGTGTGCCCTGCAGTGTGGGCGGGTCCTGTGACCCACTGCTTTAGTTGAAGGATCTGCATGTCCTCTTCCAGGTGCGATGCCGCAGAGCTGTTTGCTTTATCAAAGTGGACACTAAAATCCCCTATAACTAAGTCGTTTTTAAATTTCAAACATGCGGGAAATAAGTGAGTCAATAGTTTGGCGCTGAGTCCTGCTTGATGTCCGGGTGGATTATAGATCACATCTCCACCAAGTAAAATGTGGCCTTCTCTGACCACCTGGAATGATACGACTTCATGTTCTCCTAATTGTGCCGCTGCGACATGAAGGCAAGCAAGGTGATCTTTGAAAATAATGGCTAGCCCCCCTCCTTTTCGTCCTGCCTGTCTTTTTTAAGTATTTTGTAATCGGTGAGTAGCGCCGTAGCGATATCAGGGGAATTATATTCATCCAGCCAGGTTTCTGTTATGAAAACCATATCAGGATCTAACTCTTTTATGGTATTCCAGATGTCAATAGCGTGCTTGGGTACAGATGTGGCATTAGAGTAGATGCAGCTGAGCTTAAACAAGTCGTCCCCTTCATTATATGGCCGGTATAACTGTACTAGACTGCACCATTTGCAGCCAAGGCAGGAGAACGGGCCCTCTGGATATCCAGGATGAGCTTTTATACAATATGTTATCACTTGGTGTCTGTTTTGATAGAGCCAGGAGGATATCTGGGTGAGGAGTTGGCCTAACGGCTAGGGCGCTCGACCTCCGACCTGGGGATCTGGGTTCGAGTCTCAGTAACGACGCCAAAAACCTCCTGTGATTCTGGGCAAATCACTTAATCTCCCCGTGCCTAAAATGAATGCGTGTCCTCATGTAATGTAAATGGTGCTATGTAAAGCGCTCTGATACCTGATTCAGTTCGGGTCTAGTTTGCGCTATATAAAACTCTGCGCTATATCTCTTGGGTAATGGGTTGTGATGCTAGGGGCTGATTTTACCGGTGCAGGGGTCCTGACCCCTGGTCCCGGCCGGGCACGTACGGGTGCAGACGGGGCACCAGCGGCACAGCTGCTGTGCGCGGACGCTGCGCTGACGCAGGCACATCAGTATAATGTCGGGGAGCTAGCGGGAAAGTTCCTCCGCCCCCTTCTAGAACAGAAGTGCTGTTTGAGTGACCTTGCTAAAGTCTGCCACGCCCTCCACACAACGGCACTCAGCCGGGCACTAAGGATACGATTGTGCTTTTATGCAAATAATGCAGACGGCGGAAGTACTGAAATAATAGTTTAAAAACAACAAGTGTTTCTATTTTGAAAACTAAAGTCAGAAAATAATTTCAATTTTTAATACAATGATAAAAGAATACGAAACTGCTGTTAGCAGCGCTAAATCAGTAGTAAGCACACCCAGGAGTCTTACCAGAGTGCCTCTAAGCGGATGCAGATACATCGGTCTAATGTAGGGGAGTGAGCGGGAAAGTTCCTCCGCCCCCCTTCTAGTCCGGAAGTGCTGTTTGAGTGACCTTGCTAAAGTCTGCCACGCCCTCCACACAACAGCACTCAGCCGGGATAGACCGGGGCGGGCACTAAGGAAGCACCTGCTGGCTGTTCTTGTCACAATTTGGGCTACACAAAGATATAATCAACTAGAGTGTTTATGTTATGAGCTACATGTGGGCTGCATCAAGTGAACTAACAGAATTCAACAAATTATATATTTTGCTTGCATCTGTTCATATGTATGCTCCCATCACTGAGTATAACTTTGTGAATGACTATCTTTGTACCATTAGTTCTGCGGCGAATGCTTGGTTGTTGAGCACCTAGAAACTGAATAGGCAAATAATCAAACAACCTCCTTACTGAACCTTTCAATTCTATTGGTACTAGCACTTCCTTTAGAAGTGCATCTCAGATCTATATGTTACCATTGTCATGGTTTATACACCAAGATACAGAGACTTAGATTCTAAAATTTGCTTGCACAGGTTTTAGGCATGATCATAGACTAAAGAAAAGCCCCTCCTTTTGAAACACTTCTAATAACAGAGATTCCAACCTTGTTTACAAAGACTTCTTACCACAACAATGTATTCAGATACTTTAGCCACAAAGATAAAGGCACAGTGATGGGAAGAGAAAATATTCACTATGAGATCAAGGCGTGGTAGCAGAAAGAAGGTGGAGTCACGAGAAGAGTCACATGGTGGAGTCACGAGGAGACAGTCAATTTTTACATGTATTTATTTAAAACTCTGTCCCCAAGAAATGGGCCATAAGGAAAATGTGACAGGAAATTGCCACAAATAGGCTGTATTTTAGGCAACTGGTGCAGAGATATGTGTGTGCAAAGCAATTTTGTATGTATGAAATAATAACAGTAAGATAACTCTAGTGGTTAATACACTTGTTGGAGACACCTTTGTTTTGTCGAGTCACAATTTGGACTCATCATAAAGTAGCATAAAGGGTTAATGTGCAGATTTTGTACTTATGAAGATAGTTTAGTCTCTTGGGGCCCGATTCACAGAATGAACTTAAGACTAAATCCTAAACTTACTACTATTTGGTATTCACAGAATGCACTTACTACTTTCGGGATTCACAGAGTGAACTTACTACTTTCGGGATTCACAGAATAACCGTACTACTTTCGGTATTCACAGAATTGATTTAAGACTACTAACTCTAAGTCCGAACTCGGGCCAGAAATTCCGGCCCAGAGGCGGGGCTTCCAGCTTGGGGGCGGAGATTCTGGCCCGGAGGCGGAGCTTGTGGCTTGGAGGCGGTGCTTCCGGCTCGGAGGTGGGGATTTTAGCCATGGCTGAAATCTCCACCTCTGGGCCGCAAGCTCCGACTCTGGGCCGGAAGCTCTGCCTCTGGCCCAGAAGCTCCGCCTCCGGGACGGAAGCTCCGCCCCCACGCCGGAAGCTCCGCCTCCGGGCCCGAGTTCGGACTTAGAGTTAGTAGTCTTAAATCAATTCTGTGAATACCGAAAGTAGTAAGTTTATTCTGTGAATCCCGAAAGTAGTAAGTGCATTCTGTGAATACCAAATAGTAGTAAGTTTAGGATTTAGTCTTAAATTCATTCTGTGAATCGGGCCCTTACTGTTTTTGTCACAGAGATACTGTTGCTAAGTGCAGTTCATAAGTTAGAATTCTTCTAATATTGCACAGTGAACTATGAACTGGCATCAAGAAGCTGGAGGCAACCTGCAAGGTATACCTTATTGTTTTTTTCTTTATCCATAATTCTTAGGTTCTTGCAAAGGGTTGCTTTTGGTAGTTATAAAGTATTATTAGACAATGCCAACCACTGCCTGCTTTACGTTCTAAATCCTGACTTTGTGTTCCTCTAGACCAACCACCTGTAACATACAATAACTGCCAGTATGGATGATACGTATATTATAGCATATTTCGCTAGGGCCGTATATCATCCGGTTCAATAGTAGCTGCCTGATACACCATTCGGCATGATCTCCTTTCATTTCCTACACTGTACATGGCCTATTCATAATCTACAGTTTGTAATATGTGAAATAGTAAAACAATAATATTACTGGCATACTACAAAATGCATTTCAGTGACCTATGAACGCAAATCTCAACCTCCGCCGGCTCGCCTATCTTTGTTTGTGCAGGTCTCGGCACCCATGGAGTAGATCTCCACACTCATAAGCGTATGTTTTAGTAGTAAATGTGGGAAGGAGGGGTGGCAGGGTACCAATCTTGGCCAGTGCAGGTAAAAGTGGTGCGGGTTTGGGGGGGCGCGTGGAGGTGAAGTCGACAGATGAAAAAAAATAAAATTTAGAAAAAAAAGAAAACCACTAACCTTGTGCTCACCTTATCGCTACTCGGCAATGTGGGATAAGCGCAAGATAATTGTTTTATTTTTTATTTTCCCTCTTCATCCTTTGTCGACTTCGCCACCCTATCCCCTGCCCACCGCTCTTACCTGCACCGACCATGACTCCTGGGAACTGAACAGTATCACCTGCCAAATGGGAAGGCTTTAGAGAAAAGAAAGGAGTGTTTAGGTAGGAGCAGGCTACAATAATACTACAGCCCTAAAGGTGACAAAACAGTAGTAAATGTATTCCTTTCCAGCCATGGGGTAGGACAAGCACCACACATGGCGACTCACAGATAATGCAGCACTCTTCAACAGAAATTAATGAAGGCAGAGACTTGAAACAGTACCCTCATGGAAAATAATGTCAAATAAATAAAATGGTATCTATATATATTCATATATATATTACCTACTGGCGGTCGCCAGTAGGTATATATAGTTAGGATTTTTTCTCTATGGGATTTTTGAAAATTCTATGTCTAATAACTTTGCCGTTTGTGGACGGAATTGGCTGAAATTTTCAGGAAAATGGCACATTTTGTTTCTGAGCAGCCTTTGAAAATTTGGAGGGGTTCGTCAAGGGGGGGCCGAGAAAAAAGGGGGGTCCCAAAACGCGTTTTTCCCATGTTAATTTCCATAGGGCGGTTGGCCTCACTTTTAGCCCGAACGGCTGAATGGATTTGCACGAAACTTGGCAAAATTGTAGGGACTGGTAGCCCGATGTGCCTTTTGTAGGTCTCAATATATGTGCTCCAGTGGATTTTGAGAAATTAACGTTTAAAAAAAGATATATATCTGTAACAGCGGACCGGGCAGCGGCCCAGGACGTGTACTTTTCGCGCAACGGAGCTTTGTGAAGCGAAGCTGATTGGTTCTCCGGCGTCTGTCAACATTCCAAACAGTCCGTAGCGGCCGCCATCTTGTCTCTCGGTAGGATCGAGAGACAAGAGGAGGCGAAAGCGAAGGGGCAAATGACCATAAGGGGGAATAGTAGATCCTCGCTGACCCCCTAGGTTTGATGTGGAGGTTTTAAAAGGGCCCCGCGGGGCAAAAAAAAAAATAATAATAATAATCGAACGGCTGAATGGATTTGCACGAAACTTGGCAAAATTGTAGGGACTGGTAGCCCGATGTGCCTTTGCTAGGTCTCAATATATGTGCTCCAGTGGATTTTGAGAAATTAACGTTCAAAAAAAGATATATATCTGTAACAGCGCTCCGCTTCGCGTACTTTTCGCGTTACGGAGGTTTGCGAAGCTGATTGGTTTTTCGGCGTCTGTAAACATTCCAAACAGTCCGTAGCGGCCGCCATCTTGTCTCTCGGTAGGATCGAGAGACAAGAGGAGGCCAAAGCGAAGGGGCAAATGACCATAAGGGGGCCTAGTAGATCGTCCCTGACCCCCTAGGTTTGATGTGGAGGCTTTGAAAGGTTCTCGCAGGGCAAAAAAATATATACCGTTTTTTTAGTTTTTTTGCGTGGAGTGCGCTCGGTTCGCGAACCGGGAAGCGTTCTGGGGAGCGTACTTTCTTGAAAATTAGTGAAAAAAGTTAGAGTACAATAATAATTGTGAGTGATCAGATGTAGGGTAGCTCTGAGAAGAGCTTTTGGGTTTATGGTACATTTAGGTACTTATAAGTAGGTACCAATGCACATTCTTAAATTCAGAGTGAAAACTCTGTTGCCCTCATCTGAGAAGTGAACTCCATCTCCTCTGTAGATATCTTGCATGTAGTAACGCAAGTTATTGTTGTACAGGGAGCCCATTCCATGGTCTCTCCTGTAAGCTGAAACAGATTTGTTTACATGCTTCCTCGACTTCTCAATTTGTGGACAAAATTGGTTTGACCACCTCCATTTCTGTCTTTGGCATATATTTGAATATACCAAGGCAGTCTGAGGAAAAAGTGCCATCAATTGCTCAAAGGTGTCCTTTAAAAGCATTTCCAGACCTACCCCAGTCAAAGTGCCCAAATCATTACCTCCACAGTGCACAATTAACAGGTCAGGTTTGGGCAAATGCATAAAGGTTTTCACCAATGGTATCAATTGGTGACATTTTAATCCTCTGTGGCCAAACCACTTAATTTCCACATCTTGTAAATTGAGGTTAGGTAAATTCCTGTTTTCAGCGTACCTTTGAGCCCAATATATGTAACTATGTCCAACAATCCAGACAGAAAACATGGCGAGAGAAGGTTCTGCTGCAGTCAGATGAAGTGTGGCAATGAAATGGCAGTTGAAAAAATGAGAGTGTAAAATGAAAAAAACTGAGGAGTTTCTGTGTTAATGAAGCAGTAAGAGTGATTGGTGGATTTTGATTGCTGAAAACAGAAAGTTAGTGTGAATGGATGAGTTCGTTGAAAGATGTATTTTGAGTGGCGAAGAAAAAATCATTAAATGAAAGAATGCTCTGGATATGCAGGTGCACTGAGAGTTCAGAGTTCAATTGCAACATTGTTGTGTGAGAGGTCTTGCAAGAGGTGGTTGCTATGCAGAAAAAGCAGAGAGGGGGCAGAGGGGGGAAGGGTTTTGCTTTGAAAAAAAGTGAGGGAAGAGTTTTGATTGGGTGACATGAGAGATATGTGTGAGGAATTACAGCATTTCTGTGCTTTTGATAGCTGCAGACTCTGGAGTGAATACCTTTTGCTCTGCTGAAGACAAATTGGTGTGTTTCTGAGACTGTTTTGAAACTCAAAGTATTTGCTAAGGTGAGAAAAGATTTCTTTAATTTAGATAGAAAATAGTGTGCTTTAAGGAGAAAATTATGAAGAAAGTTGTGTTTTTCAAATGTTGCTTTGTCTCAAGTGTTTCACAAATAGATTTTGTTTCTTTGAGAAATTGTAATTGGAGAAAATGTGAAGTATTAGTACTGACAGGGCTTTTATGTGCATAGGAGCTGTGGAGTGTTTTCAAATTATGACTTGTAAATCGTTTTTGAGAAAAAGCAATGGTTTTAATATTGATGAGAAGGACATAATGGTGTCTGCTTCTTTATAAGGTAATTGAGAGTCTGTGATGTTATTTTTCCCATTTCAATGTAAGAAGTTTGTCTGTGGAGCAAATTGCTTGTAAATATGCTCCCACCTGTGCATGGCAAATTTAGATTTTGAATGTTTCCGTTACATAGGCATGTTAAAGGTGACGGAAAATGCAGCAAAGGCAATCAAAAAATGCTTTTATGTGTCTTAAGGACATTTTAAGTCATTTCCCCATGTGCAGTGTTTTCAAATTATGAGTTGAAAATCGTTTTTGAGGTAAAGGAATGTTTTCAAAATTTATGTGCGCCATATGACCCCAAATTTCTTTTTCAGGGGTGCAGCAGGGTGTTCTTGAGACACCCCTGCACCGTCGGAAAAATTCGTAATTTGCGATGAGGTAATTGCTAATCGCAAATTGTACCTTCATTCCCATGGGCCTCCTGCTGCATGGAAATGAATGGGTAATCTTGCTGAAATGCAAAGTCGAATCTGTATTTAAAAGGGTCTGCACCTCTGTACGGGTGTTCGCTGTGTGAAGGACGAAAGTTTCACGGGCCGAACTCAAGGCCACCTCTCTCTGAGACAAAATAGCTCTTATTCTTGCCATGCCGTTGAAATGTGCTGCCAAGGTTGGTATTTGTGGCCAGATTGAAAACTCCCTATGTTCATGTGTGGGAGGAAATAGAACATTTCTGCAGCAAATAACCCGTTCATTTACTGTTACGATAAAATGAATACTTTTAATTAACCCAGAACAATCTTCATTATTGAGCATCAAATAACTACCATTTTCCAAGAACTTGAACGTGGGGATGATAGCAGGAACTGGTGTGCCTTGCAACACGCAAGCCATATTTGGTCGGTGTTTGTTGCATGAACCGTGTAACTGTATGTGCCTACACATTAGTGAATGATCTGGCGTCTCAGTGCATTCCTCTCCATTCAGATAAAGTTCTTGATCATCTTTGAAAATCTGTATGTGTATGGAAGCGACCAGACTTGATGAAGAAAACCACTACCTAAAGGTTAATAACGACCTATTGGTATATATTTCATACAATTTGAAAACTTATATAAAGCAAAAGGCAGCGTTATTAAACCGTGGATAAGGCACGTTGCCAAAGCAGTCAACCTTTTGGATTTATACTGGAAATGTTAAAGGAAGAATTACGGAGTAGGGCCTGTAAATCTTTAATAGACAACGAGTAAAATTACTCCAACCATCGTATTCCTCTAACTCCGGGATAGTAGGGGTGTTTAATTTTTTAGAAGTAGCCAATCCAAAGCATTTGGTCTGGGAAATTGTTTCATTCACAAACAACATATGTTTTGGGATGAGACATGCACGGTGGAAAGCCTCAGTGCCTTGTACCTGCCAGGTTCGTGAACCCCAAACTGATGTAGATCCTGGATATTTTTACTCTGTATTACGTTAGCATGGTCTCATTACTGGTTTAAACGCCATTTTTCCTTTTTTGTAACTTCTGCACACGACACTTAGTTGTTGCTTTAGCTTTCAGCCTACCTGCGTCAAGATCTATGCCTGCTTCAAGCAGGCGCAGGGTTTTGATGTAGCTTTGTCCTATCTGATTGTAAATGCGGCACACCGTGGGTGGCAGAGCAGCGGTGCACGTTAACTGGTGCATCCCTGGGGATGTGCTAGTAATATAAATCTGCCCCTTTACATTTAATTATGTGCAGGGGACACAGAGTAGGTGAGGTTTATCCAAGGTTAAGAAGAGATGAGTCCTGTTCAGTGAAAAATTGGAGATAGGCTTCAGTATATTATATACTTAAGTAGTGTGTTAAGTTTTTGATGACTGTTATTAATTTACTGTTGGGTAATAGTGGTTAATAACATTTTTTATTATATTTTACCACAGATTCAACTGCAGATTATTTCAAGATTTTAGGATGCCTAGCAAAGAAAGAGTAAGAAAGGCTGGAAAACGTCAAAGACAGCAGGAGCATGGAATATTGCAGCAGTCCTCTAACAAAAAGATTTGTCAAGTCACCAAGAAAGCACCGGGTAAGAGTCGAAAAACAGTCATAAGAAATATGTGTAGTAAAAAAAATATTACTACAGAAAATGTTTCACTCCAGAAAAGGAGAATGAATTCAAATGGTAAGGAAAGGCCAATGAGAAATGTTACTGCTAGAGTAAGAGATAACTCTATGCATGAAAGTAGAAGGAAACAACAGTTTAGGGATATTCGTAAACGAATGTTCCGCAACAGGATAATTGGGAATTTGTTAAAAAATATTAAGAAAGGTCAGCAGAAAGTGGTTTTTTATAAGAGAAAAAAAATAGTTGAGAAAGTTATTGATCAGGCATTTGAAATTAAACGTAAGTTATTTATTTTGACAATCAATAGAATTAGGAAGCTAAACAAGGTAATTTATGATTTCAAAAGAAATAGTAGATGGAAGAGAATAGTTAATCGTAGTAATTTTTGTGAAGTTTTTTCTGGAGAATGGATGCATAGTTCAAGCTCTGAGGCATTTTTTAATGAGGAGAGTTATTTCCAGGATAATGATTTGGTGCATGCAGTTGACACCAGTGGTCGAGCTTATGAAGTGAAAGATGGTTGTCCAGTTGAAAAAGAAAAACTTGTGAGAACAGAGATAGAAGAGGTGTTAGGTAATGAGGTTTTAGGGAGACGTCCTAAGGGTCCTGTGTACACCTGGAAGTGTAGTAGTATTTGCAGTGTACGACAGGATTCCATCAATTTGCTTTGTGATTTTATACGGTCATTTAGTAAGAAAAGTTTGAAGCAGAAAATGAAGTTGTTGCAAGAATTAGATCCTTGCAGAGTGAGAGAAGTGATAGGTTTGCATGGTCATTCACTGGCTTGTCTTTCCAGGAGAGTATGCCAGAGTGTTTTTCATCATTTCAGGATGCTAGCAGTGCATCATAATAAAGTGAGGAAATTAGTTAGAATGTTGTATTATGCTAAGAGTCCAGCAATTATGCTTAAACAATTATGCGCTGCTCTTTTGCATGGTTCTGAAATAGATGTGAAGAATATATGTGAAGAAATTGAGTTTTGTTACTTTGGAAGTAAAGAGGAGAATGTTGAAATTGACCAAGAAGAAGAGAGTAATGTGGAAGATAGTGTACAGGTTTCCAGTACAGATAATTTCCAGAGGGAAATTGCGACGTTTGAGGTGAAATCAAGTGAGAGGCCAAATTTCACTTGTGTGTGTTGTCGACGCACTTATTATAAGAATCAGACTAAGTTAGTGGATTTATATGGAAAAAGTGAAAGGGAAAATAATAGTGAATGGAAGGATTTTACAACATACTTGATGGTAGAAAATTGTTTTGATTTGGGATTGGATCAACGTGTGTGTACTTATTGTTGTAACAAATTAAATCAAAACCAGATGCCTGCTAGAGCAGTTCATAATAATCTGGAATTGGTTGAAATTCCTTCTGAATTGAAGGATTTAAATACTTATGAATCTATTTTGATTCAAAGTATCCATCCCTTTCAGGCTATTGTAAGAATGGAGCCAAAGACAGGGAAATTGCCTCCATCAGATTTACAGAGAGGATTAAAGGGAAGAGTTGTTTATTTGCCTCTAGATTTGAAGAAAAACATTAACACAATTGGAGTAGAAAAAGTGGAAGAGGAACCTCTGGTTATCTTAGTTAATGGGGTTCCGACAAAGAATAAGAAAATATGGCAAGATTTAGTAGATGTTAGGAAAGTCAAAAGGGCAACATTGTATTTGAAAAAATATAATAAATACTATAAAAATGTATATGTTGCAGAAGAGGAAGTAAGTGAGGAAGAGGATAGCGATTTGTGTGCTGGTCAAATTGAGAAAGTAGAACCCTCTACTAGTGAAGAAATATATGAACATTATAGTGTTCATCCTTTGCATTCCAAGGAAGTCATGGGGAATGCTATTGAGTTGTTTCAAATGAAACAAGCG
Organism: Lissotriton helveticus; assembly: GCF_964261635.1. Lineage (NCBI taxonomy): Eukaryota > Metazoa > Chordata > Amphibia > Caudata > Salamandridae > Lissotriton > Lissotriton helveticus. The sequence continues at coordinate 441,368,178 of NC_136062.1, read as the reverse complement.
AAAGGGAGTCCCATTAGTGTTTGGGAGGAAAGTTTGGAAGCTCGGTGTTTCCCACAGCTTTTTCCAACAGGTCAGGGAGGAAGATATGATGAGCGACCTCATCAAATTCCTGCTTCTGAATACCGGACTTTGCGATTGTATGCAGGAGATCCTAGGTTTCGACAATGCATTCCTTATTTGTTTCATCTCCTGTTTGAAAGCGATCTGTCTGGACTGTCATATGCAGTGAACCACATCTTGAAAAGTGGTATACACATGCAAAACATCTCGGCAAGTGACTTTATGGATAAAGTCAATGTCCAAGACAGTATTTTGGATTCTCACCTGATTAATCTCATGGCGTGTCAGCGTGGTACTAATGAGTACTGGTACCGTCGTCATGGTGATTTAAAATGTATGCTGAGGAACTTAGGAACTCCCACATGGTTCCTCACTTTGAGCTGTGCTGAGTATGGCTGGGAAGACTTACTTGAATTTCTACGAGAGGCAAATGCTAACGTAGAAAACATCGAATTCAAGACACCCGGAGAACTGTGCTCTTTGGATCCAGTCAATGTATGTAGGTACTTCAATCATAGATTTGAAGGTATGATGTCTTTCATCATGAATAAGAAGAATCCACCTCTTGGAGAGGTGTTGGATTTCTTCTGGAGGAAGGAGTACCAAGCAAGAGGTGCTCCTCATATACATATGTTGCTGTGGATCAAGGATGCACCTAAATTTGGAACGGATGCAGACGACTCAGTGATGAGTTTCATAGAACAGTATTCTACGTGTGCTGTTCCAAACGCAAAGGAGAAAAAAAGCCTAAGAGAAAAAGTTCTACGTTTCCAAAGCCATCGATGTGGAAAGTACTCTCGTCGTAAATTCCGGAACAAAGACAAGTTCTACACCAAATGTCGTTTCGGCTTTCCACGATCGGTGATTTCTAAAGGAAGAGTGAACAGTTTGATGTCTTCGCTGCGACATAATGTGATGAAGAAATCACCTAAAAACACATACAATTTGAAGAGGAACGAAGAGTCTAAGTACATCAACGACTACAACCCGGTGATTTTGTCCATGTGGAATGCTAACATGGATATACAGTTTGTGGCTGATAACTGTATGGCTGTGGCTAGGTATGTGACATCTTACATCACCAAAAAAGAGAAGACAGAATTGAAGGATATGTGGGAGGACATTTGCCATGAAAAGAGCCTCAGCAAGAAGTTGTACAGTTTCAGTCTGAAGATGTTGTCGCATCGAGAAATCGGAGCTTACGAATGTTCTGACCGGTTGTCTTCAGCAAGTCTCTATGCCAAGTCCAGGAGTATCGTTTGGGCGAGTGTTGGTCTTGCTGCAACGCGTAATCGAGTTCTGAAACCTGTGCGGGAAATTGAGTATTTGGCGGAAAAGGAGCCAAACAGTACCGACATTTTGAAGAGCAACATGTTGGATACATATTATCCAAATCGAAGCAGTCACCTCGAGAATGTTTGTCTGTATGAGGTTCTGCAAAATTACATATTCAAGAGGAACATCAAAGAAGATACTGAGAAAGGAGTGTATGCTGTAATAGGAAGTGAGGGATGTCTGGTCAAGCAAAGAAAATGCCACTTGATAAACCATCGAAAATTGAGTGGCGAATCTCCTGAAAAAAATGAGTTTTTCTATTTAGCACTTTTGCAACTTTTTAAGCCTTGGCGTGCAGAAGAGGAACTGCTTGGAGATTTCCTCTGTTACGAAGACTCTTTCAATGCTGCCAAGGAGACCATAGAATGTCCTGCTTTTCCCAAATATGTAGAAATGTTGAATGTGGAAATTGAGCAGGAAGCAACGATTGCAGCCGAGATTGCCAGAGACAGTTCTCAGGACAGTCAGAGTTCTGCTTCATTGAGTCAGGATCCACTAGGAGGACCTCTTATCGAAAATGAAGCTGCCACTGCTATGAATGAAGTGGAAAGAGCCATGGCACATGCTCAGGAGGATGCGGTTAACTTAGAAGAGTTGGAAAGACAACTCAACGTTGAGCAGAGGAAAATATATGACGAACTTACCATGCAAATTGATCATGGATTAAGTCATGACAAGAAAGAGTGCTCATGTACGTCGTTGAAGCCTGTCCGACTGTACGTGAGTGGAGAAGCGGGAACTGGAAAAAGTTTCCTTATTAAAGCAATTTCATGTTATTTGCAGGAAAGGACAGAGTCATCGCTGTCTTGTGTTGTCACCGCTCCAACTGGACTGGCAGCACATAACATTAAAGGGATTACTTTACATCGTTTACTGATGCTGCCAGTGGAGCATGACAACAAATTAGAATATCACAAGCTATCTGGAGATGCTTGTTTTGAAGTTTCAAGAGTCTTGAGGAAAATGAAACTTCTTATCATTGACGAAGTAAGCATGGTTTCCAATGTCATGCTTGCCTTTGTGCATTTGAGAATGCAAGAAGTTCTCAAAACAGAGTATGATGTGTTATTTGGTGGCAAACACATCATTGTTTTTGGAGATCTTCTGCAGCTGACACCAGTGAAAGGGCAACCTGTGTTCAAAATGCTCACGCATGAAGATACCAGGAAGTGCTTAGGGAGTATTGGCAACGTCAATATATGGTTAAACTTCAATTATGCTGAACTGCATGAAAATATGCGTCAGGCAAAGGATGAAGTTTACAAGACTATTCTACAAGATGTTAGAATTGGAAAAGTGACCGAGCATGGGAAAGTAGCTTTACATGCACGATTACTGACAAATTTATATCCAGACGAAGATGTTGTGCCTGAGAATATTTTTCAGAAAGTTACTGAGAAAAAATCTGGAATATGTTTGATGCCAACTCTTGCAGAATGTGCCAAATTCAACAACAAAATGTTGCATTTAGAAAAGCAAGAGATTGTGAAATTGGAAGCTATTGACAGAGTAGAGCATATGGGATCAACAATTATTTTGTCTGAGAATCTGAAAACAAAATTGGATTCATTAGAGAAGAGTATATCTAAAACTGCGGGTTTTGAAAAGACTCTGAATGTGTGCTTGAACTGCCGTATAATTTTAAGAAGGAATTTACATGTTGAAAGAGGTCTGGTAAATGGATCAATGGGTAATGTTGTTGATTTTGTGAAATACAGAAATAGAGATGGAATTGAATTTTTAAAAATTAAATTTGATGGCATTGAGGAAGTACAGCTAATTGCTCGTTGTTCTGCTAGATTTTTGCTTGTAAAAGACTTATATGTTCGTCGTAAGCAGTTTCCTGTTTGCTTGGCATATGCGGTGACAATCCATAAATCGCAAGGTTTAAGTGTAGACTGTGCATTGGTGAATATTGGCAGTTCTGTGTTCAAGGAGGGTATGGCATATGTGGCATTGTCACGAGTTAGGACTTTATCGGGATTGTACTTGATTGAGTGTGATGTCACAAACATTTGTGCGGATCTAGATTGTGTTAAGGAATACAATAGGTTGAGAAGAGAGTATGCGTCACATTTGCCTCAGTATCCTTTGTTTGAGAAACGTGTGGTAGGCCGGAAACGAAGAAATGTGACCAATACTGGGGAGGTTGTAGCAAAAAGACGAAAAGTTGATGAACCTGAAATTATAAGCAGAAACAAAAAGGATTCTGTTGAAGATGTTGTTGGTTTTCAATTTGAAAACAGTTCTGGTGTCAACTGCTATGCTAATGTAGTGGTTAATGTTGTCTTTTCTCTAGAAACTTTAAAAGAACAGATTGTGGTCAATTCGGATCAAAGATTTTGCAGTTTGTTAAATTCTGTGTTAGAGAAATATAGCACTGATAGAACAAACATAGAAAGTGTGTCTGAAATTCGAAATCTGTTAGACAGATGTTCAGGCCAAACACAATTCTCTCAAAATAGTCAGCAAGATTGTCAGGAGTTTTTAATGTATATGCTTGATGTATTGCATGATGAAGGTGTAGATGTAGATCACCTGTTTGGGCTTTCTTATCAATGGCAGCATGACTGCGAGAACTGTAGGGTATCAGCTACTACTAGTGTAGACTCAGAAAGATTTATATATTTAACTTTGCCAGACAGTAAATCAGTCTCTTTTAATAAGCTAGTAAAAGCAGCTGATCACAACATGGAGTGTAGCCAATGTAAATCTGAAATGATGTCCACATTATTTATACGAACATATGGCCAGTATGTCATTTTAATGTTCCAACGATGTAGGCCTGATGGAACAAAATTGACAACTTTAATTAAAAAGTTTGTGGCTTCACAGTTGTCAATATCAGGAAGGACTTTTGTAACTGTAGCAATTATATATCATGATGGTCCTTCAATAACATCAGGACATTATACAGCTTATTTAAAGTGTAGAAATGGCTGGTCATTCTGCAATGATTCTGTTTTAATTTTCAAAAAAAAATTGCCATATGACCTTAAAAACTCTTACCTGGTGTTTTTAAAACCAAAATTTTAGGGAAAGAATCTCGGGATGTGCTCTGAGGAATTTCAAGAAGTTCTCATGGCTCCTACACTATTTGGCCTTGACGATAAGTGTAGTACAGAGACATAACTTTTTACCATAACACTGGACGTTATTGAGAAATACGTGCACTTTGAATGAGTTCAGAAAAACTATTTCTTTTTATAAGCTAATTGAAGCAGCGAATCAAAACATGGAGTAGAGGGAATGTAAGTCTGCAATGCTGTCTACTGTTTTACATTGCTTTGTGATTAAAAGTGATGTAGAGAATTAAATAATTGTACTAGTCATAAAGGTAGTGTAAGTCTGCTTCATAGTAAGCAGTATCAGTGTGATAGGAAATGTAGAACATGATTGAGCAAGAAGGGGAAGATATTACTAGTCCAGGATTGTGTAAATGATCTTCAACATTTTAATTCTGAAAGTTGCGGAAATGCGAAAAGACGGGATTGGCTTACAAGAAATCCAAGAGTTATACATGGCTCTGACACGATTTGGCCTTGTGGAATCGTGTGGTAGAGAGCGAGAAGTCATTTATTGTATGTAACATGTTTTTGAAAACGATGGAGGTTTTCTTTCAGAAAGTGGCGGGTTGAAAGTAATAACAGCACAACAGAGTGTAAGCTGTTCATAGGACATCCTTGGCCGTCATGGAAAGTAAGTTAACTTTAAGGAGTTCTGAATTCTGATTTGTAATGTATGGGTTTTTTAAACACAATCATTTTGATTGTGTTTTTTTTTCCCCGCTGTTATATGATGAATACCTTCAAGTCACTATTTTAGTGAAATTTGATACATTCTGAGAACAGCAAAAATAAACCATTTAACATGTATAATTAATTCTGTTCTGTTTGCATTTATGATGTACATGTAGAACTGTGTAGGAGGCATGGAGAAGGTGAGGCTTCTGTCAGTGTCAAAGTTGTTGCATACAGTGCTCATATTCTACATAGTCTTTTATATTTCATTACTTTCACTGTTTCTGACAGATCTAAAAAATTTTTTTTTAAAAGAACAGTAAGTATAAGGGAAGGAAACAGACAGTTATGTTAAAAGAAACACAGCTATAGGGAATAAACTAGGGATACTGTTACCCGCAATCCTCTGCTGATGATGTCACTGAGCATGTCATGAATGATGTAATATGTGACATCATCAGCAGTGGATTACGGGTAATAGTATCTCTAGTTTACTCCCCTATAGCTGTCTTTCTTTTAACATAACTGTCTGTTTCCTTCCCTTATACTTACTGTTCTTTTTAAAAAAAAAAATTTTTTGGTTCGCTTCCGGTTCGCGTACCGGGGAGCGAACTGGGAAGCGAACTAAGAGAAATAGAGGTTGGCACAGTTGCAAATATTGTACCAATTTTTTTATAACGGGGAGGTAGTTCTGAAAAGAACTTTTCTTTAAATTGTTTTTGTTGTTTTATATTTTTTTTATTATTTTTCTGAACATTTTTTTACTTTTTTTGAATTTTTCTGAACAGTTTTATATTTTTTTTGTTTTTTTTTCGGAGGGGGCAACGAAAACGATTCATTGTAAAGGGCTCAACAGGAGGAAGAAAACAAAAAAAAGAATTTATTGTTTGGGGAGTTTCGGACAAACATGAGCATGATTGTTAATAGCTCTGTTGATCAGAGTGATGCTACTTTCTGCGTAGCAAATGATTCCACTGCAATGTACGCAGACTTGTTTTACTTCACGAAATCTCGTTTGTATATTTGGCACCATCTCCCTGCCCTCTGGTCCCGTTACTTCCGGTACAACAGATCTTCTGGCCATAATAGGGAGATTATCTAGGTCGTCGTGTTCCTCTTCTTCCTCTTCTTGCTGAATTATAACTTTAGCAGGTGGTCCACTCTTCCTTGGATGTGGTGGAGGTGGTGGGGAAGCACCAGCTGAAGCTAGTAAAGAAGCCATTGCTCACTGGTAACAAAGGGTCTTTCTCTCACAATGATGAAAGTCAGAGTGAGGAAAGAAGGAGGGATTTTCACCATTTGGGAAAAAAAATAGTTCTCAACCAATGAAAAGTGTTCATTTTAGATCATATGACCTAGTCTTACATCATTAGGAAACCGAAAGTGAAATGAACCAATGAAAAGTGTTATTACCAAGTCACATGACCTGCTGTGTTTACGTTACGCGCTTTGCAGGGCCTCCCGGTTTGCTTCCAGAAACCTGTGCTTTGCGACTCGGTAAGCGTACGAGTTCGCTAACGTAGCACGTCATATGACGTATCACGCGACAACGCGAAACGTCATGCGGACGGGAGGCGTCACGATGTTGTTTTCTAACGCGGCAGTTGCGGTAAAGAAACGTTTACCGGCTCGCGGTCTATTTCGCGGCATCAAGGTCAGCTAACGGGAAGCTTCCCGATTCGCGAAGCGGGAACGAAGAAAAAAAAATATTTAAAAAAAAATTTATTCATAAACATATAAAATATATTTTTGGATTTAAAGAAGAATACATTTTACAGCTACAGATATTAGCTGTTAAAAAACCAATGAAATTCACTGAAAAAACCATAGGTTATAGACCATATATAGTTAGGAATTAGCATTTACAAAACCTTTAAAATTCACTGAAAAAACCATAGGTTATAGACCATATATAGTTAGGAATTAGCATTTAAAAAACCTTATTTTACTCACACAAAACCATTGAAATTCCATATATAGTTAGTTGCACTAACTATATATCGCGCACTTGCAATCCACTGCTGATCATGTCACATATTACATCATTCATGACATGGTCAGTGACATCACTGATGACATCACTGATGACATCTCAAATGACATCACTGATGACATCACTGATGACATCTCATTTGACATCAATGACCACATCACTGATGATATCATTCATGTGACAATACAATGCATCTCCTCACGTTTTAATATAACCTCTGTTTCACCCAGTGTTAAATACAGAGTATAATTTTTGAAACCATTGACACACCAATACTAGTTACTACATACGTACTCACTGATTCCTACGTCTACACACACATTCACTCATTCACCCATACAATCATTCATACATACAATCACTCATCTTTACAACACTATCATATGCACTCATACACCTATACAGACACTCACACTCTGCCACTCATCCATGGAGTTACTCACACACCTAGTCAGTCCTGTAAAGAATCAATAACACTTCCATTTTCTTGTCTATACAGTTAAACATAGAGCACCTTACATTTTCAAACATATAGTAACACATACTTACTTTCTTATACAATCATTGATACAAGTACACATTGATCTGCACAGAGTCACACACCTCCCAGCCAGCCACACACACACTCAGTCTCCCATACAAATACTTGGACAATCAATCAATAACCCATATAGTTAATCATATAGCTACTGATCAACACATGCAGTAGTTTACAGAACAACAGACATAATGATGCACAAATTAAGACAGTTTAGTCACTAACCCATGCACTCAGTGAGACACATTTAATCACTCACTCATACATTCAGTCATGCACCTACTAAATCCTTCGTCCAGACAGTTATACATCTACTCATTCTTCAATATCTAAAACATATTTAAACTTTACAGAAACACACAGTCACTGGATGATGTCATCAGTGATGTCATCAGTGATGTCATTTGAGATGTCATCAGTGATGTCATCAGTGATGTCACTGACCATGTCATGAATGATGTAATATGTGATATGATCAGCAGTGGATTGCAAGTGCGCGATATATAGTTAGTGCAACTAACTATATATGGAATTTCAATGGTTTTGTGTGAGTAAAATAAGGTTTTTTAAATGCTAATTCCTAACTATATATGGTCTATAACCTATGGTTTTTTCAGTGAATTTTCAAGGTTTTGTAAATGCTAATTCCTAACTATATATGGTCTATAACCTATGGTTTTTTCAGTGAATATATATATATATATATATATATATATAAATAAAAATGTAAATGTTTGTTTGTTCAAAATCGTAAATCTCTGGAAGTTCTTCACCGATTGCTTTGTAATTTTGTCACAACGTTGGATTTGAATACGCGCATATTTATATATACACAAAGTTGGATTCGATTATGCGCGTGTCCAATAAATGTGTGTTTTTAATCGAAAGGCCAACCAGACCCTATTGATTTGGTTGCTGCGCAACAACTACAAGGGACGCATAGAGACAATAGTCTACATATATTAGGATGGACAGTTGGTGTCAGGATGGCAGACCGGGAAGTGGGTGAAGGGAGGGGGGAGGAGTTGGTTCACTTTGCAAAATTAAGAAAGGATGCATAGAGACAATAGTCTACATATATTAGGATGGACAGTTGGTGCCAGGATGGCAGACCGGAAAGTGGGCGGAAGGAGGGGGGAGGAGTTGGTTCACTTTGCAACATTAGCGCGTGTTTATATATACCCAACGTTGGATTCGAATATGCGCGTGTCCAATACTCTCGTGTTTTAAATCGAAAGGCTGAACAGACTCTATCGATTTGGTTGCTGCGCAACAAATACAAGGGACGCATAGAGACAATAGTCTACATACATTAGGATGGACAGTTGGTGTCAGGATGGCAGACCGGGAAGTGGGTGGAGGGAGGGGGGAGGAGTTGGTTCACTTTGCAACATTAAGAAAGGACGCATAGAAACAATAGTCTACATATATTAGGATAGACAGTTGGTGCCAGGATGGCAGACTGGGAAATGGGTGGAGGGAGGGGGGCCTACATATATTAGGATGGACAGTTGGTGTCAGGATGGCAGACCGGGAAGTGGGTGGAGGGAGGGGGGAGGACTTGGTACACTTTGCAACATCAAGAAAGGACGCATAGAGCCAATAGTCTACATATATTAGGATGGACAGTTGGTGTCTGGATGGCAGACCGGGAAGTGGGTGGAGGGAGGAGTTGGTCACTTTACAACATTAGCGCATGTCTATATATACACAACGTTAGATTTGAATACGCGCATGTATAATACGCGCATGTTTTAAATCGAAAGGCCAAACGGACCCTATCGATTTGCTTGCTGCGCAACAACTACAAGGGACGCATACAGACAATAGTCACAAAAACATATTGTATATCCACAAGCATTGTGAAATTAAACATATTAGAAACGTGCGCTTACTCTTTTTATTCTCTTCCATTTAAGTAGACTGAGCCACAGAAAAGCGTGGCTGGGTACAGCTAGTCTATATAACCGCTTCAATACGGCTGGAATTCCCCCGCTGTGCGGGAGAATTCCATGCATGCACGGACGGACGGCCCCTGGTCGTCCTCCCCACATGCCCACCATGACTTCGGGCGGCTGGGGTCCGTCCAACGCATCCAAGAGGTTAAAAAAAAAGTAAATGTTTGTTTGTTCAAAATCTCAAATCTCAGAAAGTTCTTCACCGATTGCTTTGAAATTTTGACACAACGTTGCATTCGAATAGGCGAGTGTTTTTATATACATAGATGTCACTCCTGTGACAGGTAAAAGGCGCTGGAACGATTTTTCCATCTTCATATAAAGGCAGTCCATGTCATATGCATGAGTATGCTCTAGATGGAATTGCGTATGTTCGTCACTACGGGCATCCAGACCTATTCATTAGATACACATGCAATCCAGCTTGGGACGATATACAACAGCTCTTACTTCCTGGGCAATCGCCGGTGGATAGGCATGACATCACAGCACGTGTTTTCAGACAGAAGCTGAAATCGCTGATGGATTTAATGGTACAACATGAAGTGTTTGGGTCTGTGCGTTGCTGGATGTCCTCAGTGGAAGGGCCAAAGAGAAGATTGCCACACGCACATATACTAATCTGACTCTAACAAAATCACTTCAAACAAACGGTGGATAGGCATGACATCACAGCACGTGTTTTCAGACAGAAGCTCAAATCGCTGATGGATTTCATGGTAAAACATGTAGTGTTTGGGTCTGTGCGCTGCTGGATGTACTCAGTGGAATGGCAAAAGAGAGGATTGCCACACGCACATATACTAATCTGGCTCTATAAAAAAATCACTTCAAACTAAATCGACGAGGTAATATGTGCTGAATTACCCGAGGCCAACGTCGATAAGGATTTGTATGAAGTTGTGACGAAAAATATGATACATAGACCTTGCGGTACACTGAATCCAAATTCACCATGCATGATAGACGGAAAATTCTCTAAGCAATCTCCTCGAGCATTAGTATCCAACACAGTTACATGAAACAATGGATATCATTTATACAGAAGAAGATCAGCAGAAGATGGTGGCACATTAGCAACCATACAAATGCAAAATGGTGTCATCTAAGTGCATAACCGGTGGGTTGATCCATATTCGCATTTGCTATCAAAAACATACAGAAGAAGTGATAGGAATGCATATCGATGAAATCGCACAGTATTACAAAAAATATTGTATACCCACAAGCATTATGAAACGAAACCTATCAGAAACGTGCGCTTTCTCTTTTCTTTCTTTTCCAATTAACCAGACTGAGCCACAGCAACACGTGTCCGGGTACAGCAGGTATATATATATATATATATATATATATATATATATATATATATATATATATATATATATATATATATATATATATATATATATATATATATATATATATATATATATATATAAATAAAAATGTAAATGTTTGTTTGTTCAAAATCCTAAATGTCCCAAAGTTCTTCACCGTTGCTTTGAAATTTTGACACAATGTTGGATTCGAATACGCGCGTGTTTTTATATACACAACGTTGGATTTGAATACGCGTGTGTCGAATACGCGCGTGTTTTTAATTAAAGCCGGAATAGACACATCAAAATGTCAATGTTCATTTGTTTAAAATCTTAAATCTCCAAAAGTTCTAAACCGATTGCTTTGAAATTTTGACACAACGTTGGATGCAATTAAGCGCGTGTTTATATATACACAACGTTGGATTTGAATACGCACGTGTCCAATACGCGCATGTTTTTAATCGAAAGGCTGAACAGACCCTTTTGATTTGGTTGCTGTGCAACAACTACAAGGGACGCATGGAGACAATAGTCTACATATATTAGGATGGGCAGTTGGTTTCAGGATGGCAGACCGGGAAGTGGGTGGAGGGAGGGGGAAGGAGTTGGTACACTTTGCAACATTAGTGTGTGTTTATATATACACAACGTTGGATTCGAATACGCGCGTGCCCAATACGGGTGTGTCTTAAATCGAAAGGCCGAACAGACGCTATCGATTTGGTTGCTGCACAACAAATACAAGGGACCCATATAGACAATAGTCTACATATATTAGGATGGACAGTTGGTGTCAGGATGGCAGACCGGGAAGTGGGAGGAGGGAGGGGGGAGGAGTTGGTTCCCTTTGCAACATTAAGAAAGGACGCAAAGAGAAAATAGTCTACATATATTAGGATGGACAGTTGGTGTCAGGATGGCAGACCAGGAAGTGGGTGGAGGGAGGGGAGTCTACATATATTAGGATGGACAGTTGGTGTCAGGATGGCAGACCGGGAAGTGGGTGGAGGGACGGGGGAGGAGTTGGATCATTTAGCAACATTAAAAAAGGACGCAAAGAGACAATAGTCTACATATATTAGGATGGACAGTTGGTGTCAGGATGGCAGACCGGGAAGTGGGTGGGGGGAGGAGTTGGTTCACTTTGCACCATTAGCATGTTTTTATATATACTCAATCTTGGATTCTAATACGCGTGTGTCCAATACACGCATGTTTTAAATTGAAAGGCCGAACAGACCCTATCGATTTGGTTGCTGCCCAACAAATACAAGGGACGCATAGAGACAATAGTCTACATATATTAGGATGGACAGTTGGTGTCAGGATGGCAGACCGGGAAGTGGGTGGAGGTAGGGGGAGGAGTTGGTTCATTTGCAACATTAAGAAAGGACGCATAGAGACAATAGTCTACATATATTAGGATGGACAGTTGGTGTCAGAATGGCAGACCGGGAGGTGGGTGGAGGGAGGGGGGAGGAGTTGGTTCACTTTGCAACATTAAGAAAGGACACAAAGAGACAATAGTCTACATATATTAGGATGGACAGTTGGTGTCAGGATGGCAGACCAGGAAGTGGGTGGAGGGAGGGGAGTCTATATATATTAGGATGGACAGTTGGTGTCAGGATGGCAGACCGGGAAGTGGGTGGAGGGACGGGGGAGGAGTTGGTTCTCTTTGCAACATTAGCGTGTGTTTATATATACACAACGTTGGATACGCTTGTGTACAATACGCGCATGTTTTTAATCGAAAGGCCGAACAGACCCTATCGATTTGGTTGCTGCGCAACAAATACAAGGGACGCATAGAGACAATAGTCTACATATTTTAGGATGGACAGTTGGTGTCAGGATGGCAGACCGGGAAGTGGGTGGAGGGAGATGGGGGAGGAGTTGGTTCACTTTGCAACATTATGAAAGGACGCATAGAGACAATAGTCTACATATATAGGATAGACAGTTGGTGTCAGAATGGCAGACCGGGAAGTAGGTGGAGGGAAGGGGGAGGAGTTGGTGCACTTTGCAACATTAGTGCTTGTTTATATATACACAACGTTAGATTTGAATACGCTTGTGTACAATACGCGCATGTTTTTAATCGAAAGGCTGAACAGACCCTCTCGATTTGCTTGCTGCGCAATAAATACAAGGGACGCATACAGACAATAGTCACAAAAACATATTGTATACCCACAAGCATTGTGAAATTAAACATATTAGAAACGCGCGCTTACTCTTTTATTTCTCTTCCACTTAACCAGACTGTGCCACAGCAACCCGTGGCCGGGTACAGCTAGTGTACATATATATATCTATCTATATCTATCTATCTATCTATCTATATATATATATATATATATATATATATATATATATATAAATTCCGATTGGCTCGGCAGCCGCCGAGCTCTGCTATGCTCAAGCCACTTAGCGAAGGCAGTTCATGTGTAGGTTGCGAGCCTACATATCAATTCCAATTTCTGCCGTGTTGGTCCTTCAGAAACACAGGAACACTTCTTTGTGGAAAAATAGCCTTTATTTCAGTGTAAAGGCAACAAACACTCGACGCGTTTCGGAACTCTCCTCCCTTGCTCACGAGTAATATATAGATATAGATATATAGATATATATATAGATATATATATTCACTGGAAATAACAAAGTGTATAGTAACGTTATAGTTAAGAGAATATGACAGTGACTAAATTAATGTTACGAACAAAAGAAACACCGAGACTCACCAGTTATGGTTAGCATAGATTCCTATAACTTGAGCAGCCACAATGCACTGTTTATAGCCTTACATATTCCATCACTCATGACATGTTCTATGATTTTATTTTTGACATCACAGATAAAATCTTACATAACATCATTAAAGCTCTCACTGATTACATCAACCAAGCTTATTTTGTACACATTGCTCATTAAACGGGCATATACTTAGAGCTATGAAAATAAGTGCAAAATAGCTCAGAATAATAGGCAATTTCTTAACTGCCATCATACAAATAACCCCTTAGGTAAAGCAAGCTTATGTTTGCGGAGTGTGAGGTGAGAGAAGCTCTTCACTAGGTGCCCACTTTTTAAAACATTTAGACACTATTTTGTGCCTCTGTTTTTATTTCCACTCTGAAGTTCTTTTATGTGCCTGTGTTTTGATCGTGCTTGGATTTTAAATGTGGTCTGATGTAAAGACTTTGGGGCAGATTTACAAGCCCCTTGCGCCGCTTTTACGTCATTTTTCCCATGTAAAATAAGAGGCAAAAGTGGCGCAAGGGGCTTGTAAATCTGCCCCTTTATCCTTTTAAGCCTGTGCCAGCATATTTATACCTTTAACAATTATTAAGATAGAACTCACTGAGTCCTTGGCTAACTCCACGCAGTCTCACATAGCCCTAAAGGGAGATACCCTTGTCTCCGCTTCCCTGGTCTGCCACGGCATTGGCCGATTGAGTGGAGGGAAGTGGGCACAGCCCCTGGCTGACCTGCCTGACTTCTGGTTAGTAGGATAAATGGCAGGATAAGTTCACGCCCAGCCAGCTATTAAAAACATGCTGGGCCGGCCGGACACGCCAAAGGCAAGCCAGTCTGCGCCCGTCCATGCTCAGGCTGAGCTAAGCGCAAGAAATGCCGTGCAAATTGCCCCAGGTATGACCTACACATCAGCAATTGCCCCAGGTATGACCTACACTTTATCAACTTTAAAGAGCCTCAACTCAAAGGGGAATTGTGGATTCCAAATACCATCAGAAAACCTAAGGGGCACTGTTATTTGCCACAAATGTAGTCTAGAGCTCACCATCTTAGACACAGGCATTCGCCCCAAGGGTAAGATAGCAATACCCTCCAACAAGGCGCAATTGAAAGGTGGGGTAATTAATGCGCGCTTACTTTGCAAGCACGCCCAGGACATTAGGGAAATAATTACAGGACAACAACTTGACTTGCTCTTCATCACGGAAACCTGGCTAAAGGACTGGTGCAATCCCGACATTGCAGCAGCACTTCCCCCCAATTACACAGTCAGCAGGAAAGATAGACCTGACTCCAGAGGAGGGGGGCAGGCCATTATTGCACGTGACATTTTACACCTCACGAACTTTGAAGTGGACACACTTAAAGGAGCAGAAAGCCTTGGCTTCCGTCTTGCAATGAATGCCTGCCTTGCCTTCTCAGGAGCCCTGGTCTACCATCCACCCAGGCACAGTACCGTCTATCTAGACTCATTCGAAGAAACTCTAAGCCATCTACTACTAAGATATGCAAACTTCACCCTCCTGGGAGATTTTAGTCTCCACCTGGAATGCAGCAATGAGCCAGGAGTTGATCATTTCCATGAAACGATACAATCTGTTGAACTACAACAACTAGTAGATGCCCTGACACACAAAGCAGGCCATACATTGGATGGCATCTGTTCCAACTTCTCCTTGCTATCTGTGGACACCCCCAGCCCACAGATATGGCCAGAACATGAATTCATACCATTTGTTATTAACCACTAATTGCCCGGGCAAACAAGTCACCCCAATACAACCACGATGTAATTGGGCATAATTTGGCAGCAATCCCAAACTGGCCACCACCGCCCAGGCTCGAGCCCCTGCCCCAACCGGTAAAACACCAGAAGACTCACGACTATTCCATACCTGGATGACTAACATAAGCAACAAACTAATCCCACTAAAATCACACATTAAGAATAGCAAACCTAAAACCCACACAGCCCCCTGGTTCACACCTGCTCTAGCACAGCTACATCTCCAATGCAAACAACAGGAACGAAAATGTAGAAGAGCTTACGAGGCAATAGAGCAAAAAGCCTTCAAAATTAACAGAAAAAAATATCACTCCCAAATCAAATTAGCAAAAAAAAATGTTATTCCGAAACAATTCTTGAGGCCAAATAAAATCAGAAAATAATTTTCTCCATCATAAAATCTTTCACTGATCCCAAGGCACTGCAGAAAGAAATCCCGAGCTTATGCGACCGGATGTCGCTCTTCTTTGAGGAAAAAAATCGTCAATATCCAAAAGGAATTTCCTACACTACACGAGTATAGCCTGATTGTTAATTCGGAGGCTAACCCAGCCGGCACCAGCCTTTCACTCCAAACTTTTAAACCAGCCTCACTTGAGCAAACTAAAGCCGCAATTGCCGCCTATAAATCAGGTTCTCCCCTGGATGCCTGTCCCCCAACGATACTACACCAAATTATAGACATCATCAACCCAGTAGTCAACCAAATATTCAATTCCTCACTAATCTCTGGCACAGTCCATGACGAATGGAAACTTGCCATAGTAAGACCATTAAAAGAAAAAAAAGCAATACATCAACTCATCTAATCTCACCAATCTCCGCTCAATATCACTTCTTCTCCCTATAATGGGAAACATAACTGAAAGATTAGATCACAACAAACTTACCAAGTTTCTAGAAATCACCATGGTCCTTCACCCCTGGCAGTCTGGCTTCCACCCAAAACACTCCACGGAATCTGCCCTCCTGGAAATATCTGATATTCTTAAAATCATAGCGGACAAAGGCAGGCGGGCAGTATTGATTTAGCTCGACCTGTCCGCTGATTCGATACCATCTCACACAGTATTCTCCTTGCACGACTCAATACCATTGGCATCTCCAATATTGCCTTGCATGGATAGAGTCCTTCCTCACCAATCACAGGCAGGCAGTGTCATTCGGATCGTTCCTCTCCACCGAACGTCCCATCAAAACCGGGGTGCCACAGGGCTCATCCCTCAGCCCGCTACTGTTCAATATATACATGATAATAATAATAATAATAAATAATAATAAAACCATTTATTGAGCGCCTGGTTACACTAAGCAGTGTGTCCCCGCGCTATAGAACCCCATCATTAAACCATCAGACCAGCCAAAGCAGTAAAATCTCCAACACGACACAGACCACTAATCTATAGGGAAGAGATGCGTCTTAAGTTTCATACGAAATCTCCTCTCGGAAGGTTCCATCCGCAATTCAAGGGGCAATCTATTCCAATAGGGGGCCGCTAAGTAACAAAATGAACGGCCGCCCATTTTGGCTTTAAAAATGCGAGGCCCCACTAATTTCCCTGATAACTGCATTTGGAATAGTAGTAACATCTTACGTAGACGATACACAATTAATCCTATTCCTAGACAAAGACTCTACTGATGCGGAACTCAATTTTAAATTTTTTCTAGCCAAAGTCATTCACTGGCTGAGGAATAACCACCTCAGGCGCAACACCGACAAAACTGAGATTCTACTAATTGGAAAAAATAATCCCTTCCAGCCGAATGTTTGGTGGCACGAGGGAACCACACCACCACTGTTGGACTTGGCCCTTTTGGCAGGTTCACCCCGAAACTTTTTGCAAATGCCTAGCCTGTTTCTGTAACCTGGTGTTGGTGATTTTAGGCCTCTGCGCACTATTCCCTGTGGTCCAGGTGTAAAGTGCGTGCGCTCTCTGTATATGTGTGGTGAGAGCGGTCTGCCCTCCCATAGGAATGCATGGGGAATATGTGTGCCCACGGTAGTTCCTGATGTGTGGGGAGTGCAGGGTCAAGTTTGGTATGTGCGAACTCGTGTGATTAAATGCTGCGTGTTGATGTGTGCATTGATGTGCGCTAATTTATTGTGTCTGATATGGAAGTGCCACTTGTAGAAGTTGGCATGTCTGTGCAGTAAATGTGAATTGGCTGTCTGGCTTGTGATTGGCTGGAGCTGGCTGGTGTGCCTGGCTCCAGGAGTCAGGATGGGTCTGCCCCGGTGGTGAATGGAGAGATCTGCATGTTGATGTGAGGGAGGGGTGCACCTGGGACCTGAATAGGGCTGGGCCTTCCCTACACAATGCTGGCTCCGCCCCCTGTGGTGCGACTGATGACCCTAGCCTGTCTTGTGAATGGGGAGAGGGGCTGAGCACAACAGAATGCTCCAGAACCAGCTGCGTCTGGTTTTCCCCCACCCTGCACCCTAGAGACAAAGGGATTTGGTGTATAAAAAGAGGCTGTGACCTCATGTTAAATGTTCTTGTTTTCCAACTAGAATCTACCAGGGGCGTGCTGTTGCTGGGGTCCAGAAGAAGGCTTGCCTCCCTGGGCCCTGCCCAGCCCTGGGATGCCTGACGGACTTTCCCTGGAAACCTTTGCCTGTGTTTTCTTGCTTGCAGACATCTGGGACCCTTTATCAGGGCTGGGGGCTCCGTAGGCGCTTTTCCCATATCAACCGCGGCCCCGTAAGGGTGGCGGTGCAGAGTAGTCCAGCCCGGAAGCGGACCACTCCAACGGAGGTCATGATCTGTTTCAAGAGCCGGCGGGCTCCAATGAACAGGGCAATATTGGTGAAGAAGCCCCATGAGGTGCCAGTGAGGGCACCGTGCCATCCCTGAGCGGCCCCGTCCTGCAGCGGGCCGCTCCAACTAGGCCCCCAGTTATGTTTAGAGTCCCCATGAGGGACTTGGGGCACATTTGTTTTCAGAGCCCCCGAGGCTCCACCATGGGGGCCTGTTTTGTTTCAGGAGCCAGTGCGCTCCCTGGGGGCTAGATGTTCTTGGTTCCCCCATGTTCTTGTCCCCATGTTGTGCCTCATTATGTCTAGAGCCTGAGGGGCTCCCACGCTGTGGCCATTGATTTTGAGGGCCTGTGTCCTGTCCCCAGTGTTTGAGGGGACCTGCTTATTTTCAGAGCCAGATGACTCCAATGTTTGGGGGTGCAGTTTTGTTCCTAGGGGCTAGTGAGAGCCCATGCCGCAGTTTGAAGTTCACAGCTGCCCAGCAAGTAGTGGGCAGCTGCACTGTTTAGGCGCTACTTGAGTGAGAGTCCTTGAGAGGGACAGAGGTGGCAAAGAGGTGCCAGGCCTTCCACAGCTGCGCAGCACTTAGTGCCAGCTGCAGCGTTTAGGCCCCCCAGTGATTGTTCTCAGCTGCCTAGCAAGTAGTGGGCAGGTCTGCACCGGTGGCACATCCCTGACTGGCACTGCATTGGCAGCGCACCCTGACATTCTGGACACAGGGCATTTGAGACCCCCTTCTTGTGATGTCCAGTTGGCCAGGGGGCCTGGTTTGTGGATAGGGCGCAAAGCCCTAAATGTGATTTATGTGCTCTAAATGTGGCGCAAGGTGATTACCTACTGTGTTTATGATAATTGCCTAATGTGTATTTCTGCGTAATGTGCTTTGCCTTTATGCTGGTTCCTACTTCTAAATGTGCTCATGCTTAGAAGGTTGTTTTGCCTAGTATAGTTTATACTAGTGAGTTTATGTGTCCCTGCGTGATCTAGTCCTATGGTTATAAGTATTGCATAGTGTGTACCTACCTTTACCAGTGGTTACTGGTTGTGTTCTACAGTTGTTATTTTGTGCTACACTTATTCTATGTTCTAGAAGTGCTACTTCTGCTAAGTGTTGACCCTGACAGTGGCCCACGTGGCCCTATCCTGTGTAAATAATCCTGTGTGAATATTGCCCATGCCAGTTGGCACAATGTATATTGTGTGATTACTATCTGATGTGTTTTTGATAATACAAAAGTTATTTTTATATAACCTTGTGTGGAGTTCCTTTTGT
Organism: Lissotriton helveticus; assembly: GCF_964261635.1. Classification (NCBI taxonomy): domain Eukaryota; kingdom Metazoa; phylum Chordata; class Amphibia; order Caudata; family Salamandridae; genus Lissotriton; species Lissotriton helveticus. The sequence goes on along the minus strand of NC_136062.1, from coordinate 441,348,649 downwards.
AGTGTGCCTGGGATGTTGTTGCTGTGTGCGTGCGGAAATGCTTTACACATTGCCTCCGGGATAAGCCTGTCTGCTCGTGCCAAGCTACCAAGGGAGGGAGCAGGGGTTATCTTTGGCGTGTAACTCCCTTGCCCTGACTAGAGTGGTGGTTTCTGCCTGGCTTTGGCGCACGCCTTAGCCAACCAGAAATCCCGGTTCTAACAATCACCTACCACTGTTAATGTGGCAAAAAACCTAGGAGTACAGTTTGATACTGATCTCTCCTTTCGACCCCACGCACTAACTGTAGCAGGGACCTACTTCAGCCTCATCAAGTCATGGTGAAAATTCTTTGACTTTATCCCCCTAATGGCCAGGAAAACAGTAGCGGTGGCTCTGAGTCTGTTGCGCGTAGATTACTGCAAAAGCCTCCTAGCAGGAACCAACAAGCAAATGCTGAAAAGACTACTGGTGGTACAGCATGCGGCAGCACGTATAGTCCTTAACCTATCACGAAAATCATCAGCGTCCGAAGCACTTAAAACCCTCCATTGGCCCCCAATGCACAAGAGAATCCTGTTTAAGATCCTCTTAATCACTGTTAGAGCCACGCAAAATCTTGGCCCAACATATCTCTCAGCCAGATTCACGCCTTACACCACATCCAGAACTTTGAGATCATCATCAGCAAATCTCCACAAACCTCCCAACTTCAAGTACAAAACAAGGGGTGGCAAAACAATAACCAGATTAGGTACAAAAGCCTGGCACCTTTTGCCAACACACCTAATGACGTTAAAAACTGAGACACACTTCAGGACGGCACAGAAAACCTGGATCTTTGCGGCTCCAGGCGAACTCTGCCTATCCCTGATATAGCGTCCCCATGGCTTCTACCTCATCTCAGCCCCCCCCCCTTATAGTGCCAGGATGGTCCTTATGGAGTGACAGTCTGCGCTTTACAAAAGCAATAATCAAATCAAAGCAATTGTCAATTGAAACATTGACCCTATACCATACATATAGTTTGCGGAGTTCTGCAAAATGACCAATAAATCCACATAATCCACAAGCGGTGGTTTATGCTACGTCACACTGCTCATGCTGATTTTTAGCTGCCTGGTTTTTGTCCCATGCTGTAAAATCAGTGTGACCTGCACCACGCACAGCGCAAGAGGGTGATGCTTCTTTTTGCTGATCAAGTAGATGTACTACTCAAGCAGCAGCTTCCCCAATATGAGTGGAAGGCTTCTCAATATGAGCGGGCCAACACCAAATCTGCTCCCAGCGGGTGGGAGCTTTGAAAGTGCTCCAGCCAACTGGTACTGGACTGTTGATCTGTGTCCTCGCCTGCACTGAAGTGGGCAGGGAAACAGATCAAAACTTTGCTTCCACCTGAAGGGAGCAGCATTTGGAGCTGTTCCCTGCGGGCGGAGGCAATGCCCGCTCCCTCTGTATACGGGGAGCCGGCTGGGGCCGTGGAGGCTTTCAGGGCTCCTCCCGCAGCTATCAACAAGAGTACGGTGGGTGCCCTGGGTGGGCACCAGGTCACACACCTTTAAAAGTGCAGAGCCCGAGGGGGTAGGGTCCCTTAGCCAAAATCTGCCAAGTTAGGGGGGCTATGTGGCCCCTTCCCCTGAAAATAATGCTGGGCCCCGGTGATGTTGTCCCCAGGGACGAAATTGACGTGGGGAATTGGGCGTGGGCTCCTCTAGGCATAAACACAATAAATGGGGCCCGGAAGTTTTTTTCCTTTTATTTGGATCCGGCAAGAGACCAGTGGAATGCTGCATTTTTCACTTTTTTTTATTTCTCTTTGGCCCCAGCAGTGTCCCACTGGGTCCACCCCATGGGACCTAGTGGGTCAAGGAATCCCTATCCTGCTCCCAATATATATACATACCTTTTTTTTAACTTAAGGACAGGGGCCTTAGTCCCCGAGTCTTGTAATGGCTGCCAGCAACATATTTCTCTTGTTGCTAGCAGCCAATCAGAGTGCTCGCACCTGCAGAAAATGACTCCAGCGGGAGCAAAATGGCCCACAGGAAATAAAGCTGCCTGGGCCAATTAGAATGCTCTATTTTTAAACTGCCGCTATTGGGAATCCAACAGTCCCGATATACAATTATATTTTTTATCTTAATTTCTCAAAAAACACTGAACACATTTATACCAAATCACTGAGTCTTGGTCTGCGGACCAAGCCCACACTTCCTGCAAATTTGGTTTAATTCCATTAAACAGTTTTTGGTGTAGCCAGTCTTAAATAAGTCTATGGAAAATACATGGGAAATTTGTGTTTTGGTACCCTCTTTTTTATTAGCCTCCACTAGATGGATCATCCCGAAGCTTTCCAAAATGGAGCTGAGGCGGATAAAAAAAATTTGGGGAACGTTTTGTGAAGATTTGCCAAATTGGGTTTAAGTTATAAGCAACTTGGATAAGCAGAACTAACTATAACTACCTAGTGGATACCGTAACTAGGTAATATAATAATAATATATATATATATATATATATATATATATATATATATATACATATATATATATATATATATATATATATATATATATATATATGTATATATACACACACACACACATACACACACAACCTCTACTCTCAGAAGGAAGAGAGCACACACAAGAGGGCTGCTGAATTAAGGCTTCTTTATTGCGCTGGGCCTCCCTCCACCCAGCAAATAGAAGCGACGCGTTTTGGCTGTAGCAACAGCCTTTCTCAATCTAGTGAACGCCATTTTCCTAAACTCATCCATCATGTCCCATATGTAGAAATGGAAAACATATCCACATGTTTAAATGTTTAAAAACATCACCCATTGTACAAAATACATTACCAATTATGTTCTATATACAAATAATGAAACTTCTAGAACTCTTAAAAAATATATATATATTAAAAAGCATGATGCACCAATAATCCCTTTGCTGTACAATACATAAGCAGACCACTAAAAAAATTATCACTTTGCACAAGTAAATGTAACACAACTACTTTCATTTTTTGGAACACCTTCTATTTTATCCCATTCCATAAAAATATCTCAAGCCCCCTCAAATCGCTTTTCATATTGCACGTGCTGCATATATTTCTAACACAGGGGAGACTTTATTAAGCTCATTTGTTCCCTTAGTGTTTCATGTTTCATTTTCTGAAAAAGGACAAGGGCGTCCCCACACAAAGAAACACACAAGTTGAGTATTTTACTCAAGTACCAGCATGCCGTTATTTCGGCGGGAAAGGTAAAGTTACAAGATTTGAAATCCAATCTCTAAAAGCGTCCTTTAACTGGGGGGGCAGAATCTATGTGTTAACATTCCTGTATATCTACAGTTCCCAAGTCTTTAGTGATCGACATATTCAAAACTATATATTTAATTCAAACATAAGCATAAGACTCTACGAGAATTAATGACACAAATAAAACAATTTAAAATAATTTAAACATTTTTTTTTAAAAAGATGTTTCCCACACCATGAGTTTCGTAAACCTCTGTTATACATTTATTGCATTTCAAAACAAAGTTAATCATAATACAGTATACAAACTTTTAAAAGACATGATTATACATTTCATAAAAACAACTTAAAACTAAGAATCACAATATGTCGTTCACTAAAGACTTGGGAACTGTCGATATACAGGAATGTTAACACATAGATTCTGCCCCCCCAGTTAAAGGACGCTTTTAGAGATTGGATTTCAAATCTTGTAACTTTACCTTTCCCGCCGAAATAACGGCATGCTGGTACTTGAGTAAAATACTCAACTTGTGTGTTTCTTTGTGTGGGGACGCCCTTGTCCTTTTTCAGATTTACTATTCCCCCAGTCCCCAATTAGCCTGTGTGGGGTCCTCCTTTAATTTCATAATCATGTTTCATTTTCATCATCCGTGTAAAAATACTTCTAGATTCAAAGATAAACTGAAATGAACATGCATAGATTCCCAATCTAAAATGACAATACAAACACCAAAATGAGAACGGTTATGTACTTTAAAATATTTTGAACCCCATACAAACATGTTAGAGTCATAGGGGACTACTAGTCCCATTATGTCATATTGAAATATAGAGGTAATTCTAAACTCCTGCATTGCACAAATAGTTCATATATATATCTATATATAGAGCCGCAATGACCATCATCTTGGAGCAGACCGTCATAACATTAATTATAATAGTAATATAACGCATCTTTATATGACGAACCAATGTAAATACAGAGAATCTTTATGAAAACATATGAGTTATCAGTGAATGTAGTGCTAGTGATAAATTATCAACAATACTCTTGTCATACAAATTTCGTGAACATCATTCTGAAAGATTAATGTTGTCCAAGTGGGATAAACACAACACATAGTTACGTCACAGCGTTAAAATTCCTGTGATGTTTGGAGACAGATGCTTCGACACCTACTCTATATCACAGTAATTGCAATCACCTACATGAAAAATAGAATGAGTATAAATACATCTATGCCTCCTCACAACATTTTTTTTATACTTCATAGCATGCAGTTTAAACAAATATATATTGTAATTCATTATGTCAATGCACGTGTATTTATATTGGGTTAATATTCTGCTTTTGAATGAACTGCCCACTTGGGCAGAATCAGTTGGGTCGCTTGTTTTGCATGAACTTTACGCATGCGCAAGACACTCCTACGTAGCCTTTACTGTCTGTTGCTACATGTATTATTTAATGGTTTTGAGGCATGGTAATTTTTGCATGCTTGGATATATAAACTCAATACAATTAGCTGGGTAAAATCAAACCGTGAGAAACCCTCTACTGGCTGATTTATTCGAGTTAAGAATTGATGGTGCACTTTTATTTTTTTTAAAATATAACAACTTAATTGTTGTAATATAGTATTTACTTCCACCTTTTTTCCCCAATTTTTAGGTGTTATAAAGAAAACGTCTATTACCCAATGTCATGGTAATCACTGCCTCACCTTCAGAAGAATAAAAGGTTGTATTGGCCATGAAGGGTTGATCACATCTTAGCATCTGGGAACCTCAAAACCCACCTTGAGAAAGCGTCATCAGGACACAAGTATCTTTAGCAGACAGGTGACTACTACCTACTGGCGTATCAGTTACTCTGTAGTTTTACACAGCTCCAAGTGGGCCCATGATAATGTTTTTATATTTGACCAGTACATGCTTTGTAGCCAACAGCCTTTTCACATCTGGGATTTTAGGCCCACACTTACAATTGTAAAAGGGAAAGTATAAATTCCAGAAGGCAAAGTGTGGTTGGCTAAAATGCCAGAACTTGTGAGACATGGGGTATCACTTATTTTCATGATGGAAGGCACACTGCATGCTGCTTCATAACTGGTCACAGTACAGGGAGATGCCATTACAGTGGTCCGTTTTTGGAAACGTCAGCACCAGACTTCTATTGAATGGTGGAATTAATCGGAAAGTCACCTGTTAAATTTGCAAAGCCATCAGTGCGCGCACCTACCTGCCTGAAACACCAAGGGGCCAATTTGAAGAGAAATTATAGGCCCCGTTTCCCACTGAGAAGGGTGTTTTAGGTCAGTTTTCAGGAGTATGTTACATTTAGGGCTCCCTGTTTTCCGTTTTTACAGATTTTTACACATAAATGCAGACAGAAAACCATTTATTTTCCTGTCTGTATTTATTTTTAAATGTGGATAAAAACGGAAATTGGGATGTTTTTGAGTGTTTGTAAATGCTGACAATCATGACTGCCAGGCCAAAAGCTGTGCGGAGTGACAGGCAAGGGATGAAAAAAAATAAAACAACTTTAGAAAAGAGCCTTAAACAGCAGTAGATTTGCAGACCCTTGGTACTAAAATGTGCAAGTTTTCTTATAAGTGCATTTTTTATCATCTGAGTGTGTGCATATATTATTGAAAACTATCAGGTGTCCAAGCACAAGTGCACATTAACTGGTTACATAAATGCAGAAATATACACATTCCAGTTTTATTTTTTCACAAAACCTAAAATAAATAAGGATAAATACAGGTAAAATTATCAAAAAATAAATATGGATAAATACAGACGGAAATGACAAAAATATAAATGCCGTATAACCGGGAGCCCTAGCTTATATTGTATTCACAAAAGGTCACTTACTGGAGTACGTCATTCACCTGAGTGCATGACTTAATTGTGTGAGCTTAATTTACACGCTCAGAATTTTCTATGGTGGGTGTCCACCGGGAGTCCAGGGGAGCGCGCCTAGAGAGGGTCATAAAAATCCTGCACAAATGTGGTCATGTCCACTCACTTCTAACTTTCTGAGTATTTGTAAACCTATCCTCTGCATGCTTAAGAAACTGAGCAACTGCTGAAAAAAAGCCACCTCCATTTTGCGGGGTTGTGAAAGTAGTCGAACGTTAGGGGCAATTATTTTACGTGGAAGAAAACATAGATTTGTCAAATTTTCTAAACTTAAAATTGCGTATTGCACTCTGCGTAAAGTGCAAGCTCGCGCGAAAATAAGTGGACGTGTTTAATTAATTAATCCATGCATATAAGGCAGTTCACAACAGCCTTGAAATAAGCCACGTGTGAAATGGAAGTTTTGCCCTGATGCCCAAACACGTGTAACAGGAAAGCAGGAGTGCCCACACCTTCCCACAGTCCTGTATTACACCCGTTTTAGTAAATGGCGCTTTGTGTTTCTTCTGTGAATTCCAAAAGATTCAGAGTGTGCGCGGGACGAACATCTGCCGCATCTGGAGCGTGTGTACACTGTGCGCAGTGCAATGTACACAGCTGTGGGGAGGGCACGTGGCACCTTGAGCCGCCCCTGGGGCATGCGTGAGATTACACGCCCGGGGTGCTGTGCTGCTCGTTTAATAGCCAGGACTGGTAGAGGTGTCTCCTTGGCACATGCTTGTGAAGTAAACAGTTAACATTTTACTTCAAGGCGGGAAACAAAACATAAACCCTTCCCCGTGCAAAAAAGTGTCACGCATCCCGGGAAGTACAGAAGCGGAGGACAGGCAGGAAGGAAGAGTTCCTCTGAGAGGAATGATGGAAAACCCTGCGGGACAGATTTATAAGGCTCTTGCGCCACTTTTGCGTCACTTTTCCATGTAAAAAAAATGACGCAAATGTGGGGCAAGGGGCTTATAAATCTGCCCCTCAGGGAGCTGAACGGGACTTGAAATGTCTCCCGTTCAACACCTAACGCGAGACCGGGATCCTGCCCCCTAGTGGCGGCAACAGATAGTGCGGGAACCACACCCTTTTAAATAAAAGTTTTGAAATTCAAGAAATAAAAAACAAGCACACTTCTGCGTCAATATTTCTGTATCGAATTCTCTCGAACTAATAGGTGAACAACGAGGGCTAGTGCTCACTGCTCTCTCTCTGTGTACAAAAGTCAGCAAAACAAATAACAATCTCGCAGCTCTGAGACATTATAGTATAGATGTAATAAATATCAGATGTGATAATTATGCAGTTTCATTTGACTCCATTTTCCAACCCCAGAAGGATGTACGGCTGACTCGCCCTCGCCACGAGTTGGCCTAGCCACAGCAGATATCAGCAGAGGGCGTGTAACTCTATAGGCTGTCTTGCCGGTATATGTATCTTTGCACACCGCAAAACGTGTCGAGCGTTCAAAAGAGCAATGTGTGGGCAACCAGTGAGCACAAACACTGGAACTCACTACAAATAGTGCACCCGGTGGGGTGGGTGTGAGGTAGCCGTCACTGCAGGAGATGGTGAACTATGACACAAGAAGGAATGCTATGACGTGAGCTACTGCCTGGCACCCCGGGGCAGCCCCCCACCCACCCTCACCCCCGCAAGCCCCCTCACTCTAACCTCTGTCTCTAACATTAATTCACCAGCACTTGTACAACGTACATTGTGCACTGCTTAAACAACACACGAGGTCAGATGCACCGCAGCATTCTGCTGCTGGTGCAACAGGTAAAGAGGCAAACTGCCTTTGCACCAAGTCAAGATGTGGCCAAAGCACATTTCGCAATATTCTTGTTGTGTTTAATTATTAAGAAGCCGGGTACATACATTTCCTCTATTTGTGAAATGTATTAATGTGCGCACGTTTTGTTTTATACCAGTGGCGAGAAATAAGTGGAACATACAGCTAGCTACTTTTTAGATAGTTCCCTGTAAGCTCCCTGCTCAAAACATGATATGATTACAATAAAAAATGGTGTTATATATGTCTAAAAAATGTGCAAAATCTATTTTCTGCAGGTTTCCCCTGGTGCAAAACATTTCCCGCAATATGGACTCAGCTAATATATTTTGCTCCATTCTATATTTACCGATGAAGAGGAACGGTGCAAAATAGA